>NC_064631.1:552027852-552722019 GCF_023864275.1 Schistocerca cancellata | reverse complement strand
TTCTGGATACAGTTTACTCGTCTATTACTGCGTGACCATCTATACACGACGTGTCTCTTAATAGACGTCAGGTGCATTTTCTCTGGTGTTTCAGCAGATATTTGCAATTTGTTTTCTGCATTCTGTAGCTGGAGTCAGCCTAAACAAATGTTGCTCATAACATCTTTCATGCAACGCCAAGAGTCGACGGTAAGCAGCGATTTGTTTTCCGTTACAATTAAATCTATTTTCAGATCGGAATTTTACGTCTCCATTCGATAAAGCGAGCCCAGGGTATTCTAATGCGGTATTTGTCATATCGATATGTATAAAACTCGAAGAATGACCAGTTCTCCAGCAGCGACAGCAATGCCCTCTCCACGATGACTGACGTCGCCAAGCCAAGCATGCTGCACTACTTAATCGCTACTGGTTTGCTGATTATTCTTCGTGTTTTTCTGTTCCTGTTAATACGGATCGATATAACGAATATTGGGCTAGATTAATATGGGACCGATCGCCCTATATATCACACGTAGATATGCAGCCATACGAAACAATAAGTTCAAGAAACATGTAAAAAAAGTAAATTTCTTTGACGGCTGAAAATATACGATCGTCATAATAGCTAAAACATCTGTAAAGAATCAGCTGCAATGCACGGATCGTCAGGATACAAAAACTGTTTTTGAGTTTTAAATTAGGAAATTTGTGGTAAGGTCTTACGGGACCAAACTGCTGAGGTCATCGGTCCCTAAGCCTACACACAACTTAATCTAACTTAAACTAACTTACGCTATGGACAACACACACACACACCCATGCCCGAGAGAGGACTCGAACCTCCGACGGGTGGAGCCTTACGGGCCGTGACAAAGCACCTTAGACCGCGCGGCCAATCCTCGCGGCTGGGTTTTAAGTGTAGCTAACTACAGATTAAGGAAAAGTTGTTTGATGAACTCTTTGATATATTTTCACCTTCAGTGTACGCTTTTACCCACCAAGTGCGTTCTGTATATAGCTACAACAACACTTACACGTATTACAAAGTCACTCTTTACTAGCCAGTTTCAAGTTTTCAACCTGACATCATACTGGAAATAGACACGGATTGTCTGTTGGTCGAATGTTCACTCAGTATTGTGCTATCAGTTCACGGTTACGATTGCACAGTACGACACATGGAATTTAAGTTAGTCGTGGTTGAAATGGCTCTGAGCACTATGAGACTTAACATCTATGGTCATCAGTCCCCTAGAATTTAGAACTACATAAACCTAACTAACCTAAGGACAGCACGCAACACCCAGTCATCACGAGGCAGAGAAAATCCCTGACCCCGCCGGGAATCGAACCCGGGAACCCGGGCGTGCGAAGCGAGAACGCTACCGCACGACCACGAGCTGCGGACAAAGTTAGTCGTAATCAAGTCAGAGTTCACACATGAAACACGGGAATTTGCAGAATCGTCATTTACTTCCGTTATATAACAGTCTCAGATACTTCGCAAACTTTTAAATATCCCGGTCGTTCGTGATTTAAACATTTTTACAGAGCCCAGTGCAGACTCATACGACCGTCACGAAATCTGAGCACCGAGTCGCCCAGACTCGCGATCACACTTGCGCCTGTCGCACTAAAGCACGCGAAATTGCTATCGCGTAATCAGCTGCACGATTAATCTCACGAATTTAAAGGTTTGTAACCTCCCAAGAAAAATGTAAATGAAAATATTTTAAATGTCAGTGGACATAGAGCCAAGTGTAACCTCCCCGGAGAATTTTGAAAGACAATATTTAAATGTTAGAACTAGTAATCTGAGCCATGTGTAAGCTCCCACAAAAATGAAAGTCAATTCAATAAAAAATGAAATCTAAGTGACAATGAAAACGGTCGCAGGTTCGAATCCTGTCTCGGGCATGGATGTGTGTGATGTCCTTAGGTTAGTTAGGTTTAAGTAGTTCTAAGTTCTAGGGGACTGATGACCTCAGTAGTTAAGTCCCATAGTGCTCAGAGCCATTTGAACCATTTTTTTTTTTTCAGAAAACAGCCAAGTAAATATATAGGTTCTAAGACCAGTTTCTGATGGTGTACTTTCAGACATTGAAACTGGAGCAAAAGCATAATTTCTTGGCCTTCGAAAAGACAACATACTGTAAACAGGTATTCTTGAAACAGAACTATATTTTAGTGAAAGGTTGGTGGCTAATAACTATTATTATTAGAAGTACACTTAAAAAACCAATTACATTCGCAACAATTGTGAAAGCAGACCATATATTGTCAGAAAAAAGTAGAAAGAAACACTCCGTTGACTTATTAATTCTTGGTGTACACGGATCTGGTCTCAGATTCCTATAATCATCAGGAGAGAGCCGGGCGGGATGTAGTGGTGATGTGACGTCGCAAGTTATTACGGGATAACATTTATTGTAGTAAGATACGTAGATGTGGAGCCGGTGGTTGTGAGGAATCTGCAGGAAGACGTCGCAGTTATGAATCACTGCGCAGCTGACGCTGTGTGGGCGTGCGAACGGGCTACCGTGTCACCTAGTACGACCGTATATTCATACCGCCTATGAATCTAAATAAATCATAATTAATATTAACCAATTGTTGTCATTCAGTAGAATATCTCATAACAATGACAACTTTCTAACTACACTCCTGGAAATGGAAAAAAGAACAAATTGACACCGGTGTATCAGACCCACCATACTTGCTCCGGACACTGCGAGAGGGCTGTACAAGCAATGATCACACGCACGGCACAGCGGACACACCAGGAACCGCGGTGTTGGCCGTCGAATGGCGCTAGCTGCGCAGCATTTGTGCACCGCCGCCGTCAGTGTCAGCCAGTTTGCCGTGGCATACGGAGCTCCATCGCAGTCTTTAACACTGGTAGCATGCCGCGACAGCGTGGACGTGAACCGTATGTGCAGATGACGGACTTTGAGCGAGGGCGTATAGTGGGCATGCGGGAGGCCGGGTGGACGTACCGCCGAATTGCTCAACACGTGGGGCGTGAGGTCTCCACAGTAAATCGATGTTGTCGCCAGTGGTCGGCGGAAGGTGCACGTGCCCGTCGACCTGGGACCGGACCGCAGCGACGCACGGATGCACGCCAAGACCGTAGGATCCTACGCAGTGCCGTAGGGGACCGCACCGCCACTTCCCAGCAAATTAGGGACACTGTTGCTCCTGGGGTATCGGCGAGGACCATTCGCAACCGACTCCATGAAGCTGGGCTACGGTCCCGCACACCGTTAGGCCGTCTTCCGCTCACGCCCCAACATCGTGCAGCCCGCCTCCAGTGGTGTCGCGACAGGCGTGAATGGAGGGACGAATGGAGACGTGTCGTCTTCAGCGATGAGAGTCGCTTCTGCCTTGGTGCCAATGATGGTCGTATGCGTGTTTGGCGCCGTGCAGGTGAGCGCCACAATCAGGACTGCATACGACCGAGGCACACAGGGCCAACACCCGGCATCATGGTGTGCGGAGCGATCTCCTACACTGGCCGTACACCACTGGTGATCGTCGAGGGGACACTGAATAGTGCACGGTACATCCAAACCGTCATCGAACCCATCGTTCTACCATTCCTAGACCGGCAAGGGAACTTGCTGTTCCAACAGGACAATGCACGTCCGCATGTATCCCGTGCCACCCAACGTGCTCTACAAGGTGTAAGTCAACTACCCTGGCCAGCAAGATCTCCGGATCTGTCCCCCATTGAGCATGTTTGGGACTGGATGAAGCGTCGTCTCACGCGGTCTGCACGTCCAGCACGAACGCTGGTCCAACTGAGGCGCCAGGTGGAAATGGCATGGCAAGCCGTTCCACAGGACTACATCCAGCATCTCTACGATCGTCTCCATGGGAGAATAGCAGCCTGCATTGCTGCGAAAGGTGGATATACACTGTACTAGTGCCGACATTGTGCATGCTCTGTTGCCTGTGTCTATGTGCCTGTGGTTCTGTCAGTGTGATCATGTGATGTATCTGACCCCAGGAATGTGTCAATAAAGTTTCCCCTTCCTGGGACAATGAATTCACGGTGTTCTTATTTCAATTTCCAGGAGTGTATTATAGTTTCGGAGAGTGAGAAAATTACCTAAAAACCATAAAACCGACACTTGGGTTATAAAATTCAGTTAGGAACTTTTGTTATCAACTGAAATCATAAACAATGTTCTCAATGTGTAGAATCATTTAATTTGGATTTTTATTTTCAAACACTTAAATTATTTCGCATTTCGTAGTATAAAATTCATGAAAAATTAATATTCGATTATTATGTTGTTGTGTGAATAAATGGGAATGAATGAGAGTGTGTATGTGGGACATGCGTAAAATTTGACATTACTTTCTGTAAAAAATTATGCAGTCGGATCGTGGGAAACCTGTATTGTACCCAAATTGCTGATGTTGTATGTCAAGGTGTGATTGCTTTTGTAAGAAGACAGCCAGAATATCAGTTTGAAGTGTAATCGGTTTTTAAATTAATTTCAAGATTATTTTTCTTTTTGGTCTTTTTATTAAACATTATATTAATATTTTCATTTTAGAATGACGCGAATTACTTTCTGGAGAGTGATTGGCTTACGCAAGTTTTAGTGCGAGAATGATCACGAAGGATCATTCTCATTGGTCAGTGAGACTGATCAGCCAATCAGGATTAAGCTGTTCCCGCGGCCATAAACTTAGATATGCAGAGAATGGAGAGGCATAGAGAGAGTCGATCGCCAGCTATCGGACGTGAAAGGTCATGGTAAATGTCACGGTGCTCATTATGTGTAAAATAAAGAAATATTGAGTTCTCGCGTTTAGTACTAGTCGTGATTAAAGCTGTCGCAGTTACGAACATTTCGACGAAAGTTTGAGGTTTCTGGATTGTTTTGTTGGAAAGTTACTAGCGTGTGAGCTTCCAGTCTTCGTGAAAATTCCGCGTCGCATATTATTTATTCATTTATGGAGTACTTGGCGAGCACGTCTTTTATGTAAGACCACTGAATAAGACCGAATGTAGAACTCGCAAATAGTGGTGAATCAGAGACTGTGAGATCGCAAACATGAACGGGTCGGACTTGTGAAGATTTCTGGCTGCTTTGCGTGTGAAATTTGTTGTTTGACTGTGAACTCAGAATGATAGAATAGTACCTCACTAAATGTGGATTTGATAGCCATAAACGTTTGTTATTAATCAATAAACATTACTGGTCTTGAAATTTTAGGAGGCGTATTTCAGTCAAAAATACACCGTATTACCACCCGAAATCTTGATAAATAGGAACTTTCAGGAAATGTTTCCACGACTAGAGTTACGCGGACTCTGCTGGGTAGGTATTAGGCGACGTTTTCTTCGACGCTGCTTTTTCGTCGTCTAGTAAGTACTTGCGACTGCAGAGTGAAGGGACGTCGAGCGGAAGCCGTACTGAGGTAGGTGGACATTTAATATGAACAGTCCGACGAATCCAGAATGAGATTTTCACTCTGCAGCGGAGTGTGCGCTGATATGAAACTTCCTGGCAGATTAAAACTGTGTGCCCGACCGAGACTCGAACTCGGGACCTTTGCCTTTCGCGGGCAAGTGCTCTACCATCTGAGCTACCGAAGCACGACTCACGCCCGGTACTCACAGCTTTACTTCTGCCTGTATCTCGTCTCCTACCTTCCAAACTTTACAGAAGCTCTCCTGCGAACCTTGCAGAAGGTAAAGTTTGGAAGGTAGGAGACGAGATACTGTCAGAAGTAAAGCTGTGAGTACCGGGCGTGAGTCGTGCTTTGGTAGCTCAGATGGTAGAGCACTTGCCCGCGAAAGGCAAAGGTCCCGAGTTCGAGTCTCGGTCGGGCACACAGTTTTAATTTGCCAGGAAGTTTCATTACGACGAATGTTCGAGACAAAAATATTTTAATCCGCCCCGCCACAGTGAGATCCTAGTTACGCTCGAGAGCGCCAAGAAAACGTCATTGACAATAACACATTTATTAGGCAATAATACAGGATTGTCTTTCAAAGGACTAAATCATACCCGGCCTGGTGGAGTGGCACCTCGTCAGCTGTGGAAGGCCAGCTTGTACTCGTCTTGCAGTATCGCCAGCTCAGCAAAGCATTGGGTGGCGGCTGTCATGGGCGACCATTGACCTCAGAATTCACTGACATCGAAGATTCACATTCAGCAGTGACGCCTCAGGACCCCCTGGTGTACTTGCTGGCTCGAAGGGGTCGGCACTAAGCCCCCATCTAGGAAACAAGAGCCAGCAGTGTCAGTGTCTGCCACAGGGGCAGAACGAGCAGCAGTGGTGCTCCCCCCTCCCCTCCTGCCACTAGACCGCAGAAGATGAGCAGCGTGCAGGTCAGGCAGGTTAAGCCTCCAGCAGGCTTGCAGGGTGATGGTAGCCTCTGCGTCTTGTCAGCGTTAGAGATGGGGGATCCGCTCCTGGACTGATTCATAGAGTTGAATCTTTCAAACGAGTGAACAATCAGTGATTCAGAAAAAAAGAACGGTAGCTCCAAACGTTTCCCATGGCAGAGAGAGAGAGAGAGAGAGATGGAGCATATCAGCGGCGCCTCTGCTGGTCAGAGCACAGTGCACGCCACACAACACAGCTGGCGCCGGCCTCTGCCCTGCTTCTACCTTGGCTGCCTGCATTGTGCAGTGCCCCATTGGATTTTGTGTTTCACATATGCCGTGCTGTCTCTGTGCGTCCTCTGCCGCGTGCAGCGTCTGGCGCAGCTTAACTTAGCATCGCACTCTGTCCGCGATCGTTTCAGTCGCACGTCCTGCCCTCTGGGCAGTTGATGCGAGCAACAGGACACAGAGCCTCCTAGCAGAGAACATAAGAACTACTTGCAACAACCTGCTCACAAGAGAACGGACGATTTGTCTCGGAGCGGGTGACTGGTGGCTGTTCACTGCTCCCCCCACCCTCGGAACTCGCCCGCTCAACGCTCACCCCACCGTTCTCAACTCTAGCCAGAGCGTTGAGCAAAGCAACTCAGGTGTCACTCTGGTCTCTGCGGTCTTAGCTCACGCAGTAATACAGCTCGCGGCTCGACCTGCTTGACTCAGCGCTTCTGCATCAAAGTTCGTCTCTACTGGATATTGTTCTTCGTAGTAATACCGTTATGTATATTACATTATTATGTTATGTATACATCATTTGTTTTTATTTTATTTTTATTTGTTTAAACTGATCAGATTAGGTTCCTGACGACTCCTCTTACTATAGGATTTTTATTATGGACACTCGAATTAACGCTTTAATTACGAGCGAACCGATAAACGTATCGCAAAATGTGATACACCAATATTTTCCTTGTTTTATTCTGCGTAAGGCTTTATGCAGCACTTTAGTCTTACAGTCAAATTTATATTTTTTTTCTTATTCTGGTACGGATTTTGCGATTTTAGGCGTCTTCGGAAGGAAACGTTCACTTTAAAAATATATGGCTTGCGATGTATTTGTGCGAGGTTAATGAAATTTTAATACATTATAGCCAAATATATTGTTAATGTAAATCTCAAGTTACAACATTTTCCGATTACCCAAAAAACCACGATAGTGCAAAATAAATCAATAATCAAAAACTTTGACATATCGTGGAAATTTCAATAAACAATACAAAATTCTTACTCATTATCTGTGTTACTTCAAAATAGGATCAAATAAGATCAAAATACAGATATAGTACTGGAATAAACCAAGTTTAAAGGGCAATGTGCCTTCCATTTATTTTCTATTGTGAATGAGTGGTGAGTCATGAAAAAGAGCTAGCTCATTTCAGGGAGCGAACAGTTCTGATCCGATCTCTGAAAAGAACAGTTTTTCCCATCTCTAGTCAGCGTCGCCTTGGAAGTTGGCAGTCAAGGTGGCAGCACGAGCGTCCTTCCAGCCAGCCTCATGGTTCCACAGACGATTGATGGCAGCTAGGAATGCCTGGGCTCGCCGCCATAGCCTCCCCTCACAATTGACACAGGAGCCGAGTCCACGCGCTGGGCAGTCGTTAATCGCGCTCATTAAGCAGACATTTATTAAGAAGGGTGGGCTATGTTGTTGGTTCTCGTGCACTCTGAGGTGCTGGGGATTGAAACGCCTCGCTAAGTCCGCAGGACAGAACAAGTAGTTGGAATTGTGAAAAGGGGCCAAAAATGAGGGGCTGTTAGTTATAACTTTATTTAGTTGCCCAAACATTACAGCGCAAATTTCCGACCTTAACTATCGACTGAATATGTCACACAATCATATGGCTTAAGAGCACAAACTCTTTAATTTTTAAAGCGGCTGAAAGCCCATGATTTAAAACACAACTACAAGAAATTTTCAAAAGGCAGAAAGCGCAAGGTTTTATCCTTATATAATATTTCAAATGAGGCTGAAGGCCCAAACAATCTAAGACTTAACATTTTAAAACGGCTGAAGGCTCATTAATAAAACCCATCTAAAAGCATACAAATTCAAACCATTATTAAAACCCAACTAAAAGCATACAAATTCAAACCATCGGCTATGAGCCATTAAAATACATAATCAAACACCAATAAGGAAAAGCAGTACAGACAGCGAGGCTCAGAAGTCTCCCGGGGTCGGACTGCACTTGAAATATTAACGTTCGCTTAGGGGAGACAGGTAGTCGGCCCAACTATATCCGATCCGCTGGCAACCCAACCAGGAGACAGTCAACGGACCCACCGACAAGACGACTTGCTTTTCACCCGACCAGTACACAAGGAACTCCAATGCCAAAACGTAAAAGGCGTAGCCGCCCACAACCAAGTATGCATAAGCTGTCAAAACTACACACACGTGTTGGACCCTGACAACACGGTGAGGAAAGGACACTGCCTGAATTTTACGTCAGCGGCCAGGGCAGGTAACCGGAACGCTAACGGCCACAAGGCAGAAAATTCCGCTGGTGCACTTGGACTTCAAAAAACCAAAATGCAGTTAAACTCCACCAGACGGTGGCCATACTGTCGCCAACTCGAACACTCGCTGTTGCTCATGGGAATAATACCCCCAACAGCCAACCATGAAAATCAACGGCACAATGTGAACGGACTGGCTTCGGTAATTAAATCACCACTCAACCTGGATGTCCTTGGTCGGTGAGCTACGAACCTCGTAGCAATCAGCACAGTATTTAATAATCACTTTCTGAATATAGCAGGTGAACTAAATAGAAACCTAGTCCCAACAGGGAATCATATAGCGCTTCGAGACTGTTACCTGAAATGCTCCTCCATGATACTGACAAGAGGGAGATTGAGTTAATAATTAAATCACTAAAGACCAAGAACTCTCATGGATATGACGGGGTATCTAGCAGAATACTGAAGTATTGTTCTATGTATGTCAGCCCAGTACTTAGCCATATCTGTAACTTTTCCTTTAGGAGTGGTCGGTTTCCTGACCGATTAAAGTACTCGGTAGTGAAGCCACTTTATAAAAAGGGAGACATTGATAATGTTGACAATTTTAGACCTATTTCTATGCCATTGGTGTTTGCTAAAGTTATCGAGAAGGTTGTATATACAAGGTTACTGGAGCATTTAAATTCACATAATTTGCTGTCAAATGTTCAGTTTGGTTTTAGAAATGGTTTAACAACTGAAAATGCTATATTTTCTTTTCTCTGTGAGGTTTTGGACGGATTAAATAAAAGGTTGCGAACGCTAGGTGTTTTCTTTGATTTAACGAAGGCTTTTGACTGTGTTGACCACAAAATATTACTACAGAAGTTGGACCATTATGGAGTAAGGGGAGTAGCTTACAATTGGTTCGCCTCTTACTTTAAGAACAGAAAGCAGAGGGTAATTCTCCGCAATATTGAGAGTGGTAGTGATGTTCAGTCCCAATGGGGCACTGTTAAGTGGGGCCTTCTATTACTCTTGCTAAACAGATAAACCTTTCTCCCTTTTTTTATATTCCTATTAACTTCCATATTCAGGGATGCTGCAACGGCCTTATGATCACTGATTCCCTGTTCTGCACATACAGAGTCGAAAAGTTCGGGTCTGTTTGTTATCAGTAGGTCCAAGATGTTATCTCTACGAGTCGGTTCTCTGTTTAATTGCTCGAGGTAATTTTCGGATAGTGCACTCAGTATAATGTCACTCGATGCTCTGTCCCTACCACCCGTCTTAAACATCTGAGTGTCCCAGTCCATATCTGGTAAATTGAAATCTCCACCTAAGACTATAACATGCTGAGAAAATTTATGTGAAATCTATTCCAAATTTTCTCTCAGTTGTTCTGCCACTAATGCTGCTGAGTCAGGAGGTCGGTAAAAGGAGCCAATTATTAACCTAGCTCGGTTGTTGAGTGTAACCTCCACCCATAATAATTCACAGGAACTATCCACTTCTACTTCACTACAGGATAAACTACTACTAACAGCGACGAACACTCCGCTACCGGTTGCATGCAATCTATCCTTTCTAAACACCGTCTGTGCCTTTGTAAAAATTTCGGCAGAATTTATCTCTGGCTTCAGCCAGCTTTCTGTACCTATAACGATTTCAGCTTCGGTGCTTTCTATCAGCGCTTGAAGTTCCGGTGCTTTACCAATGCAGCTTCGACAGTTTACAATTACAATACCGATTGCTGCTTGCCCCCCGCATGTCCTGACTTTGCTCCGCACCTTTTGAGGCTGCTGCCCTTTCTGTACTTGCCCGAGGCCATCTAACCTAAAAAACCTCCCAGTCCACGCCACACAACCCCTGCTACCCGTGTAGCCGCTTGCTGCGTGTAGTGGACTCCTGACCTATCCAGCGGTACCCGAAACTCCACCACCCTATGGCGCAAGTCGAGGAATCTGCAGCCCATACGGTCGCAGAACCGTCTCAGCCTGTGATGCAGACCCTCCACTCGGCGCTGTACCAAAGGTCCGCAGTCAGTCCTGTCGACGATGCTGCAGATGGTGAGCTCTGCTTTCATCCCGCTAGCGAGACTGGCAGTCTTCACCAAATCAGATAGCCGCCGGAAGCCAGAGAGGATTTCCTCCGATCCATAGCGACACACATCATTGGTGCCGACATGAGCGACCACCTGCAGATGGGTGCACCCTGTACCCTTCATGGCATCCGGAAGGACCCTTTCCACATCAGGAATGACTCCCCCCGGTATGCACACGGAGTACACATTGGTTTTCTTCCCCTCTCTTGCTGCCATATCCCTAAGGGGCCCCATTACGCGCCTGACGTTGGAGCTCCCAACTACCAGTAAGCCCACCCTCTGCGACTGCCCGGATCTGGCAGACTGAGGGGCAACCTCTGGAACAGGACAAGCAGCCATGTCAGGCCGAAGATCAGTATCAGCCTGAGACAGAGCTTGAGACCGGTTCGTCAGACCAACTGGAGAGGCCTTCCGTTCAGCCCTTCCGAATGTCTTTCGCCCCCTGCCACACCTCGAGACGACCTCCCACTCTACTACAGGTGAGGGGTCAGCCACAATGTGGGCAGTATCCCGGGCAGCCACAGTCGTAGTCCGATCGGGGGATGTGTGGGACGAGCTGGCCGTCCCCGACAAACCCCCATCCGGACCCCCACAGTGATGCCCATTGGCAACAACCTCAAGCTGTGTGACCGAAGCCAACACTGCCTGAAGCTGGGAGCGATGGGATGCCAACTCAGCCTGCATCGGGAACACAGCAGTTGCAGTCCCTATCCATGCTAAAAACTGTTGTGCAAAGAACGTCTGAACTAATCTACAGAGAGCACAAACAATTCGACACAAAATTTAAACGGTTATTAAAATACAAGATTGCCTAGTAAATGCAGTAATGCTGCTACTTGCGCACTGCTGACACGCTGCTCGGCGGCGGAAGGAGACGACGCGAATTTACACCATTAAGGTACTAAAACGCGATGCTACAACTCTCAAATACTATAAAAAGGCCGAAATTTATGAATTAAACAATGCAAGTACCAAAAACACGCAAAGAAATTAAGAATTAAACTATGTAACAAATAAGTGAGCTAGGAGTATACGACTTGCTGCTGGCAGCTGCTTATCCAACGGCGGCAGGGAGCATGGATAGGGACTGCAACTGCTTCGGTTATTACGATATTTCCGTAGAAGTAAAACACTGCGGGAATTCGAAAAAGTTCGCAATGAAAAATAGAGGTCATTATGATTTTGCGTCCAGTGCATATTACATAATACGTTGCTGCGTATGAAATTTAGCTGACATATTGAATTTTTCTGTAGACTTGGTTAGAGGCCACAAATCACGTGACAACTGATCTGACGTGGCGCTCTCATTTGTGATAGCACCGCGCCAGCGATAAAGCCAGAGTGAAATATCCACAGCGTTCCCCATATTTCATAAACGGTCTGAGATATCGAAATGAGATTTTGTCAAATGATAGCACACAAAGAGGAGAGTATTTTGCCGTGTGGTTGTCATGCAAAACTTCATCATCTACCGTGTTGTTCCACTAACTATACAGGGCGTTACAAAAAGGTATGGCTAAACTTTCAGGAAACGTTCCTCACACACAAATAAAGAAAAGATGTTATGTGGACATGTGTCCGGAAACGCTTAATTTCCATGTTACAGCTCATTTCAGTTTCGTCCACCTACGCTCAATGGAGCACGTTATCATGATTTCATACGGGATACTCTACCTGTGCTGCTAGAACATGTGCCTTTACAAGTACGACACAACATGTGGTTCATGCACGATGGAGCTCGTGCACATTTCAGTCGAAGTGTTCGTACGCTTCTCAACAACAGATTCGGTGACTGATGGATTGGTAGAGGCGGACCAATTCCATGGCCTCCACGCTCTCCTGACCTCAACCCTCTTGACTTTCATTTATGGGGGCATTTGAAAGCTCTTGTCTACGCAACCCCGGTACCAAATGTAGTGGCTCTTCGTGCTCGTATTGTGGACGGCTGTGATACAATACGCCATTCTCCAGGGCTGCATCAGCGCGTCAGCGATTCCATGCGACGGAGGGTGGAAGCATGTATCCTCGCTAACGGAGGACATTTTGAACATTTCCTGTAACAAAGTGTTTGAAGTCACGCTGGTACGTTCTATTGCTGTGTGTTTCAATTCCATGATTAATGTGATTTGAAGAGAAGTAATAAAATGAGCTCTAACATGGAAAGTAAGCGTTTCCCTACACATGTCCACATAACGTACTTTCTTTCTTTGTGTGTGAGGAATGTTTCCTGAAAGTTTGGCCGTACCTTTTTGTAACACCCTGTATACTTTTCCAATGAAATTGCGTAATTTTTAAGGGCTGTCGATAGCTGGTGAAACGAGAAATGCTATGGGTTTTGGAACGACACAAGTGAAGTCATTACACGTTTATTTTGTACCGAAGATGTGCTTCTTCATAAGATCCCCACCTTACTTTTCCTCAGATCCTCATTTAATAAAGCACTGTTTCAGAATTCTCTTGCAATTGCGTCTGCACAACACGTTAGCGGGGTGAGGCTGTGTAAACGCCACTGCGTTTTGGCAAAAGAAGCAAATTCTGACATGGTAACAAGAGAAATGTGTAGATTTTACTCAATATTCCCCACTCGTGACTCTTCTCTGAAAGTTACGAATGGTTAACAAACCAGACAAAAATAAATCGTTGCATTTTCGGCGGAATTAAGTGTGGGCGGTGGGGGACCCCGCTTAATATTTTCCAAAAATGTGAGTGTAGGATTCAGTTTAGAACGGCACTTCCCCTCCCACGGGTGACATTCCTCCTATAGCCCTCTGAGCGACCCCCCTAGCCCCCCCACCCCTTCCCGCCACCACCCCCGCTCTCGCCACGCTTTCCCAGCCGACTGTGCATTTAGCGGCAACGGCATTTTGCGCGCACTATATCCATAAAATCCAGGTTGTGGTAGCTGGCTGATGTGTAGCATAGCCTGACCTGTTTGCCAGTGGCAATATTTGTTCCTTATTTAATGTGTGTCACCATTGTTGTTGTGGTCTTCAATCCAGAGACTGCTTTGATGCAGCCCTCCATGATACTCTATCCTGTGCAAGCCTCTTCATCTCCAAGTAACTACTGCTACCTACATCCTTGGCTCTGAGCACTATGGGACTTAACATATATGGTCATCAGTCCCCCAGAACTTAGAACTACTTTAACCTAACTAACCTAAGGACAGCACACAACACCCAGTCATCACGAGGCAGAGAAAATCCCCGACCCCGCCGGGAATCGAACCCGGGAACCCTGGCGTGGGAAGCGAGAACGCTACCGCACGACCACGAGCTGCGGACACCTACATCCTTCTGAATCTGCTTAGTGTATTCATCTCTTGGACTCCCTCTATGATTTTTACCCTTGACATGTGAACCCTTCTCCATCGTTAGTTCTGCTACTTCTAATTCCAGAAAGAATCTAAAACTGCCAACATTCACTCCATATTTAACACATGTATCTGTGTAAGTAACTAATTGTAAGGTAAATTCAGAAGTATTATGTTATAGTAGAGAAAGTTTGGGTGCATATTTTGGCACGTATTATGCGCATATTGCATACGTAAACTTAGGAAAATGCAGGAGGGGGAGGAAGGGGAGGAGGGGGGGAGGGGGAGGAGGGGGAGGAGGGGGAGGAGGGAAGGGATCGGAGGGTTGGAATAATGTAACTCACTGCAAAAACTGAAACGCTTGCCATCTGTTCGTTTGGATATGTAGTGTGACTGCACCGCATTGTGGATATCTGCCTAATTTTGTGTTGGTGTTGACAAAAACTGAATGTCCTGAAAAACCATAACTGTCATGACGTACTCTCTACTAATCAAGAATGAATGTTTATACCATCAATATGACCAGTGACGCACTTTCAAACAAGTATTTGTCACTACCAGTACTTTTAGTTGACTGGAATACTCATCTCATATTTGGTAGTGCTACACATAGAATCCAGGGTGTAAATGTTTCTTCGCAACCTGTGCCAGTTCCCTCGAAGCCATAAAGAGTGTCTTGTTCCAGAGTGTTGTGATTTCATTTATTACGTTTATCCCTCCCACAATAGTCTTTCGTATGTAATAATTTTCTTCTCCTATTAGTTTTACGTGTAAACTCTTGCTGTTGTTTCAGGATGTGTAGATCATTTTCGATATTAGTGGAGCGGTGGTTTTAATTTGTTAGCTGTAGCTACCATTTACAGATGAAGCTACTGTCACTCGCAATGGTATCAACAACACTCATGACTCACATCTGTGGTACCATAAAAACCTGCATGTCTTTCTGAAGGCACATTTCCGAAAAAGTTTCTCTGACAATGTGTAGTGGAGTATAATAGGCAATCAGTTGATTCGACTTGTTATGTTGCCGCATCGTCTTACAGGGCCCTGTTAGGCAGGCTTTTCCGAAACAGTCTATCAGTAATACTGGAAGAAGTTCTTTTGGCTACATGGGTGGGTATGTTCTTCCAGCATGACGGGGCTCCTGAAAATTTTAGTCCTCAGGTAATATTCCCCAGAAGATGAAGCGACGGAGATGATCGTGTTTCTTGGTCAGGAACGATCCCTAGACGTTGTCTCTTTAGATTCTTTCCTGTAGATGTAGTTGAAAGATGAAGTCTACAAAAAAAAAAAAGTAAAAGCAAGAGGCTAACTGATCGTTAGGATTACATAAAGGAACACCAAGAAGACCTTGTGAAAGCTACATGTGGTGTTACCAGAAAAATTCGAAACTGCATTGGAGTTTATAAAAATTAACTTAGAACTTCTGCCTTTTCCTAACATCTGTGCGTTTACTTGTGTTACATTCTAAGAGCTGTATCTCTATAATAAGTAAAAAATGAACATGTGTTGCATAGAACACTTTGTAAGAGGTCCATGATTAAGGAATTTGTTGCTAGCGGACTCGAGCAGATGTAATTTCGATGGATTGCTCACGCGCTGCCTGCGATATGTAAGCTATACGAGAATCTCAGACCAGAGAGCAGTGTTGCATGCAGTAAGAGCAGTGTTGTACGCAGTAAGAGTAAGTACGAGGTGCATTCAAGTTCTAAGGCCTCCGATTTTTTTTCTCCGGACTGGAAAGAGATAGAAACATGTGCATTGTTTTAAAATGAGGCCGCGTTCATTGTCAATACGTCTCAGAGATGGCAGCACCGTACGGCTGATGGAATTTTACCACCAGCGGCGATAATGAGAACTGTTTTAAATACTTAAATGGCGACGTTTTCCTTACTTGAACAGCGTGCCATCATTCGTTCTCTGAATTTGAGTGGTGTGAAACCAATTGAAATTCATCGACAGTTGACGCAGACATGTGGTGATGGAGTTGTGGATGTGTCGAAAGTGCGTTCGTGGGTGTGATAGTTTAATGAAGGCAGAACATCGTGTGACAACAAACCGAAACAACCTAGGGCTCACACAAGCCGGTCTGACAACATGATCGAGAAAGTGGAGAGAATTGTTTTGGGGGATCGCCGAATGACTGTTGAACAGATCGCCTCCAGAGCTGGCATTTCTGTGGGTGCTGTGCACACAATCCTGCATGATGACCTGAAAATGCGAAAAGTGTCATCCAGGTGGGTGCCACAAATGCTGACGGACGACCACATGGCTGCCCGTGTGGCATGTTGCCAAGCAATGTTGACGCGCAACGACAGCATGAATGGGACTTTCTTTTCGTCAGTTGTGACAATGGATGAGACATGGATGCCATTTTTCAATCCAGAAACAAAGCGCCAGTCAGCTCAATGGAAGCACACAGATTCACCGCCACCAAAAACATTCCGGGTAACCGCCAGTGCTGAAAAAATGATGGTGTCCATGTTCTGGGACAGTGAGGGCGTAATCCTTACCCATTGCGTTCCAAAAGGCACTACGGTAACAGGTACATCCTACGAAAATGTTTTGAAGAACAAATTCCTTCCTGCACTGCAACAAAAACGTCCAGGAAGGGCTGCGCGTGTGCTGTTTCACCAAGACAACCCACCCGCACGTCGAGCTAACGTTACGCAACAGTTTCTTCGTGATAACAACTTTGAAGTGATTCCTCATGCTCCCTACTCACCTGACCTGGCTCCTAGTGACTTTTGGCTTTTTCCAACAATGAAAGACACTCTCCGTGGCCGCACATTCACCAGCCGTGCTGCTATTGCCTCAGCGATTTTCCAGTGGTCAAAACAGACTCCTAAAGAAGCCTTCGCCGCTGCCATGGAATCATGGCGTCAGCGTTGTGAAAAATGTGTACGTCTGCAGGGCGATTACGTCGAGAAGTAACGCCAGTTTCATCGATTTCGGGTGAGCAGTTAATTAGAAAAAAAATCGGAGGCCTTAGAACTTGAATGCACCTCGTAGTTGCTAGCGAGCAGTCGTGTGTATCGAGTTCGCTGGGCCGGTCGTGGGGAGCGATGGCGGAGCCTGAGCGTTGTAGCATAAGGTAAAAGCAGCCTCGCGCATATGTAGTATTGTTATATCAAGTCCCATGTAAATGTTTTAAAAAAATCTCTTAATAATAATCTTTCTCATAAAAAGTAACTTTTGACAATCATTCATTTCAATTTAAAGAATTTACTAATTTCTCCAATCGTTGGTCATCCCGATTATTGAAAAGAAAAATCAGTTGTTTCTTTTTATACATGACAAATCTATCGGCGAGCATTGCACTCGGCTGTGCCAGAAAAATTTCTTATAGGAGCAGATATATATGCGTTATCCGGCGACCTTATTGAGGTAATAATTTTCAATTTATTCAGAATGATCTTTCAGGGCCATGACGCAGCACTGCTGACGTCCAGAAGTTACCAGTTTAAATTCACAGTCAATTATTGAAAGGTTGTAAGTGAGCCACAATTTTATTGAGAAATTAGTCACGTTATTATTGGTGGGTTACGGAATAATAAACTGTTGCTAGGTTACGCTAAATGTCAATGCTATACATATTTTCACTGTTGGAAGGTTACGGTGAATGTGAATGAAATAAATAATTATATTGTTTTTACTGTCGGGAGGTTACGGAATTTTTTGGGGGGAGATTACAACTTTATACGGATTAGTTTATACTAACACCACCTAAAATATTTCCTGTTCTTACTGAAACACCCTATATTTTGGTACCTGAAGAAAACCACTTCTATACAACTTTGGTCTGGTATTTTCAGAGTTGTAATATACACTGACGGAAATAAATCGCCACACACCAAGAAGGAATTATACAACATAAACAGAAGTTGGTAGTGTATTTCTGCACCTGAAAGAGATGTCTATTTAAATTTTGCACCAGTCGCTTAAGAATGGAGCTAGTAGCACCACTATGAGGATGCAAATCATGTTTGCTTTAAGTATACGCTGTCACGGTCTTGGCAGGAATGTAGCCACTCTACATGATTGTTGTTAGAGGTGGTCACGAGAATTTACTGTAGCAAGAAGGCCGGGCTCCAGACGGCCTCATGGCACTACTGAGAGGGAAGAGCATTGCGTTGGGCATATGGGTCTGGCGCATCGTATTACTTCTGCATCAGTAATCTGAGCAGCAGTTGGCACCACAGTGACACAACGAACTGTTACAAAGCGGTTGCTTCAAGGACAGCCCCGAGCCAGATTCCCTGTAGTGTGCATTCCACTGACCCCATTTGCGACTTCAGTGGTGTCATGCGAGAGCTCAGTGGAGAGCAAGGTGGAGTTCTGTTGTGTTTTCTGATGGAAGCCGGTTCTGCCTCGGTGCTAGTGATATCTGTGTGTTGGTTAGATGGAGGTCAGTTCAAGGGTCTGCAGCCAACATGTTTGCGTGCAAGGGACGCTGAACCTACATCTGTAGTTATGGTGTGGGTTATGCCACGCACCCTGACTGCAAATTTGTACGTCAGTCTAGTCACTCAACCTATTGTGCTGCCATTCATGAACAGCATTCCAGAGGGTATTTTCTAACAGAATAATGCTCCCCCAAAGACTGTTGTTGTAACCCCACATGCTCTACAGAGTTTGGATGTGTTGCCTTGACCTGTTCGATCACACACTTGGTGGCTAGCGGAGTATATATGTAGATATGTAGATCACCAGATCTGTCTCCAGTCGAGCACATAAGGGACATCTTTGGATGGTAACTCCAGCATCATCCACAAGTGGCATTAACATCCCTATATTGGCTGACTAAGTGCAACAGCAGGAAACTCCATCCCACAAATTGACATCTGGCCCCTGTACGACACAATGCATGAACGTTTGCATGCTTGCATTTGACATCCAGTGCGTAATATTTCATATTCGATGAATTATTCTGATACAATTCTACCCTTGAATGACGTTTACTAATTTTCTATCTTCATACTCGCAGAATCCATGCGAAAAGTAGTTCATACAATAGCTATGCCATGAGCGCATAAGTATTCTTTGTAGTACTCTCTCTGGTGGTTATTAGAAAAAAAAAGAAAGTGAGATTCCGAGATTGTCTTCGTGCCGATTAGCCTGAGCTTGGTTTGGAAGAACTGTAATCTTATTATTGAGATTTATCACAGAAGATAACTGATGCGAACTATACGATTAAAAAGGAAATATATATAGATTGCTCCTTCTTACAAAAGGTTTGTATTTGACATTTGAGAATTAATGATATTTATCGATATTTTGCGTAGTTGTTAATCAGAAGGGAACTTCCGAAAGACTGGATACGAACCTGCATTCAATAATCCAAGAGCTCCATTACTTCTTCGGAAGGTTAAACTTCATCAAAGCCAAATATCCGCTTGATCTGAGGTTTCCCGACTGATTATACAACACTCCCAAAATTACGAGGCATTTTCTTTGTACAGATTAGCAGACTGCCGCAAAGCATGAGCCTGCAGAGAAGAAGAATCATCGCCTGGTTTCATTCTAACAAGTAAAATTTCAGAATCATTTTGAGTGACTGAGCTATGACTGTGTTTCCTATCATGAATGATTGATTGCTCGAACGAATTGAGAGCTACATAATTACGTAGATAGGAGGAAAAATTACAAGTGGTTGCACAGGTTATTAACGTACCAGTGTTTCACATTTGTAATGGCTTATCTCGCACATACTGTAGCTTGTGATCTTGCAAATTTTACTCACTTAAATAAATTAGCTAGACGAATCTATTCCAGAAATTTTATTACTCTACATTATTTTTTGATGTTGCGATCTCTTTCGGAGATTATACGAGGGCTTTTCGGAAAGTGAGCAAAATCGGCCGTGAAATGGAAACCACTGTGAAAATCGGATGAGGTTATTCACAGACGTTTTGGGCAGTGTCTCTAGTATGCCCGTCGATCGCATCAAGACGCTCTTTTCAGTTGTGAGCGCACTGTGAGCGCTTACATGCTTAGAACAACAATGTCTCCCGCCAAGTAGGAGGGTCCGCTGAGAGGCTTCGCCTTAAAGAACGCAGCCCACCTAACACAACTGTCACGCATTTCCTTCTTCATGGCAATTCTCAGCCGCACTTTGCAGGGGCAGTGAAGACACTCCTGCAGCCTTTTCGATGGGAAGTGTTCGATGACCCACAACACACCCCTAATTGGTTCCTCCTGAGTATCATCTTTGTTCCCATGAAACGCTGGATACGAAGACAGCACTTGAGAGCAAGCTACGCGCTATAGACTACCATAGAGAATTATCGGAAAGCACAGGCGACTGCATTCTATGACGATGGTGTTGGGAATGTGGTTTAACTCTCCGACAAATGTCTAAGTCGGAGTGGCGACTATGTAGAGAAGTACCTGGAAGGTATAGCTAAATGTCCAAAGAAAACAGTTTTGATTTTCACTGTGGTTTCCTAGCACCGATCGTTCTTTACTTCCCGAGCAACCCTCGTATTTCAAGGCGATAGTAACAAGAACATACACTCCCAAAACCCACATATTCCTATGGGAGCTGTCATATGTCGATAGCTAAAATTGTTACGTCTTGCTCGCCACGCTGGTCGATAGAATCACCGGTTAAGGCCGTCACTTTGTACAGCATTCGGCATCCTTTTGACTTTGGTGGCATGGTATTGTCACCTGTTGTATGCTACTAGTTTCATTCGCGTCAATGTGTCAGGCTGCCTGAAAGGTCCAGCAGGTAGTGTTCATATTTACTGATGTGGAGGTTATGAGTTCAAAGACCACCTCGGATGTTCCTATGATAGAAACGCATGGCACGGAGCTCACTCAGCGTGGTGAGCCTGTCGTCACCTCGGAACTGTCATTTCCATCGTCCAAAGCGATGGAAATACGATGGTGATTGCTCAGAAATTTATGTGAAGTTGAAGCAGCACTGCATAATCCATTTGGCCAATCTTTTGAACATAGTGGGATCAGTTTGGTGTCTTGTGTCGTCGTGTCGTTTCCCCATAAACCAGACGTGGTGGTTTTGGGCTCCGACATTTGCATATGTGTGGGGATTAAATGTGTCATTACTTTATATCTACAGTGCGACTAAATTTTAGTGTTACCTGAGACGGAAAGAATTCACTGTGTTACGTACGTCCCAACAAGGTGGATCCTCTGACATGTGGAACCAATGAAGGTACATATTAAGCAAAGAAAAGCTAATCTTAATAACTTAATCCGTAGAATGTATAAAAAATTCCTGTCACTGTAACGCTTCACGCCGTTTCTGCTTACGATAGCTGTACAGTACTGTCCGTGCAAAAATAAAAACTACTTATGTGTTTGGGGTAAACCTTTTTTATTTTTCGATAAAGTCTCCTTTTAGACTTATACACTTCGCCCAACGCTGTTCTAATTTTTTTGATCCCTAATAGGTATTAGTTGCTGCAATTACCTCCACATTTGAATAAAATCTTTGACCCAGCAGCCATTTCTTCAAATTGGAGAACAAATAGTAGTCCTAGGGAGCCAAGTGTGGAGACTAGGGGGGAATGTCAAACGAGTTGGAATCCTATTTCAATTAATTTTGCGACCACAACTGCTGAGGTGTGTGCTGGTGCATTGTCGTGATGGAAAATGACTTTTTTTCGGTCCAATCACAAGCGTTTTGCTTGCAGCTCGGTTTTCAAACGGTCCAATAACGATGAATAATATGCACACGTAATAGTTTTACCCTTTTCCAAATAGTCGATGAGGATTATCGCTTGTGAATCCCAAAAGACAGTCGCCATAACCTTTCCGGCCGAAGGAATGGTCTTCACCTTTTTTGGTGCAAATTCTCAATTGCTAACCCATGTTTAGATTGTTCTTTGGTCTCAGGAGTATAGTAATGTATCCATGTTTCATTCACAGTGACGAAACGACGCTTTGAGTCCTACGTATTCTTCCTGAACAGCTGCAAACCATCCTTGCAACACTTCACACGATTTCGTTTTTGGTCAAGCGTGAGCAATCGCGGAACCCATCTTGCGGATAGTTTTCTCATGTCAAAAATTTATGCAAAATATTGTGTACTCGTTCATTCGAGATGCCCACAGCACTAGAAATCTCACGCACCTTAACTCCTCTGTCATCCATCACAATAACATGGATTTTATCAATGATTCCTGGAGTCGTAACCTCCACAGGGCGTCCAGAACGTTTAGCATCACTTGTGCACATATGGCCACTCCGAAAATTTTGAAACCACTTATAAACTGTTCTAATCGAAGGTGCAGAGTCACCGTAATGTTTATCAAGCTTCTCTTTAGTCTCCTGAGGCGTTTTGCCTTTCATAAAGTAATGTTTAATCACCACACGAAATTCTTTTTCGTCCATTTTTTGACAGTCACTCGACTTCCTTGATTCACACGAATGCCAAACACAAATAAATAACCCAATATGGCTGAAACTTGGTGTGCGTTATTTCCAAAGATGCTACTAACTAAACATAACCTCGATTCGCGCCGGTGGTGCCATCTATCGGACTTTGCATGGACTTTTCAAACGTCCCTCGTATGTATTTAGGAGCTGAAACTGTTTTGAAAGAAACTGACGCTTTCTGGGTTATATACCGTCAAGTCAAATTAATGTGACCACCTGTCAAAAGCCTGCGTAAACACCTTCTGCAACGCAGAGTGCTGTGAGCTGCGACACGTGCACGAAGGGAGTCATTGAGGTTCTGGAAGGTATCGACAGGGATGTGGAGCCATGCTGGCTCCAGGGCCGTGGCTATCTGCGCTAGGTTTCTCGGGTGGGCATCCATGATGCGAACAGCCTGCTCGAGGTGGCCCCACAGAATCTCGATTAAGTTTAAGTCTGGGGAGTTTTGTGGCCAGGGGAATACGGTAAACTCGTCCCGGTGTTCTACGAACCACTCACGTACACTGCGATCTGTGTGACACGTTGCACTTTCTGCTGGTAGATGCCATCGTGACGAGGGAAAGCAAACTGCATGTAGGTGTGGACGTGGTCTCTAAGGATAGATGCATACTGGTGACGTTCCATTGAGCCTTCAAGAATAACAAGATTACTCACGGAATGCCACGAAAACGTTCCCCAGACTAGAACGCTTGCTCTCCGAGCCTGAACCCTTTCCACGATTGTTGCAAGGATTTTGCATTCAGACATTTCACGCCGTCAGTGCCAAAGTCCACCTTTTCGGCCGTGCAAAAAACATAATTCATCTGAAAAGGCCACCTGTCACGCCATGGTGGACGTCCATTTGTGGTACTGGCGTGCGAATTCCAGCCTTCGTCGCCGACGATCAGCAGTCAGCATAGGTGCATGAACCAGGAGCCTGATGTGCAGGACCATACGCAGCTATGTTCGCTCAAAGGTCGCTGAAGGGATACTGTTGGTAGCTCCTTTATCCACCTGGGATGTCAGGCGCTGTTGACCTGCACATATCTCTGCAGCTGTCGTTCCGCCCTGTCATCTATGCCCCATGGTGCACCAGAGTTGCCTTTGCGTCGTTTTTACCATAGTGCCATTCTACCACCCACAGTATAGGTTAACCATGACGGCACGCGAACGGTTTACAAACTTAGCCATTTCAGAAATGCTTCCACACTTAGCTCAAAAGCGATGATTACACCCTTTTGGAGTTCAGATTAATCGCTCCGTTCGACTGCACTGTCCCCCCCACCCTCCCCCAGCCACCGACACGCTTTGTATACCCTCCACTGCTAGTGCCGCTATCTGCGTCGTTATTGCATGTTGACGTCGAAAATAGGTGGTGGTGATATTAGTGTGACTGAACTATGTATTAAGTAGCTGCTGTTTATCTCCCTCTGGTAGCTTAATATTTACATGTCATGCATCTTAACAATAAACTTGTCGAGTAACTAATTGCGGGTCAACAGAAACATCCGATCTCACGCGTCGGCTTTGACCCGTGACGTAAGGGTGTTGTGGTGTGTGACGTCATTACGGCGCGGAGTTTGGTTTGTGAGTGTGGCGTGTTTGTAGATGTTGCCTCGTTGACGTTACCTTAGTAGGAGTTTTAGGGCCTGTAATATATAGTTTACCTTTTTACTGTACTTTTTGTTTTAACGTCGTCTATGAGGCTTTTATCAGTTTGCCATTAGATTGTTCAATCTTTATGGTCTATATGTTTTGTCGCTACTCGTTATGTCTAATGAATCAATATTGCTTTTTTTCTTTTTTTTTATTTGTTTCTTTTTTTTATCTTTTGATTGACCTACACATTGATCTGTAGCGTAGCCCTGAATACGAGGTTAGGTTGGGAGTTTTTTTTTGGCGGGGGGGGGGGGGGGGGGGGGTCAGGGGGGGCCCAGCCCCCCCCTGCCTGGCCTTGAGTACCACTTGTTTATTATTATCTTTGTTTGCTATCAATGTTAGCAAATTGTTCTTGTGAAACCTTTGTGTGTGTTGTTTTTCTATGTGTTTTCGTCTTTGTGATACATATGCAACGTTTTTATATCCGCCATATTGGAATTGTCGTTTATGGTCGTTTCCGCCATATTTGTGACGTCATGGGTCAAAGCCGACGGGTTGGATCGGACGCTTCCGTATTTCCCTAATTGCTATTTTCAGTCCTTTACTCTAGACGTCAAATAACTTGTAGCAAGAGTTTTCTGTTGGATATGGTTACCATTTTCTTTCGACTTGGAGTAGCGACTTGTAATTTCTTACAGTGTGTTAGATGGTATCATGTTAAAGATATTTACCGAGAGTACTTTATTCCACTCCAAACTCTAGACATGAGTGCAAAGGCAACATGATAATTGTTTTTTGACTTGTTCTGTGATTGTGCGAATCACAGTTATCTAGAATCTCATATTTATTATCAGCAACAAAAACTATTAAGTAGCAAATATACTGTCAATTGCATGTAAGAATTCAAAGATCCTTCAACAGGTCTGTGTAAGATTTGCAACTGTTCACTTTGCACAGTTTTTCGTCAAATGCAATGCTGCAGAACATAATTCTGCAATACATCCTGGATTGAAAATATGCAAAAAGACACCCTAATTCTCAAATAAACACAATGATACATACATCGCGTGTAGTGAACAATGCATGACAACGATATACTCGTCCGCAGCTCGTCGTCGTGCGGCAGCGTTCTCGCTTCCCACACCCGGGTTCCCGGGTTCGATTCCCTGCGGGGTCAGGGATTTGCTCTGCCTCGTGATGACTGGGTGTTGTGTGATGTCCTTAGGTTAGTTAGGTTTAAGTAGTTCTAAGTTCTAGGGAACTGATGACCATAGATGTAAAGTCCCATAGTGCTCAGAGCCATTTAAACGATATATTCTTATTATCTGATATTTGACGTCATATGTTGAGCAGATGGCTTCTTCGATGTTTTTATTTATTCATTTTAGCTGTACGTATCGTTCGTATGTTTTATATACAATACGTTGTTTAGTTCTTGTGGCTTTGATGATGCTGTTTACTAGGTCTATGTAGGCCTAACGGAGGCGACGACAATATTGAAGATCTCAACACAACCGTTTTGCTATGGTCAGTGTCGTTTCTGTTGGCACTTCTTTTTGAAAGTGAAGATTGCGATGACACTGATCTCTAGGGCAACCAGCCACGGTTGTTAGAATGTAAACTGTAGATCTCTGTTGTAAAAGAGAAAAGCATACGACAAGTTGGTTCTCTTGAGAAATTGTACAGTAAAGTTTCAATAAAATGTCATAAATAAGGTATTTCTAGAACATAGTGTACGATTTTTTTTTGTTCAGGTAAATCATCGTTTTCAAATAATAGAGTAACGGCATATTTTTAAAATCATAAATTTAATCCAAAATTTCATTCATAAAATACGTCATTGGATACTTAACATTGTTTAGTTGCAAACTGTGTGCGCTTCACATACATTACCATCGACTTGCCACTGGTTACTTACTCGGCGAGTTAACTATACATTGCTCTGAAACCTTCAGAAATTTTAATCTTAAAAGGTACGAATCGGTTCACTTTGTAATACATGGATTTTCATTAACAATTTTTGCAACAAGAAAGTATTCCAATTTTAAAAATTAATCCATCATTCAGCGCAAAATAAAATTAATTTTAGCAAGCATCTTACAACAGCACGTAAACAATGTTGTGGGTGGCCCTTAACGTTCCAGCCATCAGCTTGTCGCGTAAACAATGGTAAGGCACACGACTTAACATCGTTTACTTGATTAAAGAATTTCTCAGAGTTACGTGATTGGCAGTTTTGAAGCGAATTTGCGTTCAGGAACGTATTCAGGATCTTTGTCGTAGTCGTAGGTACCCACATCATACATGGATTTGTATAATTCGTCCCTGAAAAGTATTCCCCTCGCACGAACACCGCACCCTGAACTAATACTATTATTATTGCTAGTAGCTTTGTTTCTTGCACTTACCACTGTTTACATTCAAACACCGTAGCAAAGTTGCCATTAGTGAGAAACTGAAATTACAGATAGGGCTGCTATTTATCTGTTTATCGTGGCTCTATCAACTAATACGAAAAAAGTACATCACATACCATGTTTTACATGCAGTAACTCTGTGTCTCATCGACCACCTCTTACTGTTGTTTACAGCCAAGATCTTCAATTCTTCATCAGTAACTCAGCTTTCATATTCCGTTTACATTTCTGGTGTAGATCGTCTAAATTTCAAAGCATACATCATAATTTTTTTAATTTTATATTTTTCCCCTGATTGTTTTGAAACTATTGTACGCCATTAATCCAGCCTCCATGAACTTAGCTATTTCACCAGCTACAAATCAGAAACCCGCTACTATTATTTTAATTTATACTCTGGTCAGTAACGGGTCACAGTATCTGAATACAACTGCGATGTTAAATGTTACAATTATAAACATTTTACCACATCTGTGGGAAATTGAAATAAACTGTTTAATTTGTATAATAACTTTATATGGTCATCTTTATTGGCATTTTTGTGTTATATGATGCAAATGTGATTGCCCGACAATTAAGTGAATTTGAAATGGTATGGTTCGGTAATGTAATAAATCATTAAAAGCTGGAAACTAAGGCCTTTTTTTTAAAAAAAAAAAGTACACGATAAAGATATTGAAATCGCACATTTCTTTTTATTCACATTAACGTCGACTTGGTTGCATACAATATGGCTGGTACCGTTTTGCATTTGACAACATTAACACATAGTTCTGCAAGAATAATCAGTGTTTGACAGTCCATTCGCTCGTCGGATTGGTTGTCGTTCTTTACAAACCCTTCAGAATTTCTTCGTAGAAAGGTGAGGCGGACAGTGTTGTAGTTTTTCCAAGTCCCTCATTGAATTAGAATTAATAGGGGCTTTTCCTGACGCATAAGCTAGATTGCTGACGCAGTCAACACATCAAGTTGGAGGCTCAGATTAAAGGTGTGTCTACTCTACATCTACGTCTATACTCTGCAAACCACCATGAGGTGCGTGGTAGATGGTACGTCCCATTGTACCAGTTATTAGGGTTTCTTCCTGTTCCATTCACGTACGGAGCGTGGAAATAATGATTGGAGGACAGGTTCCACATTCTTAAGCAATATTCTACGATGGGTCGCATGAGTGATTTGTAAGCAATCTCTTTAGTAAACTGATTGCTCTTCCCCGGAATTCTACCAATAAACCGAAATCTACCACCCGCTTTACCCAAGACTGGACCTATGAGATCAATCCATTTCACATCCCTGCAAAGTGTTATACACAGGTATTTGTATGAGTTGGCCGATTCCACCAGTAACTGATTGATATTATAGACATAGTGTACAACGTTTTTTTTTTGTTTTGTGAAGTGCGCAATTTTACATTTCTGAACATTTAGAGCAAGTTGCCAATCTCTGCACCATGTTGAGATTTTATCAGGATCTGACCGAATATTTACGCAGCTTATCTCAGATAGTACTTCAATATACACTCCTGGAAATTGAAATAAGAACACCGTGAATTCATTGTCCCAGGAAGGGGAAACTTTATTGACACATTCCTGGGGTCAGATACATCACATGATCACACTGACAGAACCACAGGCACATAGACACAGGCAACAGAGCATGCACAATGTCGGCACTAGTACAGTGTATATCCACCTTTCGCAGCAATGCAGGCTGCTATTCTCCCATGGAGACGATCGTAGAGATGCTGGATGTAGTCCTGTGGAACGGCTTGCCATGCCATTTCCACCTGGCGCCTCAGTTGGACCAGCGTTCGTGCTGGACGTGCAGACCGCGTGAGACGACGCTTCATCCAGTCCCAAACATGCTCAATGGGGGACAGATCCGGAGATCTTGCTGGCCAGGGTAGTTGACTTACACCTTCTAGAGCACGTTGGGTGGCACGGGATACATGCGGACGTGCATTGTCCTGTTGGAACAGCAAATTCCCTTGCCGGTCTAGGAATGGTAGAACGATGGGTTCGATGACGGTTTGGATGCAGTATTCAGTGTCCCCTCGACGATCACCAGTGGTGTACGGCCAGTGTAGGAGATCGCTCCCCACACCATGATGCCGGGTGTTGGCCCTGTGTGCCTCGGTCGTATGCAGTCCTGATTGTGGCGCTCACCTGCACGGCGCCAAACACGCATACGACCATCATTGGCACCAAGGCAGAAGCGACTCTCATCGCTGAAGACGACACGTCTCCATTCGTCCCTCCATTCACGCCTGTCGCCACACCACTGGAGGCGGGCTGCACGATGTTGGGGCGTGAGCGGAAGACGGCCTAACGGTGTGCGGGACCGTAGCCCAGCTTCACGGAGACGGTTGCGAATGGTCCTCGCCGATACCCCAGGAGCAACAGTGTCCCTAATTTGCTGGGAAGTGGCGGTGCGGTCCCCTACGGCACTGCGTAGGATCCTACGGTCTTGGCGTGCATCCGTGCGTCGCTGCGGTCCGGTCCCAGGTCGACGGGCACGTGCACCTTCCGCCGACCACTGGCGACAACATCGATGTACTGTGGAGACCTCACGCCCCACGTGTTGAGCAATTCGGCGGTACGTCCACCCGGCCTCCCGCATGCCCACTATACGCCCTCGCTCAAAGTCCGTCAACTGCACATACGGTTCACGTCCACGCTGTCGCGGCATGCTACCAGTGTTAAAGACTGCGATGGAGCTCCGTATGCCACGGCAAACTGGCTGACACTGACGGCGACGGTGCACAAATGCTGCGCAGCTAGCGCCATTCGACGGCCAACACCGCGGTTCCTGGTGTGTCCGCTGTGCCGTGCGTGTGATCATTGCATGTACAGCCCTCTCGCAGTGTCCGGAGCAAGTATGGTGGGTCTGACACACCGGTGTCAATGTGTTCTTTTTTCCATTTCCAGGAGTGTAGATAACTGCATCATCCGCAAAAAGCCTGATTTTACTATTAATATTGTCTGCAAGGTCATTAATACACAACATGAACAGCAGGGGTCCCAATACACTTCCCTCGGACACACCCGAAATTACCTCTACATCTGACGATGACTCTGCACCCAAGATAACATGCTGTGTCCTCCCTACCAAAAAATCCTCAATCCAGTAACAAATTTCACTTGATACCCCATATGATCGTACTTTTGACAATAAGTGTAGGCGCGGGACTGAGTCATATGCTTTTCGGAAATCAAGAAGGACTGCATCTATCTGGTTGCCTTGATCCAAAGCTTTCAGTATGTCATGTGATAAAAGTGCGAGCTGGGCTTCAGATGATCGATATTTTCGAAAAACATGCTGGTTGGCATTGAGGAGGTCGCTCTGTTCCAGATACCTCATTATGTTTGAGCTCAGAATATGTTCTAAGATTCTACAACAAATCGATGTCAAGGATGCTAGACGGTAGTTTTGTGGATCACTTCTATTACCCTTCTTGTAGACAGTGTGACCTGTGCCTTTTACCAAGAACTGGGCATCGTTTTTTGTTCGAGAGATCTACAATAGATTATAGTGAGAAGAGGGGCTAACTCAGCCGCAAATTCAGTACAGAATCAGACAGGGTTCCGTCGGCGGGCAGTTCGCCTCGGTTTTCCTTTGTGAAGTAACATTTGAAAACGGATTCAACATTTCAACTTTTGCTTTGCTACCCTCAATTTCAGTTACTGTTTCAGTAGGTGTCACGTCTGATGCCTCTTTACTTTTAAAGCGGCATGTTTGAATGATTGATGACCCTATAAAAATAACATTGCTTTTCAGAATCTTATAGAATGTACACTAACTGAAGACTGATAAACCTTTAATGTCAGTTTATGATGTGACAAATGTAGCATCTGAAGCTACAGTAAACTCAAAACCAAAAAAGTAACCCACTGATACCGTTTTACAAATATACGGTTAAAATATCCACTAATATCTTTCTTGAATTGATAGTTCACTTACATTTTCATTAGTCCGTTCATACTCATAATGCCTTGATTGATTCATTCATTATTAATATTCGATCCTTCTATGTTACTTACATATTTACGTGAAATACACACCAAGAAATCATGCTTTATCATGATACTGAACTGATCATTTAATGGCAGTGGATACTTATTTTCAAGTTTTATGATAGTAACCGAATAATTGCCGCTATGGGAACACATAACTTATTGGCTACAATGGTCATTTTTATGAAGTTGTTATTGCTTTATATGGCTATTTTATTGCTTTATTTCCATTGTATGTCTTCATATACTGTTTATGAACATCCTCTTAATGTGTGAGCCACTCACTAGGTCACAGATGGTAATAACTCATGGTCCTAATAAAGTTCTGCGCTATACAGGCGAGGTATATTTCCCTTCAGTGGTTTCTTAATCAGCTCTTCATGGTGACTTTTGATAGAGGTCAGGTAAGCAGACTTGGAAAAATACCATGTCTCTGCCTCACCCTTATAAAGCTGGAGATGTTTGTTCTGCTGTGGCTAGTTGTGTGGAACCAAAGTATCAATGTGATCTCGTCTTGAACTGCTTCGTAGTGATTCCCCCTTTATTTCCTTGATGGGTTACATACTTCTTACCAAAATGATGTTATAAAATACTGCTTGGGGTGATTATACACGCTATTCAAAAAAGTATTCCATATTTTGAGAGGAGGTAGTATGGACCAAAACAAGACAAAAATGACGAGTAAACACGAGCTCTGAAACGCATACCTTGAGAGCTATGAGCAATCGTTCTTCAGCACTGTGATACACGTATCTTCTATTGCAAGCTCTTTGCTGTTACGACCTACAGAATTTAGTAAATAAATGAGTACACATTCTTCTGTTATTGTTCACTGCCTGTGCTGATAGAGGAGGTACCAATCCAACAACGGCTACTGATATGGTTCATGCATGATGGAGCACCAGCCCATTTTCTCCCAGACATCCAAGAACACCTCACACAGATCTTTAATGGGAAAAAAGTATTGGTCGCAGAGTTCAAGCACGTTGGCTGGATCGTCCCACCTCACCTCCCCTCTCCCCTCCCCCCCAATATAATACCTTCGTTTTTTGGTTCTGGGGTCACTTGAAGTTTTTCGTGTATGCAAGTCACAATAATAATATTGTAGTGTATAGTATGAAATTGTCTTTTAAACAGATAATGGTTAATTATTTTTATCACAGATCCTCTTACGGTCTTTTTAACTGTAAAAGTGCTAACACAGACTTATTACACCCAACACTGCGCTATGCTAAATAACTGATTTTAATTATTTCCTTTCGTTGAAGGACGTTATGTGTAGATACGTTATTGCACACCATAGCAAAACAACATATGAACTTTAGTGTTCGTATGTAGGTATATTTATTAGTAGCACACTGGTTCCTTGATTTTAACTGAATGAAGCATTTTTAGTTATAGCTTTCTCTGTAATGGCGCCTATGTACTTGACAGTAGAGGCTCAGTACGACAAGAACAGCATCAGAAAATGGAAATTATGGCTGAGACAGTTTAATATTTTCATAAAGGCGTAATCTAAATTAGTTATGTCAATAATATTTGTGCTAGAAGAGCCGTGATTACCAAAAATAGTTGTACCGACCGTAATGTCGGACAACAATAGGGTAACATCGTAACTAACAAAACTTCCAATTACTTCAGAAAAGGACAGAGTTCTTCTATAAATAAAATATAGTTTCAGTATCAGAATATAATATCCTGAAAACGATTTAGATAAATTAAGAATTATTACACTTATTACAGATCTCTTAATATGGAACGTAGTGCGGCGGCGCGGTTCCTTCCGTCCCTTTACGACGAACCTGCACCTACCTGTGAACATTGTCTCAGCATATCATCAGTAGGGAAGCCGAGTGAAACCTACTGTATTTCGACCTGAACCAGGCTACAATTAAAGTCACTAATCTACGTTTCGGGAGGAAGTTTTCACACAAAATGGAAGGTTGGAAATTTTGTCCTTAATTAATATATTCTGAAACTTACGTGAACAAGTGTCACTGCCAAGCCCGTACTAGTCTTAACACAGTCACTCATAATCCCTTTCACTCACATTAGCAAGTTTATGGTGTTGCATTTCCCGAAAACGTAATAGCTACAAAAATACGGATAGTTTTTGATTGAGAATGCTCGCCAAATATTAAGTCTGTCGGTACTTAATGCAGTTACAGTTTTTAGCCACCGACCTGCTCAATAAGCCACGCGGAATTTATGTCTTTTCTCGTCACAAAATTCACTTAAAAATTCCAAAATTTCTACACACCCATCGGAATGCCGTCACTTGACAACACTTTTGATGTATGAAACACTGCTGGATCCGGCATCTACATCTACATGATTACTCTGCAATTCACATTTAAGTGCTTGGCAGAGGGTTCATCGAACCACAATCATACAATCTCCCTACTATTCCACTCCCGAACCGCGCGTGGGAAAAACGAACACCTAAACCTTTCTGTTCGAGCTCTGATTTATCTTGATGATCATTCCTACCTATGTAAGTTGGGCTCAACAAAATATTTTCGCATTCGGAAGAGAAAGTTGGTGACTGAAATTTCGTAAATAGATCTCGCCGCGACGAAAAACGTCTTTGCTTTAATGACTTCCATCCCAACACGCGTATCATATCTGCCACCCTCTCTCCCCTATTACGTGATAATACAAAACGAGCTGCCCTTTTTTGCACCATTTCGATGTCCTCCGTCAATCCCACCTGGTAAGGATCCCACACCGCGCAGCAATATTCTAACAGAGGACGAACGAGTGTGGTGTAAGCCGTCTCTTTAGTGGACTTGTTGCATCTTCTAAGTGTCCTGCCAATGAAACGAACCTTTGGCTCGCCTTCCCCACAATATTATCTATGTGGTCTTTCCGACTGAAGTTGTTCGTAATTTTTACACCCAGGTACTTAGTTGAATTGACAGCCTTGAGAATTGTACTATTTATCGAGTAATCGAATTCCAACGGATTTCTTTTGGAACTCATGTGGATCACCTCACACTTATCTTATTTAGCGTCAACTGCCATCTGCCACACCATACAGCAATCTTTTCTAAATCGCTTTGCAACTGATACTGGTCTTCGGATGACCTTACTAGACGGTAAATTACAGCATTATATACTATGCGAACAACCTAAGAGAACTGCTCAGATTGTCACCCAGGTCATTTACATAGATCAGGAACAGCAGAGGTCCCAGGACGCTTCCCTGGGGAACACCTGATATCACTTTAGTTTTACTCGATGATTTGCCGTCTATTACTACGAACTGGGACCTTCCTGGCGGGAAATCACGAATCCAGTCGCACAACTGAGACGATACCCCATAGGCCCGCATCATTTCCATCGGAACTACTACTACTACTACACACGTCCGAACTGTTTCATGGCTAGGCACCGAATCCTCTCTAGAATACTCTGTCTTCTCTGCCAGCAGAGAAAGGCGCGCGAAGAATATTACTTTACCATTGGCCAGTTTACTCAACAGCCAATAGGAAAACAACATTCTCCCGCGTCAGTCCGCGCTTTTCATCAATAACCAGTCGCAAAATAGTAAACCTAACGACTACACTTTTTACCGACGAAATTATCTAGTATGCTGAAGTTTTGTTTATGCATAAAGTTAGTTACTATTGTTATTTATACCTGAATTAACTTTCCCTTTACCATAAACTTACTTTATAAATCTATTCTATAAAAATCCCCTTTGTCCACATCCATACTTCTTCGAAATGTTCCTACATTAAATCCCATTACATAACTCGTTAAACAGTTATCTTCATATTAACCTTAAACCACACTCACGCATCATTCATACTGCTAAAACACATTTATAACATTTTACATACACAAAAAGACATAATAACACTTTATGAAAATACTAGAACAGTTTATGAAAAACATTCTATTACTTCAGTGCACTCTAGTGAGCACAATCGAAACTAAATCACAGTCCCCTATTCAATACTGTCCCCTATCGGCTGAGACATAAACTACGTGCGCGTCCAGTCTCGCGTCACCATCTGTCACTATCCAGCTCTGAGACATCTCCCACTTTACCGCCTCCAAGGCAGGATCGGTATACGGCGATACGCCTCAGTTGGAAGAGAGCGTCTTGCTAGGTTAGCGGTACTGCTCGAAAAGGTATAATGTATTCTCTTTTATCAGACAAATGAAAATTAACGGAGTATATATTGTCTTTTTTAATCATTATCTACAAAGGTAATACGCGAAAATCGTGCTTATTGTCCTTTTCCCTTTCACTCGATGCACTTCACATGAAAAATGCCGATGATATGCACACATTACAGAAAATATTAAGTCATTTTTAAACTAAATTCGTAAGTAAAAATACACCAGGAGACGGCACAATCTACAAACACTACTGGAACTCTTCATCAACGCCTGCCACCGCATACGTGACCAACCTGTACCTTTTCAGAGAATGCATCATTCCTCAAGACGTCAGACAGAAGCGTACCTTACTAAGAATGGCCACCATATTGAACACCTCCTTCAGTGATGTCTTAATACCGCAGGTCGTGTGTAACAGCAAGCGGATTACATTAGAAGCTATGCTGTTTCACAGTAACAGGATGATGTTTTTACATTTGTTTACTGCATTCTGTATGTCGTTCGGAATAGTATAGAGTTTGCAGTAGAAAAGTTGTGTTTCACAGTAGCAAAGATGAACAAGTGCTCATAGATGTTAAGGTACGCATTTTACAGACCATGTTTATTGGACCTTTTTTTGTGTTTACCGCCTCTCAAACTATGGAGTACATTTTTTTAACGCCCTGTGTACTTAAATATCACTGTAAATACAAAGTATTACTTCCTCCACAAGGTCACTCACTGCTTACTGCAACTGTCTCCCCAATGTCCTTTCATCCAAGTCGTTCCTATTAGTTTCCCTTTTCAGTTACACTGAAAGCACTACTTACTTTAACTGTATTCTCCAGTGTTTGTTGAATCGCTAGCAGGTGGTTATTTTATTTTTTTTTCCAAGCAACGTCCATAGTGCAATTTATTGATTCGAGAAAAACGACTGATTCCGCAGTAAGGCTAGAGGTCTCTTCTAATCTGTTGACACCTTGAAACGTCCCCTTAGAACAATTTATACAAGACTGTGCTTAAACTGACACACAATGTTTTTAGCGCAACGCAATCTGACTATCAAAGATCCCTGCAAAAGAATGGCCCTGAGTAACATTAAACTATACCTTTCAGAAATCACTTACCTCACAAAAATCTTCATTACTCGAACTACTACAATACAGCGAGCGCCACTACTGCCAGCTAAATAAAAGACTCAAACTACGGATGACACTAACTACTGATAGGGATAGTTAGCAAATGAAAGATTTTAATAGAGAACAAACACTGTATTTACCTTAATAATCATAATATATATAGCAGTTCAATTTCAAAACTCCGCCATCTCTCTCCCCATATCCACCACTGCTGGCGGCTCACCTCCAACTGCGCAACGCTACGCGCTGTTCACATCCAGCTGCCGCTGCCCAACACTACAATGGCAGACAACAATGCAAACTAGCCACAGACTGCACACAGCACAGCCAGTGATTTTCATATAGAGCGCTACGTAACGTTGCCGATAAGAAAACATAAACAGCCTACTTACAACCTTATCCACAAGCTATAGCTCATTTTACTGGAGTACGTCTGCAGTTAAAATGTTCCCATTATTCAAGGACGTTATGAACAGTAGGCCAACGGCCTTTCCGCAGTGGTAACACCGGTTCCCTCAGACCACCGAAGTTAAGAGCTGTCGAGCTTGACCAGCATTTGGGTGGGTCACCTTCCGGATCTGCCAAGTGCTGTCGGGATGCGGCGTGAACTCAGCTCTTTTGGGGCCAATTAAGGAATTATTTGATAGAGAAGTAGCGGCACCGGTCACGAAAACTGACAACGGCCGGGGGAGCGGTGTGCTGACCACACGCCCCTCCGTATCCACATCCGGTAACGCCTAAGGGCTGAGGATGACACGGCGATCGGTCGGTACCGTTGGGCCTTCAAGCGCTGTTCGGACAGTGTTTGTTTATATTATGTACAGTAGCGCTGTTGTACATAGGAGATGGCATCCTTTGGAAATCAGAGTCTCGTTTCATACCTAGCTCTAGTGATCAGACCTGTATTTGCCTTAACACACGACCAACCTGTAAACCAAGCATTCCTATAAATGTTTGCTTTGCTGAAGTACATTAATCTTAAAAAATATACACTCCTGGAAATGGAAAAAAGAACACATTGACACCGGTGTGTCAGACCCACCATACTTGCTTCGGACACTGCGAGAGGGCTGTACAAGCAATGAGCACACGCACGGCACAGCGGACACACCAGGAACCGCGGTGTTGGCCGTCGAATGGCGCTAGCTGCGCAGCATTTGTGCACCGCCGCCGTCAGTGTCAGCCAGTTTGCCGTGGCATACGGAGCTCCATCGCAGTCTTTAACACTGGTAGCATGCCGAGACAGCGTGGACGTGAACCGTATGTGCAGTTGACGGACTTTGAGCGAGGGCGTATAGTGGGCATGCGGGAGGCCGGGTGGACGTACCGCCGAATTGCTCAACACGTGGGGCGTGAGGTCTCCACAGTACATCGATGTTGTCGCCAGTGGTCGGCGGAAGGTGCACGTGCCCGTCGACCTGGGACCGGACCGCAGCGACGCACGGATGCACGCCAAGACCGTAGGATCCTACGCAGTGCCGTAGGGGACCGCACCGCCACTTCCCAGCAAATTAGGGACACTGTTGCTCCTGGGGTATCGGCGAGGACCATTCGCAACCGTCTCCATGAAGCTGGGCTACGGTCCCGCACACCGTTAGGCCGTCTTCCGCTCACGCCCCAACATCGTGCAGCCCGCCTCCAGTGGTGTCGCGACAGGCGTGAATGGAGGGACGAATGGAGACGTGTCGTCTTCAGCGATGAGAGTCGCTTCTGCCTTGGTGCCAATGATGGTCGTATGCGTGTTTGGCGCCGTGCAGGTGAGCGCCACAATCAGGACTGCATACGACCGAGGCACACAGGGCCAACACCCGGCGTCATGGTGTGGGGAGCGATCTCCTACACTGGTCGTACACCACTGGTGATCGTCGAGGGGACACTGAATAGTGCACGGTACATCCAAACCGTCATCGAACCCATCGTTCTACCATTCCTAGACCGGCAAGGGAACTTGCTGTTCCAACAGGACAATGCACGTCCGCATGTATCCCGTGCCACCCAACGTGCTCTAGAAGGTGTAAGTCAACTACCCTGGCCAGCAAGATCTCCGGATCTGTCCCTCATTGAGCATGTTTGGGACTGGATGAAGCGTCGTCTCACGCGGTCTGCACGTCCAACACGAACGCTGGTCCAACTGAGGCGCCAGGTGGAAATGGCATGGCAAGCCGTTCCACAGGACTACATCCAGCATCTCTACGATCGTCTCCATGGGAGACTAGCAGCCTGCATTGCTGCGAAAGGTGGATATACACTGTACTAGTGCCGACATTGTGCATGCTCTGTTGCCTGTGTCTATGTGCCTGTGGTTCTGTCAGTGTGATCATGTGATGTATCTGACCCCAGGAATGTGTCAATAAAGTTTCCCCTTCCTGGGACAATGAATTCACGGTGTTCTTATTTCAATTTCCAGGAGTGTATTTCCAGTTTACTTTGCAGTACATCAAAAGGGTTTTTGTACGTGAGCTTGCAACAGAATGGCGACAGGTGAGTGTGCGCAGTGTTATCTGTTTACTGTACGCGTGTTCGCCAAGGTATTTCCTCTTCTGTGTCAACACGACGGACTGGCACTCGTTCGTATTTACTTTGACTCATCGCGACTTCAGCGTACGCTCATCTCACCCAGTTCCATGTATGGGCATGACGTGACGACTAAATGCTTAGACCACCGTCTCCTTAGTACAAACGATGTACGACCTCTGTGGTACGGCGCCCCGCTTTTCATCGTTTCCGGTGCTAGACAGGTTTGATGTAGCGTGGAACATTACTGCTGGGAATGTGAGCAAATATCATTATTTAGCCGGACGGTGTGGCCGGGCGGTTCTATGTGCTTCAGTCTGGAGCCGCGCGACCGCTACGGTTGCAGGTTCGAATCCTGCTTCGGGCATGGATGTGTGTGATGTCCTTCGGCTAGTTAGGTTTAAGTAGTTGTAAGTTCTAGGGGACTGATGACCTCAGATGTTAAGTCCCATAGTGGTCAGAGCCATTTGAACCATAATTATTTAAATCTGATAAATAGTAATGTTCACTTTGAAATCACATTGAGTTGCCTCACCAAAACTGAATAATAAAAGAGGTTCCGCCACCAGCTACAGAACACGATTTGCTTGTTCCGACAACGTAGACTCAAACTAATAAGAACGAAAATGTCTATAAAGTTCATGGGTGGTGTAAACTCGGCGTTAGAATTTAACACTCAACTTTTAGATCTTCATATCTGCTTTGCTGCTGATCACCTGTTGTCCGTAATATGTTGGTGTAAGAAATTGTAGCAATCTTGCGACATGGTGAAAATCATCAATGAAAGTTCAGGAGTTGCAATGAATTCTTTTATTACTGCGTAGATTGTAAGCAGCAATCGACATTTGGCTTTTAAACTGACTACATCTTGACTCTGCATAATGACAGTGTTGTTGCACGTCTATTTATACCTTAAATAACAATCAATAGTACTGTTTAAAATGCTAATTTACAAAATTACAATAGAAAATTAATACACAGAGATAAACTGTGTACAGCATAACTAAGGTACATTATTTCCTGATTAGTATGTATAGACAGTTTGTAAAATAAACAATTTAGAAGTGTGAAACAAGATAATATACAGAAATTAACAATACTAATTACATGTGATTAATTTAAAAGCAAAACATAAGTTGGGTCGTTTATCTAACATAAACTAGGGTTACAAATTAAACACGCTTTCATGTAATAGTAGCTACATGGTTCAAAATGACTGCTAGGGCTAAAAATCAGTATATGTTCACATTTGTAATAAGGGACGGCATAATTTGTTTTTAATTACAAACGACATTGTAAGTATTTTAAATTGCTGACCTATCACACTGCAAACTTTGATGAGATAATCGATACAATGCGAACAGCACATGAAGCAAATATAAATTCTAGTGAACACTGGGTAGCCTTCAATGAATTTAGCTAATTAGTGGCTTCAATGTTAACAAAATATATTCGTATCAATTACAGACTCTGAATATTAAGTATACTTGGGTCTGATGTAGTCATGAGCTTTACCTTATAGACAGAACTGCCTTATTAACTGCCGAGTAATTCACATAGTAATTAGTACCAAACTGCAGTATTCGAATGTTTTATAATATTTTACATGCATATCCGAATCTTAAATGGCTCCTTGGTAGGTGTTCTGTAACAAGTAATTCACTTATACTTCTCAGATATCCTACTCTTTAAAAAAAAAAAAAAAAAAGATTGACTGCATTTAATGCTCTTAAGCTTACCGGATAAAATCTTAATAATCTCATAAAAGAGCACACTGATCCCTTTAGAGCGCTGAAGTTGCTTTACTATGTGGGAACTATAGCCTGCCATGCAGACTCCACGATTGTGATCGGTAGCAATAGGCAAGAGACGAGCCACTTCGTGTCGTAGTGTTTTGCCTATGTTCGTTGCCAGCTGCGCAGCGCACAAATAGTCAGTGTTGACTGCATTGTCGTCTGCTTTGTTCTCAATTGTGCTACCGCTGTCTGTGTTTCGTTGAGCTATTTTCATTTCAATTTTTTCGAAAACTAATGATGACACGGTTGCTGGCCCAATTACTCCAAGGAAAAAGAAGCTGGTTATCAGGTGCTCATGTAAGCTCAAACTGCAGGTTTCTGCTGCCTGCTTTGCATACTTACAGTAGACGGAAGCCTCTCCCCGCAACATACCATATCCGCAACTGCTGCCTGGCACCTGCCTAGTTGTACGAGGGCATGCTGGAAACTAATCCCTCCGAATTCTTCATGTCAAAACTCTTAAAGCTTTTCAAATAAAACAGACGCTGTTAGCATTCTACGTAGTTATTCTTCGCGTCTACATATTTATTTCTCCACGCAGTCACATTGGTGATGAACACATTTATCCCGACAAGATACCAGTTTGTTGATACCGTCACTGTAGAACGTTAGGCGTTGTTGCCGGAGCCACAGACTCATCTCTGCTTTCACTGCTTCTTTGCTATCAAAGTGAAGTACTCGTAGATATTCTGTAAGTTTTGGAAACAGATGAAAATCGGATGAGGCCAAGTCAGGACTGTATGGAGCATAATCGATGACGGTGAACTAAGGCGGCGGTTTGCTGCACAAGTCGCAGCGCTCGTGTGCGGTCTGGCACTGCGATGGTGAAGGAGAAGGTGTTCCATGTGTGGATGAACTCTTTGAATTTGAAACTCGATTTCAGCACACTGTTTTCATGCAGCCACACAGTTACCGTTACACACTGCCATGTTACATGCTACTATTCGGAGCCTTCGGGCGGCAGAGAGCTGCAAATACACTCCTGGAAATGGAAAAAAGAACACATTGACACCGGTGTGTCAGACCCACCATACTTGCTCCGGACACTGCGAGAGGGCTGTACAAGCAATGATCACACGCACGGCACAGCGGACACACCAGGAATCGCGGTGTTGGCCGTCGAATGGCGCTAGCTGCGCAGCATTTGTGCACCGCCGCCGTCAGTGTCAGCCAGTTTTCCGTGGCATACGGAGCTCCATCGCAGTCTTTAACACTGGTAGCATGCCGAGACAGCGTGGACGTGAACCGTATGTGCAGTTGACGGACTTTGAGCGAGGGCATATAGTGGGCATGCGGGAGGCCGGGTGGACGTACCGCCGAATTGCTCAACACGTGGGGCGTGAGGTCTCCACAGTACATCGATGTTGTCGCCAGTGGTCGGCGGAAGGTGCACGTGCCCGTCGACCTGGGACCGGACCGCAGCGACGCACGGATGCACGCCAAGACCGTAGGATCCTACGCAGTGCCGTAGGGGACCGCACCGCCACTTCCCAGCAAATTAGGGACACTGTTGCTCCTGGGGTATCGGCGAGGACCATTCGCAACCGTCTCCATGAAGCTGGGCTACGGTCCCGCACACCGTTAGGCCGTCTTCCGCTCACGCCCCAACATCGTGCAGCCCGCCTCCAGTGGTGTCGCGACAGGCGTGAATGGAGGGACGAATGGAGACGTGCCGCCTTCAGCGATGAGAGTCGCTTCTGCCTTGGTGCCAATGATGGTCGTATGCGTGTTTGGCGCCGTGCAGGTGAGCGCCACAATCAGGACTGCATACGACCGAGGCACACAGGGCCAACACCCGGCATCATGGTGTGGGGAGCGATCTCCTACACTGGCCGTACACCACTGGTGATCGTCGAGGGGACACTGAATAGTGCACGGTACATCCAAACCGTCATCGAACCCATCGTTCTACCATTCCTAGACCGGCAAGGGAACTTGCTGTTGCAACAGGACAATGCACGTCCGCATGTATCCCGTGCCACCCAACGTGCTCTAGAAGGTGTAAGTCAACTACCCTGGCCAGCAAGATCTCCGGATCTGTCCCCCATTGAGCATGTTTGAGACTGGATGAAGCGTCGTCTCACGCGGTCTGCACGTCCAGCACGAACGCTGGTCCAACTGAGGCGCCAGGTGGAAATGGCATGGCAAGCCGTTCCACAGGACTACATCCAGCATCTCTACGATCGTCTCCATGGGAGAATAGCAGCCTGCATTGCTGCGAAAGGTGGATATACACTGTACTAGTGCCGGCATTGTGCATGCTCTGTTGCCTGTGTCTATGTGCCTGTGGTTCTGTCAGTGTGATCATGTGATGTATCTGACCCCAGGAATGTGTCAATAAAGTTTCCCCTTCCTGGGACAATGAATTCACGGTGTTCTTATTTCAATTTCCAGGAGTGTATTTCCAGTTTACTTTGCAGTACATCAAAAGGGTTTTTGTACGTGAGCTTGCAACAGAATGGCGACAGGTGAGTGTGCGCAGTGTTATCTGTTTACTGTACGCGTGTTCGCCAAGGTATTTCCTCTTCTGTGTCAACACGACGGACTGGCACTCGTTCGTATTTACTTTGACTCATCGCGACTTCAGCGTACGCTCATCTCACCCAGTTCCATGTATGGGCATGACGTGACGACTAAATGCTTAGACCACCGTCTCCTTAGTACAAACGATGTACGACCTCTGTGGTACGGCGCCCCGCTTTTCATCGTTTCCGGTGCTAGACAGGTTTGATGTAGCGTGGAACATTACTGCTGGGAATGTGAGCAAATATCATTATTTAGCCGGACGGTGTGGCCGGGCGGTTCTATGTGCTTCAGTCTGGAGCCGCGCGACCGCTACGGTTGCAGGTTCGAATCCTGCTTCGGGCATGGATGTGTGTGATGTCCTTCGGCTAGTTAGGTTTAAGTAGTTGTAAGTTCTAGGGGACTGATGACCTCAGATGTTAAGTCCCATAGTGGTCAGAGCCATTTGAACCATAATTATTTAAATCTGATAAATAGTAATGTTCACTTTGAAATCACATTGAGTTGCCTCACCAAAACTGAATAATAAAAGAGGTTCCGCCACCAGCTACAGAACACGATTTGCTTGTTCCGACAACGTAGACTCAAACTAATAAGAACGAAAATGGCTATAAAGTTCATGGGTGGTGTAAACTCGGCGTTAGAATTTAACACTCAACTTTTAGATCTTCATATCTGCTTTGCTGCTGATCACCTGTTGTCCGTAATATGTTGGTGTAAGAAATTGTAGCAATCTTGCGACATGGTGAAAATCATCAATGAAAGTTCAGGAGTTGCAATGAATTCTTTTATTACTGCGTAGATTGTAAGCAGCAATCGACATTTGGCTTTTAAACTGACTACATCTTGACTCTGCATAATGACAGTGTTGTTGCACGTCTATTTATACCTTAAATAACAATCAATAGTACTGTTTAAAATGCTAATTTACAAAATTACAATAGAAAATTAATACACAGAGATAAACTGTGTACAGCATAACTAAGGTACATTATTTCCTGATTAGTATGTATAGACAGTTTGTAAAATAAACAATTTAGAAGTGTGAAACAAGATAATATACAGAAATTAACAATACTAATTACATGTGATTAATTTAAAAGCAAAACATAAGTTGGGTCGTTTATCTAACATAAACTAGGGTTACAAATTAAACACGCTTTCATGTAATAGTAGCTACATGGTTCAAAATGACTGCTAGGGCTAAAAATCAGTATATGTTCACATTTGTAATAAGGGACGGCATAATTTGTTTTTAATTACAAACGACATTGTAAGTATTTTAAATTGCTGACCTATCACACTGCAAACTTTGATGAGATAATCGATACAATGCGAACAGCACATGAAGCAAATATAAATTCTAGTGAACACTGGGTAGCCTTCAATGAATTTAGCTAATTAGTGGCTTCAATGTTAACAAAATATATTCGTATCAATTACAGACTCTGAATATTAAGTATACTTGGGTCTGATGTAGTCATGAGCTTTACCTTATAGACAGAACTGCCTTATTAACTGCCGAGTAATTCACATAGTAATTAGTACCAAACTGCAGTATTCGAATGTTTTATAATATTTTACATGCATATCCGAATCTTAAATGGCTCCTTGGTAGGTGTTCTGTAACAAGTAATTCACTTATACTTCTCAGATATCCTACTCTTTAAAAAAAAAAAAAAAAAAAAGATTGACTGCATTTAATGCTCTTAAGCTCACCGGATAAAATCTTAATAATCTCATAAAAGAGCACACTGATCCCTTTAGAGCGCTGAAGTTGCTTTACTATGTGGGAACTATAGCCTGCCATGCAGACTCCACGATTGTGATCGGTAGCAATAGGCAAGAGACGAGCCACTTCGTGTCGTAGTGTTTTGCCTATGTTCGTTGCCAGCTGCGCAGCGCACAAATAGTCAGTGTTGACTGCATTGTCGTCTGCTTTGTTCTCAATTGTGCTACCGCTGTCTGTGTTTCGTTGAGCTATTTTCATTTCAATTTTTTCGAAAACTAATGATGACACGGTTGCTGGCCCAATTACTCCAAGGAAAAAGAAGCTGGTTATCAGGTGCTCATGTAAGCTCAAACTGCAGGTTTCTGCTGCCTGCTTTGCATACTTACAGTAGACGGAAGCCTCTCCCCGCAACATACCATATCCGCAACTGCTGCCTGGCACCTGCCTAGTTGTACGAGGGCATGCTGGAAACTAATCCCTCCGAATTCTTCATGTCAAAACTCTTAAAGCTTTTCAAATAAAACAGACGCTGTTAGCATTCTACGTAGTTATTTATTTCTCCACGCAGTCACATTGGTGATGAACACATTTATCCCGACAAGATACCAGTTTGTTGATACCGTCACTGTAGAACGTTAGGCGTTGTTGCCGGAGCCACAGACTCATCTCTGCTTTCACTGCTTCTTTGCTATCAAAGTGAAGTACTCGTAGATATTCTGTAAGTTTTGGAAACAGATGAAAATCGGATGAGGCCAAGTCAGGACTGTATGGAGCATGATCGATGACGGTGAACTAAGGCGGCGGTTTGCTGCACAAGTCGCAGCGCTCGTGTGCGGTCTGGCACTGCGATGGTGAAGGAGAAGGTGTTCCATGTGTGGATGAACTCTTTGAATTTGAAACTCGATTTCAGCACACTGTTTTCATGCAGCCACACAGTTACCGTTACACACTGCCATGTTACATGCTACTATTCGGAGCCTTCGGGCGGCAGAGAGCTGCAAATACACTCCTGGAAATGGAAAAAAGAACACATTGACACCGGTGTGTCAGACCCACCATACTTGCTCCGGACACTGCGAGAGGGCTGTACAAGCAATGATCACACGCACGGCACAGCGGACACACCAGGAACCGCGGTGTTGGCCGTCGAATGGCGCTAGCTGCGCAGCATTTGTGCACCGCCGCCGTCAGTGTCAGCCAGTTTTCCGTGGCATACGGAGCTCCATCGCAGTCTTTAACACTGGTAGCATGCCGAGACAGCGTGGACGTGAACCGTATGTGCAGTTGACGGACTTTGAGCGAGGGCATATAGTGGGCATGCGGGAGGCCGGGTGGACGTACCGCCGAATTGCTCAACACGTGGGGCGTGAGGTCTCCACAGTACATCGATGTTGTCGCCAGTGGTCGGCGGAAGGTGCACGTGCCCGTCGACCTGGGACCGGACCGCAGCGACGCACGGATGCACGCCAAGACCGTAGGATCCTACGCAGTGCCGTAGGGGACCGCACCGCCACTTCCCAGCAAATTAGGGACACTGTTGCTCCTGGGGTATCGGCGAGGACCATTCGCAACCGTCTCCATGAAGCTGGGCTACGGTCCCGCACACCGTTAGGCCGTCTTCCGCTCACGCCCCAACATCGTGCAGCCCGCCTCCAGTGGTGTCGCGACAGGCGTGAATGGAGGGACGAATGGAGACGTGCCGTCTTCAGCGATGAGAGTCGCTTCTGCCTTGGTGCCAATGATGGTCGTATGCGTGTTTGGCGCCGTGCAGGTGAGCGCCACAATCAGGACTGCATACGACCGAGGCACACAGGGCCAACACCCGGCATCATGGTGTGGGGAGCGATCTCCTACACTGGCCGTACACCACTGGTGATCGTCGAGGGGACACTGAATAGTGCACGGTACATCCAAACCGTCATCGAACCCATCGTTCTACCATTCCTAGACCGGCAAGGGAACTTGCTGTTGCGACAGGACAATGCACGTCCGCATGTATCCCGTGCCACCCAACGTGCTCTAGAAGGTGTAAGTCAACTACCCTGGCCAGCAAGATCTCCGAATCTGTCCCCCATTGAGCATGTTTGAGACTGGATGAAGCGTCGTTTCACGCGGTCTGCACGTCCAGCACGAACGCTGGTCCAACTGAGGCGCCAGGTGGAAATGGCATGGCAAGCCGTTCCACAGGACTACATCCAGCATCTCTACGATCGTCTCCATGGGAGAATAGCAGCCTGCATTGCTGCGAAAGGTGGATATACACTGTACTAGTGCCGGCATTGTGCATGCTCTGTTGCCTGTGTCTATGTGCCTGTGGTTCTGTCAGTGTGATCATGTGATGTATCTGACCCCAGGAATGTGTCAATAAAGTTTCCCCTTCCTGGGACAATGAATTCACGGTGTTCTTATTTCAATTTCCAGGAGTGTATATAGACATGAAGAATAAAGATGTAGAATGTTAATAAGGTGTGTTTTATTTCAAAATCTTTAAGAGTTTTCACATAAATTCGGAGGCATTACTTTTCAGCACGCCCCTGCAGTTTGCGAGTAGACGCACCAGTAATGGTGGTGCAGTGGTGGACACTCAACTCCGTCACACTATGCATATTATATCTGGAACATTGCTGGCTACTCTAGTCCAATGGCTGCCGGTTTTGTGTAACATACCATCTCCTCACATCAGAAGACAAAAACATCTTGGTCATTTTTGGTCAAAAATGCTGAATGACTCGTCACTCCCAATTCAGGAAGATATGAGACAGCTAGAATCTTCCAGGTTGGAATCCCGTAAAGTGGCATGTAAAACGGCCATGGAATTGTTAATCAACCATATCGACCCCAAGGACAGCTGGCGGAAAGAATGGACGTCTTCTACTCCACAGGGCATCTTGATAGTTGAAGATCCAACAGTAATTCTCAATGGTTTCAGCTTGCCAAGATGCACTTGGAGCAGGCTTAACCGTTTCAGATGTGGTGTGGGAAGAAGTGCTTCGATTCTTCATAAATGGGGTTGGGTGGACACCCCATACTGTGACTGTGCTGAAGTTCCACAAACAATGAATTATATGGCAGTGGACTGCCCCCTCCGTGCCTTCCCTGGAAATCTAGTGGATTCGAAACTGGTTACTTCCTAAGTGGTGGATTGGATCAATGGCTTAAATATAGAGATCTAAACTGTATTTTAATGTGTCTGTGGTACTGTATTTTATGTGTTATTGTGATTGTTATGTATTATACGCTAAATAAAGTGGTGTGTATGTGCCTATCGGTAGCACAGGGCCAGAGTAGTAAGATGACGTAAGGACGGGACAGGATGGCGGAAAGGAACTATCGTGTCTGAAGGTGCCCACGAATCACCATGTATGAAGTGGTCTGCGTTTTTGGTGTATTAATGCGAACTGTCCAACGTGTCTGCAAGGAATGGTGTACCACTCGTCGCCATGTAACACAGCGTAAAAACACTGGTCCTAAAAACAGTCCAAAAGACAGAGACTGAAGTGAAGACGGGTGCGCAGATTTGGCAAGAGCTATCGGTTGCATACCCGGCTGGATTTGTTGCTGTCAGCGAGTTCAAATTCATCTCGACCAAAATCGAGATCGAAACTGCAAGCAATGGTCATTTTGAGTCAAGTATTTCACAAAAGGTCACTGTACAAAGCGACACCTATAGATACATGTCTTACACGAGCCAAACAACACAGTATCTGATTGAAAGCGTATAGTACGATCCGACCAGTCGCGATTTTCTCTTTACGAACGACACAGCATGTCGAGTGCGCCATGGGTCCAATGAGGCGTTTATCCTGCAGTGTGTGCAAGGTGTAGTTCAGGCGTGCGGTAGTTCTCTGACGTTTTGCAAGTGCTTTTTGTACCATGACTTCGGTCTGCTCATTCACGTTACCGCGACCGCGGTTATTTATTTACACATTCTCCGTTGCTTTTACGTCTTCATGATGAGTATGCTGAAGACACCCCAGACTCTCAAGACAACAACCATGTTCACAAGAGATATTCGCTTACGGACCTGGTCTGACGAACACTAGGGCACCCTATCACACCTCAAGTTCTCAAATGGCACGTTAAATGTCTAGACCTCCGAAGCACGGACAGTATCTGGAACGGTCTGGAACAGTGGTTGAAACGTAACAATCAAGAGCCCGACAATATGGAAGCTCTATAGAACCCTGTCTTCGATGAGTGGCTTCAGCTGGATATGACATGCCTGAGAAAACTTATAAATTGTCCTTTTCGTAGAACTGAATCAATTACGAAGGCTAGATGGTTCAAATGGCTCTGAGCACTATGGGACTCAACTGCTGTGGTCATAAGTCCCCTAGAACTTAGAACTACTTAAACCTAACTAACCTAAGGACAGCACACAACACCCAGCCATCACGAGGCAGAGAAAATCCCTGACCCCGCCGGGAATCGAACCCGGGAACCCGTGCGTGGGAAGCGAGAACGCTACCGCACGACCACGAGATGCGGGCCCGAAGGCTAGAGATGATGGTACAAGGCATAGCGTGATGCTTCCTCAACGTTACTATTTTTTTGTCCCATCACATTGTGTCCACCTCCCGCGTTCGACGTCAACGTACATTATCCACTCACAGACGACAGGTGGTAGCACTGGCGCTGGGGAGGAGGGGGGGGGGATATATAAAGCATGTCGGATGGACCCAGAAAGCAGTGCAGTTCTGATTTTTCTGACGTTCAAAAGAGCATTTCCGAAACGGATAAGTTCTTAAACAGTTCGCGTTCCGCCATGGATAAAATATACCGTGTATGGCAAAACGGTGCTATCCAAAACCGGCAACTGCTGAGAAACTGACCGTCCAGATGCACCAAGAACCTACCAACAGTGTCTCCTGAACGACCGTTGCTGTATATCGGCCTCCTCAGCGGGCACCTCCTTCAAGCACCTATGGAAAAATGGAAATGAGCGTTTGGCATCATTGGCCGGGAGGCCCCTTACGGGGCAGGTCCGGTCGCCTTGGTGCAGGTCTTACTACATACGACGCCACATTGGGCGACCTGCGTGCCGGATGGGGATGAAATGATTAGATTAGATTAGATTAGATTACTTTTTTCGTTCCATAGATCCATGCTGAGGAGATCCTCGTGGATGTGGAGCATGTCAACTTTTTTTTTAAGCTGAAATAACAATACTAATAGTATGAATATATACAATACATCATTTGTTTCTATTAAAAAATTCGTCTATGGAGTAGAAGGAGTTGGCCACTAGTAAGTCCTTCAGGTTCCTTTTAAATTGATCTTTATTTGTAACTAATTTTTTTATGTTTGCTGGCAAATTATTGAAGATGAGTGTTCCTGAGTAGTACACCCCTTTTTGAACTAAAGTAAGTGCTTTTAAGTCTTTGTGCAGATCATTTTTGTTCCTGGTATTGTATGTATGAACTGAGCTGTTTGTTGGAAAAAGGCCGGCCGCGGTGGTCTAGCGGTTCTAGGCGCTCAGTCCGGAGCCGCGCGAATGCTACGGTCGCAGATTCGAATCCTGCCTCGGGCATGGATGTGTGTGATGTCCTTAGGTTAGTTAGGTTTAAGTAGTTCTAAGTTATAGGGGACTGATGACCATAGATGTTAAGTCCCATAGTGCTCAGAGCCATTTGTTGGAAAAAGAGATATATTATTTATGACAAATTTCATTAAGGAGTGAATATACTGAGAGGCAGTGGTTAGTATACCCAGTTCTTTGAAGAGGTTTCTACATGACGTCCGTGAATTTACTCCACATATAACACGTATTACACGCTTTTGGACTCTGAAAACTTTTGTTTGACTTGAAGAGTTACCCCAAAATATTATACCATATGACATTATGGAATGAAAGTAGGCAAAGTATGCAAGCTTTTTCATTTTTATGTCGCCTATGTCTGCTAACACTCGAATTGAAAATACAGATTTGTTAAGTTGTTTCTGCAGTTCTGTGGTGTGCTTCTCCCAGTTGAATTTATTATCAAGTTGTAATCCCAAAGAAGACGATGAAGACAGCTCAACACCCAGTCCCTGAGCGGAGAAAATCCCCGACCCAGCCGGGAAACAACCCCGGGCCCCTTAGGACGGCAGTCCGTCAAGTTGACCATTCATCTATTGGGGCGGACAGCACCTATGGTGATTGTTGTTCATCGGCGACGGAGGCTGGAATTTGCACTCCATTATCGCAACTGGACGTCCAGTGTGTGCCGACAGATGGCCCTTTCACACGAATCATCATTTATGCTCTATCGGACAGAAGGCCATTGGCGTCTACTACGTGGAACACACTGCAACAATCGTAAGTGTCCAAGCCGGAGGTTGGACTGTTATCGTCTGGGGAATGTTTGCGTGACATTTTCTGGGTGATCACGTCATTCTGGAGAAGTTTGCATCTGTCCTTAGGGACCATGTTGAAAGGTCTCTGTTGGATTCCTTTCACGTAAATTTCTTAAATCTGTTGTCATTTACGGCATAAATTCCTCTTCTAAATTTACTGTGGTGTTTCTGACTATCTGGGCGGAGACTGAGCAGTGAAACGTGTTACTTTTACACATAAACAAGAACGATCTGTCACACTACTACACTTTAAAACACAGTTTATATGTAATTCATGTCACACAGTCTCATACGGAACCTACATCCGCTTTCTTGTATATACTGTATATGATAAGATACTGTCATCCCCCTTCCCTTCTGTGTGAGAGGATGAATGAGCAAATGTATTTCTAGTTGCATGCTTGAGGGTAGCAGACAAGCCTGTCTGCTAGAGAACAGTAGGACCAACGTCGGAACAGGTAGCTACGCTTTCTAAAAGCAAAGAGGTTTCTATCCTTAGTATGGTCCTGTCTGTCCCTTGTCATGTTGGTATAGGAAGCTGCCCCTCTGGCCACTTCCGTTTGTATTTGTGAGCCACCCTCAGGAAGGGACCAGTCAGTCTGTCCGTGGCGAGCGTCTGAAGTGGTAAGATCTCCGGCTAAGCGCGTGTCTGCTAAGTCCGTAGGACAATGGATTTCTTAAGTTCAGCCTAACTGAAAATTTAATCACCTTTATTTCTGGTTTAGCTCTAAAATATCTAATGTTATCTTAAATTGCAACGCAGTGTATTTCGAGTGTGAAGTTCAGAATATATTCCAGTAGTTGCTTTGTCACTACTTTGTGAGTAAAGTGGAACCACGTGTTGATCAGTAACTCTAACTAAGATCGTCAATCTTAAATGCGAGTGTGCGTGAGATTATAACATCTCGTATAGACAATATTTTTCAATATAGCAACTTTTCTTTATGTTCAACCCACGTGGGGTGTACTATGTGAGACCACTACCGCGTGCTTATATAATTGTTTGACCCATCAGGTTAATAGTAAGACGTTAGTAACCAGTTCGAGGTTTTTCTTTTGCAAATTGCTTTTCGATCTAATTTATTTTAATTATCAAAATTATTGTGGAGTTACACGCTTTGTGTAAACCAAGTTGATCACGTGAAGCATGTGGTGTAATCATCAAAGTAGCCCTCAGCTATTCTTTTTGGGAAGATTTCACAGAGAGTTAGTATGAATTTAGTATACCAGTGTGTGGTAATTACATGACGGACAGGATTGTGCTACGAACGTAACTTCTTTGGGTGAAAATTGAATGGGTTGGTTGTGGTTAATTTCCTCTTGCATATGTTTCAACGTTCTTCGTGTGTTATTTTATGAATGCAGTGTTGTATGCAGTCTCCCAATCCTGGCTCCATATTTGATGTGTTCTGTAAGATTTTCCACAATCCTAAATAAGGCACCAGCTTAGTTATGAATCAAATTTAATATGCTGAAATTTCGATGATCAATGTTAAAATAAATTTCCAAATATAAACTGATTTATTTCTTTTTATTTAAATTCTCTTTATATATATATATATATATATATCACCGGTTGTCGTATGACTATTAAAAGATTATAATTAATGTTAGTCTGGTTGGGAATTTGGTAAGCTAGACTGGATACCTGGTGAAACAGTTGCGCAGTAATGCAAGGTTAACTTCCCCAGACAGCTCACAGCTTTTAACCCGCTTTTATTGTCTATCAGCACCGCTTTCATAGCAAATTTAAGCAACAACGTTACAATGTCAACTCCTAAGTGCATTTGTTCTTCCTCGGCACGATGGCATTCAACAACAGGAAAACGCAAACTATCACACAGCTCGCAGCATACGTACGTGGTTGGAAGAGCACCAGTATGAGTTTATCCTTCTCCTCTGCCCACCAAAGTTCCCGGATTTAAATCCAGTCGAGAATCTGTGGGACCACTCGATCGGTCTGTTCGCGTCATGGATCGTCAGCCGACAAACCTAGTGCATCTGGCCGCGCCACTGGAGTCATGATGGCTCCCTGTCGGAACCTCCCAGAACCTCGCTGGCTGTCTTCCTGCACTACTCGCAACGGTCCGCACTGTAAAAGGACAGGTGGTCACATTAACGTGACTGCACAATTTATTTGCGAATATCTCCGTATCAGCATCATACCACCATTGCTAAAACGAAACAAGGACGTTTAGTGAACTTAACTCCTTCCGAACAGGCCATGAAGGCCCAACCGTACTGACCGGCCTCCGTGTCATCCACAGCTCATAGGCGTCAGTGGATGCGGATATGGAGGGGCATGTGGTCAGCTGTATGTCAGTTTCCGAGACCGGAGCCGCTACTTCTCAGTCAAGTAGCTCCTCAGTTTGCCTCACAAGGGCTGAGTGCATCCCGCTTACCAACAGCGCTCGACAGACTGGATGGTCACCCATCCAAGTGCTATCCCAGCCCGTCAGCGCTTAACTTTGGTGATCTGACGGGAACCGGTGTTTAGTGAACTGGAACTTCGAATATACATAATACACCTCAAAATGAGTGCAATAGCTTAACTCTCGGACAAGCGAGAAATTCTTCACTCGCAGGAGAGAGAGAGAGAGAGAGAGAGAGAGAGAGAGAGAGAGTTTCTTAAACATGTCCCTAGAAAATCGAAATGACAACAGGCAGAATTTCAAGATATAAAGGGCACTTGTAGCACCAGTATTCCTGCCATATCTTGTACACAGATGCTAACAAGAAAGCTGCATACAGAATGATCGTACACATGATTAACAAAATTCTACTGGACAAAGAGAAGGTAGTAGACACCATTAAACAAACTACAGGGCCTAATGACTTCCATAGCTCAGTGAAAAACTGCAGAAACAAGTAGCGAAGAAGAAACATACTCCCGGCTCTTTAGAAGGAACTAATATGACAAGCCGGCCGGTGTGGCCGAGCTGTTCTAGGCGCTTCAGTCCGGAAACGCGCGACTGCTACGGTCGCAGGTTCGAATCCTGCCACGGGCATGGATGTGTGTGATGTCCTTAGGTTAGTTAGGTTTAAGTAGTTCTAAGTTCTAGGGGACTGATGACCTCAGAAGTTACGTCCCATAGTGCTCAGAGCCATTTGAGCCATTTAACTGACAATGAAATATATGGCCAGCATACTTGATGTAGGTAACATTTCTACCTCCTTAGTTCACATAAAGTGAAAGTAGCTTTTTCCACAAACAGCACACTACACCTTAAAAATAAAGATAAATTCTCAGGCTCAGGAGTATACAAAATCACATGTAGAGCTTACTCAAGCTGCTACATAGGACACACTGGCAGGAAGTTTATACTAGATTTAAACTTCTGTATAAAAAGTGGTGGACATCTTTCAAAACCACAGAACATTTTGAGATATTCCATCACTTCCAGAAATGACGTAAAGTGGATTTAACTGAGGAACTCGAAATTTTTGTACACCACAAAATGTAAGAGGAAAAATTTCTGAATGACAAATAGAAAATCAGTGGAGTTTATCAAATGTTTCTCCTGTATATCAGTAACAGCCATGAATATATTCGTATCTTCATAGACTCTACTCAGTATTTGCGACAAAACAGAACATAAAGCATAATTGATAATTGAAAAGTCAGTAGTAGTCAATAATTGTAACATAGAATTTATAGGTGACAACTGTACGTAAATCCACACAAAACTTTTAACACCTCTAAATGCATCCAAAATATTTGTGAAGCTAAATTTCATAGCTTTATAACGTATCTTGATTTCGCCAACAAACAGTGTGAGTGATGGTTTGCGTGCGCCGTGCGTGGCTCGTGTTCGTTCCATTTATTGCTTGTCATCTTGTGTTTACGGTTCTGCCGCATCGTTTCTTATTCAGTTTACTGGCGTCATAAGTTGCTGACTTGCCTGCCCATGAGTGGCAGCAGCAGCGCTTGTCGATAAGAGCACTGTCGTACGATCTTTGGAGCGACCGCTAGTAATTCCGGGTCGTCGTGTGTCGTTCGTTGAGTCGGGATGGAATGAGGTCCGGACAGCCACGACTCGCCCGACCGGACCGTTGCTGACACACATGACTAGAGTGGGGGACAACCTTGGTTGGTCGTTCGGTCGGTCGTCTCATCGGACGACGGGTATTTGGTCGCCGACCGCTTCTGGGTTCTCCGTGTGTGTCAACTTGTGATTCGTCCTTGTTGTTCCACAGTTACTGGTTTTAGTATTGTTCGAGTTCTTTGTGGAAGTGTTTCGTGGAACCATGTGTAGGTTGTGTGGTTTGACTGAGCAGCTATTTTAATGCTGTCTGCGTGCTGCAGGCAGTCGTTCGGTTGGCACAGAGCAGTGAGGAAGTCGTTAGCGTAGTTTTCTGGCAGTGTGTTTTTCCTAGCCGTGCTGATGCTGTGGTGTCACCGCCAGACACCACACTTGCTAGGTGGTAGCTTTTAAATCGGCCGTGGTCCGCTAATATACGACGGACCCGCGTGTCGCCACTGTCCGTGATTGCAGACCGAGCGCCACCACACGGCAGGTCTAGAGAGACAGATCCTAGCACTCGCCCCAGTTGTATAGCCGACTTAGCGAGCAATGGTTCACTGACAAATACGCTCTCATTTGCCGAGACGATAGCATAGCCTTCAGCTACGTCTGTTGCTACGACCTAGCAAGGCGCCATTACCAATTGATGGAGATTGCACTTATGTATAATCAAGACCTATGTTCTCCAATTATGGAATAAAGTTAAGTATTACTTCAACGACGTACTTTATTTGCTACATTAAATTACATTGACCTGTTCCAGACCTCACGCCATCCTGCGTGAGCTTAGCGTGCATTTCGGCCTCCTCTAACTACGAGGTGTTGGCACTTCTGCCAACACTTCAGATGCTGTCCGGCGTGGCATGTAGTATGAGAGCCTGTTAGTTCTTTCTGCATATTTCTTTGTTACAGTGGTTATTGTGCCTTGGCTATTTCTAGACGCCAATTTTGAAGACGTAGTGTTACTGGTATCTTCGTCCTCGGCTGATACTTTCCGTTGTCGTGCCGTTGGTCGGGCGGAAGGGAATTAATTAGATTGTTGGTTGGTCTTTCAGCCATCCCCCCTTTTTTTTAATAATTCATCACTTTTTTAAAATTGCTCTCATTTTGTTCGTTGCCTTTGTTCGGTGCGGATGTCCCAGGACACCCGTTCAAGTTCAGTGTTAAGGCATTGACTCAATTTTTTTTTTATTACAGACGGCAGCTAGCCCTCTGACCGAACACGCTGAGCAACCGTGCCGGCTATTAAATCTCATTTTGTTCGTATTCGTTCCTTGCATCTGCTCGGGGCGGACGTCGCAAGACACCCGTTTCAGTTCGTCGTTGATCCATTCACTCAGTTTTTTTTTTTATTTTTTTATTACAGAGAGCAGCTAACCCTCTAACCGAACACGCTGAGCTAACGTGCCAGCGTCCCTGGGTCGGGTTGCGATCCAATTATTTAACCTTACTTTTGGCTGCCAGTCTCACTTAACCTTACGTTAGAGCTACCTCCTCAGGCCGAACACTCCTGAGCACCACTGTTCTGTTGGATTTAGATTATGATTTTCATATTAGTCCGCAGTACTGTGCGAGGCCTTCAGCCGTCTATTAATTTACTTTTAAAATAAGACCTTCAACCGTCTTAAATTAAAATTTGAAAACTGATGTTTAAAACTAATTTTTTTTAAAAGTTTTATCTGAAATTATTTTTATCCAGGCCCTAAGTCCTGAGCTATGTAATGTCCAGTGTGTGGCCTTCAGCCGTGTATTTATTATCTCTTTTAAAGGCCTTCAGCTGCGGGTATTCTTTAAAGCAATTTTTAATAACTTGTGTTCAGGCCTTCTGTTTGAATTAAACAGCTCATAGTCTCAATGTAATCTATTTTCACTGTCGTAATTCAGCAAAGCAGCATACCAGCGTTTCCCACATCATTTCTTGTCAAAACTGCAATCAAATGCCTCACTAACGTCACAGTGTGTCCGCGTTTCATTGTCCTACTCCTGAGCTAAGGAGGTGCCACGGACGATCCAACTACATACGAAAGAACACTGGCAAAATGTGATTGCACGGTAAATGAAGAAGGGGGTGGTGAAGTGGGGTGGGAGTTGGGAGTCCAGAATGCCACGTTCATCCCACATTCCTAACCAACTCCCTTTCTTCACGGGCCTTAGTAGAACTGTCGTAACTACAAAGAACAATCGTATTTTGAGCAATGATTCTAAAGTGCCAAGACGCACCGCTTTTCCCAAGAAACTTTATCAACAGGTTTCTTGGCGTTCTTAATGCCGCATCGTCTGACTGACAAGAAATTCGTGATTCGTGTAGATTTCAGTAGCTCTTCCGAACGGTCTACATAAATTCCAATCTTGATACGAGTCAGTGGACGACTAGAATGACGTGAAAGATTCTGGAACCAAACGTGATAGGGATGTATATGGCAGAGGCTCTTTACTGGAGGTAAAGGCAGCAAATAGCCATTACTAACACTTCAGAGATTAAAAAACTACGTTGTAATTAAATGCCACTTTATGTTTCATCTACTATTAAATATAACTCCATCTAAAAACTTCATTTTTTACGTCAAGTTAAACGTAACTGTTTCTGCGTGAGATAAAGTGCAGTACTTTCTTTTGCAAAGAACATATATGTCATTATTTTCGTATCTTTCGAATCTTTTATATAAATAATATTAGACTAAGCCTCAAGTCATTTTCTGTATTTGCGGTTTCAGTTGTCACCTGTCGACGGCATCAGAAGTCGAAATCTGGTTCGTGACCAAATAAATATGAGTTTGTAGAACATTTTACCAGGTTCTGCCGGTCACCGACGGAAAATCCAGTTAAAATTAGTGCTTTTAACTGCCTCGAACCGGCATGGTCATAAAAATTTTTGACCAAAAGATGTCATGGCATGGCATTAAAAATTATTATTTATTCATAACGGTTCTGATGACAAGACAGAACAGCATACCCAGATTTTATCAAACAAATCGTTTTCTGTGCTTATTACTGTAGCACCTCAGATATTGAGAATCTTACGTAGATAATTGTATCATTTAACCAGTAATAACTAAAGCAAGTTATAATGTAAAGTAATTCAATTTTTGATATATTAATTAGTTCATATTTATTACAAATTTATACTCGTCTTTCATGTGTTTAATGAAGTTGCACTGAGCAGGAAGAGCTCTCAATAACTTCCCAAGATGGAAAAGTTTCAGCAGTAGGAATTTACAGTTTTTATATACTCAGTGTTGGCTAAAATCTAATTACATAGAAAGATTCAGGGTTCTGTGCTAATTAATTTGAGGCATCGTAGTAATTCGTATGTTGCATAATGTGTCCACAGTAAAAATATAATTAAGAAGGTTGCACAATCCTACAGAATTATTGACAGCATCCATAATTTTTATTAAGAGAGAGAGTAGAAATTTTTCTTATCGAGAATTACCTCTGTTCCACCTTTGCTGGTCCAGTCTGTTTTCTCGTAACGCAATAGAACTTAAGTTAAGGATGATTTTAATTACTAAAATGCGTGTCCAGTTTAAGTAAATAAAGTAAATAAAAATGTATGTTACAAAGATTGTGTACGGTATGTACGAAGGTAGCCTTGCGTTGCTATTTTGTGCAGTTGTCATACTTGATCAATTGAAATGTCTTTCGCAAAATACAGGATGGAATGTAACAATATTAGAGAAGGAAAGTTGCCGCTCACCATATAAAGGAGATGCTGAGTCGCGTTAGGCACAACAAAAAGATTCACACAGTTATAGCGTTCGGCCATTAAGGCCTTAGTCAGCGATAGACACACACAAACACACACACACACACACACACACACACACATACACACACACACACACTCACACAAACGCAACTTGCACACACGTCTGTAGTCTCAGATAACTGAAACTGGTTTCAGTTATATGAGACTGTAGATGTGTGTGCAAGTTACGTTTGCGTGTGTGTGTGTGTGTGTGTGTGTGTGTGTGTGTGTGTGTGTGTGTCTATCGCTGACAAAGACCTTAATGGCCGAACGCTATAATTGTGTGAATCTTTTTGTTGTGCCTAACGCGACTCAGGATCTACATCTACATCTACATCCATACTCCGCAAGCCACCTGACGGTGTGTGGCGGAGGGTACCTTGAGTACCTCTATCGGTTCTCCCTTCTATTCCTGTCTCGTATTGTTCGTGGAAAGAAGGATTGTCGGTATGCTTCTGTGTGGGCTCTAATCTCTCTGATTTTATCCTCATGGTCTCTTCGCGAGATATACGTAGGAGGGAGCAATATACTGCTTGACTCCTCGGTGAAGGTATGTTCTCGAAACTTTAACAAAAGCCCGTACCGAGCTACTGAGCATCTCTCCTGCAGAGTCTTCCACTGGAGTTTATCTATCATCTCCGTAACGCTTTCACGATCACTAAATGATCCTGTAACGAAGCGCGCTGCTCTTCGTTGGATTTTCTCTATCTCTTCTATCAACCCTATCTCGTACGGTACTGCTGAGCAGTATTCAAGCGGTGGGCGAACAAGCGTACTGTAACCTACTTCCTTTGTTTTCGGATTGCATTTCCTTAGGATTCTTCCAATGAATCTCAGTCTGGCATCTGCTTTACCGACGATCAACTTTATATGATCATTCAATTTTAAATCACTTCTAATGCGTACTCCCAGATAATTTATGGAATTAACTGCTTCCAGTTGCTGACCTTCTATTTTGTAGCTAAATGATAAGGGATCTATCTTTCTATGTATTCGCAGCACATTACACTTGTCTACATTGAGATTCAATTGCCATTCCCTGCACCATGCGTCAATTCGCTGCAGTTCCTCCTGCATTTCAGTACAATTTTCCATTGTTACAACCTCTCGATACACCACAGCATCATCTGCAAAAAGCCTCAGTGAACTTCCGATGTCATTCACAAGGTCATTTATGCATATTGTTAATAGCAACGGTCCTATGACACTCCCCTGCGGCACACCTGAAATCACTCTTACTTCGGAAGACTTCTCTCCATTGAGAATGACATGCTGCGTCCTGTTATCTAGGAACTCTTCAATCCAATCACACAATTGGTCTGATAGTCCATATGCTCGTACTTTGTTCATTAAACGACTGTGGGGAACTGTATCGAACGCCTTGCGGAAGTCAAGAAGCACGGCATCTACCTGTGAACCCGTGTCTATGGCCCTCTGAGTCTCGTGGACGAATAGCGCGAGCTGGGTTTCACACGACCGTCTTTTTCGAAACCCATGCTGATTCCTACAGAGTAGATTTCTGGTCTTCAGAAAAGTCATTATACTCGAACATAATACGTGTTCCAAAATTCTACAACTGATCGACGTTAGAGATATAGGTCTATAGTTCTGCACATGTTCGACGTCCCTTCTTCAAAACTGAGATGACCCTTGCCCTTTTCCAATCCTTTGGAACGCTACGCTCTTCTAGAGACCTACGGTACACCGCTGCAAGAAGGGGTGCAAGTTCATTCGTGTACTCTGTGTAAAATCGAACTGGTATCCCATCAGGTCCAGCGGCCTATCCTCTTTTGAGCGATTTTAATTGTTTCTCTATCCCTCTGTCGTCTGTTTCGATATCTACCATTTTGTCATCTGTGCGACAATCTACAGAAGGAACTACAGTGCAGTCTTCCTCTGTGAAACAGCTTTGGAAAAAGACGTGTAGTATTTCGGCCTTTAGTCTGTCATCCTCTGTTTCAGTACGATTTTGGTCACAGAGTGTCTGGACATTTTGTTTTGATCCACCTACCGCTTTGACATAAGACCAAAATTTCTTAGGATTTTCTGCCAAGTCAGTACATAGAACTTTACTTTCGAATTCACTGAACGCCTCTCGCATCTCCGCTATATGGTGAGTAGCAACTTTCCTTCTCTAATATTGTTAAAATGTCTTTTGAATAGATTTACGTATAATTGCCCTTTACCAGTGAAACATGGCGATTCTGACAAAATTGGCTGTATCAGCTGATGCATCTCGCCAGCCCGTTTCATGTGACGCATTGATCGTCTTTGTATCTCTTTTAGTTAAATACTTATTAATTTACTAAGGTTTGCCCGTAATCGTTGTCTTCATACACTCTAAGACAAAAAGATTATTCAACAGGAGAAGCTTCACACTTAAGCAAGTCAATAATGCGTTGGTCCAATTGGCGCCTTAGACTCTTAGCTAGTCATCGAGACAGTTCGAAGCAGGACTTATCACTGGAGACAATTCTACTCTATTCAGTGAGATTCTAGGCCGAAGACATGTCTGAAAACGCCCGGACAACGGTGAATACTATCTGACTGCCCCCCACCATATGGCCTGGCAACCGGAAGTGATGGTCTGGGGTGCCATTTCTTTCACAGCAGGACCCATCTGGTTGTCATTTGGGGCGCCTTACAGCACAGCGGTACGTCGACGATGTTCTACGCCACATTTCGTTGCCCTTCATGGCACGCCATCCTGGACTTGCATTTCAACAAGATAATGCCTGCCCTCAAGCGGCGAGAGTTTCGACTTCTTGTCTTCGTGGTTACCAAACCCTACATTGGTCAGCAAGGTCACCGGATCTCTCCCCATTTGAGAACGTGCGGAGTATTGTGGCTGGGCCCTCTAATCATCTCGGAATTTTGAGGATCTAGCGCGCCATTTGTACAGAATTTGGCACGACATCCTTCAGCAGGACGTCCAACAACTCCATCAGTCAATGGCAAGCCGAATAGTTGTTTGCATAAGAGCCAGAGGCGGACTAATGTGTTATTGTGTTGCTCAGTTTGCGAAGCTCTTTCTCTTGAATAAATCGTGGAATTTATCCGAAATTTGTTTGCTTGTTCATGTGCATCACATCTAACGTTATCAGTCCCATTCGGATAATTCCTTCGTGGTGCGTAGATTTTTGCCTTTGAGTGTTGATACAAACACGCACGTCGTGCTCTTTAAGATGATATACACTCCTGGAAATTGAAATAAGAACACCGTGAATTCATTGTCCCAGGAAGGGGAAACTTTATTGACACATTCCTGGGGTCAGATACATCACATGATCACACTGACAGAACCACAGGCACATAGACACAGGCAACAGAGCATGCACAATGTCGGCACTAGTACAGTGTATATCCACCTTTCGCAGCAATGCAGGCCGCTATTCTCCCATGGAGACGATCGTAGAGATGCTGGATGTAGTCCTGTGGAACGGCTTGCCATGCCATTTCCACCTGGCGCCTCAGTTGGACCAGCGTTCGTGCTGGACGTGCAGACCGCGTGAGACGACGCTTCATCCAGTCCCAAACATGCTCAATGGGGGACAGATCCGGAGATCTTGCTGGCCAGGGTAGTTGACTTACACCTTCTAGAGCACGTTGGGTGGCACGGGATACATGCGGACGTGCATTGTCCTGTTGGAACAGCAAGTTCCCTTGCCGGTCTAGGAATGGTAGAACGATGGGTTCGATGACGGTTTGGATGTACCGTGCACTATTCAGTGTCCCCTCGACGATCACCAGTGGTGTACGGCCAGTGTAGGAGATCGCTCCCCACACCATGATGCCGGGTGTTGGCCCTGTGTGCCTCGGTCGTATGCAGTCCTGATTGTGGCGCTCACCTGCACGGCGCCAAACACGCATACGACCATCATTGGCACCAAGGCAGAAGCGACTCTCATCGCTGAAGACGACACGTCTCCATTCGTCCCTCCATTCACGCCTGTCGCGACACCACTGGAGGCGGGCTGCACGATGTTGGGGCGTGAGCGGAAGACGGCCTAACGGTGTGCGGGACCGTAGCCCAGCTTCATGGAGACGGTTGCGAATGGTCCTCGCCGATATCCCAGGAGCAACAGTGTCCCTAATTTGCTGGGAAGTGGCGGTGCGGTCCCCTACGGCACTGCGTAGGATCCTACGGTCTTGGCGTGCATCCGTGGGTCGCTGCGGTCCGTTCCCAGGTCGACGGGCACGTGCACCTTCCGCCGACCACTGGCGACAACATCGATGTACTGTGGAGACCTCACGCCCCACGTGTTGAGCAATTCGGTGGTACGTCCACCCGGCCTCCCGCATGCCCACTATACGCCCTCGCTCAAAGTCCGTCAACTGCACATACGGTTCACGTCCACGCTGTCGCGGCATGCTACCAGTGTTAAAGACTGCGATGGAGCTCCGTATGCCACGGCAAACTGGCTGACACTGACGGCGGCGGTGCACAAATGCTGCGCAGCTAGCGCCATTCGACGGCCAACACCGCGGTTCCTGGTGTGTCCGCTGTGCCGTGCGTGTGTTCATTGCTTGTACAGCCCTCTCGCAGTGTCAGGAGCAAGTATGGTGGGTCTGACACACCGGTGTCAATGTGTTCTTTTTTCCATTTCCAGGAGTGTGTATGTGTAACTCATATGGTTTCTGCGGTATGGGCATATACTGATATCATAAAGGACTGGCTGCCATACGCACAGTCGGCGACTTCGGTTTATGGGCGCCTGCTATACGGTCATTAGCCACTCGTGGCTGCCCGCCCGTAGCCGTTCTGTGACACATGCGGCCACGCCCATTTCACGCGCTCGTCTCGCGTGTAACCTCACACGTGGCTCAACCCATACCTTTGCTCCTCCTACAACAACTTCTCCTCTTTTGCTGTGGCACGTGTTGTCCTGTACTTTTTGGCCATAGTTCTTCGCCTGTCCTCATCGTAAATGAATGAACCCGAAATTCACCGAGAAAATTTCGGAGGTGTTAAGTAATATTTTCTTTGTTCTTTGATACAAGCGCCCCTTGGACTCCGGTGGCTCCGGCTCCTTACAGAATAGCTGCATCTCGTCCGACTTGTTCTTCTCTTATCTTTGTATCTGTGCTGTGCTGAAAATATCTGCACAACAGTGGAAATGAGAATGGTGTGCAGGCTGTCTCTTGAAAATATATTTGTTCCATTCACTCACGTTATTTGCTTTTTACTACAGTAGTGCCAAATTTAATCTCCACTGAGCTTGCATTCAGTATTGTTCGGTTCTTTCTCGGATTTGTTTCACTGGCATAGTTAATTGTACTTTGACAGTGATACACAGCAGTATGGGTAGGTGCATTAATGAATAGATGATGATGTTAAGTGCTACCATTTATCCATAGTTTTGCAGCTAGCATGGAGAAAACCAGACTGATAATCAAGGAGGTCCCGAACCACTTGATGATCATTTTTAAGCAGAGTCAGGGGGAAACTGACCCATAGACTGAAACATTGTCCCAAATGACATCTGAAACCAGGATACCTACATTTCGAGGCAGTTTTAAATTTCCTTAAATCGCAATTTAGTCTTTGCAATATCCAGCAATGACGTTTTGTAATCAGTAATGACTAGTCGTGCAAATTCTTTTCAGACATTTCTGTAGAATGTTCGCACCTTTGGCAAGCGTGAATAATTCCCGGTACAGGAAGTTGAATTTGGGTCCAGTTTCGGTAATGTCACTGCTGTGGCTGCCTTCGCAGTATGTCTATTCATAAAATAACAATGTACTTCGTATACAAATAGTCGTGATGCTGTCCTCCGATTTCAATAGTACGTGCATATTAGGTCTTTGAACTACATTCTGAAGCTGTCGGTTTGGCGAGGTACTGTTATGATAAATCTTATTCTAAAACCAGCTTCGTAATGACAGTCAAGAACAACTATTCTTAATGCACAGCGGTTGACTACAAGCAGAACATATCCACACCATATGAAGCACCACAAAAGAATAGGACGGGAATTGGGAGATGTGATGTACATTGTAACCTCCCAACAGTTTACTTCCGTAACCTCGGAATAATAATATGACTAACGTCTCAATAAAAATGAGACTCATATATAACCTTTCAATAATTAACTGAGTGTGAACCTAAACTGGTAAATCTGGACGTCAGCAATGCTGCGTCGCGGTCCTGAAAAATCATTCTGAATAAATCGAAAGTTCTTACCTCAATGAAGTCGCCGGATAAGGCGTATATATCTGCTCATATAAGAAATTTTTCTGGCACAGCCCAGTCCAATGCTGGCCGCTAGACTTGTCATGTATAAAAACAAACAACTGATTTTTCTTTACGATAATCAGGATGACCATGGATAGGAGAAATTAGTAAAATCTTTAAATTCAGATGAATAAATCTCAAAAGTTAATTTTATAAGAAAGATTATTATTAAAAGATTTTTTTAAAAACAATTACATGGGTTTGATATAACAATAGTACAAAATCAGTTGTTACAAATTACATATGCGCGCGGCTATAAATGGTTTTACCTTATACTAGGCCGGCCGAAGTGGCCGAGCGGTTCTAGGCGCTGCAGTCTGGAACCGCGAGACCGCTACGGTCGCAGGTTCGAATCCTGCCTCGGGCATGGATGTGTGTGATGTCCTTAGGTTAGTTAGGTTTAAGTAGTTCTAAGTTATAGGGGACTAATGATCTCAGAAGTTAAGTCCCATAGTGCTCAGAGCCATTTGAACCATTTGAACCTTATACTACATCGCTCAGGCACCGCCATCGCTCTCCACGACCGGCCCAACCGTCCGACTGCGAGCTATACTACTACCACTGTTACTGCCGACACTGCTCTCTTGTCTGCGATTCTATTGTAGCTTACATATCGCAGACAGCGCATGAGCAATCCATCGAAGTTACACCTGCTCGAGTGCGCTAGCAGTAAATTCTTGAGTCGTGTACCTTGTAATGGTACTTGAATTACGTAACCATTATGGTACCTCACCTGAACCTCTCGATACCAGTAATATTCTACTGTATTTCTGTTAACTACTTAGCATATTTCTGAGACAACATTAAGATTTGATTTCACTTTCGATACATCGATATGTTTATATTGCAATGATATTATTCTTATGTGTATTCTTTCTTTTGTCACTATGATCTTTGACGAACTTGTAACTCTGATTTTTGGGCGCGTAAGCGATAGTTAGTTAGTTGTTAAGTTGTTAGAGAGTCGGACTTTGAGAAGGTCAAGTCGTGGACGTCATGTTGGAAAGACGAATATTGTCGTCAGCTTATAAAATGTGAACTTTTAATAGTGACTGTGAGGAAGATGTTTTCAAGTATGTTTTGTATTGTGATGTGATGTTTTGTGTGTTACGTGATATTGCAATAAAAGCAATTAAAATGAAGTGTAGCTTAAGTTCGGAGTGCTAATTACTTTTTTTTACATCACCATTGTCCTGCAAAAGTGTAATCTTCAAGAATGGTTTGTGAAGCGCATCTACAAAACTTTTGAATATAGCAAACTAAAACGTAGGCCTCTTTGCATCCGAGCTTGGAATCATAACCACCTAGATTTTCAACGATTGAGCCATGATTTTACGACGAGACCAGCGTGGGAAACACAAAAATGAGTACCTAGTTTTTTGATTATTACATGAAATGACTTTATTAACTGTGCTCTAATAACACCTGTCACATAATAACTTAGTTGTTGCCCGAAAATGCAGTATTTAGCAGCGTGAGCAACAACACAATCATTATAAAATTTTGACCTTTGTTGTGGTAGGGTTGTTAGAACCTGCACAGACAAACAAATGTTCACAATTTCAGAAAAATTGGATGACTTAGTCAAGAGAAACATCTTCAAAAATTGGCAAGTCAATAACATTTTGGTCCACTTCGGGCCCTTATGCAAGCAGTTATTTCGCCTGGCTGATAGAGTTGTCGGATGTCCTCCAGAGTGATCCCGTGCCAAATTCTCTCCAGTTGGCACGTTAGATCGTAAAAAGACCGAGATGGTTGGAGAGCCCTGCGCTTATTGCTCCAAGCGTTCTCAGTTGGGAAGATATCCTGTGACCTTGCTGGCCAAAGCTGGATTTGGCAAGCACAAAGGCAAAGCAGTAGACACTCTCGCCGTGTGGTGGCGGGGGCATTATCTTGCTGAAATATAAGCCAGGATGGCTTCCCATGAAGCACAACAAAATGGTGCGCAGAATATCGCTGTGCTGTAAGGGTGCAGCGGATGGCAACCAAATGGATCCTCGTATGAAAAAAATGGCACCCCAGACTGTCAATTCTGGTTCCCGGATCTGGTTCCAACCATCAGTCAGGTTGGTGCCCCACCACTGTGTTGGAGTCTCCAGGCACTCCTTAGCTGGTCATCGGGGCTCAGTTCGAAGCGACACTCATCAAACAGGACAACTCTACTCCAGTCAATGAGATTCCAGGCCGAAGACGTGTCTGGAGACTACCCATACAATGGTGTGATGCCACCTGCCATACGGTCGACAACTAGGAGTGACGATCTTCTTTTCATAGCAGGGCCCCTTTCACTGTCATCCGAGGCATCCTTAGAGCACAGCGGTAAGTCGATAATATTCTACGCACCGTTTTGTTACCCTTCATGCAAGCCATCCTTGGCTGGCATTTCAACAAGATAACGTCTGCCTGCAGAGGGCGAGAGGTTCGACTGATTCTCTTCGAGCCTGCGAAACCCTACGTTTGCAAGCAAGGTCGTCGGGGCTCTCCCCAGTTCAGAATGTTTGGAGCATTATGGGCAGAGCCCTCCAACCACCTCGGGATTTGGACGATCTAACCTGTTAATTGGACAGAATTTAACGCGATCTCCATCAGGGGGGCTTCCAACAACTCTTAATCAATGCCAAGCCGAATAACTGCTTGCGTAAGGCCAAAAGGTGGACCAACGCTTCATTGACTTGCTCAATTTGTAAAGCACTTTCTCTTGAACAAATCATCCAAATTTTCTGAAACTCTAATCATTTATTTTTCTGTACAAGTACATCACATCTACCGATTTCCGTCCAATTCTTTCCCTGTCTCTTTTTTTTCCTTAAGAGTATGATAAGCTATGCATATGAATTTTCCGTAGGGGTGTAAGGGGGTGTGTTTCTTCCTTCCATTATTTCAGGTTAGAAAGGTTCGCACATTGAGTATTAGCGTATGTACGTTCACATAACACAACGTAACTTATTAGATTATGGACTCGTCTAACTAGTGATGAGAGCAGATCAGTAGATGCTGTTTACAAGGTGTAGTAAATGGATCATCTGACAACACTTCGGACCAGGATGAAAATCCCGTCCACTGATATCTCTCTCTCTCTCTCTCTCTCTCTCTTAGTTTTCCAAATGTTCAAGTTTTGACGGCCAATATACGTCGAAATCTTTGGATCAGGCCACACTCTCAGATTGGAATAGGACAGACAAAGAAATCGGCCGTGTCCTTTACAAAGAAACCATGCAAGCGTTAACCTTAACGTAAGCAGAGAAACAGAGGCAACCCGATCCCTGTGTGACTGGACGAGTTTTGAACCACATTATAACCAGTCGCAGACTGCAGCAGGCTCGTTAACACCGACATTGGTGTGCTGGGTGGCTAAATGTAATGTTTTTGGACGAGTTAAGCTTCAACTTGTCCTACAATAACGGCCGCATACGCGTTCGACCCCGCAGTGGTGAACGCCGTCACGCAGACTGTATTGTTAAACGGCGTAGCAGACGAATGCCGGTGTTGATGGTTTTGCAGTGTTGCCTATAAGACGCTATCTAGTCTCCTACGTCTTGAGGGCAATCTGAACAGCTAGCGCTACATCAGGGAGGTTTTACAGCCCGAGGCTCTCTTGCACGCCGTTCCACATGCTATATTTCATCAGGACAACACCTGGCAGCATGTGTCGAGGAATGTGCAAGCCTTCCTTGAAGAACGACGGGTGCCACTGCTTCCCTGGCCCGCCGATTAGCCTGACATGTCACCCATCGAACATACCTGGGATATGGCAGATCGGCAACTTGTTCATTCAGGTCCTCCTGTACCACATTTGACGCTTCGTGGACGTGCCTACAAACCGCGTGGCAATGTGTTCCCCAGCAGCATATTTAAGCGCTCTTCGATTCCATGCCACGATAACTCCCGTCGCTCCGCCATTTTTGTCTCACTTGACTTCGAAAAGGCCTACGACCGTGTCTGGCATCCCGGTCTCCTGTTTAAACTCCAAACCTACGCCCTTCCTATCAACTACATCCGTCTGATGGCCTCCTTCCTCTCCCACCGCCCCTCCTATGTTACCATCCATAATGCCAATTTCCACACCTTCTACCCCTCTGCAGGTGTGCCCCAGGGCTCTGTCCTCTCCCCTCTCCTCTACCTCCTGTACACGGCGGATATGCCCCAGCCCCTCCCCTCCAGTACACCTCTTGCAATATGCTGATGACACCGCATTCCTCGCCCTCGCTCCTACCCTCCAACGGTCCCACCGCCTTCTCCAGAATCACCTCGACCTTTTTGCTGCATGGTGTAACCAGTGGCTCCTGAAACTCAATCCTTCCAAGACCCAGGCAATCATCGTAGGTCGTACCACTCGCTCCTTCTGGCTCCTGGATTTCTCCCTTACTGTCTGCGCACGTCCAGTCCGCCTCACCCCCACCCTCACCTACCTTGGCCTCACTATTGACCGTCACCTCACCTGGATCCCTCATCTCCGCTCCATCCAATCCAAAGCCCACAACCGCCTCCGACTCCTCAAACTCTTCTCTGGCTGGACGTGGGGGTTGCACCCCTCTACCATCCTCCACACCTACAAATCCTTAATCCGTCCAATCCTCTGTTATGCCAGTCCTGCCTGGATATCTGCCCCCCCCCCCCAAATTCTATAAGTCCCTCCAAATCCTTGAGCGTCATGCACTCCGCCTCGCCTTCCGTATACGCCTCCTGTCCCCCACGCGGATCCTCTATGATCTCATTCCTTTCCCCCATCTGCTCCTATTCCTCGAACATATCCGCATCCTCTACACCTCCCGCCGTCTTGAACCCCCTCACCCCCTGGTTGCTCCTCTCCTCGCCCATCCCCGCCCCCTGCCACGTCTTCACTGTTGTGTCCCCCCTACCCTCCATCTCTACACCCTACATCTCCTTTCCCAAGGTGGCTTCCATCAGCTCCCCCTCCCAGATGATGCCCTCTCTCCCTCCATTTATCCTTCCTATCAACTCTGATCCTCAAACCCCCCTCCTTTCCTCCGTCCTTTCCCTGGGCTCCCTCTTCCTCCCCCCTTCCATCCTGTGTTTTCTCCCCGCCTCTCATCTCCTTTCTCTCCCCCTCCCCCCGAGTCCTTTTGTACTCCCCTCCTCTGCCTTCTCCAATCCCTGGCCCGTCTGCTCAGCACCCCCCCCCCACCCCTCTTACGGATCCTCCTCTTCCATTGGCTCATTTCCCCCCTCCCCCTTCACTTTTCCTCTCCTTCCCCCGCCCCTTTTTTTCCCCGTCATCTGACCAGTTTCCCCCACCTGCTCTCGGGTGCGGTATGTCGTATTTGTGCCAACTTTAGCGCAGTGTTCCAGTGAGTGTCCGGTGTTGTGCGTCCTTCCACTGTGTTGCGAACAGGGATCATGCTGTCGCTGGGTGTGCTTTTTATATCCCTTGCGAACAGAACGCAGACTGTCGCCGTGTTTTTTTAATTGTCTGTCTATTGATTTTCTGCTTCCTGTGTGTTTTATTAGCTTCATCGACCCTGTGTTTTATGTTTTACGCTCCAGAATTTTCTGCCATTTTTACCTTTAAGTCACCGATTTTATCGCCAACTGTTATTATTTTTTATTATCTTCATCTTTTTAAAAAAATCTGTAGGCTGAAGAGCGGCGTAATAAGCTGCTGCCAGCCCGCCCCCTTTAGGGGGAATCGAAACCCAATAAAGGAAAAGGGGGGGGGGGCATGCCACGACGACTAGATGCTTTGTCCGCAGCACGTAGTGGTGTTACTCCGCACTGAATATCCACAGTCGCATTTCATCTACAGGCCTGTAACGCTAATCATTTGTGTAGTATCACGTCCCTAATCGTTGGAATTAATTTCACTGTGATCGCCTCTCGGTCTTGAGTTTCACTTTTTCCAAACAGTACTGTACTTTAATTTTATGAAACCAGGAATACAGCAAAAACACAGACCATGAGATGTATCAGAAGAATAAGAAATTATCTAAAATATCCAGTTCAGGGGAATTTTTCGATCTGAAGTTAAACAGTCGCAGGCTGACCAGGTGGAAAACCCGAAGAAGACCCGGCCAAGAAAATAAACTCGTAGGGAAAAAATGAAAGAAACGTGAATACCGAGGAAGACCAACCAACGTGTATCAACACTTTGAGCGGAGCAATACAAGAATCCGAATAACGAAGTGATTCAGAGCAAGTTGTTTACATGAGACCTGCTGTAGCCACAACCAACCAGAGAACGAGCTTTGTCGCACCTTCTGTTTTGTTCACAGCTGTCATATCGCTCTATCTATGACAGTTGAGGCCGCTAATATTTTGTGATATGTTTTCGTATTATGCTTTGCTTCTTCCTGCTGATGGTTTGTGATATGGTAAAGAATGTCTGCAACTAATAGCGGAAGTGACCAACAATTTTACACTGATATTATGACCGTGCAAGGCAAGCTCAGTACTGCAGCTTAATGGGAAACATACCAAGGAATTCAACACTGAATTCTACGCGTCTTGCTGCCGCTACCATATTTGCGTGAGCGTAACAGCGAACTGGCATCGCCCCTTTCTGTCTGCCAATAACTCTGTTATCATGATGTAATTAGTTTCAGCCGCATAAAAAAGTAAAATAAAATTTAAAAAAATGTATAATCAACATTTCGCGAAGAAAAACTACAAATTGATATTAAAGTCATACTAGTAGCTGGCGAGCTTTTATGTGCAAGGCAACAGAAGACGTCGACTGGATGGAGAGGAAGGTAAGCAGCGGAAGTGTAAAAGTGGCTTGAAGTACTTTTGGTGCACTGAAACTAAACTTCTGGTGTTCACAGGAAATATCTATTAGCAGTTTTGACTTTGGCAATGAATTACGGATTTTTAATTCGAAAACCACTCGAAAACGAGAATTACTTATCAAGGAACGGAAAAATGCATGTTGGGAAGTATTAGCAGAGACAGAATTACATTACATTTATTTATGTTGATAGTCGACTGTGTCTTGGCACGAAAGAATGATCTTTTGCAGCAGTTTGATAATGTTGCAACAGTTACACGACTGTTTTTTCCCAAAAATGGCCTGTAACTTATATGAAATCAAAGTTGAAGATTCTAATCATATCAGAATAATTAAGCCCTACCAACCACTGAGATGTACGAGGGCGTGATGAAAGTAATCCATCAGAATTTTTTCCTGAAAACTCTTGAAGCTTTTAAAATAAAACAAAAATTGTTAAAACTCTACATCTTCATTCTTCTTTTCTTCGTATTTACAGCCCTCTGCCGCTAGACGGTTCCGAGTTGTAGCGTGTAACATGGTGGTGTGTAACGTCACTCGCTTTTGCTTAGGTCTTAGGTTCGAATCCTGCCTCGGGCATGGATTTCTCTGATGTCCTTAGGTTAGTTAGGTTTAAGTAGTTGTAAGTCTAGGGTACTGATGACCTCAGATGTTAAGTCCCATAGTGCTTAGAGCCATTTGAACCATTTGTGATGTAACTACGTCGGTGCGTTAGAAACAGCGTGCTGTAATCGGGTTTCGAATTAGAATAGTTCATTCACACATGGAGAACCCTCTCTCTTTCAGCAAGACAATCGCAGACCATACATGAGTGCTACGGCATCTGCAACAACCAACTACTGTATTTGGGTTCATTGTCATCGATCATCTTCCACACAGTCCAACTTGGCATTATGCGATTTTCATTTGTTTTCTAAACCTCAGGCGCACCTTTGATGATGATGAAGCGGAATAAGTAGAGGTGAGGTTCTGGCTCTGTAAACGAAGACATTCTACATTGACTGTTTCAACAAACTGACCTCTCGTTGGGAGTAATGTGTTCGTCACGAGAGTGACTAAGTTGAGAAATAAATACGTAGACGTAAAGATTACGGATGTAGAATGTCAATAACGTTTGTTTTATTTTTTTAAAAATCTTTGAGGTAGTTCACATAAAAATTCTACTTTTCAGCATGCCCTCGTATATTAGGCCAGTGCCTCCAAGTAGCTGATGAGCTTAGTTTACATTTTATGCAGAGTTACATAGTTCGTCTAAGTAAGACGCCACTCTGGAATCATATTGTTTTCAACTGCAAGCGAGCAGGCATTATCAGGCCACGTAGGCAGACAGGAGAGCCCACCTCCTGGATGAGTTCCCTGAAGCGACGGGGAATTAGCCACATAGGTCAACGTCTCTTAGCCCGCTAGCTACCCTCTGGGGAGATGCCACCGGATGCTGGTCTCTGAAATAACAATAGCATTTCCTGTTGGGCCACCAGCAGAGACTGTTTTACAGCTAGAATGTGCAACGAGGAGCAATTCTGGTTTTAGAAGGGTCCAGAGAGGGTTCTTTCGTGAGCAAAACGTTGAAAACAGGGCTTTCAAATGATAGAGCACTGCAATCCTATTTAGATTTGCCTAATAAAATCTGAACGAAAAGGACGCTTTTCGTTCAGATTTTATTAGGCAAATCTAAATTTCGGCTAGCGCCTAGCCATTGTCAGTGCAAAATTTCGTTATATCAATGCATGTACTAGTGCGTCAGTTCCCTGTTGTTCGGGATTCAGCCACAGTTCGTTCAAGACTAGTCTTGTGCGGGTAATTCAATATGTAAAGATATACACTCAGATAACAATTTAGCAGACTGAAGTGTAAGAGCATAATCCGAAAGAATCAGTGTGGAAGGAAGTGGGATACTGAAGTACTGACGAATGGCGAGACGCGTTTCAAGTTCGCTAAGAATGTAGACACTGCGATAACGAACATCAGAGTAGGCAGTTCAATTAAGGGGGAATGTACATCCCTGAAAAGGACAGTCACATATGTTGGACAGACAAACATAGGTGCAAGGAAGGTAACTGCCAAGAAACCTTGGGTAACAGATGAAATACTTCGACTGATCGACGAAAGAAGGAAGTTCAAAAATGTTCTGGGGGAGACTGGAACACAGTAGCATAAAATATTACAGAAATGAAATACTTAAGAAGTGCAGGCAAACCAAGGCGAAATGGCTGCGAGAAGGATGTGAAGAACTCGGAAAAAACATGATCGTCGGGAGAACTGACTTAGCATATACGAAAGTCAAAACAACCAAGGGCGGTGACACCAAGGGTGCAATGGGCACTGTTAAACGCTGAACAGAAAACATGTAGGTGGAAAGAATACATTGAAGGCCTCTATGAGGAGACGACTTGTGTAATGACGTCATATAAGGAGTTCATACGGATGACATGGGAGACACAATATTTGAGTCAGAATTTAAAAGAGCTCTGGAAGACCAGTGATCAAATAAGACAAAAGAGATAAATAACATTCCGTCGGAATTTATAAAATCATTGGGGAAGTGTCAACCCAACGAATATTCACTCACGTTGGTGTGTAGAATGTATGAGACTGGCGAAGTACCATGAGACTTTCGGAAAAATATCATTCACACGATTCTGAAGACGGCAAGAACGAAAACTACCGCAGTATCAGCTTAACAACGCATGCAGAAGTTGCTGACAAGAGTAATATACAGAAGAATTGAAAAGAAAATTGAGAATGTATTATGTGACAATCAGTTTCGCTTTAGGAAAGGTAAAGGCACCATTATCCATTGGAATGGTGTGAGATGTTAGAACTTCTTAGAACAATGTGAGTAAGCTATGGGCAAAGTCGGCTAATGTACATTGTGTAGAAGAACCAAGAGGGAATTATGAGTGGGAGGCCAAGGACAAACGATGTAAGACAGGGATGCAGTCTGTCGCCTCTACTGTTCGCTCTATATATAAAAAGAAGCAACGACCGAAATAAAAGAAAGTTTAAAGAGTAGGATTAAAATGCAAGGTGAAGAGGTATCAATAATAAGATTCGCTGATGATATTGCTATCCTCAGTGAAAGTGAAGAAGAACTACAGCATGTTATGAATGGAATGAACAGACTAAAGAGTACAGAATATAGTTGGACAGTAAACGGGAAAAGACCAAAATAATGAGATGCACTAGAAATGAGAATAGCGAGAAACTTCCCAACATCAAAACTGATCACGAAGTAGGCGAAGTTAAGGAATTCTGCTATTTTGGAAGCAAAATTACCCACGACGGTGGAAGCAAGCAGTAGATAAAAAAGCAGACCAGCACAGGCAACGAGGGCATTCTTGGCCAAGAGAACTCTGTAACCTCTATGCCATTAGAGCTGTAGAGGGTAAAAATTGTAGGGGTGGGAGGACAGAGATTTGAAAACTCACAACAAATAATTGAGTACATAGGGCGCAAGAGCTACTTTGAAATGAAGAGGTTTGTGAGGGAGAGGAATTCGTGAAGGGGCCGCATGAAACCAAGAAAAAATAAAAGAAATAAAACGGTAGCACAACATTCCCACTGCACAGAAAATGTAAAATATCGTCTGTCAGTAAGTGGTGATTATTGAGAGTTTCATCCTACTTCATTGCCGTACGCTTGAGGTTAATCCTGTTTTCTTTTTTCCCTCCTGGGGGAACATCGCAATGAGTACTTGTTTTGACAGCTCATTTTGTTTGACAGTTTATACCAAACACTATTTGAAGTTCATCGTTTATGCGGTGCGTAACTTGATGGGTGTAAAAAGAAAAATGAAACAACGAATTTGCAATGGACTAACTGGAGCAAAGTTTCCCACTTGCGCTATAGGTTCAAATGGTTCAAACGGCTCTGAGCACTATGGGACTTAACATCTGAGGTCATCAGTCCCCTAGAACTTAGAACTACTTAAACCTAACTAACCTAAGGACATTACACACATCCATGCCCGAGGCAGGATTCGAACTTGCGACCGTAGCGGTCGCTCGGTTCCGGACTGAAGCGCCTAGAACCGCTCGGCTACCGCGGTCGGCTGCGCTGTAGGTAATTCGTGTTGTTGCAGATTCTAATCTGTAAGAAGTTACGCACCGTTTCTCTGAACTGTATGAGTTAACCACTGTACCATCTGGTTCGACAGAAGTGCATCGACTGTTGCCCAGCTGTCTCCCGTCTAGAGAAAGCGTGTTTGGGAAGCGTCACATTAGAGCCCCCCCCCGGTTGCAGACGAGAGGCGCAGAAGACGCAGCCTACCCCACCTAGCGGCTGAAGGCTGCACTACACGCTGTCCCCACACAACACACTGTTCCCTTCTGACGCGAGGAGCGAGTCAGCCCAACTACAGAAGTAGCGCAAGCGGTTACTCTGATGGCCTAAGCAATTATGCATGGCCGTACGGAAGGAATGGCGGGAGAGGCTCCCTCCAAGGTCACAGGCACAAAGTGGGAGTAGAATCTGACCAGATAAAAAATGCAGTTTAATAATTAATCGGGTGAAGTACGTGAGTTTCCTACCCCTCGTGGTCCTATTATCTGCCTACAAGAAGAATCCTTTTCCACCGCTGGCGACTGCAAATGCACGCTGTTGTCACCATATCCTTTCCGCACATCATTTCGTCTAAGCAGCACGATGAAGAAACGACTAATGCCGGACAGACGTCTATCGGAAACATACACAAGACGTACTTGGTACAAACGGAAGAAACAAGCCGTCAGTGAAAAGACTGATGAAATACATGAAATGCACATCGCAAAAAAGAGAAAGTATAACTCACTAAATATCTAGAAGTGTTTTAACTGTTGCTGTGTACTTCGTCTGCCTATTGACAGCGAGCAATCTGTACTTATACATCAATAACTTGCCATAATGGTGCAATATTGTTGAAAGCACCTATGAATCATTACGGTGGTATAAGTAAGATATTTTACGCTATTCTCTTACTATAAGGCAGCAAGCGTGTTTTTGTCATTGTACGTGTTAGTTAATACGATGTACAACAACTATATTTTCAGGATTAATTTGGTGTAAGACCAGGGTTAGATTAATTATTACGTGATATGGACTCATGTATATATCTTTGTGCTACCTTCCAGACTTAAATGTCACAGCACTTGGTCGCTATGCTTTGTGTATTGAATCATGCTTATACATATTGTTACCTCAGGTTTTATATATTGCTGGTTCTATCATACGTAGAATGTTGTTACACAAAACCGCTAGATTTTTGACTGAACGCTCACAGTTTATAATATGTCACAACCTTCGAATCGTAGGTTGCACATTATGCATATGGGGTTTCTCAAGGCTCAATCTTAGGTCCGCTATTGTTTCTCGTATATGTAATCGATCTTCCGTCTGATATACAACAATCAGTAATAGTTGCTTTTGTGAATGACACTAGATTGTAATCAGTCCAAGCATACATATAGCAATAGAAGGAATGGTAAACAATGTTCTTCAAAATATCATCGATTGGTTTCTGTGAATGGTCTCACCGTCAATTTTTAAAAGACACAACATATTCAGTACTGCACATCTAGAGGCATAGGGCTAATGTTGAGTGTAACTCTTGGTGTGAAAATAATAAACAGCTGGAAACTTCAAAATTTTTAGGTGGCGATATTGATTAAACCAGAAAAAGCACCTTTTGGAACTCCTAAAACCACTTAGTCCCGTCACATTTGCACACAGAATCAGTGCTGATCTTGGGGAGAGACAAATAATTAAGTTGACCAATATTTGCTTATTTTCATTCAGTAACGTCATATGGAATAATGTTCTGGGATAACATCTTTAAAAAACAAGGTGTTCATACCTTGAAAACGTGCTGTAAAAATATGTTGTGCTCACCCATGATCATTTTGCAATACATCTGTTTAAGGAGTTAGACTTTTTGACTACTCATTCACAGTGTATTTATCTCCTTTTAAAGCTTGATGTAAATAATCCATTGCAGTTAAAAAGGAACAATGATGTAGGTAAAGACGATAACAAAAAGGGATGACGTTAATTACTCTCATTAAGGGTGTCTTTAGCACAAAAGCGGTGCAGAATGCTGTAACCAAAATTTTTGATCACGTACCCATTGACATAAAAATACCTGAAGGAGATCAAAGTAAAATTTAAAAAAAACTAATATAGTTTCTCATTGACTGCTTGTTATATTCTCTGGAAGAAAATCTACTGGGATGAGAAGTTCCGCCTTATGCAAGACACCTTTTTTCTTTTTGTTTCACCCATACATTTTCAGCACTTTTGTGCTATCGTCAGTGGGTTCTATTTTTTATTTTTAACTGTAAATTTGTTGTTAACATATTAACATTTGCATTGTTTACAACATTATGTAAAAGTTGCATTTATAACTTTATTGGCGAAAAGTGGATGTAAGCATTAGTTAACATACCTTACCTGATGTTATTGTCCATTTATTTTGGTAGCTGCTCTGCTACAAGATATACAACGTGTCATCTGCAAACAGCAAAACGTAATTTATTTTTCTGTTTGTTATGCAAGTCACACACAGGGTGGGTAATATACTAAAGAAAGAAGGACTCAACATAGCATGCAGGACCAACAACACAATACAGAGCAGACTCGGAAGAAATACCACCAGCACTGACAAATACAGCCAGTCCGGTATCTACCAACTTACTTGCAACTGCTGTGAATCTGTATATGCGGGCCAAACATGTAGAACCTTCAGAACCAGGTATAATGAACACCTCAGAGCACTGAAAAGCAATAGCACACACTCAACATTTGCAGACCACCTGGTAGCACATAACCACCACCCAACAGACATTGAAACTGACCTTCACATCCTAAAAACTAGCAGCACAACTAACACCCACACCACACACCAAAACTACTAATGGAAAAAAAACTCTCACACACAATCTCTCTCTCTCTTTCTTTCTCTCTTTCTTTCTATCTCTCTCCCTCTCTCTGTCCCAGTACTCAACACACACATCACACACATGCAAACCCACACAAACCACACACCACTGACGCCAAATACAATTCAAAATCGCGCGCCTCACCCAGCAAAACACGCTACGTAACAAATAAACGCCACACAGCCACAACAACACGTAATGGCAGCGAAAACTGCGCCTATATTTTGAGACATCAGAAAAAGTGAATTGCCACGCGAACATAGGCAAAGAAGTAAGCCTATTTACTTCACCAACAACACAGGAGAACGCACCACAACTTCAAAACTGTAAGTTACAGACAGAAAACGTGATACAGTCTTATTTCCGTTCGTAATTGCATAACAAACAGCTGTTTGCAGATGACAAGTTGTATATTGTGTAGCAGAACAGCTACCAAAATAGATGGACAATAACATCAGTTAAGGTATGTTAACTAATCCTTACATCCACTTTTCGCCAATTAAGTTATAAATGCAACTTCTACGTAATGTTGTAAACAACACAAATGTTAATATGTTAACAACAAATTTACAGTTAAAAATAAAAAATAGAACCCACTGACGATAGCACAAAAGTGCTGAACATGTATGGGTGAAACAAAACAAAAAAGGTGTCTTGCATAAAGCGGAACTTCTCATCCCATTTTCTTAGCAAGCAAGGAGACGACAAGAAGAACTGCACCACAAGATGATTAGAAAATCTATTATTGTAATGAGTAAAAGATGGTAGAAATTACCAGCTCACATCTGGATATTAAAAAAAACTTGTAAATGGTCAGCATGTTACCAAAAAATGGTTCAAAAGGCTCTGAGCACTATGGGACTTAACATCTATGGTCATCAGTCCCCTAGAACTTAGAACTACTTAAACCTAACTAACCTAAGGACAGCACACAACACCCAGCCATCACGAGGCAGAGAAAATCCCTGACCCCGCCGGGAATCGAACCCGGGCGTGGGAAGCGAGAACGCTACCGCACGACCACGAGATGCGGGCAGCATGTTACCATATTTACCAATTAATTTGTGACGTGAATATAAAATGACTCGTTTCACGTAATTCCCGTTTATCGTGGTAATGATCCATGGAACATGAAACTATCTGACTAACAAAAAACCGTAAGTAACAACAGCATTTCTGTGCAATGTCGTGAAATTTTCTCCTTGTCGGTCCCAACAGTCTGAACCACACATTCCATGTGGCTTTGCTCAGCGTCTGATTCAGACACAGAGATACAGAGTCGGGAAGATCAGTCGTCGAAGTATTGAACACCCTGGTCGGTGCCATCCGTAATGCACCATACTCGTGACGGTGGTACAGGGCTCTGTCATCTAATATTTAATTAATCATTTCCGTGTAGTCCCGCAGTAAAAGGATTGAGCGGTACGGGACGCGGGACGTAATATCGTTCTTTTCCAATCTGCCGAAACGGATCCGTCGCCGAGCGCTTTTCAGTCCCGTATGCCGCTCGGAAATTGCATTTCCGCTTTTTAAAGGCGCGCTCCGCGCTGCGACTTGAACCCCCGCTTCGAAAATTAAGTAGAGACGCAGCCGTAAATCATTTTTCATTAACTCGCGCTAAATCAAATTCCGCTCCGGGCGTGCCCTCCATTAGAGCCAGCGACCCTCGCAGCGTCCACGACGCGCCGGCAGTCAAATATGGCCGCACCCCGGGGGCGCGAGCCACGCGCCCGCACAGTGTGACGTCACTGCAGTGTTCCAGCACTGTTTACTCCGTCTGTCAGTCTGAGCGCGATGCAGAGGCCGACACTTTGAATCGAACCTATGTAGCTCGCCATAGGAGAACAGACGTAGCTCTCTATCTGGAAGAAGAGGGCAGTACTGAGAGGCACCCACATGCCTTGCTCATACTGTGGCATCAAGCAGTCAGGCCTGCAAGATGAGTGGTCTGCCAAGCGAGTGGATTCATTCTTATTTATCGAGTAACATGAACTCTAGTGCCCACAATTAAGTTACAAATTATTCTCCTGTATGAATATTACGCAACGGAAACGCACATCTGACTATTAGTAATTTACACAACTCTGACTGTTCACTACGCACTGACAATACCACATTTTCTTTTTTTTATTTAACGGCTTTGATCAACACGTGGCCATCGTACTGAATATGAATAGCGCACACATTATAAATTCTGGATATCATGGCAACATGCAATTCGAAGGAAAAGGCCACCAATCTTTTTCTTTTCACCATCTTATTTATTCCGATAAATTCTATAACCTAAACACACAAATTCTATAACCTACAACAATAACACATGAGAAATTCCGCTCAGAGGGCATGGCTTTACATTGGTGATTCTCTATCTTATGGTCTCGTAATTCTTTAAAGCTACAGTGCACTTTCTGGATAGGATGGTGGATCTTTTTTTTTTTTATATATATATCTCACACTTCGACTCTCACAACCATCATCACGAAACTTTCCTCCAGACCGAGCGGTACAAAAGGAACATGCATAACCCACTACCTCTGAAACTACCTTGCTACTCTCCCATGCAAACCACACATATTTAAATTACATGACATACACCACACTGCAACATGGAATACAACTCAAGGAATAGTCACAACATTATAATCACATCACTTTCAGCTTTCCCACTTCAATTAGTATTCATCCCAGTTCTACACGACACTGCCCCACTTCGTAACTTTTCTTTCCTACTACGAATTCTGGAGGATATATGCACGTCTTCCTGTGCAATGCAAGCCAAGTGGCGTTGCTGGATAGACGGCTGACTCACCTTGCTTCTCTCTCAGAGTATTATAGTTTGAATCAAGCGTCACACGGAAACATAACACGCAAAGTAATACATATTAAGAACATATTCATCACACACGCGAGTCCTCAACTGATACCGTGGACGAGTACTTCTCTTTATCCTTTGTCTCATACACAGATTGAGACTCACACAGTACTCACCACGTGGAAGTACTCGTCTCTAATTTCAAGTCCTGCACACGCCATTTCTTAAATATTTCCAACTTATAGTACACACGCTAGTAATTCAGCTTAACTTAAGCACTCGGAAGTATTTCAACTTATTGCTACACGTGGTTTCATTGTGACCGTTGGTCACTTCCGAAGATTACTACGATCCCCTTAATATTACCTGCCTGACATTTAATTCTCCCCACAAAAGTTCCTGAAATAGAGAAATTATTATTCTAAACTACTCTTAAGTATTTCACATGCATACCACGTCTCCACTCTTTTGTCTTTACGGAGCACACCTAAGACAGGTCTTACCAACACTAGATCCAGCGGCAGAGTGCTGAAATATGGCCGTTCTTCAGGTCCTCTCGCACCTCTGCCGAAGTGGGGGAGCACCTTTCTACCATATTGGTGGGCCACATTTCAGGCGCTCAAAGCTCCGGTAAATTTCATCTCTTTGATTCTACCAAAGGTGACCAAAGGGTCGTCTCAAAGATGATCATACATTCACATTCACTATCTGCGGTTAGCAGACGACCATACATTCATTCATTTCACAGATCTCACCAAACTGGATGTAGGGATCTTTTTGTAGGAGTGCACATGTGATCAAGTAAATAAATAAATTGTCATTCTTTCCCACACTGGTATCCGGCTTCGCTGTATTAATTGAAATTGAGTTATTATTAGAAAAAATATGTTGTACTGACAAGAATAACGAAGAATGTTGTACCTATTTTCAATGTCGGGCGGTACTGTACCCTTTCACTATATCTTGCGCGATGAGTTCGACCTTGCAGTCAGGCAACTAAAACCTCGGAAAGCCACTGGAGTTGATACTATAGCAGCAGAACTCACCAAGCCTGCCGGACAAGTACTACATGAAGAACAATTCCATCTCATACATATTACATACGAAACAGGGGAGCTCCCAACAGACTTTAAAAAATGTGTCACACTGTCAGTTAAAAAAAAAGGGTTCTGCAAACACATGTGAACAATATAGGATCTTCAGTTTGGTAAGACACGCCTCAAAGGGCTCGACCTCTATCCTTCTAAGGCGGACAGAAGGCAGGGTAGATGCAATGGACGACCAGTTTGGCTTTAGATGAGGCACAGGCGCACGAGAAGCAATACTCAGTTTATGACTAATTCTTGAGAAAAGACCAAAGAATTGTCAAGACACATACAGGTTGAAAAGTATTTAAACCGACAAACTCTGGGAGGTTGTAGGGGACATCAAAACTAATATTTTTCCCTAATATCATTTTTTCCTACGAGGATTATTTAAACCAGTGGAAGCCGAATTACGCTCTTCAGTTGTTAGAGGCAGTATTACAATCTTCTAGTTGTTAGAGGGCGTATTATGCTCCTCAGTTGTAATTAAGTGCTGTCCACCATGTGGTAGTGCATTGTATCTGTTTACTAATGGGGCGATACTCCTGGAGTGAGTACAATGGACGAGCTACACAGCGGGTTTACCAACAACAGTATCCTAATCGCCATATCCCACATCATACGACCTTTGCTGCTGTGTACCAACGTCTGCGTGAGACGGGGTCATTTAGCACATTACCTGGACAGGGACGCTGTCGCACGGTAAGAACGCTGCAATTTGAGGAAGCTGTCTTGCAGCATATGGAGCGGGATCTTTCAAACAGCACTCGTGCAATTGCACGTAACATGGGGACAAATCAGACGAATGTAAGAACAGTCCTTCGAGAGCCATTGTTACGTCCATTTCACTTACAGCGTGTCCACAACCTGGAACCAGTTGATTATCCACCCAGAGCACAGTTTTCGCAGTGGTACCTGGAACAGTGTGAGATGCATCCTACATTTGCATCCTCCGTGTTGTTTAGCGATGAAGCAACGTTCGGGCGTGATGGAGACTTCAACATGCACAATTCGCATGTTTGGAGTGAGGATAACCCACATGCCACAGTTACTAGCGCTCATCAAGTGCGGTTCTTCTTTAATGTGTGGGTCGGTGTTGTTGGGGACTGTTTAATTGGACCGTATCTGCTACCGAGGCCATTAAATGGCAAGCACTATTACAGTTATCTCGCCAGAGCATTGCCAACATTGCTGGAAGATGTCCCGCTCCCTACAAGATAACGCATGTGGTTCCAACATGACGGGGCGTCGGCACATTTCAGTCGTCGTGTGCGTCGATTCCTGGGCCGACGCTTCCCAGAAACGTCGATTGGCAGAGGTGGTCCTGTACCATGGTCTGCTCGATCCCCAGATATGTCCCTTCTGGACTTTTTGGTGTGGGGAGAGATGCGCAACCTTGTTTACGCAACTCCTGTTGCTTCAGAAGAGGATCTGGTTGCCTGGGTAGTAGCAGCAGCAGGAACAATTCAGGATACTCCTGGGGTTTTTGCCCGTGTCAGACAGAACATGATCCGACAGTGTAACCTTTGTTTACGTGTCCATGGAGGCATTTTTGAAGATCTACTGTAATTGAAATTGGGTTGTGTTAATGTGTTGTCTCTTGGTCATAAAAGAATGGAAAAGTGTTTGTTGGTTTAATTAATTTGCTGCCAGAGAAATCTTCCTCTACTGGTTTAAATACTCCTCACAGGAAAAAATGACATTAGGGAAAAATATTTGTTTTGATGTCCCCTACAACCTCCCAGAATTGGTCGGTTTAAATACTTTTCACCCTGTATATTGCCTTCACGGACTTAGAAAAAGCGTTCGATAGGCCTAGACGGGAACTGCCCTCAGCTCTTCCTACAATAGGAAAATTAATACAGGGAAAACAGAAATCTTAGCGGTGTGTAGACAAAACACCATTGCCCAATGCGCATTAATAATGACCGACTGGAGACCATCGAATCAAATGGCTTTGAACACTATGGGGCTTAAACTCTGAGGCCATCAGTTCCCTAGAACTGAGCACTATTAAACCTAACTAACCTAAGGAAATCACACACATCCACGCCTGAGGCAGGATTCGAACCTGCGACCGTAGCGGTTGCGCGGTTCCAGATTGAAGCGCCTAGAACCGCTCGGCCACAGTGGCCGTCTCTGTCGAATCCTTTGCCTAACTAGGGAGTAAAATTACATCAGACAGAAGGTCAAGGAGGATACAGTAAGCCGAATACACCAGAGAAAAGCTGCTTTTAACAAGAGAAGAAACCTTTTCACATCCAGCAGCATAGACAAACATCTCAGGAAAAACCCCATAAAAACGTTTCTTTGGAGTGTCCTGCTGTATGGAAGCGAAACGTGGGCACTGGAAGAGGCAGCAAAACATAAAGTAACCGTCTTACAGATGTGGTGCTTCCTCAGAATGTTCAAGATTTTCTGGGTAAACAAGATATCAAACGAAGAGGTGATCCACAGAGTGGAAGAAGAGAAGCCTTCTCTGCTAAAGGTAATCGAACGCAGAAGGGACACATGGGTCACCCATCTGCTGAGACATAACGGGATCATTAAAGGGGTCATTGAAGAGAAAAATACAAAAGGGAGACCGAGACTAGAATTAATCAATGCCAGCTGCACCACCTCTCTCTCAGCTCTCAAGAGTAACGCCGAAGGCGGAAAAGAATGGCGAACTGCTGCTAACCAACCTGATCGTTGAAGATCTAAGAAGAAGAATCTCTCCGTGGTGCTCGCAGGGGACTGACAGTTCTTTCGCGAATACGTGCATCGCGAGCATGGTGCCCCAAGCCATTCAATACTCCTTCCTCTTCTGTGGTACATTCTTGCTCTCTGACTATTTTTTCTCGGACGTGGTCTCTAGGACAGATTCCTTGCTGTCAACCTAACTTGCCCATAGATTCTGGCTTTTCCTACTTTGTCTCTTTATTTTACACAGCTTATTTCAGTTAACTCATGTTCGGTCCACAATATAGGTTTGACCTCCAACTTTCTAAATTTTTCTTTCAGAAGAGCTGTCCTTGTTGGGGATTTCCGCTTGTTTCCAGCATGGTAGCCAGCCTGTGTGAGTGTTCGTCAGGCATCTACACAGCTGTAGCGCCCTGACTACACTGGGACTGCACTATTGATGCCTCAACGCTTACCCCCCCCGTGCATGCTGAGTCCGCAGCTCGTGGTCGTGTGGTAGCGTTCTCGCTTCCCACGCCCGGGTTTCCGGGTTCGATTCCCGGCGGGGTCAGGGATTTTCTCTGCCTCGTGATGACTGGGTGTTGTGTGCTGTCCTTAGGTTAGTTAGGTTTAAGTAGTTCTAAGTTCTAGGGGACTGATGACCATAGATGTTAAGTCCCATAGTGCTCAGAGCCATTTTGAACCGTGCATGCTGAGGAGTAGGCGCCCATCCAATTTGGGGCACCGAGACTCCGGGAAATGGCCAGTAGCCCAGGTGGCCATTTCTCTATTTTGGGGTTCCCTGTGGGGAGCACTCTCGTTCGAAGAAGGCGTCATCATGGCGCTTATCTGGCGCAGCGTGTAACAAAAACTGCTATCTTTGATGTAATGTATCGATATGGTACTCCTTATGTATCGCTGGCCTCTGAAACTTTCGGTGTTGAGACCTCCATTTCAAAGAGTAAGCATTGTCCTGCTGTGTATTGTTGTCAACCGTAGAGGAATTTTTGACGTTCACGACGTAACGGCGGAATTCTAAAATTGTTAAAAACGTAGCGTAATTTAGCTACCACTGGCTGGATGTAATACCACCGTAAATTTCTTTCCAAAGGTACAAAAAATATTTAATTCAGTATTCTTTCAAGGGAAAGGGAAGCAGTGGTTCGGAAGGGAATGAGACAGGGTTGTAGCCTATCCCCGATGTATTCAATCTGTATATTGAGCAAGCAATAAAGGAAACAAAAGAAAATTTGGGAGTAGGTATTAAAATCCATGGATAAGAAATAATAACTTTGAGGTTCGCCGATGACATTGTAATTCTGTCAGAGACAGCAAAGGACTTGGAAGAACAGTTGAACGGAATGGACAGTGTCTTGAAAGGATGATATAAGATGAGCATCAACAAAAGCAAAACGAGGATAATGGAATGTAGTCGAATTAAGTCAGGTGATGCTAAGGGAATTAGATTAGGAAATCAGACACTTAAAGTAGTAAAGGAGTTTTGCTATTTGGGGAGCAAAAAAACTTATGATGGCCGAAGTAGAGAGCATATAAAATGTAGACTGGCAATGACAAGGAAAGCGTTTCTGAAGAAGAAAAATTTGTTAATTTCGACTATAAATTTAAATGTCAGGAAGTCGTTTCTGAAAGTATTTGTATGGAGTCTAGCCATGTACGGAAGTGAAACATGGACGATAAATAGTTTAGACAGGAAGAGAATAGAAGCTTTCGAAATGTGGTGCTACAGAAGAATGCTGAAAATTAGATGGGTAGATCACATAACTAATGAGGAGGTATTGAATAGAATTAGGGAGAAGAGGAGCTTGTAGCACAACTTGACTAGAAGAAGGGATCGGTTGGTAGGACATGTTCTGAGACATCGAGGGATCACCAATTTAGTATTGGAGGGCAGCGTGGAGGGTAAAAATCGTAGAGGGAGACCAAGAGATGAATACACTAAGCAGATTCAGAAGGATGTAGGCTGCAGTAGGTACTGGGAGATGAAGAAGCTTGCACAGGATAGAGTGGCATGGAGAGCTGCATCAAACCAGTCTCAGGACTGAAGACCACAACAACAACAACAATAATTATTTCAATTTTAAGATGTTATTAGTTTACAAACTAATTCAGATTTAAGACTTACTATGCGTGCTGCGTACAATTTAATCAGCACGCCTGCATGTACGTTCAGATGTGAATGACCTGAAGACATCTGAGACGATAACATTTAAGAAGTCATATACGCTGAAGGATGCCGCCGACAGTTGGCAATCGACAATCATAGACGCAATTATAAAGAGCTGATTAACACACGAGGCGATAACAGTATATCAATAAATCAGTTCATTACAACTATTCGTGTGAATGGGATTTGTGTGTGATTTGGATATAGTATCGTTAAAGGTATAGGGCTGCTAAATAAAGATTGCTAAAGTTGGTTGGTCAAAGAAGAAAAGAGAATATACGATTGAACTTGCGAGAGGTGTAAAGAAAACGAGAAAACAATTATTTTCTGTAAAATTATTAAATGAAGACATTTTTAAAAAGTGGTTAGGACCAGTTAGTGACGACAACACAAAAGTGAAATGAATTGTGTGCAATGTTGTGGTAGAGGCAAAACGAAGTGACTTAGTGAACCACATTGTAAGCCAGAGACACACGACGAACGTGAAAGCTAAGGATCATACAAGAAGTCGTTCTCAAATAAGAAAATGTGTTTTTTTTTAATTCGTACGGGTTAGACCATGACAATGAATATTATTGCTATTATGCTTTTGTTTTTACAGTTGTATTTGATAAATTTCAGCTTTAAAGCCAGAGTAACGCATTGCACTATAAGTACTTCTATAGGAATACAGGGCACATTAATATTATTTACCTCAATATCGCAGGAGCCCACTGTTAACAATATGTTATTACTTTCGTTTTGAGATATTTAAAACAAAGGAAGAACAAAAGCATGCTGCAGTGGCTGTTTTAAGATTCAGTTTGTTAGCTGCGGCTCATAATTTCAGTTTCAATTCAGTGCATCATGTAATATAGGCAGCCAAACTCAGTTAAAATATTCAACACTTGCAAAAATTATAAGTCAGTGTCGCACAAAAAGCACAAGCATTGTTAAGAATTGCTCTCCGCAAATATTAAGGACGAGCGAAGAAACAACGAATTTTCCATCCTTGTAGATGAGAGTTCAAATTTCAGCAATAACACGTTAATGCTAGCGTGTATGTTAGCGAGATACATAGACAATTCTGAAGTCGAAACATAGCTTCTTGATCTAATTCCCATAAATGGAGTCTAAAGTAACGCTATAGATCTATATAACTTTTCAGAAATTGTCTAGAGAGGTTTGAGTTATCTGTTGATGATGTTGTTGGGTTTTGCGCTGATAATACCCACTTTATGTTTGGTGAAAATCAATAATTCAAGACCTATCTCTTAAGTGGAAACTCCGATATAAATGTGAACGCTTATTTTAGTCATTCGGCATATTCAGTTGCCGTAGCTGGTTCACAAGAAATCTCAACCTATGTTGAAGCTCTGATGAAGAATATTTACAGGTATTTCGCTCGGCTCTCCAAAACCCAGAGTATGTTGGAGGGATTTCAGAAGTTCATGCTTTCTTCTCAAGTAAAAGTAGCAAACCCCATTAATACAGCTCTTTCGAACTGCGTTTATCGTGCACTGCAACTATGGAACGTTCTTGTTGAGCTGTATAGTGAAGTAGTATTGAAGGATATGAATCCTGTACACAATTTGATCTTTTCTGAACATCAAGGCTTATCTTCATTTCTGAACTACGTACTGCTACCAGTTAAGCAGTTCCATGCGATGTCTTACCCACGGGATCAATATCCAGAGGGTAGAAGATTTATCAGAATTCTGACAGTCAGTTTTATCAAACCTTTCTTCCTCAGCAAGGATGGAGAAGTCACGCAATTTAAATGTATATGGGGCTCTTGTGTTGCTCAATAATGAAAAAGTTAATGTGGGGGGAACACGCTGTGGAAGCGCCGAAAGACTGCAGTGAGAGGGACAGAGAGAAATTCAGTCTAGTGCGGGTGAAATTTTACCATACGTCTGTGAATGATGTGTGCAAGACGTTTAGAGTAAACAATAATTTCTGTAAGAACGTGTCTTTTGTGACTCCTAAAATTGCCCTTACTGCGGATACAAAGCACGTGGTGTTACAGAACTTGCCGAGAAGTATGAAAGGAAACTCGATTAAAATATAGCCATCAAAGAGTTAAACAAACTGATAATGCACTTTTCTGAAACAGAAAAAGGGGCATTAAGCTCAAAGAATAGCGTCGGATTCTGGAGTGCAGAAGGTTAAATAAAAAAAATTTGGTGAAGAATATGTGTTTTCGATTATTGTCAAACTGATGATGATGATGATGATGATGATGATGATGATGATGAAGTCCCATACTCCATGACGGAGCGTAGGGGAACGATGTGGGAGACCCGCACCGCCGTACTAGGCAAGGTCCTAGCGGAGGTGGTTTGCCATTGCCTTCCTCCGACCGTAATGGGGATGAATGATGATGATGATGACGACACAACAACACCCGGTCATCTCGAGGCAGAAACTAAACCTTGCCCCCGCCGGGAATCGAACCCAGGACCCCGTGCTCGGGAAGCGAGAACGCTACCGCGAGACCACGAGCAACGGACAACCAGCAAAAATAATACTAGTCTTGCTGTTGTTTAACGGGCTTCCTCCATCATGACAAACATTAAAACTAAAAAGACATGATAAGCTAAACTCAGAAGCACTGTGTGACTTTCTAATAGCACCAGTAGACTTCCAAAACAACACCACTGTTGTATTTCGTATTCATTAACGGAGGGCCATATCCTTATGTTTAGGAAATGTATGTATTAGCTGTCTAGCAAAGACGAACAGGTGTTGGAATCGCCTTGCAATGAATTATAATGGTAGCGTTAGTAACCGAATGAGAAAATGGAAATTGTTTTCGAATCGCTAAAGTGTGTAGCGTACAAGTTGATTGCAATCTCCAAATAATAAATAATTTCAGGAAATATTGCATTTTATTAACTCTATAATTCGTGATCTCAGCTAAAGGCAACAAAATAATAAGTTGATTACAAGGTATACAGTAAATAATATTTATATCAAAGTATAAGATTTATCAGAATTCTAGCAGTAAATTTTATCAGACTTTCTTTCCTCACCAAGGACGAGCAGACAGACAGTTTAAAAGTATATGACCCTAATGCGTTAAGCAAGATAAAAATCATTCCTTGTTACCCCAGAATGTCCTAGAATTGAATTTAACTACCACAAGGTGACCAAAATATTTCTTCATTTACAGGTTCATATATTTCACGACCATTTTAAAAAACACAGAGACATTTCAAACAAACTCCTTTGCAAATGAATTCCTTATACCTTCGTAAGTTCAAATCTCGTACATAGAAGAAAGTACCTGTTGCTTCAAACTACAATTTCTTATATTAACAAAGACCGTCTGAATGACGTACGATCTTCAACTCATCTCTATCGTTCTTGGTGTGGCTGATTGTCAGATGGTCTAACTAGAAAGGTATGACATCTCCTTACTTATAGCTCAAGTTGTTTATTTAGACTATGTAGTGTCAACAATTTGTGTAGGCTATGTTGTAAGTTGTGTTTGATATTATAGCCGAATGTAACGGACTTTGACTACTCTCGTAGCGGAAATAACTTACTTTTGGCCGTCAACATTGGTAAAGACAACAACGCCCAGCGCTAGTGGTCACGCACCGTTTTGGGGTGTGGAGAAGAGACAGTGCTCAGCTTCCTCTCGGAAGGGTCGTGAGCAGCTACGCCGCGACTAAGTATCAGGGAGAATTTGGTAGAATGTGGAATTAATAGTTGAAGGCGACATAAGGATTCATAGAAGTGAAGTAGTTCTGTGATGCTGTTACTTCGCAGTTAAGGGATTTGTGGTTCATACAGTGTTTTGTTTGAGAATCATTAATTGTCGTGGAGAAACACATGGATAATACAACGTAAATAAAAAGGTTCCCATTATTAATGGCTACCCGTTTAATTAATGTGGGAACGCAACGTGACAATGCTTGCTTCGGTACGAACGCCAAGCAAACTTACCGTTAAACGAGAATGGATAAGCGTCGGCACTGTTAGGGAATTTTTTTTTATGTGCAAAAGGAACAATAAACCAAAGTAATGCGACTTGCATTCTTATTATTTCAAAGTGACATTTTCATTCTTTAATTGAGTAACTTTAATATTTGAGAAGTATGAAGACACGTATTCGTATTAGGCACATGGCCAGGTTATTTTTGTGACGAATCATGCATGATCCCTCAAATATGCAAGAAAAGACGTTAACGAGAAAGTCGAGCAGCTTTGCAAGTGAAACGAGCTGACTTACCGGCCAGTGGCCGTAAGGCTCCAGCAGTCTCTTCCGACAGACCGCAATTCCTCAGCGCAGATCGTTACTAACCGGAGACGTTTTGCTCCTTCGTCACGCCATAGTAGAAAAGCCTAATCAAGTGAACTTCAGAAACTTACTCACCACAGTTTCTTGCTTTCACCCAGACAAATGGAAGGTCCTTTCAATCTACTAAGCTAATGTTATTTGTGGGGAATATTTTAAATGAATTTCGTGAAATCTCTTCCCTCAGTAAATTCTGAAGTGTTATCGTCTTCATTGAAACAGTGAATCTTTCCCAGTCCCTGGCGTTACTCTCCCTGGTAATGTACCTGTTACTGTAACATCCCAAAAGAGCCTGAACATGGCAAACGATTTAATTTTGCACCAGGATTTAAGGTTGTTGGTGAATGAAGAACTAGCGAGGGATCCGCTTAGTATGTCGAGGCCCCTGGGCACCGGAGCATTCATCCTTGTTTTTGAGGGGGTTTCGCTTCCTGAAAAGTCAAAATCATGTTTTATCGTTATGACGTGAAAACGTAATTCCTAACTCCAGTGTGACGCTTTGAATGCCAAAGCTCCAGCCACATGCCCTCATGCTGTACAAGCTATCTGATTTGTGGAGACTGTGGTCGGGTATTTCATGAAAACCTACCATGCAAGCTACTATCTCTCTGTCAATTGAAGAGACGACCACCCTCCCTAATTCACGAAGTGTGCTGCACTAATTAGGGAATGCAAAATACATTAACTAAACTCCTATGGCCTCTCATATTTTAAAGCTAGGAAAAGTACGATCGTATATATCCCCTCTCAATGATTTAGAATTTTTGCCACTACTGTGGCCAATTCATCTGCAGTACCTCGAGCACTTACCACCTTAGTTTCCTCAATGTCGACCTATGGTGGTCGCACAAGTTAATCACCCCATGGACGTGACAATCCTTCTCGTTTTATGGTTTCTGCAGGGAACCTCGACTCCCTGCACGTAGTCAGTGAAGTAGCATCCGCCTCTGGTGTGTACGGGTTACAGGATTCCCTTTAGGGAACCCCCTCTCCAGAAATCTGTAGACCAGCGATGCAACGCCACCACGAGACTGTTGCAGACGTATAATTAAATCATTCAAAACCTATGAAAATTGTTCCAAAATAAAGAGTTCTCGACAGATGCGCCACAGGTCAGCATCAGCATGAATGATTTATCTTATTATTACACATTTTATGTTTGGTTGGTAAGAATTTTAATAAGTTAATGTTTGTAAGATGACTGTGTGAGTAACGTAGTACGGCAGCGCCAAGTTCTTATCTGACTCCCATCTTTCATTTGTGCGATATAAGATGGTGGCAACAGAATGAGCCCACAGTCTTTCTCGAATAGATGTTCTCCGGAGTAACTCAGAAGGATTACACGGGAACAACGGCACCTTCCTCCCAAGTATGGCCGTTTAAAAATAGTAGAGGAGTTCCACCTTATACAAGGTACCTTAGTATAGTTTTCTTTTACTACCCAAACATGTTTCAATACTTCTAGGTGCCATCTTTTTGCGTCACATTTCAGATTGAGAAAAGCCGGCCGAAGTGGCCGTGCGGTTAAAGGCGCTGCAGTCTGGAACCGCAAGACCGCTACGGTCGCAGGTTCGAATCCTGCCTCGGGCATGGATGTGTGTGATGTCCTTAGGTTAGTTAGGTTTAACTAGTTCTAAGTTCTAGGGGACTAATGACCTCAGCAGTTGAGTCCCATAGTGCTCAGAGCCATTTTTCAGATTGAGAAAACTTTATATCGCGTTATTTAGTGGTATAATTAAGGTTTATTGATGTTGTCGTCTTGCTTTTCTTGTTCATGAGATGTTAAGGCACTTATTTCTTTCTCTGTTGGCTTTTCTTGCTGTTACACACGGATTTGATATATAAGGGTAGTCAATGGCTCTGAGCACTATGGGACTTAACATCTATGGTCATCAGTCCCCTAGAACTTAGAACTACTTAAACCTAACTAACCTAAGGACAGCACACAACACACAGCCATCACGAGGCAGAGAAAATCCCTGACCCCGCCGGGAATCGAACCCGGGAACCCGGGCTGTAAGGGTAGTCAAATGAAAACGAGACAGGCGAAAGAAAGAAAGCAGTTTATTGTTTCAAAAGTTATGGCCATAACTGTTAATACATTTATTCCATTATTATTATTATTTCTTTACTTTCTCAGACGTTAAGTCTGGTTAAAAATGGGAAGTGACGCGGACCTTGATCAAGCGTCACTTCCTTTTAACTGTACGGTATATGTTATATTGCATTTAGGAACTTTTGGGTAACTGAACATGTATCAATAATTACGGATTTCTGTAATTGTATATATAAGTTTGGATGTAGCTGTACTGTGTTGATGTACTGGTGGGTATTGTGTGGCATGACTCCTGTAGTTGATAGTATAATTGGTATAATGTCAACTTTATCCTGATGCCACATGTCCTTGACTTCCTCAGCCAGTTGGATGTATTTTTCAATTTTTTCTCCTGTTTTCTTTTGTATATTTGTTGTATTGAGTATGGATATTTCGATTAGCTGTGTTAATTTCTTCTTTTTATTGGTGAGTATGATGTCAGGTTTGTTATGTGGTGATGTTTTATCTGTTATAATGGTTCTGTTCCAGTATAATTTGTATTCATCATTCTCCAGTACATTTTGTGGTGCATACTTGTATGTGGGAACGTGTTGTTTTATAAGTTTATGTTGTAAGGCAAGCTGTTGATGTATTATTTTTCCTACATTGTCATGTCTTCTGGGGTATTCTGTATTTGCTAGTATTGTACAACCACTTGTGATGTGATCTACTGTTTCTATTTGTTGTTTGCAAAGTCTGCATTTATCTGTTGTGGTATTGGGATCTTTAATAATATGCTAGCTGTAATATCTGGTGTTTATTGTTTGATCCTGTATTGCAATAATGAATCCTTCCGTCTCACTGTATATATTGCCTTTTCTTAGCCATGTGTTGGATGCGTCTTGATCGATGTGTGGCTGTGTTAGATGATACGGGTGCTTGCCATGTAGTGTTTTCTTTTTCCAATTTACTTTCTTCGTATCTGTTGATGTTATGTGATCTAAAGGGTTGTAGAAGTGGTTATGAAATTGCAGTGGTGTAGCCGATGTATTTATATGAGTGATTGCTTTGTGTATTTTGCTAGTTTCAGCTCGTTCTAGAAAGAATTTTCTTAAATTGTCTACCTGTCCATAATGTAGGTTTTTTATGTCTATGAATTATTATTATTATTATTATTATTATTATTCCAGCAGGACAATGGGACCCCTCCCCCCCGCCCCATGTCCATAATTGCTACAGAGTGGCTCCAGGAACACTCATCTGTGTTAAAACACTTCCGCAGGCCACCAAACTCCTCAGACATGAACACTATCTGGGATACCTTGCAGCGTGTTGTTCGGAACAGATCTCCACCCCCTCGTACTCTTGGGGTTTATGGGCAACCCATCAGGATTCATGATATCAGTTCTCTCCAGCACTGCTTCAAATATTAGTCGAGTCCACGCCACGTCGTGTTGCGGCACTTCCGCGTGCTCGCGGGGGCCCTACACGATGTTAGGCAGATGTATCAGTTTCTTTGGCTCTTCAGTGTATATAATTCTAAAATCCTACGTATCTGGCCCACGTACACACACTGACCATAATTGCAAATTAATCGGTAGATGCGAAATTGGCTATTACTATTCGTTGTTTGTCTTCCAAGTGCCGGCCAGAGTGGCCGAGTGGTTAAAGGCGCTACAGTCTGGAACCGCACGACCACTACGGTCGCAGGTTCGAATCCTGCCTCGGGCATGGCTGTGTGTGATGTCCTTAGGTTAGTTAGGTTTAAGTAGTTCTAAGTTCTAGGGGATTTATGACCACAGCAGTTGAGTCCCATAGTGCTCAGAGCCATTTGAACCATTTTTCTTCCAAGTCTATTCTGTATTGCGTTGTTAGCTGGATATGGTGTACTGGATACTTGTCTCTTCAATACGTTCCACGCCCGATGTGTGACTTCTTTGCTGTGTGTCATTCGCCAAAAGATGTCTACGTAAGTACTCGCAGCATTTCTTTTAAGCTTTCGAACGTTTTTGAGACGCCCTGTTAAACCCGCAGGACAGGACAGGTAGTTTAAATTGTGGAAAGGGGCCAAAATAAGGGCCTGTCAGTTACACTCGAACATACAGCTTTATTATTTGATCAAACATTACAAGGGCCCAAAGAAATTTTTTTTAAACACACAGCTTTAATATTTGGTACTTAATTACCGGCTGAAAGCCACTTTAATTTAAAAACGGCTGAAGGCCAATAACTTAAAACGCAAGCATAGTCTTAAATTTAAAAGGGAAGCCTTATCTTACAACGGATCCTCAATTTAGGCTGAAGGCCTTAAGAGCAAAACAACTCAGACTCAAAATCGGCTGAATGTCCAACACTTAAAATTCAACAGCATTAAAATCTTTAAAATGCCAGAGGTCTTACTTGAAACAGTTCTTTAAATTAGGCTGAAGGCCTAAAGAATCTTACGCCTTAAGGGCAAAACAACCTTAATTTTTAAAAAAATCGGCTAGAAGCCATACAAGTACAAACAACAAGAACAATAAAAAAAGGGCAGTACACCCAAGGGCGCTCAGAAGTTTCCGAGAGTCGGCCTGAAATCCAAACACTAAAGCCGTCGGCACACGGACCGTGCATCCGAACATTGAGCGTTGAGCGTGCCGAGTTTCTGACGTCATAGCGTGGAATAGTACGTTCGGGAGTCTTTCCGAACGTGCAGAGCAATATCTAAGATGTCAGATATTCTGAGCGTGCGTCTGAGCGTTGACCAATGAGATGGCACAATGCCACCTACGTCACACGCCATCTCCCTTCAGTACAGAATTGTGAGGCGCCATATTGGCGTTAATTTCAAGCATATATGTATATATGCCGTTTCTGAGCAACAGCAAATTGAGAATCATTGGAAAACCCGTTGTTAGTTGTGTGATTCATTCCAATAAAATAATGAGAAACATCATATTCGTGGCAAAATTATTATTGTAGCTTGCGTATTATGAGAGTAGGCTGTTTGAAGGCAGCGACACACTGAAGATCGACCCAAAACGCATTGTTCTTGGTACAATTTATTATCATTAAATTTCAGTTAGTAACATAATTATCTACGATTAAACTTTTTAGCAAGGGGTAATACAATATGATTAAGTACAAAGATCGAGAGTTAGTTTATTGCAACGAGTAGCGTGTTTGTCCCATTATGAATTTTTGTTGGGGCGGTGATACGCGTCTAAGCACTTCCAATTTTTTTTTTTTACTTTCGCGTTTTTATTAGGTTCTGCTACTTTATTATTAGTTTAATATAAGTATATGCTATAATATTTGATGTTATGTAAATATAAGTTCACCTTTTTTTGAGGGGTGACTTTGTTCGATTGGCTTAATCTACAGGACAGCTTGCGCTACTTGTATAAAGATATTTTGCTCCTTTTTCTTTTAAGCTTCGTAACTCACATGTTGCAAAGATTCCGCTACTGGGTAGGAACAGTGATCAAGTAAGACTGACCTCGGGGTTTTACTAAAATGTGGGAATGATGAAATAATGTTTATCTTATGCGGAGAAGTATTCCAAATTTGTACCGCACTGTTTGTAATGAAACTTTTATAAGTCTGTGTCCTTATTGTTTGGACATGGTACTTTCCTTTTCGTGGACGATGGAGGTAATGTGCGTGTTAATAGAGCTAACGTGAGAATTTTACGCGCGCCCGCTGAGTAAACAGTGTGATTTACGAACTAGGAACATCCCTCAACTGCCGCTGGAGTGCGTTGCGATCGCGTATACCACGTTGGGGCCCACGTACCGTATGCACAAGTCGCATCATTCCTGAGCGTTCAGCAGCACGTTCAACTTGGCACGCTCAGCGTTAACGTTCGACAGCACGATCCGTGTGCCGACGGTATAACGCTCGCTTAAGTGAGACAGGCAGTCGGCCCAACCATTCTCGATCCGACGACAACCCAACCGACAGACAGTCAACGGACCCACCGACAAGATAACTTCCGCTCCACCCGACCAGCACACAACAGGGAGGTCAATGGAACAACGTAGAAAGTATTGGCGCCTACAACCAATCATACATTGAGCTGTCAAACTGCAAACCGTGCTGGACAGCTACAACACGATTAGGAAAATACACTGCCTGAAATTTACGTCAACGGCCAGGGCAGGTAACCGGAACGTTAACGGCCACTAGGCAGAAGATTCCGCTGGTGCACTTCAGTTCAAATAACCAAATACAGTGAAACTGCACTGGAGGCTGGCTTCAATTTTCCAACTTGAAAACCATGTTGTTCAAACTGGTTCAAATGGCTCTGAGCACTATGGGACTCAACTGCTGAGGTCATTAGTCCCCTAGAACTTAGAACTAGTTAAATCTAACTAACCTAAGGACATCACAAACATCCATGCCCGAGGCAGGATTCGAACCTGCGACCGTAGCGGTCTTGCGGTTCCAGACTGCAGTGCCTTTAACCGCACGGCCACTTCGGCCGGCTATGGTCATCAGTCCCCTAGAACCTAACTAACCTAAGGACAGCACACAACACCCAGCCATCATGAGGCAGAGAAAATCCCTGACCCCGCCAGGAATCGAACCCGGGAACCCGGGCATGGGAAGCGAGAACGCTACCGCACGACCACGAGATGCGGGCACCATGTTGTTGCTTGCGGGAATATCCCAACAGCAGACAACGAACTCCAAAAGACAAAATGTGAACAGTCTTGACTTGCCGGTATATTAAATCAGAACTCAACTTTCTTGTTCAGGGTCGATGAGCCACGGACCTCGTTGGCATGGGAACAGCCCTAAACACTCCGACGCCGCGTAGACCGCCAGCGGCCCCGGCCAAACAACGTCCCTCGGAGAACTCCTCGCTGCTCCACGCCAACCGACCGACTGGTCGCACACAGGCCAGCGGGAAACTATAAGCGCCAGGTCAAAGATAACCCAAGGTGCGAATATCGATACACACCCCTGCTGCCACCCGCGGAAGGAGAGGATAACAGCATTATCGCGATAACCGCGGGAGACTACACAGAATCGCAACGAAGGTTTAATCCAGCGCATAGGATGAGTCAGCCACGGCTCAGTTTTGAACCGCCCTGTTACACAACACTTCTCTGAAATCGTTTGATGTCTATTGTCATGGCTACCTTGTAAGGACTCGAGTAATTGGAACAGTAGAATTGGCCGCACTACCATCTTGTAGATGATTTATCTTAGGGATACATTTCACTTAAACAGAGAGGTACCGTCTGATTTTTCTTTACATTGTCCTTCGCGACTGAAATAGGAAAGGGAAAAATTATTTTGGTAGAATATGTCCAGCACCAGATGCAGCACGGTGAATTGCGAACTACAGGTGTAGGTCCGGATGTTTACCTCAGTGTAACGTTGTTATCGCTTTTCTGTGGGTCGTATTTGCGAAAACTCGGCTTGTCGAGGGACATGTCAGAATGTGTACGAACACCGCATAACTTCCCATTGAAAATATGTGAACAAAAAATGGCTCTGAGCACTATGCGACTTAACTTCTGAGGTCATCAGTCCCCTAGAATTTAGAACTAATTAAACCTAACTAACCTAACGACATCACACACATCCATGCCCGAGGCAGGATTCGAACCTGCGACCGTAGCGGTCGCTCGGCTCCAGACTGTAGCGCCTAGAACCGCACGGCCACTCCAGCCGGCTAATATGTGAACATGCCAACCATTTCCGTAATTGGGTTTCAATTTTTTAAAACTGTTCTGATGATTTGTCATGTTCCAATTCATAAAGCTGGTGGTAAAATATTTTTAGGGCTGCATATTTTACACATGTCCGTGCAACAAGTAACCCCTTGAGTGCGAGGTCGCTAGTTCAATCTTTAGTAAGATCGTTTGGAAGTATCGTGTTAAGTTACAACAGGAAAAAACAGTAGCTGCTAATGACTCACCACGTGCAGCAAAAGGGCGTCACAAAGTGAGTGTCCGGGAGGTGCAGAGATAAATCCTCTATAGAATATATGTATTGCACTTCACAAAATGGACTTCGTCGAGATTCAAGAAATGTTCAAAACAAACCATTAACTTGCACCGTGAACACCGAATGAAAAATGGCGCCCCACGGCGATCACAAGATTCGCACCTTCAAGATTGAAAGCAAACTTCTCAGGAGTTACAAACTGCAGGTCGTTCAGTTAGGTATCCACTCTTAAAGAATGTGTATGGAATCATTTTGGTGTAACGGGATGATAACTGGTGGAATAGATGAAATTTCTCGTAGCTCCTCAGACTAGTTACGGGTTGTGTCCATAGACGTGAAGTATAAGAAATTTATTCTACATTTTCGGGTCAGTGTTCCATTCGAGACTATGTCGCAGCTTGTGAAACTACTGCCGTGAATGGCTTCCAAGACTCAAAAGGCTCTGTAAACTGAAGCAAAAAATCAGTACCGAGGTAATAAACCGGTAGTCTGAGGACCTACAAGTTTAAATTTAATGTAGATTTTCGGGTCACCGTTCCATTCGCGAAAATGTCGCAGTTTGTGAAAGTAATGTGATGGCATGCAAAGGAAAGGGAAGCAGTCCATCGTGGAGATTATCGTGAAGCTGACCGTCCTTTAAGGTGTAAGACGTGTATATTTTCTATTGTCTATTGTCAAACCACAATTTATGAAATATGTTTATATTTTATTAATAGGATTAAGTAGGAATAATTAATATTTGTCATGTTGGAAATAATTGTGGTAGCAGGGAATGTCTGCAACAAAGTATTGTTGGTAAGAGAGACCGCAAAACGACATAATTTTAAAAGGGGCGGGAGAGACCGCGTATGGATACATTTTAAGAAAAGAGCGGGAAAGACCGCGCATTGATACATTTTGTAATGGTAGCAGGGATTGTCTGCACCAGAAAGCATTGTTGTCGGGAAAGACCGCACTTTAGCGTTCGTAGGAAGTCAGTAGTAAGCGAGATGTGAAGCGAGTTGGTAGCAGGTCTGAAGCGAGAGGTTGAGAGGAGTGGTGTGCCTGCCAGCCACCAGCTATGGTTTAAAAGAGATTATAAATGGATGTACAGAGTCATCAGCTAACTATTATCATAAGAGGAACTAATATTATTAAATTATTTTCTTTGCGAAACTCAAAACTACTGAAGGTATGTTTGCGCAATGCAGTTGTAAGATTATTGTAAAACGTAAGTCCCAACTGAACGTTTGTAAAATCATTTCATTACCAACAGTAAATATTTGAAGCGTTTTCAGAATATAATTAATTTTTGCCAGCTATGTTGCATTACTGATTATAATCCATCCCAAAAACCATCAACATAAAACTCTGCAAAAATTTTATTGTTGTCAAGAGAAAGTGTAACTATGAATTACGTATATTCAGTCAAATTAATTAAAGACTAACGTCAGCTTTGCTAATAAAGAATAACGTCAGCTTTGGTAATAAATACAGCCACTTATTATGGCAGCCCACCAGCAGTTAATAGAGTATAGTAAACCACAGTAAGTATATTCATGTCGCAGTTCGATGTAGCAGTTAGATGGCGATCCGGTAACAGTAAAAAAAGGTAAGGAATAGTTTTGGGTTATTGCAGATAACGACTGAGGGCCACGACGACGACACATTCTAAGTTTCGTCGAAATAATCAGAAAATAACTTTTAATGAAAAATGGTTCAAATGGCTCTGAGCACTATGGGACTCAACTGCTGAGGTCATTAGTCACCTACAACTTAGAACAAGTTAAACCTAACTAACCTAAGGACATCACAAACATCCATGTCCGAGGCAGGATTCGAACCTGCGACCGTAGCGGTCTTGCAGTTCCAGACTGCAGCGCCTTTCACCGCACGGCCACTTCGGCCGGCGAACTTTTAAGAAGCAGCAATTAAATTTGTATGCGAAGATAGAGAAAGAGAATAAATTTTAAAGGGAAGATTTCATTTGTTATTATTAAGCAAGATATAGAAATCCTAAGGGAAGGTTTCATAGGTTATTGGAAAAGGGAAGGTTGCGTAACAAAAGAGATAGAGAAGAGGAGATAGTTATTCCGTAACGAAAGAGATATAGAGGAGACGGGAAGGTTTCAAAGGCATAGCTACAGATAATGCGGTAATATGTTTTCTAGGCATGGAAAAAACAAACTTCAGAGGCTGAATTTGTCCAGTGGTTCCAGACGATATGAACTGCTATGTCACCCAACTTTCAGGAGGGATAGTTTTGTCTAAACGCAAACCAGGAATCAAGAAAAAGCAAGTTATTTTGATTAGCTATTGTCCGATAGCAGTGCTCATACCATAGTTGTAGTTCTCTTCAACCCATTTTCCCACTCTTACTTGCTGTGACTAAGTATTCCCTTCTGACTTTGCAAGATAACGCACACAAGAAAGAATCGTAGTGGACAGAGCAGCTCTAACTTTCTCGCATAACAATAAGTGATTCTACTGTCACTTTACCATCCAGATTAACAGTTAGCACAGTTGTATACGAATGCGATAAGAAATTGAGGTTAGCTGATCTTGATACAACCCTCTTAGTATCTCTGATTCCCAGGGTTCCTTTCATATGCATTTCCTCTTCAAATCCCGAATGGTCGGAGTTGAAAATAAATTTCTTACTGAGCGGTAGGATAAGTTTGTTTGTCTCGTCTACAAATTTTCGGACCGATTTCGGGGCAGTTTGTTGTGCTTAGTTTGAAATTTCGTTATCTTACGTGTTCCATTTATGTAGTACTGTTTGAAATTATGCAACCATCCTCTGATTCCCTTTAAATGACTGTAATCTATGTCGTGCGCAACATAATGAGCATAACGTAGTAGATCACTACCACGCAGATCCTGTAAACTGTATCAAGCATCCTTGAAGCGTGCAAACGCCAGTGTGCCAGAGTGCACGTTGTCCTCCATTGAATATCCGTAATTTTTCTCATGTACTACAGGATCATATTGTTGTGGGCTTATTTGAAATTCGTTCATTATTGTTTTTTTACTACACTGCATATGATCTTGCATGTACGTAATTATGTTTAGTATCCGTTTTTTGGACAGCGATTGTCCTGTACTACGTTCCACTGGAGATGGGATTTGTGGCTCCCTGTCCAACAAGGATAATGTGCTAAATGGCTCGACACCTGTTTGAGTATCACTTTCACTTGTTAAGCACGTATTATCATCATTGTACTCCTCATGTACATTGTCCGCACAGTCGAGTGTATACGACAACATATATTCCACTGACTGACCTTGCAAAAATTGCCTATCACTTTTTCCTCAGTCTGCAAAATTCCTCGGGTTGCTTTCTGACGAAATGTCAACTTTGGCAACTGTTGTTGTAGATAGAATGCAATGTTTGCTTTCTTTATCGTTGCCATCGCTCAGCTTTGTGTCGACACCACTAGCACTGTAACACTGTTGTGAGTTTGCCGTCGACTTAACAGTTCAACTACGCTCCGTAGCTCCATACTGCGCTTACCATTGGATTCCTCCAGTGCCGCCCCTGTCACCATTAGCAGCCAATACTGCGGTGGCATGGAAGACGGTATGTTGGGCTTCGAATGCTGTAAATATCATTGTCCTTTTGTGTCCTCGCACACAAGGAGTTCCTTGCAAGATCAGTGGGGCAATGTCTAAGAGTGCCGGCATTACTTTCAAATTGTGACTGTTTCTTAAGAACAAATTTCATAAAAGAGTAAATAAATTCTGAGGATGTTGTAGTATGTCTAGTTTTTCAAGCATTTGGTTCAAAATGGTTCAAATGGTTCTGAGCACTATGGGACTTAACATCTGAGGTCATCAGTCCCCTAGAACTTAGAACTACTTAAACATAACTAACCTAAGGACATCACACACATCCATGCCCGAGGCAGGATTCGAACCTGCGAACGTATCGGTCACGCGGTTCCAGACTGTAGCGCCTAGAAGAGCTCGGCCACCTCGGCCGGCTTCAAGCAGTTGCCCACATGGGATTCAAGAGTGAAGAGAACGTGGTGGCAACCCTGAGCGGTCCATTCAGCATGTTGTTGGGCCCGTCTGTACAACGCTGCATGGTGTCGTGGTTGCAAAGATGGACCTCGCCATGGACGTCAGGAGTGAAGTCATGCATCATGCACCCTATTGCGCACAGTTTGACTCGTATCACGACGTCTTGTGGCTGCACGAGAAGCATTATTCAACGTGGTCGCGTAGCTTTCAGGGTTCCTCCGAGCCATAATCCGCAGATAGCTGTCATACACTGCAGTAGTAGCCCTTAGGCGGACTGAGCGAGACATGTGATCGACTGTTCCTGTCTCTGTATGTTCTCCATGTACGAGCAACACCACTTTGGTTCGCTGCGAGACGTCTGGACACTTCCCTTGTTGAGAGCCTTTCCTGGCACAAAGTAACAATGCGGACGCGATCGAACCGTGGTATTGACCGGTTGAACTACAGACAACACGAGCCGCTTACCTCCTTCCTGGTGGAATGATTGGAACTGATCGACTGTCGGACGCACTCAGTCTAATAGGCGCTGCTCATTTATGATTGTTTACATCTTTGGGCGGGTTAAGTGACACCTCTGAACAGTCAAAGGGACTGTGTCTGTGATATCAAAATCCAGTGAACGTCTATCTTCAGGAGTTCTGGGAACTGGGGTGATGTAAAACTTGTTTTGATGTGCGTACATTTATTGGATGAGCGAAGTCTACAAAGGTATTGCTTCTTCAAAGCTGCAGGCAGTAGACGAGTGTTGGCACACGTGCTGCGAACGAATACTGATGCCTGATGTCAGCGCTTGGCGACATCGCTCCACGCCGTGTTGGCGACGGTAGCGGGCGAGGCAAGAGCGGCGCGCTGGACGTCCTGCAGTGACAGAATTGCGCTCTAACGAAACTACGGTTCTGTCGTTTTGATCCAATACATAAGTGACGTAGTAAATTATAGGATTACCGGTAGTACTTGTAGCTTTAGTAGGGAAAGAAACACAAATAAATGTGTGAAAGAGAAACTAGGAACAAGCGATTTCTTTGGTTTTTGTTTGTTTTGCACATAGTTAGCACCGCACCTCGTTCAGTGTTAGTGCACTATGTATTCTATATCCTTACAAAATATAAATTGCATTTTATAAGCAATAAAAATTAGTTGATTGAAAAACGTCTGCGCTTTTATGTAACCAACCCAAGAACGTTGTTCGTCATGATCAAAGGCAAGAGTTTATTGTTATTAATGACAAGTGCGAAAGTTGTTTATGTACAAAAAAAGCATATTTTACACGATCTCGAAGCAGAATTGAAGTGGTGTTTCAAATATTTTTTATGTAAATGTGCGGGGTCCGAAAAAGCAGACACCACGTATTCAGATAACTGATTCGCCTTGATGGGCAATGAATCCACCACCCATGCGGCTGCACACTTATGTTCGACCTCCTGCGGGAATCTCAAAGTGCCGGCCGCAGTGACCGGGCGGTTGTAGGCGCTTCAGTCTGGAACCGCGCGACCGCTACGGTCGCAGGTTCGAATCCTGCTTCGGGCATGGATGTGTGTGATGTCCTTAGGTTAGTTAGGTTTAAGTAGTTCTAAGTTCTAGGGGACTGATGACGTGGGATGTTAAGTCCCATAGTGCTCAGAGCCAATCTCAAAGTAGCGAGCGTGGAGGACATGGACGGCGCGGGTTGGGAATGTGGGTCGGTGGGCAGGCGTGCTGAGAACGCCCGCAGTTTCTATAAACTCTTTGTCTTAGTGGGGCAGTGGTTAACGCAACTGCCCAGTAAGCAGGAGATCCCGGGTTCGAATCACAGTCCGGCGCATATTTTCACTCGCCGCTGCTGAATCAAAAAATGTTGAAATGCGAGTGAAATCTTATGGGACGTAACTGCTAAGGTCATCAGTTCCTAAGCTTACACACTACTTAACCTAAATTATCCTAAGAACAAACAAACACAACCATGCCCGAGGGAGGACTCGAACCTCCGCCGGGACCAGCCGCACAGTCCATGACTGCATGCCCTAGACCGCTCGGCTAATCCCGCGCGGCGCTGCTGAAGCCACATCAAGTCTCAGCGCAGCTGCTATCAATAGTTTCTTTCCTTTCAGTCCCCTCCACCATTAATTTAAACGATGTGTTTTTGTTTAACGGATTTTTATTTTACCTTTTATTGAGGAAATTGCATTTTATAGCGCTATCTGATAAATGTGTATTTTTTTGTTTTGTTTTTATTAAAGCATCTCTGTATTTCACGTTACAGTAACAATTTTCGAATGAAACCTGAATTAAATATTGGCGATTTGAATTGTGCTATAAATACTGTTTAATTTTAAGTGAAAGAGAGGATGATAACTATGTAGAACGAAACTGTTTGGTAGATAATGCGGCCCTTTACATATCCTCACTCAGTTTGTTAGACGGTTCACCACTTCTAGTTTCTAGAGGAATCTAGCGGCCTCATACACGAAGAAGGCTATTGACTTGAGGTAACGGTCGATAAGTATGCAACACGCCTAACGTAATTGTAGTGTGGCTACAATCTTAACTGGCCAAGGTTGAAACATCCCCTTAGAAAAATTAATGAATTACTGTGCTGATAAACCTCTACGTTATTTGATTTTCAAACAGCTTAGCAAAACTGAACGTACTCAGACATTACTCTCTTTACTTACTCTGATCAACACTAAACTGACACACAATATTTTTAGCGCAACGCAATCTGACTTTCAATAATGCCTACAAAAGAATGGCCCTGACTAACATTAACCTATACCTTTCATGAATCACTTACCCACAAAAATCTTCGTTACTCAATCTAGTGCAATACAGCGAGCGCCACTACTGCCAGCTAAATAAAAGATTCTAACTACTGAAGTCACTAACTACTGATAGGCATAATTAGCAAATGAAAGATTTTGATAGAGATCAAACAATGTATTTACCTTAATACTGTTCAAAAGTCATAATATGTATATCAGTTCATGACATCCGGTCTTACAAATTTACTCTCTCTGATGGACACACGTCCAGATCATCCGCTCTCAAAACTCCGTCATCTCACTCCCCACATCCACCACTGCTGGCGGCTCACCTCCAACTGCGCAACGCTACGCGCTGTTCACATCCAACTGCCCAACACTACAATAGCGACTATTCCAACAATGCCAACCAGCCACAGACTTCATACAGCACAGTCAGTGATTTTCATATAGAGCGTTACGTGGCGTTACCAACATAAAAACCTAAACAGCCTACTTATAAGGTTAGGCCAAGGTTAGTAAGCAACTGCCGCAGCCTATGCTAGTTTTACAACTACAGCGGCGACCCAGATCAGTTACGGTCTCAGCGCTCTCGAAGATAGCCCTGTCAGGGGCTCAGTTGGAGTTTGCCGACTGTAGTGCAGGATTCCGGTTGTCGTGCAGAGCGGCCCTGCTCATTCACCATGGATCGACCAGGACAACAGTGGACGCTCAAGAGTCGGCGTACAGGTTGCGCGGACGCGCGTCGCCTGGTCAGTGCGAAGATGGCGGTTTTCTACGAGGTGAATTCAAGTTCTAAGGCCTCCGATTTTTTTTCTAATTAATTACTCACCCGAAATCGATGAAACTGGCGTTACTTCTCGACGTAATCGCCCTGCAGACGTACACATTTTGCACAACGCTGACGCCATGATTCCATGGCAGCGGCGAAGGCTTCTTTAGGAGTCTGTTTTGACCACTCGAAAATCGCTGAGGCAATAGCAGCATGGCTGGTGTATGTGCGGCCACGGAGAGTGTCCTTCATTGTTGGAAAAAGCCAAAAGTCACTAGGAGCCAGGTCAGGTGAGTAGGGAGCATGAGGATTCACTTCAAAGTTGTTATCACGAAGAAACTGTTGCGTAACGTTAGCTCGATGTGCGGGTGGGTTGTCTTGGTGAAACAGCACACGTGCAGCCCTTCCCGGACGTTTTTGTTGCAGTGCAGGAAGTAATTTGTTCTTCAAAACATTTTCGTGGGATGCACCTGTTACCGTAGTGCCCTTTGGAACGCAATGGGTAAGAACTACGCCCTCGCTGTCCCAGAACATGGACACCATCATTTTTTCAGCACTGGCGGTTACCCGAATTTTTTTTGGTGGCGGTAAATCTGTGTGCTTCCATTGAGCTGACTGGCGCTTTGTTTCTGGATTGAAAAATGGCATCCACGTCTCATCCATTGTCACAACAGACGAAAATAAAGTCCCATTCGTGCTGTTGTTGCCCGTCAACATTGCTCGGCAACATGCCACACGGGCAGCCATGTGGTCGTCCGTCAGCATTCGTGGCACCCACCTGGATGACACTTTTCGCATTTTCAGGTCGTCATGCAGGATTGTGTGCACAGAACCCACAGAAATGCCAACTCTGGAGGCGATCTGTTCAACAGTCATTCGGCGATCCCCCAAAACAATTCTCTCCAGTTTCTTGATCATGTCGTCAGACCGGCTTGTGCGAGCCCGAGGTTGTTTCAGTTTGTTGTAACACGATGTTCTGCCTACATTAAACTGTCGCACCCACGAACGCACTTTCGACACATCCATAACTCCATCACCACATGTCTCCTTCAACTGTCGATGAATTTCAATTGGTTTCACACCACGCAAATTCAGAAAACGAATGATTGCACACTGTTCAAGAAAGGAAAACGTCGCCATTTTAAGTATTTAAAACAGTTCTCATTCTCGCCGCTGGCGGTAAAATTCCATCTGCCGTACGGTGCTGCCATCTCTGGGACGTATTGACAATGGATGCGGCCTCATTTTAAAATAATGCGCATGTTTCTATCTCTTTCCAGTCCGGAGAAAAAAAATCGGAGGCCTTAGAACTTGAATGCACCTCGTAGATCTGCCACAATGACCCAGTGGAAGAGGGGGGCTGGTTGCTCATCAGTGTTCTCATCCGCGATGACCCAGTAGGCAGCAACGGCAGACCACAGCTGTACTGTGCATCGGATTTGGCTGCCTCAGCGTTGGAATCGGTAGTTAGACAAGAGGCTGGAGGTCATCGAACAGCCCGTCGTGGTTTCACTGAAACTCTCTGCTTCCTCGACACGGACAGAATGGCAGACAGCACGACAGAATGTGTTCTTGTGCTCCGAAAGCTGCGTTATTTAGGGAGATGAGCCCCCACCTATGAAGTGGCGTCTCTGGGTGTATTTCTCTCTATTTATCGGAACCGTCAACGTTCCTTGCGTCGCTGTGGTAATTTCAATGATGATTTTAGGCCGTCGAGCACAGCTTTCCGTCAACGTCTGACTTTGTAACGGCGCTCGGACGCGGAATTGCATAGTGTCACCTCACAGCGCCTTGCTAAGTGGTACAGCAGTGCTTGCATTTCTCTCTGCCCCGTTACAAGGTCTGTTGTATTGGCGGTACTCCACATTGTCATAAAAGTTTTCACACTACTTCAGCGTTAACCTATTTCGTTTTGAGCTCGCCTAATAGTACTTCAACAAACATTTTAAGCGTGCACAATAAAATACTCTGCTGCGCAACAAAGCGCTTCATATGTGATTTTTCTTGTTAGAGTTGCAACATATTTCTTTTATTTTCACGACAAAATTAGTGAAATGAAGAGTGCAAATGTCAAATTTTCTAAGCACTATTTCTTCACAGAATCCGTTTTCTGCACTGTTGCGTTTTCGGTATTCTGTTGCATGTCCGTAGGCTTGGTTCAGGTACCAAATCATGAAGAAAATGTTTCAGAGATTCATTAGTGAACAGTGCTTCCCTCTGGAGCACAAATGCAAAGTGTCTAGGTCTTCTCCATTTAGTTAATGCATGGCCTGGGATGGGGGACAACTAAAGCTATGAAACCATTCCATGTAATTTGAATGCGTACAACTAATTTCTTTGATATTAAAGATGCTGCTGAAAAATGTTGTAAGTGCAGCATTTAAAATCTACAAATGCAGTGTTATCAAAGGGCTTCACACTCATCCGTTTCAAATAGCTATTAAGCTTTACTCTTTAAATCAAAGAAAGAAAAAATGTCATTGCATTCAAAAGAGGAAAGAACAGCTATATTCATTAATTGATCATAGAATGAAGGCTTTCACGGCAGGTGTTGTCATCACTTAACACTTCCGGGCTGAAATGCCGTGTTCCATACATAGAACTCTCACCTGACGTTTAGCCTTCGACTGCGGAAGGCATCCTCCGAGGACAATGGGCGAACTGCAACGAGAGCTCGAGTGAGCGCCGTATATGTAATGCCATTCAGAGGGCGCCGCTGTCAATCACGTGACGTCGGCTGTACTATGATCTCTGATTCATCAATGATCTCTGATTCATCTATCATCTCTGATTCATCAATTGTAAAACAGAAAGAGCGGTTGACGATGTTGCCATTACTTTTTCCACAGCACACGGAGTTTTACGGTAAACTTTTCGACATCTACTGAATTGATTTGTGTAACAAACAGAAGCAAATATGAGAAATCTTTTTCCTTGGATGTAATTCTGTTATTCTCTTGTAAAGACTTTAAAGGATATGAGAAACGGCTTTTATTGACTAGTTCTACTGGTCAAAACATTACTGCTGTGTTTCTGGACCATATATTATCACAAATAAAAAGTAGTGCCTCAGTATTAATGTCCCTTGAAACAAACTTTTTAGTGGCACAAATAACCAGTCATATAGAATGTTCTTAATAAATTATTTATTTTCTAATTTCTTAGATTATTTTTTGCAGTAATGATGTGAGCAGCTCCTTTCTGTTGTATCACAACACATTTTCTACTTTTTTTGGATACAAGTAAGCTATGCAGAAAATTCATACATTGTTTTTTATATTTCTGACGAATGTGAGGTTTGGCTCTTAGAACGTAAGATATTTGCATTCTTGAACTATTCTTCATGCTTTCCTATTGTTATATAGAGAACTGGCGGTGAATGTGTAGTGGATAATACTTACCAATAAATAGCTCCTATTGGAGCAGTAGTTTAATCTAGAGTTCATATACTTTCTTTAAAGACACAGGTGTGCTAAAGTTAAGGACGAAATTAACTTTTGCACGATATGCCAGTACCAATAACATAGCTCCATGAAACTTGGACCATACGCAGAATGAGCTGCTACATAATACGAGGGCGGTTTCAAAAGTTCTCGGAACGGAATAGAAAAAAGTAGTTGCATCATTGAAACTGTATTTATTTTTCAATGTAGTCTCCTTGTAGATTAATGCCCTTGGTCCAACGAGGTTCTAGTGCCTTGATCCCATCACGAAAATGAGTTTCCTCTAGGCCAGCAAAATAGTTGTCAACTCCAGCTCTCAATTCTTTATTTGAAGTTAATCTTCGTCCACCAACAAAAATGTACAGTTTTGGGAAGAGATAGAAGTCTGACAGAGCAGTGTCAGGTGAATAAGGAGGGTGTTGCAACAATTCATACCTTGGTTCGTGTAATTTTGCCATGGTGATGACACAAGTTTTTGATCCAACGTGAAGAGTCGCGGCACCCATCTTGCAGATAATTTTGTCATTTCTAATTCTTCAGTTAAATTGTGATATACCCTTTCAGATGACATCTGGCAAGCGTGAGCAATTTCATGCACTTTCAATTGGCGCTACTCCATGACCATTTTGTGCACTTTTGCAATGATTTTTGGAGTAGTGACACATCTTGGCCGACCAGTGTGCGGATCATCATCTAAGTTCTCTCGACCAAATTTAAATTCATTTTAACTATATATGAAGTTAGTTTCTGTTCCCGAAAGAACAGATACCATTGATGACTCCTCTAGAATGAAATGATAATTAAATCGACACACTAGCTGCAAACAGGCATCATTGGGAACATATTGAAAATGTGTGCCCTGACCGGGACTCGAACGCGAGATCTCCTGCTTACCTGCTTACATGACAGACGATCTATCCCCCTGTGCCACCGAGGGCACAGAGGATAGTGCGCCTGCAGGGACATATCCCTTGCACGCTCCCCGTGAGACCCACATTCCCAACATGTCCACACCACTACATTCGTAGTGCCCCTAATAGATGTTTGCCCATCACACTCATTACTCGTGGCAGATTAATCTACCAAGTCCCGTACGAGTTGGGGCATAGCGTGTGAGTTCGCACAAGAAGGTCAATGGCCGGGTAGCCATATTTTAACTACACATGTGTAAGACGTGTATATTTCTATTGTCCTATTGTCAAATCACAATTTATGAAAGATGTTTATATTTTATTAACAGGATTAAGTAGGAATAATTAATATTTGTCATGTTGGAAATAATTGTGGTAGCAGGGATTGTCTGCACCAGAAAACATTGTTGGCAGGATAGACCGCACTTTAGAGTTCGTAGGAGACAGCAGTAAGCGAGAAGTGAAGCGAGTCGGTAGCAGGTCTGAAGCGAGAGGTTGAGAGGAGCGGTGTGCCTGCCAGCCACTAGCTATGATTTACAAGAAATTATAAACGGATGTGCAGAGACATCAGGTAACTATTATAATAAGAGGAACTAATTGAATTAATGTTTTGAGAAACTCAAGACTACTGAAGGTATGTTTGCGCATTGCTAGTTGTAAGATTATCGTAAAAAGTAAGTCCCATTTGAACGTTTGTAAAATCATTTCATTCAGAATATAATTAAATTTTGCCAGCAATATTACATTTCTAATTATAATCCATCCCAAAAACCATCAACGTAAAACTTTGCAAAATTTTATTGTTGTCAAGAAAAAGTTTAACCATGAATTACGTAACTTCAGTCAAATTAATTAAAGAATAACGTCAGCTTTGCTATTAAAGAATAACGTCAGCTTTGGTAATAAATACAGCCACTTATTATGAAAGCCCACCAGCAGCTAATAGAGTATAGTAAAACAGAGTAAGTATATTCATGTCGCAGTTCGATGAAGCAGTCAGATGGCGATCCAGTAACAGTAAAAAAGGTAAGGAACAGTTTTGGGGTATTGCAGATAACGACTGAGGGCCAAGACGATGACACATTCTATGTTTCGTCGAAATAATCAGAAAATCACTTTTAATAAGCAGCAATTAAATTTGTATGCGAAGAGAGAGAAAGAGAATAAATTCAAAGGGAAGATTTCATTTGTTATTGTTAAGCAAGAGATAGAAATCCTAAGGAAAGGTTTCATAGTTTATTGTAAAAGGGAAGGTTATCAATAACAAAAGAGGTATAGAGAAGACGGGAAGGTTTCACTTGGCAACATCCAATCTGTAAGACTCTTTAGTGAATCTACTGTGAAAATGAAAATACTGACTCTGACAATTGTATGAATAAGCTAGTGTTAAGTGGCACAAGGCATATACTAAACTGTATACATTTAATTCATAGCCCATCAGCAATTCTGTTTGCTCTATTGATTCTGCGTTGAAAAGTGTTTTTCAGTATTGAATCCACTTTAAACAGTGATATATTTTGTTGCGTGTGCTAATTATAGACAATGTCCCGCAGAATAATTACTCGTTCTCAAAGTGAGAAATTCTTTTCAGGAATAGACAGAAATACTATGTGTGAAAAACGCGGTAGTGAAACATTAGGTGAACAGACATTCGAGAGCAGTAATAATATGGATTCTTTTGACGAACAATTAACTTCAGAAATGCCAACTGATAATGAGACATTAGTGCAAAATAATTTGTTTTTAAATACAACAGACGCTACACAGTCACCAATTACTCGTAGCAGACATAATAGTTTTAGTAACGAAACCACTATAATGCAGTCAAACAGTGTGACTCCATTACGTGCCGTAACAGATTCAAACGGTACACAGCTACACAATCTGCGTAACAGATATCACAGTTTTATTGACAAAAATTCCGAAACCATGGAAAAGGTGACACGATTACAATCGTCTGAGGATGTACAAATGAACACAGATGTACCACCTTTAACAACGAATACAAATACACACAGAAGTCAATCCGAGACGGAGCCAATAATGGCATTTTTGCTACAAATGAGAGAAGACATGAATCAAAACTTTAACAGAAGGGCACAAGAATCAGCAGCCCTAAAAAACGAAATCAAGGCAGAATGCACGCACACAGATCAGAAATTAGACAAAATGTACCAAAATCTAAAACACGAAATCAAAGTAGAAATTCAAGCAGTCGCTGAAAAATTAAACCAAGAATTACACGCATTCGCGGTAAGCATACGAGAAACAATGACAGAGAACTTTTCTAAACAAAACGCTCACATTGATGAACGTTTTAACAATTACACAGAAAACTGTTTGATACGTCACCGCAAACTGGTGCGATCGCAGAATAAAGAACGGAAAGAACTATCTCAAACAATTAATAAACAGCGACAGGACTACAAAAAGAAAGTGTTCTCAGGGAAAAACTTACGTGGACAATCACATACACTCGATTTCGGAAGAAATCGAAACGGTTAAGGAGACAAATATTCAAATACAAGACAGGCTCACGGAAATCGAGTCACGTACAATTGAGGCAAAAATTTCTACACACACTGAAATCCAGAATATTAGGGATAAATTAACAGAAGAAGTTGTGACACTAACTGACAAAATAGAACACATAGAAATCAATCAAGACCCAGAAAATTTGAAAGCAGATTTTAAGAAAGTAACCAAAAGTAATCGTAAATTACGAAACGAACTGACAGAAAAGATCAACGAACTCACTACAAGAATAGACCTGTTAGATACTACCAATGAGAGTAAATCAGATGACACTACACCAGTCTCAGTTCGACAGATTTCTAATAGTAAAGATACGCAAATTACAAATGTGCAACAAACAATCGCAGACCTAGAATCACGTAATAATTTGCTACATCCGAAAATCAATTCTTTACAGGAAAGGATAGCTGACACACAAGAAACAACTGCAAACAATCAATTCCAACAGAACACACACCATTACGACATGCTTCAGATGCACAAGACATATAATGTCGGTAGACTTCAGAGAGTAAGAGATCTTAACCAGGCAGAGAGACACACAAATTCTTATTCACAACATTACGAAAATAATTACACACAAAGACATGACGGTTTCGACCACAAGCATTTCCTTTCAGTGAGAAAGTTTAAAACATTTAAAAACGACAGGACGCAAATACATCCACTGGACTGGATCCAACAATTCAATGCGGCACTCCCACCTTCACGGCCAGTTCAACATAAGCTAGAATTTATTACTAGTTTTCTTGAAGGGGAACCAGCGTGAAGAATGTGACCAATTGCTAGACAGTGTTTTTCAGTAGAAGCATTCCAGGAAGCATTTCTAGCAGCATTTTGGTCAGATACCACACAGAGTAGCATTAAAGATCTGCTAATTAGTCTACCAAATTTCGAGAATTCTACTTTCCCAACAATCACACAATATGGTTGAACAAAACCAATACCTCAATGAGCCATACAGTCAATCCGCATTAATACAGCTGTGTATTTCAAAACTCCCCAGACCATTGAAAGTGCCATTATCAACAGGCCAGCAAAAGGACAGAGTGTACACATTTAGAGACATCCTGCATTTGCTAGAGGTACACCAGGCAGATTATGCGTTTGTTAATAAGAACTTTTCACGACATAATGCAAACCAGACAAACAATACTAATTTTGAGCAAACGCAATTTGGCAATAACAATCATAATAAACGCTTTTGCAGTGAAAGTGAAAACTTTAATCGAGAATACACACAGGGATTCAATGAAGAGCAGTATAACAGCAATGTACATTACAATTCAAGACAACAACAAAGCCATCCAAATAACAGGACACATATACGACAGGAAATGCCGAACCGGTCAAAGTTTCACATGACTCATCGCCAAGAAAAGGTGACACGTGCAAACAATTACATGGGACAGCCGCAAAATACACAAAACGAATAAAGACAGCCTTTCCAGAGAAACACGCGTGCCTCGCCGTATAACCACAGTTATGACGACAGAAGGAGAGAAAACGAGCACCGACCACAAAGGACGTTCTACAATGATAATTTTCGTAGAAATTCGAACAGTGCACAGCAACCAAGTTATCGTATGACTGTACCAGACACAAGATTTCATCCGCCACCTACCGCTAATAATCAAAACGGCAGAACAGTACAGCTCATAGAATACACACAACACTCCCCAACAGAAAATGAAATGTCAGAACATTTATGACTAGAGATAGCCTGTGATGAATCTCTAAATGACGACACTATGGATAAGGACAGAGAAAAGATAACGACAGAGAATGCAATTACATTCGACGATGTGCGAGACACATTGTTACAAGAAAAACCGATCATGCAGAAAACTATATGCCACCCAGTTGTTGTTGTTGTTGTTGTTGTTGTCTTCAGTCCTGAGACTGGTTTGATGCAGCTCTCCATGCTACTCTATCCTGTGCAAGCTTCTTCATCTCCCAGTACTTACTGCAACATACATCCTTCTGAATCTGCTTGGTCTCCCTCTACGATTTTTACCCTCCACACTGCCCTCCAATGCTAAATTTGTGATCCCTTGATGCCTCAGAACATGTCCTACCAACCGGACCCTTCTTCTAGTCAAGTTGTGCCACAAACTCCTCTTCTCCCCAATTCTATTCAATACCTCCTCATTAGTTATGTGATCTGCCCATCTAATCTTCAGTATTCTTCTGTAGCACCACATTTTGAAAGCTTCTATTCTATTCTTGTCTAAACTATTTATCGTCCATGTTTCACTTCCATACATGGCTACACTCCATAAAAATACTTTCAGAAACGACTTCCTGACATTTAAATCTATACTCGATGTTAACAAATATTTTTTCTCCAGAAACGCTTTCCTTGCCATTGCCATTCTATATTTTATATCCTCTCTACTTCGAACATCATCAGTTATTTTGCTCCCCAAATAGCAAAACTCATTTACTACTTTAAGTGTCTCATTTCCTAATCTAATTCCCACAGCATCACCCGATTTAATTCGACTACATTCGATTATCCTCGTTTTGCTTTTGTTGATGTTCATCTTCTATCCTCCTTTCAAACCACTGTCCATTCCGTTCAACTGCTCTTCCAAGTCCTTTGCTGTCTCTGACAGAATTAAAATGTCATCAGCAAACCTCAACGTTTTTATTTCTTCTCCATGGATTTTAATACATTCTCCGAACTTTCCTTTTTTTCCTCTACTGCTTGCTCAATATACAGATTGAATATCATCGGGGACAGGCTACAACCCTGTCTCACTCCCTTCCCAACAACTGCTTCCCTTTCACACCCCTCGACTCTTATAACTGCCATCTGCTTTCTGTACAAATTGTAAATAGCCTTTCGCTCCCTGTATTTTACCCCTGCCACCTTCACAGTTTGAAAGAGAGTGTTCTAATCGACATTGTCTAACGCTTTCTCTAGGTCTACAAATGCTAGAAACGTAGGTTTGCCTTTCCTTAATCTTTCTTCTAAGGTAAATCGTAAGGTCAGTATTGCCTCACGTGTTCCAATATTTCTACGGAATCCAAACTGATCTTCCCCAAGGTCGGCTTCTACTAGTTTTTCCATTCGTCTGTAAAGAATTCGCGTTAGTATTTTGCAGCTGTGGCTTATTAAACTGATTGTTCGGTAATTTTCACATCTGTCAACACCTGCTTTCTTTGGGATTGGTATTATTATATTCTTCTTGAAGTCTGAGGGTATTTCGCCTGTCTCATACATCTTGCTCACCAGATGGTAGAGTTTTGTCAGGACTGGCTCTCCCAAGGCCGTCAGTAGTTCAAATGGAATGTTGTCCACTCCCGGGGCCCTGTTTCGACTCAGGTCTTTCAGTGCTCTGTCAAACTCTTCACGCAGTATCGTATCTCCCATTTCATCTTCATCTACATCCTCATCCATTTCCATAATATTGTCCTCAAGTACATCGCCCTTGTATAGACTCTCTATATACTCCTTCCACCTCTCTGCTTTCCCTACTTTGCTTAGAACTGGGTTTCCATCTGAGCTCTTGATATTCATGCAAGTGGTTCTCTTTTCTCCAAAGGTCTCTTTAATTTTCCTGTAGGCAGTATCTATCTTACCCCTAGTGAGATAAGCCTCTACACCTTTACATTTTCCCTCTAGCCATCCCTGCTTAGCCATTTTATACTTCCTGTCGATCTCATTTTTGAGACGCTTCATTTACTGCGTTTTTATATCTTTTCTTTTCATCAATTAAATTCAATATTTCTTCTGTTACCCAAGGATTTCTACTACCCCTCGTCTTTTTACCTACTTGATCCTCTGCTGCCTTCACTACTTGATTCCTCAGAGCTACCCATTCTTCTTCTACTGTATTTCTTTCCCCCATTCCTGTGAATTGTTCCCTTATGCTCTCCCTGAAACTCTGGTTCTTTCAGTTTATCCAGGTCCCATCTTCTTAAATTGGCACCTTTTTGCAGTTTCTTCAGTTTTAAACCACATTTCATAACCAATAGATTGTGGTCAGAGTCCACATCTGCCGCTGGAAATGTCTTACAACTTAAAACCTGGTTCCTAAATCTCTGTCTTACCATTATATAATCTATCTGATACCTTTTAGTATCTCCAGGGTTCTTCCATGTATACAACCTTCTTTCATGATTCTTGAACCAAGTGTTAGCTATGATTAAGTTATGCTCTACGCAAAATTCTACCAGGCGGCTTCCTCTTTCATTTCTTCCCCCCAGTCCATATTCACCTACTATGTTTCCTTCTCTCCCTTTTCCTACTCTCGAACTGCAGTCACCCATGACTATTAAATTTTCATCTCCCTTCACTACCTGAATAATTTCTTTTATCTCCTCATAAATTTCATCAATTTCTTCACATCTGCAGAGCTAGTTGGCATATAAATTTGTACTACTGTAGTAGACGTGGGCTTCGTGTCTATCTTGGCGACAATAATGCTATTGGTAGTAGCTTACTCGCACTCCTATTTTTTTCTTCATTATTAAACCTACTCGTGCATTACCCCTATTTGATTTTGTATTTATAACCCTGTATTCACCTGATCAAAAGTCTTGTTCCTCCTGCCACCGAACTTCACTAATTCCCGCTATATCTAACTTCAACCTATCCATTTCCCTTTTTAGATTTTCTAACCTACCTGCCCGATTAAGGGATCCGACATTCCACGCTCCGATCCGTAGAACGCCAATTTTCGTTCTCCTGATAACGACGTCCTCTTGAGTAGTCCCCGCCCGGAGATCCGAATGGGGGACTATTTTACCTCCGGAATATTTTACCCAAGAGGGCGCCATCATCATTTAACCATACAGTGAAGCTGCATGCCCTCGGGAAAAATTACGGCTGTAGTTTCCCCTTGCTTTCAGCCGTTCGCAGTACCAGCACAGCAAGGCCGTTTCGGTTAGTGTTGCAAGGCCAGATCAGTCAATCATCCAGACTGTTGCCCCTGCAACTACTGAAAAGGCTGCTGCCCCTCTTCAGGAACCACACGTTTGTCTGGCCTCTCAACAGATACCTCTCCGTTGTGGTTGTACCTACGGTGCGGCCATCTGTATCGTTGCTTCACGCAAGTCTCCCCACCAACGGCAACGTACATGGTTCATGGGGGTAGGCCACCCAGTAATCCAGATAAATTTAAAGTCACAAAATATTTTAGCAATAATTGATGCAGGCTCACCAATGTGCGTAATTAACGAAGACACATTTAACAGATGCAATAGCGATAATGATTATCCAGTATTCCCGTTACACAAAAGTAAAGTTAAGGGAGCTTTTCCAGGAAAAAACATTGAAGTCAAAAGACAGACACAATTAACGTTTGTTTTTGCAGGGCAAACCTTCCACAGCAATTTTTGGATAGTTCCACATTTAACAACTGATATAATATTAGGAATGAATTTTCTCGTGCAGTACGACACAAAAATTGACTTTAAATCGTCATACCTAACATTACAGAAGGAAGACAGTGAAGTAGTAATGAGATTTCAAAACACAGTATCCTCAGACGAACAAAATATGCACAGGATCGAGATTATTGCAGATTCTAAAGATAACGATTGTTATCTCACACTATGCACGAATACACATAATAACGACATGGCAGATGAACAGAAGTATAATGTATTAGTGACAATTACACGCAAGGCTGGAGACAGTATAGCAGAAGTCGATACAGAACGCACAGAATTAGAAAATATTCTTGTGCAACATAAAACAGTTTTTAACAATGTTCCAGGAACGATGACAGGATTTATGTACGAATTTCAGGTGAAACCACACGAGACTTTCAAGGCAAAACACTATCCAATCCCGCATATATACACAGAAGCAGTTAAGAAAGAGTTACGAGCAATGACTGATCAGGATATAATTGAACCAGCAGCAAGCCAATATATAAATCCATTACACATCATTGAAAAGAAGGATGGATCACTCCGTTTAGTTTTAGATTCACGTGAGGTTAATAAAATAATCATTACAGAAACTGACCGACCACAGACGTTAGAAGAGTTACTGCAAAAGTATCATGGCACCTCTATATATACCATCCACGATCTCAAATCAGGATTTTGGCAAATCCAGTAGCATCCAAATTGCCGAAAGTATACGGCATTCCTTTGCTTTGGTGAATGTTAGCAATTTTGTAAACTTCCGTTTGGACTAACGATTTCGTCTGCAGCCTTTATACGAGGCATGAATACTATTCTTCCACAGGATCTTAAAAAACAAAATTACTACATGTGTAGATGAGATTCTAATTGCAACAGAAAACTGGGAACAGCAAAACCACACACTTCAACAATTACTGAATACATTCGACCAAACGGGGTAACTATAAACCTCCGTAAATCTGAATTTGGAAAAGCCTCAATAAAATTTCTAGGTCATATCATTTCACAAACAGGTATTGCACCAGACTCTGACAAATTGCAAGCATTGAAAGATATCGACACGCCAACAAATATGAAGGAACTTCGGAGCTTTTTAGGCCTTATTAATTATTTTGAAAATTCATTCATTATAAAGCATTAGACACACCCCTGCTATACCAGCTCACAAGTACAAACACAATCTAATCATGGAATGAAGACGCTGAAGCTGAATTCGAGAATTTAAAAGAAGCTTTACTAAGGGCACCTTTGTTATCGCATCCTGACCAAACACAAAACTTTTCCATTGCAACAGATAGTTCAACTACAGCACTAGGAGCACATATTTTCCAGGAAGTAGAGGAGGACGGTAAGACAATCGTTAAACGTATTGCGTTTGCAAGCAGGATACTTTCTCCAGCAGAGCGCAATTACTCTGTAACAGAATTAGAGACGCTATGTGTAGTATGGGTATTTAAGAGATTCCGTCATTATCTATATGGAAGACACACCACAGTATATACTGATCACCGAGCAATCCAGTTTTTATTATCAGCAAAACTTACGCATGATAGATTAAGCCGTTGGAAATTATATCTGCAAGAGTTCGACTTTACTGTTGTACACATTCCAGGCACGCAGAATATTGTTGCCGACGCACTATCGAGATCTATTCAGCATAAACGACTGGAGAAAGAAAATACCTTCTGCTACAACAACCATAGTATTATGTATATCAAACAAGTAGCTTTCGAAAACTTTATATCATCAGCATTACAGGACATAGAGAGAGAACAGCAGAAAGATGAAACACTAAAAGAGATTTTAACGCTTTTGCGAGAGGAGAGCAACGCAAAAATCAGACATAATTACACTATATATCAAAATATTCTGTTTATTCGCTCGTACCCAGACGGCAACAATTGGCCTTTATGCGTTCCAGACGGGATCAGAAACAAATTGATATGGTATACGCATCTAAGCTATGCACATTACGGAGCTAGGAAATGCTTTCTAATTCTTCGACAAAATTGTCGCTTCAACAATATGGAAAAACACATTCGCAAAGTTATAGCATCCTGCAAGATATGTCAGAAAGCTAAATCACCTACCGTATCACATATTCCACCACTGTATCCCATCATACCGGGTTAGTTAGACACATGGCAGCAGTAGATCTTTTCGGTCAAATCCCCAGAACAAGTAAAGGTTATAGTTATATTCTAGTAGCCGTAGAACTGACATCCAAATTTGTAACATTTTCTCCACTAAGGAAAGCAACTGCTAGATCAGTATCAAGAGCATTTGTATGAGATTTTCTATCAATAGTAGGACATGTACAGAAGGTTATTTCAGATAACGGACCGCAGTTTACGTCAGACATATGGAAACAAATGGTAGAGAGTAAGAACATAACACCAATTTACATATCAAGATATCACAGTTCTTCTAACCCGTCAGAAAGAATAATGAAACAGATCGGGAAACTTTGTAGAATTTATTGCCACAGAAAGCATACAACATGGGACGAATACATTTCACAGTTTCACGAAGTAATAAATGCAATACCTAATGAGTCAACGATGATCTCACCAACTGTAATACTGACGAATAAAGACCCACCGAATAAACTTGCTGAAATGTTTACTTTTCCAAAGAAGCGTAGACTTCGTCATTGTGAGATAATAGACATGGCACTAGCGAACATTAAACGAGCCGCAGATCGTCGGAAGAGACAGCAGAAGCAGGTAAGTAGATTACGCAAGTACGAGATTGGCGATAAGGTACTAGTTCGTACCCATTATCTGTCACACAAAGGGAAGAAACGATACAAAAAATTTGAACTTCTATACGCACGACCGTACAGAATTCGAAATATTCCGCACGCTAATGTAGTACACATTGAGACACTCAGAACAAAAAAATCGAAAGGAAACCATCATATGTCAAACATAAAGAAATTCTTAAAATAGAAAAATCTTATTACAGGGATACATATAGACAGAGTATAACAATGAGCTTTTTGACACATTCCAGCAAGCCCGAATACTGTGAGCTACTAACGGGTTATTTACGTGCACAACAGGTCACCTCGATTCGACCGCAGATAAATACACTGAATATTAATAGCAGTCTTAGAAGCGTTCTCGCGGGACAGTTATTTCACATTATGTAAGGTAAGTGAAGAAATTAACAGGGCTACTTTAAAAGTAAAAATATAACACGTACAAATAATTTTAATACAGTAGTAGCAATTAGATGTATTCTTTAACCCGTGCATGCAGCATTGCTGTCATAGTTCACCAAAATAAACGTAGTTTTAATTATAATATAAGTATTGAATATGGAGAAATTTGAATAAATGCTTTACAGGCCAGGCCGAGAGCTGACGCGATTTTCCAGATGCAGAGAGATGTTGCAGTCATGCCGTGCGCTGACGATTATTAACCATGAATATTTTGTTATAGGTAATACAGAGAGATATTGAAGTCATGCCGTGCGCTGATGATTATTAACAATGAATATTTTATTATCGGCTATGCAGAGAGATGACACGAGGTACAAAGGAGAGAGGAGAATGAAGATGTTAGTATGTAAGGAATATAATTTAGTAATGGTTTATTTTGATAACAGGTGACACAGCGCAGCGCAGCACTACGGATGGAGAAACCACATTAAATTACTTACTATATGTGCTTTGCTATTCGAAAAATTTTTTCTGCATTGAACATGATATCTTTTACATCAGATGCAAACATAGGAAAAACAGATCACACCAAATGTCAGCACACCGATTCGCACTCTACGTAAAATACAAATGTTTTCTCTTAAATAACAACGTCGATGTGTGCTACACAACTCAAACATACTACATAGTCGACTGACAATATGACTCATAACTGACGAACACATTACCGAACATACTGACGTCACAGAAAGTGACATATTTTGTCATAAATGTACTTTCATATTTCAAAAACTATAAATTCACAACCTGTGAAGTAATATAACAGTGTCTTTATGTAATTATTTATATGAGCACCAGATTATGATTTATTTAGAGTCACAGAAAGTGACATAGTTTGTATAAAGGTACTTGTCCATTTTATTTAAAATGTTTATGCCTAAATGTACTACTAAATTCCACTTACAGAAATATTTGTTTGTGTTATTGACTGTCACGTAATGTAGTATGTATTGTAGGCTGAATTCACTACAGATGGAAAACGTGTTTTTTTATGTAATTGTTTAAAACTATAAACTTTTTCTACAGTCACACAAGGTGAAATATTTTGTCCTTTTAAACGTAAAATAAATAATTTTATGAGCACAGAGGAAAGAGATGATGTAAAATTTGGTAATAACCGTATCAACCATATCCGTGAACCTTTTGACAAAATGATTATACCTGTACCATAATTCCTGTGCATGCCCATGGTTATGGAGCACAAACAAAGTGAATAGTGAACGACGTTACTTCAATCTACGATTTTTTCTATGAGGTGTCGGCATACCAAGATGCACACCACAGTAATGATGTACGTCAATAGGTGCTTGCATACCAAGATCTACACCATCACTACTAATGGACAATTGGAGTTGGAACTTGTACCTGATGTAGCTGCAGCAACTTAGGCAATTCGATGTTTAACTTAGTGTTTGGTTACACTAAAACTATGGATCAAAGAGACGACAGAATCACATGGCGAATCCTGGTGTTGTGCTATGTGAGGGAAAGAAACGGACTTTTGAGTGCATTCACAGACAGTTGCCAGTGCTTTGACCAAGCTATCCAATTCATTTTTTTTCCTTCCTTGAATATGGTACCAATATATGTCAGTTTATAATGAAACATAAACTATGTTCTAATTTTTGCCATCCATTACTATTAGAAATATAAATAACTTTTACTACCTGATGTACAGTTCCAACTTACTGACTCATATTATTTGTATATTTTGATGTATACTCTTTTGAATATTCTCTTTGTTAGACTTAGGAAAACAAATTCTTATGACAGTATATGTATGTGCTTTGTTGAAAGAAATATTCTATCATTAACTTAATTGTTACTACACATATTTCTATAATCAAATTTTCTCCTTACGTCAAGCCCAAATGACTTAACGACGTAGGAAAATTTTAAGGAAACCCAGTGGAGGGTTATGTAAGACGTGTATATTTCTATTGTCTATCGTCAAATCACAATTTATGAAAGATGTTTATATTTTATTTATAGGATTAAGTAGGAATAATTAATATTTGTCATTTTGGAAATAATTGTGGTAGCAGGGAATGTCTGCACCAAAGTATTGTTGACTAGAGAGACCGCAATATGGATACATTTTAAGAAAAGAGCGGGAAAGACCGCACATTGATACATTATGTAATGGTAGCAGGGATTGTCTGCACCAGAAAGCGTTGTTGGCAGAATAGCCCGCACTTACGCGTTCGTAGGAGCCAGTAGTAAGCGAGAAGTGAAGCGAGTCGGTAGCAGGTCTGAAGCGAGAGGTTGAGAGGAGCGGTGTGCCTACAGCCACTAGCTATGATTTACAAGAGATTATAAACGGATCTACAGAGACATCAGCTAACTATTATAATAAGAGGAACTAATATTATTGAATTAATTTTTTGAGAAACTCAAGACTACTGAAGGTGTGTTTGCGCTTTGCTAGTTGTAAGATTATTGTAAAAAGTAAGTCCCATTTGAACGTTTGTAAAATCATTTCATTCAGAATATAATTAACTTTTGCCAGCAATATTGCATTTCTAATTGTAATCCAACCCAAAAACCTTCAACGTAAAACTTCGCAAAATTTTATTGTTGTCAAGAAAAAGTTTAACCATGAATTACGTAACTTCAGTCAAATTAATTAAAAAATAACGTCAGCTTTGCTATTAAAGAATAACGTCAGCTTTGCTATTAAAGAATAACGTCAGCTTTGCTATTAAAGAATAACGTCAGCTTTGGTAATAAATACAGCGACTTATTATGACAGCCCACCAGCAGCTAATAGAGTATAGTAAAACAGAGTAAGTATATTCATGTCGCAGGACGATGTTGCAGTTATATGGCGATCCAGTAACAGTAAAAAAGGTAAGGAACAGTTTTGGGTTATTGCAGATAACGACTGAGGGCAACGACGACGACACATTCTATGTTTCGTCGAAATAATCCGGAAATCACTCTTAAAAAGCAGCAATTAAATTTGTATGCGACGATAAAGAATGGGAATAAATTCAGAGGGAAGATTTCATTTGTTATTATTAAGCAAGAGATAGAAATCCTAAGGAAAGCTTTCATAGTTTATTGTAAAAGGGAAGGTTATCAATAACAAAAGAGGTATAGAGGAGACGGGAAGGTTTCACACGCAGGTAGTATCTGTTTCCGAAAGAACAGATACCACTAATGACCGTGTAGCTTCTCTAGAATGAAAAGGTAATTAAATCGACACCCTAGCTGCATGTAAGCAAGAGATGCCGTGTTCGAGTCCCGGTCGGGGCACACATTTTCAACATGTCCCCAATGATGTATATCAACGCCTGTTTGCAGCTAGGGTGTCGATTTAATAATCATTTCATTAAGTTCATTTGTCCACTTGGCAACATTTGAATATGAAGGAGGAGAGTCCCCCAGTGTAATCTGGAAATCGGCACGAATGTCCTTTGCTTTCATACTTTTCTTTACGAAGTAGTTAATCACTGCTCAAATGTAGATTCTTTTTCCGTCTTCGCAAATCACTACTCGGGAACTACAACAGAGCCACGTCTCCGCCACAGCTCTCTTCCAAGAGCACTGACGTGGCACATGTTTATGGGGAACAGTTCAATGAATATCACGTGAGCAGCTCGTTGCGCTAACGCTGACCTCTCGTGGTGATTCCGTGCACTTTTCGAACCACACTCGTAGTACAGAAGGTAACTGAAAGAAGTACCGTGCGCAGCGAGATGAACACAAATGACACTTTGTTCAGCCGGCTGGGGTAACCGAGCGGCTCTAGGCGCTACAGTCTGGAACCGCGCGACGGCTACGGTCGCAGGTTCGAATCCTGCCTCGGACATGGATGTGTGTGATGTCCTTAGGTTAGTTAGGTTTACGTAGTTCTAAGTTCTAGGGGACTAATGACCTTAGAAGTTAAGTTCCATATTGCTCAGAGCCATTTGAACCATTTTTAGTTCTTGTTGTAGGGCATTCCATTTCTGTACCAGCGCGTTTGAAAACTGCTCAACGGTCGTTCGTGCATGTTTACGTGGTGCAGTACATCTCGCCAATGGATCCCATAAGCGTTCCGTGGGATTTAAGTTGGGGGAATGGGCAAGCCAGTCCATTCCCTGACTATCCTCTGGTTCCAAGAGCTCTTCCAATTACGCTGTTCTATATGGTCGCGTATTTCCATCTATAAAAATGAAGTCAGGACAGAATGTGCCCTTGAAAAGACGCACGTAGGGATGGAGTACAGTGTCACAACAACGTGAATGCACCAAGTCTGAGTTCAGTACGCCAGTACTGTATTATGCTTCCCCACACCATTACACGTGGACAACCAAAAATATCATGGTTTGACAGTGTTCGTGATTGTATTACGTTTTCTCACCTACCACCATATGAGAGTAGGGCCTATGTTCAGTGTTCTTGGACGTGCTCGTTTTGGCGGTCCAGGTGTTATAGTGTTCAAATGGCTCTGAGCACTATGCGACTTAACATCTGAGGTCATCAGTCCCCTAGAACTTAGAACTACTTAAACCTAACTAACCTAAAGACATCAAGCACATCCATGCCCGAGGCAGGATTCGGACATGCGACCGTAGCGGTCGCGCGGTTCCATACTGAAGCGCCTAGAACCTCTCGGCCACACCGTGGTGTAGTGTCGGGGGGCGTAACGTTGCGTAAGCTTACTGATCTCCAAAAATTTGAACACGGTACGGGGACCATCATACATCGCGGTGATTTAAGTGTAATTACTCTCATTGAATAAAAGTTTCATTTCCGTTCGTCTCATTGCGTAGTTTTTTTCATTCGCATTCTGTACAATATTGTAGCGGGATATTTGTGTGTTTGGTCCAACTTTCATCGAACTATGTTACTCGGCTGTTACATATTATTCTAAAATTACTTTCGTCTTTAAGTTTTGCAAGCCAGAGTACCTATACGCTGTGGGTCACCGCCTGCATAAAATTCAGTGTAGTGTTTCACGGACTTTCCCAGCAGTCCTGTGGCACAGCTCGGCTTTTAACGAGGGTACTGCACCGCTGCTCCGAATAGTAGCGCAAGGCCTATTTTTCTGCGGCAAGATATCGGTTGCCGCCCCCGTAGAGAACAACAAAAAAGCCTCGGCCTGCTTGCCAAGAGGAAGCTGTCCGGTCGGCTCTAATGATTTTCGCGTCTGTGTTTGCCTCTTGGCTTGTTCTCTGCCCACGGCTTCTACCGCAGTGCAGGCTGGAATATGACCAGACATGACCCAAAACCACGATGCCTTATTAAGCAAACCACCACAAAAGTTCCTTCCGCGTACTAAGTCCCGGTTACAGACAGGTGGGGCGAGGTGGGAGAGGGTGAGCGGGGGGGGGGGGGGAGAGGAGGGGAGAGTAGCGGGAGATTCTTGGTGAATCGCAAAGTAAAACCCGAGGTTCAAATGGTTCAAATGGCTCTGAGCACTATGGGACTTAACTTCTGTGGTCATCAGTCCCCTAGAACTTAGAACTACTTAAACCTAACTAACCTAAAGACATCACACACATCCGTGCCCGAGGCAGGATTCGAACCTGCGACCGTAGCAGTCCCGCGGTTCCCGACTGCGCGCCTAGAACCACTAGACCACCGCGGCCGGCCTCAAATGGTTCAAATGGCTCTGAGCACTATGGGACTTAACATAACTATCCTAAGGACATCACACACATCCACGCCCGAGACAGGATTCGAACCAGCGACTGTAGCAGTCGCGCGGTTCCGGACTGAGGCACCTAGAACTGCTCGGCCACAGCGACCGGCGAAGCCCACGGTCTGCAAGGGTTACTGATATATCGAAATTTGGCTCACGTGCCATGGGCGGTGCACAATACTGCAGGTCTCACTTCTCAGTGAAATGCACATTATAACTGTCCATCGAGCGAGGTGGTGCACTTGTTAGCACACTGGACTCGCAATATAGAGGACGACGCTTCAAATCCGTCTCCGACCATCATGTTTTACGTTTCCCGTCATTTCTCTATATGACGGATCCTCTGAAAGGGTACGACAGATTTCCTTCCCCATTCTGATAATCTCATTGTAGACAGTACGTTAAACCCTGATCTTTCTTTCTTCCTTTCTTTCTTGTAACGGTCGATTTGTATAAGCTTCTTTTATTCCCGCTAAAATATTAATTTAAAACGACAGAGAGTATATCAAAAACAGATTCTTTGCTGAGTGATAAAGGGGAGCAAGCAGGGAATTTTTTTTATTAATCTCTGTGTTAAAGTACACTGACGAGCCAAACGTTATGATCACCGGCTTCATAGCGTGCTGGTCCACCTTGGGAACGAAGTACAGCAGCGATTCTGTTCAAACAAATTTCGGGCTTGCAGCCGGTCGTCGTTCAATACTCCGCACGATATTTCAACTGGGCACCTGCCAGTCATCTTCAGGTGAGCCGTCGCAGACTGGCGATAACGTCTTTTTTTTCCTTTATTGTAATTTTAAACACCTATACAGGCGGGCTGGCAGCAGCATAGTACACTGCTCTTCAGCCTTAAGTGGAACAATAAACATGACAGAGAGGTGATATATACAATACAAAAAAACGGCGGGCAAAAAATGGAGATACAAAAAAACAAGAGACAAGAAGCCGAAGCCGTTCATGTTGGACGAAAAAAACACTAACACTTGGAGACACGGCGCACAAAACACGGAGAACGGCGACGGCACATGTGAACAGTTGAGTTGGAACTGCACGAAACACAAAACGATGCACACACACTAAACACTGATGGCGATGATCTCCGGCGCGCGAATGTTCACTGAGCGTGTATGAGTCCGAGGACCTGCCAAGAGAGGAGGTGGAGGAGGAGGAAGGGGAAATGGGAGAGGGGAGAGCAGAGATGCCACGGGCAAAGGAGAGAGGGGGAGGGACGAAGGGGGAGGAGAAGCTCAGAGGAGAGGGTAGGAGGGAGGGGGGAAAGGAAAGAGAAGGGAAGAGAAAGGGGGGAGGGAGGGTGCCTAAAGGAAAGGACACAGGAGGTGGGGGGGGAGGATCAAAGTTGATACGAGGGGTAGATGCAGGGGAGGAGGACATCATCAGGGAGGGGGAGCTGGCGGAAGCCACCTTGGGAGAGGGTAAGGAGGGTTGAGAGATGGAGACCGGGTGGGACGTGGGATTACAGGCGCGGCAGCGGGCGGGGGTGGGAGAGGATCGGGGAGATGAGCGGGTGAGGAGGATCGAGTTTACGGTAGGTGTACAGGATCTGTATCCTTTCCAGGAAAAGGAGGAGGTGGGGGAAGGGGATGAGATCGTACAGGATCCGCGTAGGGGAGGGGAGACGGATGCGATAGGCGAGGCGGAGAGCATGGCGTTCAAGGATTTGGAGGGATTTATAAAAGGTAGGGGGGGCGGAGGTCCAAGCCGGATGGGCATAACAAAGGATAGGGCGGATGAGGGATTTATAGGTGTGGAGGACGGTGGAGGGGTCCAGACCCCACGTACGGCCGGAGAGGAGCTTGAGGAACGATAACGTCCTCCGCTCCGCAATATATAGCGTACTGTAAATATTCTGCGCATGCGTCGAAAACTTCATAGTTGAACAAACACTGCCCGCCGGCAGCGCCCTCGCTGGTGGAATAGCGGAACTCAGTCGCCCTCTGCGATGCTGTTTGCCACGGCCGTCGACGCACTCTGTCGTCTTCGATTTGAGCAAATCGTGGAGATGATGGAATTCCATGCACTGTCCAGCTGGTAGCCGCTGTCACGGTTTAACAGATTTTCCGCCAGTCGTATTTCTACGGATTCTTTAATAATGGAGTCCCAGAAAGACGTTGCTGTGGACAAAATCATTGTTTTCTCATACTCCATTGAATGTCCAGTAGAAATACAATGTTCAGCAATAGCGGACTTGCTAGGCTGGAAAAGGCGGGTGTAGCGCTGATGTTCAGTGCAGCGTTCTTTCACGGTGCGTGTGGTTTGATCTATGTAAGCCATACCACATTGGCACGGTATCTTGTAAATTCCGGCCTTTCGTAGTAACAGATTGTCCTTAACTGATCCCACAAGGTTCGCAATCTTCGATGGTGGGCGGAAAACCACTTTTACCTGAAATTTTCGGAGGATTCTTGCTATTTTAAACGAAGTGTTGCCAATGAAAGGAAGAAAAGCTAAAGATTGTTCCGGCATGTTCTCTTTATTCACTTCCTGCTTCTTAGTTTTAACTGTTAGTGCCCTGTTAATCTGCCGGATGGAATACCCATTTTCGCTGAATACTGTCTTTAGATGGGCGAGTTCTTGAGATAAGCTATCTAGATCTGAGACAGTATGAGCTCTATGAACAAGCGTTTTAAGCAATCCCATGGTTTGCGATGGGTGATGCAAGCATCGAGTTGCCATCACCTGAAGATGACTGGCAGGTGCCCAGTTGAAATATCGTGCGAAGTATTGAACGACGACCGGCTGCAAGCCCGAAATTTGTTTGAACAGTCAATTCGCCGGGAAAATTTTAAAATTCACAGCATCGATTCTACTTGACATGAATTCCATACGTCCCTTTTAGTTGTCCGGAGGTATGTGGTACCAGATGGCAATGCACAGGTCATGAAATTCCCGTACTTCCAGAGGTTTGTGGGCCATTCGATTACTACGAAACGTCCCCTGGAATTCAGGTCAAACATCCCTCACAGCATAACACGGTCCAAATCGGCCTTCAACCGTGGCACGGTAGGTGTTTCAGACAGCCGCTCTCCTGCATAACAGTGTATCCGGACAACATCGACCCGGTGTAACAAGAAACGTGATTCATCGAACACGTTTCCACTGATCGACCGTCAAACCTCGATACTGTCGTGCACACTGCCAATCGTAATTGAGGGACTCGTTGAGTCGACATGGGAAAATGTAATTGACGTGTGTCTAGCATCCCCATTTTAAGCATCATGCGTTGGTCTATCTCTTCCGGAATGCTTGTGCCTGTTTCAGCATTGTACTCTGCCGTCAGATCTGCCACAGATGGCCACCTACATCTACGTCTACATCTACATGGTTATTCTGCAAATCACACTTCAGTGCCTGGCGGAGGGTTCTTCGAACCACGTACACATTAATTCTCTATTATTTCACCCTCGAGCAGCGAGCGGAAAACACATATATCTCTCCGTGCGAGCTCAGATTTCCCTTATTTCATTATGATGATAGTTTCTTTCTGTGTATGTCGGCGTCAACAAAATGTTGGCGATTGAAATTTCGCGAGAAGACCACGCCGCAATGAAAAACATCTTTACTGTGCTATCAAGCCTCCGGTTTCTACGCTCTGTGATGAGCAGTGAGCTTCCTTACAACACATCATCTACTCACGATCTGATCCTCCTTCATCCACATTCCATAGATGCTCACCACAGTAACACGCGAACAGCCGACCAGCTACGCCCTTTCCAGGATGGTCTTCCTAGACGGCACACGATAACCGTCCGTTTGTCAATACCGCTTATCTCAACGATTTTTTCCACTTGCAGTCTGTATCGCCGCAAGTACAATTTTACGTTCGTTTCTGCTCCGTTAAACTTAGTGATTTTGCTAAATGGAGGAAACGAGCCACAGAAATCTCACAAGCGCACAAGTCGGCCCTCCGAAGTATTTCTATCTGCTGTGACCACGCGCAAACCGCTCCACACTTTCCCAGTCTCTCCTGCGACCTTACGTCCGTCGCGCCGTCACGTGCAGCACCTTCCGTGTCCTGTGCCGTGCCGTTCCCCCACTTCCATCGAGTCTCCCCATTCACGAGCGCTGTGATTTGCTAGAGCGCTCCCGCCATGTCTTCAAGACAATGCACATTCACAAACATAATGAAACACATTCGAAATACTGGATTTACATTTAAATAACTGGAAATTAAATAAATATTCCTACGGTTGGGCCATAAACACGCGCTAACACGCATTATTAAATACATAAATAAATTAAATAAATATATATAAAAGAAATAGCAAACAAAAGTAGGCCAGTAGCCTAATGTCTGTGTGCTTTCTAAAACACAGTAAATATTCGACCAATTTCTTCATGAATAGTATCTATCATGAACCATGGACCTTGCCGTTGGTGGGGAGGCTTGCGTGCCTCAACAATACAGATAGCCGTACCGTAGGTACAACCACAACGGAGGGGTATCTGTTGAGAGGCCAGACAAACGTGTGGTTCCTGAAGAGGGGCAGCAGTCTTTTCAGTAGTTGCAGGGGCAACAGTCTGGATGATTGACTGATCTGGCCTTGTAACACTAACCAAAATGACCTTGCTGTTCTGGTACAGCGAACGGCTGAAGGCAAGGGGAAACTACAGCCGTGATTTTTCCCGAGGGCATTCAGCTTCACTGTATGATTAACTGACAATGGCGTCCTCTTGGGTAAAATATTCCGGAGGTAAAATAGTCCCCCATTCGGATCTCCTGGCGGGGACTACTCAAGAGGATGTCGTTATCAGGAGAACGAAAATTGGCGTTCTACGGATCGGAGCGTGGAATGTCGGATCCCTTAATCGGGCTGGTAGGTTAGAAAATCTAAAAAGGGAAATGGATAGGTTGAAGTTAGATACAGTGGGAATTAATGAAGTTCGGTGGCAGCAGGAACAAGACTTTTGGTCAGGTGAATACAGGGTTATAAATACAAAGTCAAATAGGGGTAATGCACGAGTAGGTTTAATAATGAATAAAAAAATAGGAGTACGGGGAAGATACTACAAATAGCATAGTGAACGCGTTATTGTGGCCAAGATAGACACGAAGCCCACGTCTACTACAGTAGTACGAGTTTATATGCCAACTAGCTCTGCAGATGACGAAGAAATTGATGAAATGTATGAGGAGATAAAAGAAATTATTCAGGTAGTGAAGGGAAACGAAAATTTAATAGTCATGGGTGACTGCAGTTCGAGAGTAGGAAAAGGCAGAGAAGGAAACATAGTAGGTGAATATGGACTGGGGGGAAGAAATGAAAGAGGAAGCCGCCTGGTAGAATTTTGCGCAGAGCATAACTTAATCATAGCTAACACTTGGTTCAAGAATCATGAAAGAAGGTTGTATACATGGAAGAACCCTGGAGATACTAAAAGGTATCAGATAGATTATATAATGGTAAGACAGAGATTTAGGAACCAGGTTTTAAATTGTTAGACATTTCCAGGGGCAGATGTGGACTCTGACCACAATCTATTGGTTATGAAATGTAGTTTAAAACTGAAGAAACTGCAAAAAGGTGGCAATTTAAGAAGAAGGGACCTGGATAAACTGAAAGAGCCAGAGGTTGTACAGAGTTTCAGGGAGAGCATAAGGGAACAATTGACAGGAATGGGGGAAGAAATACAGCGGAAAAAGAATGGGTAGCTCTGAGCAATCAAGTAGTGAAGGCAGCAGAGTATCAAGTAGGTAAAAAGACGAGGGCTAGTAGAAATCCTTGGGTAACAGAAGAAATATTGAATTTATTTGATGAAAGGAGAAGATATAAAAATGCAGTAAATGAAACAAGCAAAAAGGAATACAAACGTCTCAAAAATGATATCGACAGGAAGTGCAAAATGGTTAAGCAGGGATGGCTAGAGGGAAAATGTAAAGATGTAGAGGCTTATCTCACTAGGGGTAAGAAAGATACTGCCTGCAGGAAAATTAAAGAGACCTTTGGAGAAAAGAGAACCACTTGTATGAATATCAAGAGCTCAGATGGAGACCCAGTTCTAAGCAAAGAAGGGAAAGCAGAAAGGTGGAAGGAGTATTTAGAGGGTCTATACAAGGGCGACGTACTTAAGGACAATATTCTGGAAACAGAAGAGAATGTAGATGAAGACGAAATGGGAGATACAATACTACGTTTGACAGAGCACTGACAGACCTGAGTTGAAACAAGGCGCCGGGAGTAGACAACATTCCATTAGAACTACTGACGGCCTTGGGAGAGCCAGTTCTGACAAAACTCTACCATCTGCTGAGCAAGATGTATGAGACAGGCGAAATACCCTCAGACTTCAAGAAGAATATAATAATACCAATCCCAAAGGAAGCAGGTGTTGACAGATGTGAAAATTACCGAACAATCAGTGCAATAAGCCACAGCTGCAAAATACTAACGCGAATTCTTTACAGACGAATGGAAAAACTAGTAGAAGCCGACCTTGGGGAAGATCAGTTTGGATTCCGTAGAAATATTGGAACACGTGAGGCAATACTGACCTTAAGATTTACCTTAGAAGAAAGATTAAGGAAAGGCAAACCTACGTTTCTAGCATTTGTAGACTTAGAGAAAGCGTTTGATAATGTCGGTTGGAATACTCTCTTTCAAATTCTGAAGGTGGCAGGGGTAAAATACAGGGAGCGAAAGGCTATTTACAATTTGTACAGAAAGCAGATGGCAATTATAAGAGTCGAGGGGTATGAAAGGGAAGCAGTGGTTGGGAAGGGAGTGAGACAGGGTTGTAGCCTGTTCCCGATGATATTCAATCTGTATATTGAGCAAGCAGTAGAGGAAACAAAAGAAAAGTTCGGAGAATGTATTAAAAGCCATGGAAAAGAAATAAAAACGTTGAGGTTCGTTGATGACATTGTAATTCTGTCAGAGACAGCAAAGGACTTGGAAGAGCAGTTGAACGGAATGGACAGAGTCTGGAAAGGAGGATATAACATGAACATCAACAAAAGCAAAACGAGAATAATGGAATGTAGTCGAATTAAATCGGGTGATGCTGTGGGAATTAGATTAGGAAATGAGACACTTAAAGTAGTAAATGAGTTTTGCTATTTGGGGAGAAAAATAACTGATGATGGTCGAAGAAGAGAGGATATAAAGTATAGAATGGCAATGGCAAGGAAAGCGTTTCTGAAGAAGAAATATTTGTGAACATCGAGTATAGATTTAAATGTCAGTAAATCGTTTCTGAAAGTATTTGTATGGAGTGTAGCCATGTATGAAAGTGAAACGTGGACGATCAACAGTTTACACAAGAAGAGAATAGAAGCTTTCGGAATGTGGTGCTACAGAAGAATGCTGAAGATTAGATGGGTAGATCACATAACTAATGAGGAGGTATTGAATGGAATTGGGGAGAAGATGAGCTTGTGGCACAACTTGACTAGAAGAAGGGATCGGTTGGTAGGACATGTGCTGAGACATCGAAGGATCACCAATTTAGTATTGGAGAGCAGCATGGACGGTAAAAATCGTAGAGGGAGACCAAGAGATGAATACACTACGTAGATTCAGAAGGATGTAGATTGCAGTAGGTCTTGGGAGATGAAGAAGCTTGCACAGGATAGAGTAGCATGGAGAGCTGCATCAGACCAATCTCAGGACTGAAGAACACAACAACAATACATATCAGACATAAACAAAGATATACATGAATAAATATATTTATAAGCATGCTGCTACCGTTTTTTCGTGTAACTGTGGAGTACTCATGGCCTGACGCGATCGATAGTAATTGGCCACTTTGACCTCCAATAACTCATGTGCTATTCAAGTTACATGCCTGTAATTTATACCAACTTAGGTTTACACTAATAGCTTTCTAAAGACACGTCGATCGACGCAATCGGATGAACCGTTTAGATTTTGAAAGTTCATTGCTGCGCCTACTTGTATAATTTACAGTGACATACTAAACTTTAAACTAACTGAGATATTGAAAATATGATTACACTATGAGAATCGTCGTGCAGATAATGGTAACGTACACGTTTCTTTTTGAGGTATCATGATTCATCTGGCTACTATTAATTTCTTTACGAACTGTGAAATGTCTGCCATTAAGCTTTTACAAATTCCGCCATCTTTGGCACTCCCAGCATGTCTCCTTCATCGACACAACATCACCATGGAATTCGCAGCCACACAGCTGGACAACACGCTGCTACTACCCCTCATGCTCAGCTAACATTCGACACCACATGGCTGCTGCTGGGCAGTGTCCCGCCGAGAGGCCCCCGCGCGGCCACTCCTACTCCGAACGTAGAATATTTCCAGGGCGCCACAACTCGCCTGCTACCTCACATCCCCACCCACACAATGAGGCTGAACCAATGCGGCTGGTTCGCTGCCACCATACGACAGGGACTTTCGCAGGTGGCTGTTGTGAAGGCTGATGATACCATCCATCGCAAAGGTAGCACCATGTGAAAATAGCATGGATGGCGCAGATCCCAGCTCCTTGGTGTGTGTGTGTGTGTGTGTGTGTATGTGTGTGTGTGTGTGTGTGTGTGTGTGTGTGTTGGGGCTTATGGGCGCAGCACCTTGGTGACGTGTGCGAGCCGGCCGGAGTGGCCGAGCGGTTAAAGGCGCTACAGTCTGGAACCGCACGACCGTTACGGTCGCAGGTTCGAATCCTGCCTCGGGCATGGATGTGTGTGATGTCCTTAGGTTAGTTAGGTTTAAGTAGTTCTAAGTTCTAGGGGACTTATGACCACAGCCGTTGAGTCCCATAGTGCTCAGAGCCATTTGAACCATTTGGCGTGTGCGACGAGCCAACAACAAAACCGCAACAGAGGAAACAAGTCCATAGATAATAAGGCCTGCATACATTGTAAGTGATACATACAGTGGCAGTTGTATTGGAAAATATTCCACATGGTCACCAGACTTACTCCATCCTGGTGGGTCACCTGTCTAATGCTGATTTCATTTTTATATTCTACATTGTTCAACACCTGGCCATCCAAGGCTGGTGCACGTATCGGGCGCAACTGCCTTTCATAGTTACCCATTCCCGTAAATGGGCCTGTCTCGCACAAACTACGAAACACTGTTGCTAGCAATTTATGGTGTGGATGCGGTCGTCGGGGGTATTTCTCTCTGTATAGTTAAGCTGCCGCCCGCACAGTGACGTTTCCCTGTCGGTATGCAAAGACCATGTCGGCCTGTTACTGACTGGTCGTCTTTCAGCGCTGCACTACACGACACACGTCCATACCAAAGTGAGTTGGCGACACCAATGAAGTGGGTGCACAGTCATACCGATGTGTGTGCAATGGACCACATTACTACGTTCTTGAGTGTGGAGCTAAAACACTAGTACAGGAGACCGACCGGTGTGGCCGAGCGGTTCTAGGCGCTTCAGTCTGGAACCGCGCGACCGCTACGGTCGCAGGTTCGAATCCTGCCTCGGGCATGGATGTGTGTGATGTCCTTAGGTTAGTTAGGTTTAAGTAGTTCTAACTTCTAGGGGACTGATGACCTCAGCTGTTAAGTCCCATAGTGCTCAGAGCCCTTTGAACCATTTGAACTAGTACAGACACACCATTCCCACTTGCATATTGTGATCTCATGTATGCTTTCAATTACTGAACCTTCCTTGAAGTTGTTATACATCCCTTGGTAGACATTTGCAGCATATGTCTGTATGGCATTATATGCTGCTTATCTTCTCAGGGGTCATTTCCTGCAGTCTGTCCCCGTTCTAAAATTTAAAGACCTCTCTCACACCGGCCTGATTTAGCTTCACTGATCAGGATAGTAAAAACATGCGTATATTAAGGGAATTTTCATTGACAAAGCAGGCTTATCACATTCACACAGTTCAATACTGTTCTATCCTGATTAAATTAAGCTTAACTTAAATTCCATAAGGCAGTGAAGCAATTTCGAAGTCTCGGTGCGACGAAAATTGTCAGTCGATCTCCTGGAAACTTTTGTAATAATTATTAACTTTCGGTGATCACATGGGGAAGACCGGAGATCTGCTGGTAAGACCGTGTTAGCCTATTTATTTGAAGTAACTGGATATCTTGAGCATACAAAACGGCAGGTTCGTCCAATGTAAATCAGACGTTCCCCACTGATCCCGTGCAACACAGCGTAGTAAGCAGACACTGTCAATAATTATAATCCGTTAAATAATACGCGAACACACTTACTTTAGTTTAGTTCATGTATTAAATTCCTTCTCATACAGAATCTCATCAAGATGGCGACTAGCTCAACAATACATATATATACATCCTTCTTTCACGACTAATCGGCAAGAAGTCTCTATTCTTTTTCCTAACAGAAAACATAGATAGCAGAGAAGCTATTCCATGGAGTAAATGGACGCTCCAAGAAATAATTGGGCTTGAAACTACTTTGCATTGATAATCGGTAAGATAAGAAGAGATATTTCGAGATATGTACTGAATTATATAATTTATAAAATTTCTGAAAATATCACGGAGAGACCGCTGCAAGAGACATTACAACCCTGTTTACCTTTCTTGTACTTTCAACATTGCAGGACAGTCTGCAATCGTGATAATCTAATTTATAAGAAACTATCAGCCTCGACTGCGGTAGTGAAACCAGCCTTTACCTAGGTTTCAGCCCAAATAATTGAGCCTTCTTCAGAAGATATACCTGAATCTATAATTTGTTTAGGAGGGCATGGTCTAGAAATAAAACTAAAACAGCCTGAATAGGCGTAGTCACATTTTAAAAATGCGGTACATGAGCACTTAGTCAGCACCAAGACTTAACTTAAGCTCTGGTGTGCGCCTCGTCTCCATGGACCCGTGCGGTGGGCCTCGGGAGCTCACGTGAAACTACGTAGGACTAGATAACGAGCTGCAAATCAACATGGTGGAGAACATTGCGCATGTCTGAGACCATGCCTTTCAAAGATAAATGACCAACGGAGTTACATCTTAAAACTACTAACTTATAGAAATGTTGAAAATCTTAAACATAAAGCCTCTCCGCCACGTTTTGACTAAAATGTAACAAACTATGCATGGATTTATATAACTTCGAACACACTACCCCGACTTACACTATTAGAATGTATCGGCCCATCCACAACGAATGCGACATAACGCACCCATCGTTATTAATGAAAGATGACATAGGACATAAAACAGCGAAACTGTAGTATATAAACGTCATAATGCAATAACCTCGGTTAACCTGTACACAGATGGTCGAGTAGGTGCTTCTATCAGTTGATGTAGATATACTTCTTATTTCTGACACGCACTGAATGAAGAATATTATCAAGATTAATTTTTTATGTTATTACCAAAAATAGCGAGTGAGTGAACGAACAACGCCATTTCATCGCCATGTAATAGCAAATGACCAGCATAGGTCAAATTATGTTTTACGTGTAAAAATATGGTAATTGCGTCAACGGAGGTGCAAGACCCTTTCATCGCCCTTATACTCTATCGACCGACATAGGTCAATTTCACTACGCGCTACAAAAGAGAATTATCGTCTCTTATGTTGAAGGCTATTCTTAAATAGATATGATATGATAAAACGTGCTTGACCCGAAAAGACACATAGGAAATTTTTTTGGACACTTGTCATGGGAAAACGGCATGTTCTTCACAGGGAAGAATTAATAATAAATAAAAGGTAGCTACTAACATGCCCATGTGCATGCCGTAAGATGTAACTGCGTTGGTCTTTTATCTATGAGAGTCATGGTCTCAGACATGCGCAGTTTTCTCCGCCATGTTGATTTGCAGCGCGTTATCTAGTCCTACGTAGTTTCACGTGAGTTCCCGAGGCCCACCGCACGGGTCCATTGAGACGAGGCGCACACCAGAGCTTAAGTTAAGTCTTGGTGCTGACTTAGTACTTACGTACCGCATTTTTAAAATGTGACTACGGCTATTCAGGCTGTTTTAGTTTTATTTCTAGACCATGCCCCCTTAGACAAATTATAGATTCAGGCACATCTTCTGAAGAAGGCTCAATTATATGGGCTGAAACCTAGGTAAAGGTTGGTTTCATTACCGCAATCTAGGCTAACTGTTTCTTATACACCCTCTTTACTTCCCTAACTGCGTCACGTGTTCTCAGCGCCACGACGTGGCATTCAGTCTCTTAGGCTGGACAGTGGTCCTCATGTTTTGGCTCATCAGTATATGCAGTGCCACTGCAGTGAAATGTGGAAGGTGTCACTTTATTTTATTTATAATTGGCAAACTGTTTCTTTGTAAGTTGATGACGAACCCATCCAGTAATTAGTAGGTGATGTGAGATCCACTTCCGCGTCCTGAGGAAAGGACGGAGACGCGCGCTGCGTCCTGGGCGACACGCCGCTAAATCGGCACCTCCGCGTCTGCAGACGTCAGCTGCCGCCCGTCCCGTGTTTGCAGGCGCCGAGTCAACACAATCGAGAAGCTGTGCCGCCTGTAGTGGGACACTCCAGTAGCGGCACGCCACGGAACGGAACGTCAAAACATCCCACAACGGCCGGCCGGTGTTGCTGTGCGGTTCTAGGCGCTTCAGTCTCGAACCGCGTGACCGCTACGGTCGCAGGTTCGAATCCTGTCTCGGGCATGGGTGTGTGTGATGTCCTTAGGTTAATTAGGTTTAAGTAGTTCTAAGTTATAGGGGACTGATGACCACAGATGTTAAGTCCCATAGTGCTCAGAGCCATTTGAACCATTTTTTAACTCCACAACGCATCTCAGATGTCGGTTTCACACAGGCTGTCTATCAAACGAATCGGAACGGACTGTCAACGATTGCCTACAAGAAAACTTTGACTGTCAAAAACGGACTCTCGTTGCGCCCATTGGTCTTACAGCAGTGGATTTCATGCTTTTGCTTCTTCTTAATCCTTTTCTTAATAAAAAGCAGTCCAGATGACAATAATTTTTTTTTTAAATTTTGATTACCGGCTTCGCTCTTTAAGACCATCTTCAGACCAAAGTTCTGAAACAAATAACATTTACAATGGGGCATGTATGACATATATGGGGCAACCTTAAAATTTAATACAATATAGAGGCAAAGAAACTGGCACACCTGCCCAATATTGTGCAAGGCCCCCTCGAGCACACAGAAGTGCCGCAACACGACGCGGCATGGACTCAACTAATGTCTGAAGCAGTGCTGGAGGGAACTCACGCCTTGAATCCAGCAAGGCTTTCCATAAATCGGTAAGAGTACGAGGGGATGCAGATCTCTTCTGAACAACACGTTGCAAGACATCCCACATACGCTCAATAATGTTCATGTCTGTGGTGTTTGGTAGCCAGTGAAAGTGTTTAAACTCATAACAGAGTTCCTGGAGCCACTCTGCAGCAATTCTGACATGTGGGGTGTCACATTGTCCTGCTGGAACCGCCCAAGTCCGTCGGAATGCACAATGGACATGAATGGATGCAGGTGATCAGACAGGATGCTTATTTAAGTGTCACCTGTCAGAGTCGTATCTATACGTATCAGGGGCCCCATATCACTGCAACTGCACACGACCCACACGATTACAGAGCCTCCACCAGTTTTAACAGTTCCCTGCTGACATACAGGGTCCATGGATTCATGAGTTTGTCCCCATAGCCGTACACGTCCATCCGGTCAATACCATTTGAAACGAGACATCGTCCGACCATGCAACATACCTCCAGCCATCAACAGTCCAATGTCGGTGTTGACGGATCCAAGCAAGGCGTAAAGCTTTGTGTCGTGCAGTCATCAAGGGTACACGCGTGGGCCTTCCGCTCCGATAGCCCAAATCGACGATGTTTCGTTGAATGATTCGCATGATGACTCTTGCTGACGGCCCAACATTGAAATCTGCAGCAATTTGCGGAAGGGTTGCAGTTCTGTCACGTTGAACGATTCTCTTCAATCGTTGTTCGCCCCGTTCTCGAAGGATTTTTTTTTTTTTTTTCCCGGCCGCAGCGATGTCGTAGATTTGATGTTTTACGGGACTCCTGATATTCATGGTACACTCGTGAAATGGTCGTAAGGGAAAATCCCCACTTCATCGCTACCTCGGAGATGCTGTGTCCATCGCTCGTGCGCCACTATAACATCGCGTTCAAACTCACTTAAATCTTGATAACCTGCCACTGTAGCAGCAGTAACCGATCTAACAACTGCACCAGGTACTAGGCGTTGCCCACCGCAGAGCCGTATTCTGCCTGTTTACATTCTCTGTTTTGAATACGCAACCCTATATCAGTTTCTTTGGCGCTTCAGTGTGTAAAAGCAACATTAATTCCGATGTAAAAGATGTACTAGCCAGGTAACGCGAGGAAACAGTGCGCGGAACAACTGTATAGTACCGACTCGTCCCTGACGAAAACAGCGAACTAGCTAGCAAAGGCTACAAGTTGAAAAATGGAAGCTCCACCCACTGTTCCTCAAGTGATCCTTAACAGAAACTATCAAAATCCACAAATAGCGTCCATGTAGAAGGAAAAGCTCATACTGTACATGAAAGTTTAATAAAACATTGCTTACAGAGTGACAAGAAATTTAAAAAAGCTTCGCAACAGCCAAACTATTACAAAGTTCCGCCTCTCATGTTACAAATATACCTCTCAGAAATTTCGACAGCAATTCAGCCTCCCAGCTGCTCTAGCGGCTGAAAGTAGGCAAATCTACCTTAAGAGTGTCGCAGGGGCTGCCTATCCCTCATGTGCTAGACCAACCGCCAGGCTGAATTGGTGTCGATATTTCTGATAAGTGGGATTGTAACTTGCTCAACGAATGTGCCTGGGTGGCACCGATGGTGTTACTGAACTGCGGTGTCATAGAGGGAGCCTTTGCCATTTTATTCAAGCACATGTTAATGTTATACTCCCCAGTGATCACGCCACAGGAGGGTGGAAAACAGGAGGACTGAAAATGCATAAGTACCTTTTGATGCGTTTGATCGTGTTCAGATTTCGTCGAATGGTTTTGAAAGGTCCCTACCAGTACACATGATCAAAAATTGGAGCCACGTTGCCGTTCAAAAGGGTGCGCCCACGTTCAGTATGGATGTCCTTAAGGAAGGGTTGAGATATCCAGGGGATATCAGCGGCGTCGAATGTTGTCAAGAACGTCGCCCTGTTGCATATCGCACTGTGAACTATCGTTTTCGATCGCGATATGTGTGGGAATCAACGCCAGAAGGAAAGGGGTGGTTTCATTGACGCCAGTCATGCCATCCTCCGAGCAGTTTTCCTGTCCGGTCTTAGCGGCGGTGTGTCTGAAATGTTTTCCTCGGCCATCCATACGCACACCGCGTTATTTCTGCGCTGGGTGTCGCTGTTCTGATCATCACAGAGACGTCAACAGAGTGGGTGGAATGTGGGTAAGAGGGGCTGTGAAGACCTTCTCATCCTGTGACATGCCATGGTGGCGTTGGGCCAAAATGGGAGGCAGTTACACGGTTTGTAAAAAGTGATCTTTTAATTCTGTTGCGCTGTTTATTTCATATGTGTTTGCGTGTGCGGCAAAGTGTACTCGACGGAGTGTAAAAGACCTCTGTGTGGTTTGTATAAGTTGTGTCGTTACCTTAACGATGCATTGTAATGCGCTGTTCTATGTTATTATGGATGTTAAAAAATAGCTTTTTTTATTCCTGCAGTTTCTTATTCGTAATTGCTTATTTCCCCGCGCTGCTTACAACTGGTTACAGTCCCAAGCACCAGTGAATGCGTTTGTAATTTCTTATACACTATATATATATACAGCCGGCCGAAGTGGCCGTGCGGTTAAAGGCGCTGCAGTCTGGAACCGCAAGACCGCTACGGTCGCAGGTTCGAATCCTGCCTCGGGCATGGATGTTTGTGATGTCCTTAGGTTAGTTAGGTTTACCTAGTTCTAAGTTCTAGGGGACTAATGACCTCAGCAGTTGAGTCCCATAGTGCTCAGAGCCATTTGAACCCTTCATTATACACTATACAATCAAAAGTATCCGAACACCTCCAAAAACATACGTTTTTCATATTAGGTGCATTGTGCTGCCTCCTACTGCCAGGTACTCCATATCAGCGACCTCAGTAGCCGTTACACATCGTGTGAGGGCAGAATGGGGCGCTCCGCGGAACTCACGGACTTCGAACGTCGTCAGGTGAGTGGGCGTCACTTGTGTCATACGTCTGTACGCGAGATTTCCACACTCCCATACATCAATAGCTCCACTGTTTCCGATGTGATAGTGAAGTGGAAACGTGAAGGGACACGTACAGCACAAAAGCGGAAAGGCCGACCTCGTCTGTTGACTGACAGAGATTCAAAAATGGCTCTGAGCACTATGGGACTTAACATCTTAGGTCATCAGTCTCCTAGAACTTAGAACTACTTAACCCTAACAAACTTAAGGACATCACACACATCCATGCCCGAGGCAGGATTCGAACCTGCGACCGTAGCAGTCCCACGGTTCCGGACTGCAGCGCCTAGAACCGCACGGCCACCGCGGCCGGCGACTGACAGAGACCGCTGACAGTTGAAGAGGGTCGTATGTGTAATAGGCAGACATCTACCCAGACCATCACACAGGAATTCCATACTGCATCAGAATCCACTGAAAGCACTGTGACAGTTAGGCGGTAGGTGAGAAAACTTGGTTTTCATGGTCGAGCGGCTGCTCATAAGCGACACATCACGCCGATAAATGGCAAACGACGCCTCGCTTGACGCAAGGAGCGTAAAAATTGGACGATTTTATAGTGAAAAAACGTTGTGTGGAGTGGCGAATCACAGTACACATTGTGACGATCCGATGACAGTATGTGGGTATGGCGAATGCCCGGTGAAGGTCATCTGCCACCGTGTATAGTGCCAACAGTAAAATTTGGAGGCGGTGGTGTTATGATGTGGTCGTGTTTTGCGTGGCACTATCACAGCACACGCCTTCATTGATGTTTTAAGCACCTTCTTGCTTCCCACTGTTGAAGAGCAATTCGGGGATGGTGATTGCTTCGTTCAAAACGATCGAGCTCTTGTTCATAGTGCACGGCCTGTGACGGTGTAGTGACACGACAATAACATCCTTGTAATGGACTAGCCTGCACAGATTTCTTATCTGAATCCTACAGAACAAATTTGAGATGTTTTGGAACGCCGACTTCGTGCCAGGCCTCACAGACTGACATCGATACCTCTCGTCAGTGCAGCAGTCCGTGAAGAATGGGCTGCCATTCCCCAAGAAACCTTCCAGCCCCTGATTGAACGTATGCCTGCGAGATGTGTAATTCTTCATCAAGGCTAATGGTGGGCCAAACCCATATTGAATTCCAGCATTACCGATGGAGGGCGCCACGAACATTTAAGTCATTTTCAGCCAGGTGTCCGGATACTTTTGATCACATAGTGTATATAGAAGGAAATAATCATCGGAGTATTTCTGAAGGTGTGTAGTGAAATTTATCAAGGTGAGCCAGTTGTGCAGGACTTTCCAGGAATTTAATGCTGCCTTTACTACCAGTAACGGTAATTGTGAAAAATGATTGCAGTACAAATATTACAATCAGGGCGACTTGTAGGTCACGAGAACTATGCTACATGGAGATTTGCTGTGAAGGCATGCTTACACTTGAACTATTTATGAGACGTAGTGAAGGTGCATTGAAACTCGTCTAGGAAAAGGGACAACTTGTTAATTGAATGAAAGTATTTCCGGATTGAAACAGAGTGGCCGTTGCTGGAACAGATATCTGCACGATACCTTGATAAAGATGGTTATGAAACAATCTAAGGCGAATCCTGGTATCTATAATAGCATAAGTCAAGAAGAAGTCAAAGTAATGGCTTTAAGATGGATGATTTCTTCTTTCTAACTACAGATGAAGAATAGATGAACAATTTTAAAAGAGAAATAAAAGCCAAGTTAAACACGCTTGACTTGAGGGAGGTGTAGTAATATTTGGATTCGAAGTTCTTTAAAAATAGGAAGACAGAAGAGTTGGGCATAGACCAATCGTAATACACTGAGAAAATTTTGAAAGGTATGGTATGAATGACTGTAAAACCATTTTTAAATCGATGGATCCAGAAGCCAAGTTAACTATCAGATTCAGAGTGCAATGAACATGTTACATACTTAGAGGCAGTGGTAAGCCTTTCGTATTTATTACAAACATCAAGGCCTGATATTGTTTTCGCTACATATGTTGTAAGCAAATTCTGCAGAAATCCAAGAAAGAAACACTGGAAAGCAATTAAATGGATATTTAAATACCTAAAGAGAACAACAAACTATAAATTAAGGTACCGTAAAAAGGGAAATATAAAACTCGGGGCATATAGTGATGCAGACTGGAGAAGTGAGCTATAGAACAGACATTCCATTACTGGATGTTGTTCTAGATTAATGGGGGGACTTATATCCTGGTCCTGTAATAAACAGAAAACAGTAGCCTTGAGCACTGTAGAAGATGAGTACATCACTTTGTCACACACGGTTCAAAAAGCATTCTTGATCAGGACTCTAGTGAGTGATATGGAGCCTAATACTCTCCTGGAAATTGAAATAAGAACACCGTGAATTCATTGTCCCAGGAAGGGGAAACTTTATTGACACATTCCTGGGGTCAGATACATCACATGATCACACTGACAGAACCACAGGCACATAGACACAGGCAACAGAGCATGCACAATGTCGGCACTAGTACAGTGTATATCCACCTTTCGCAGCAATGCAGGCTGCTATTCTCCCATGGAGACGATCGTAGAGATACTGGATGTAGTCCTGTGGAACGGCTTGCCATGCCATTTCCACCTGGCGCCTCAGCTGGACCAGCGTTCGTGCTGGACGTGCAGACCGCGTGAGACGACGCTTCATCCAGTCCCAAACATGCTCAATGGGGGACAGATCCGGAGATCTTGCTGGCCAGGGTAGTTGACTTACACCTTCTAGAGCACGTTGGGTGGCACGGGATACATGCGGACGTGCATTGTCCTGTTGGAACAGCAAGTTCCCTTGCCGGTCGAGGAATGGTAGAACGATGGGTTCGATGACGGTTTGGATGTACCGTGCACTATTCAGTGTCCCCTCGACGATCACCAGTGGTGTACGGCCAGTGTAGGAGATCGCTCCCCACACCATGATGCCGGGTGTTGGCCCTGTGTGCCTCGGTCGTATGCAGTCCTGATTGTGGCGCTCACCTGCACGGCGCCAAACACGCATACGACCATCATTGGCACCAAGGCAGAAGCGACTCTCATCGCTGAAGACGATACGTCTCCATTCGTCCCTCCATTCACGCCTGTCGCGACACCACTGGAGGCGGGCTGCACGATGTTGGGGCGTGAGCGGAAGACGGCCTAACGGTGTGCGGGACCGTTGCCCAGCTTCATGGAGACGGATGCGAATGGTCCTCGCCGATACCCCAGGAGCAACAGTGTCCCTAATTTGCTGGGAAGTGGCGGTGCGGTCCCCTACGGCACTGCGTAGGATCCTATGGTTGCTGTTCCAACATGACAATGCGCGTCCGCATGTATCCCGTGCCACCCAACGTGCTCTAGAAGGTGTAAGTCAACTACCCTGGCCAGCAAGATCTCCGGATCTGTCCCCCATTGTGCATGTTTGGGACTGGATGAAGCGTCGTCTCACGCGGTCTGCACGTCCAGCACGAACGCTGGTCCAGCTGAGGCGCCAGGTGGAAATGGCATGGCAAGCCGTTCCACAGGACTACATCCAGTATCTCTACGATCGTCTCCATGGGAGAATAGCAGCCTGCATTGCTGCGAAAGGTGGATATACACTGTACTAGTGCCGACATTGTGCATGCTCTGTTGCCTGTGTCTATGTGCCTGTGGTTCTGTCAGTGTGATCATGTGATGTATCTGACCCCAGGAATGTGTCAATAAAGTTTCCCCTTCCTGGGACAATGAATTCACGGTGTTCTTATTTCAATTTCCAGGAGAGTATTAGGCTCCATATCACTCCTACGGTCTTGGCGTGCATCCGTGCGTCGCTGCGGTCCGGTCCCAGGTCGACGGGCACGTGCACCTTCCGCCGACCACTGGCGACAACATCGATGTACTGTGGAGACCTCACGCCCCACGTGTTGAGCAATTCGGCGGTACGTCCACCCGGCCTCCCGCATGCCCACTATACGCCCTCGCTCAAAGTCCGTCAACTGCACATACGGTTCACGTCCACGCTGTCGCGGCATGCTACCAGTGTTAAAGACTGCGATGGAGCTCCGTATGCCACGGCAAACTGGCTGACACTGACGGCGGCGGTGCACAAATGCTGCGCAGCTAGCGCCATTCGACGGCCAACACCGCGGTTCCTGGTGTGTCCGCTGTGCCGTGCGTGTGATCATTGCTTGTACAGCCCTCTCGCAGTGTCCGGAGCAAGTATGGTGGGTCTGACACACCGGTGTCAATGTGTTCTTTTTTCCATTTCCAGGAGTATATCAGTGTGGAACCGACTGAGACATGCTGTGGCAACGGGAGAGTTTTTAACTTAACCAAAAATGATGTTATTAATGTCAAAACCGAACATCGATATTAAGCACTATAGAGCGAGAGAGTACTGAAGTAGACTATTTCTACACAGAAGAGATGTCGGTTGATGTATTCATCAAATCTTTGAACAAGAAGAAACTCTGGAAGATAGTCACTTGTGAAAGTGACATTCGAATATATTTCGTATTTGTATCTGTGTGCGTCAAAGCGTACTCCACAGAATGTAACTGTTGTGACTTGGCAAGACAGCCAAGCCACTATGATTGGTAGCCGAAAGGCACGCGTTAAGCTCACGCAGGCTGGCGTGAGGTCTGGAACATTAAAGGAGTTGAGTCTAGTAAAAAAGTACGGATCTTCTGGAATACTTAACTTTAATCCATAATTGGTGAACATCGGTCAGACGGTACATGCATCACAAGATAAATAGCAAATGATAATGGCGCCTTGCTAGGTCGTAGCAAATGACGTAGCTGAAGGCTATGCTAACTATCGTCTCGGCAAATGGGAGCGTAATTTGTCAGTGAACCATCTCTAGCAAAGTCGGCTGTACAACTGGGGCGAGTGCTAGGACGTCTCTCTAGACCTGCCGTGTGGCGGCGCTCGGTCTGCAATCACTGACAGTGGCGACACGCGGGTCCGACGTATACTAACGGGCCGCGGCCGATTTAAAGGCTACCACCTAACAAGTGTGGTGTCTGGCGGTGACACCACAGTAACTGTGATTACATTTTGTATACTCTATGACGTTGCCATAACGACGTGCTTCAATGCATGTAATTATGGTTGTTTAAATAAAGCTTCCCTTATTCCTGCGTTTTGGTATTCATTACGTGTCTCTGTACAGAGTTCATTCAGTTCATTTACAACGACACTGTCAGTTTCCACTAGAAAACGGTTTTAGTATAAACGCTGCCATGTGTTGTGCAGTAAAATAAAGAACTTTTCAGCAGCTGGAGTGGTTTTTTATTGTTTTCTTTTCCATCGAGTGTTCTTCCACGAAAGAAAGAGTAAGAGAAAGCGACATCTGATATAGATTTTACAACATTTTAAATTAGAAGTGTTCAACACAACTGGCCGGAGTGGCCAAGCGGTCTAGGCGCTACAGTCTGGAACCGCGCGACCGCTACGGTCGCAGGTTCGAATCCTGCCTCGGGCATGGATGTGTGTGATGTACTTAGGTTAGTTAGGTTTAAGTAGTTCTAATTTCTAGGGGACTGATGACCTCAGAAGTTAAGTCCCATAGTGTTCAGAGCCATTTGAACCATTTTTTGTTCAACACAAGTAAGACAGCTCTGTTGGAGAAATAGTTTTGATTGACAAACAAATTGGCATAGACTGTGTATTGTTTGTTTATTATTAGTGTCGATCATGAGAAGCATCGGTTGTCGGTGCTGGCAAACAGAGTTTTAAAACTTTAATACGTTGCCACCAGGACGACAAATATCTGAAGACTCTTCCCCTTGTTGAGCGGCACTGGTAATAAATCCAACATATGAATTCCTGACGGGGTCCTTGTGCCCCGCAGGCGATGCCGGCGTTTGCTAAACTATTTCTGTTTTTCTTACCTTATTTGGCATTTGGAAACGAAACAAGACTCAAAGGCGAAGGCGAAGCAAAAAGTGCATTCCTTCTGAATATTTTTTGTTGTTTTTCTTGTATTTTAAGAGCATATTTCGAGAGGTGACAGTATTGACTAAAACAGAAAGAAATATCCACCAGACATGGGCTCTTAAACTCTTACTTTAAGAGCTTTAGGCATTTGTTCGCGTTCTCTTGTGTGAAACACTCCATTGCAAATTCTTTTCTGTTACCAGCGACCTACAGAGCACATAAACAAACGAGAATACATTCCTCTGTTGTTGTCTGTGGGATACAGCACGTAGTAAACACCTGTTAGTGTTGTTACTGTAAACGGTATTCACAGTTCTGGTTAAGTGCAGCGCGTATATTAGTTCTAAAGGAAACAGGTTATGTTTTGATAAGTTTGTGAAACGCTATTACATTGAAGCTGTCCGAGAACTATAGGAAATAAAATCGTCATAACTTCTGAATGGTTTGCATTAGGACGTTCAAACTGCTCGGTGGCCGCGGGACATGATGAGAATTAGTACGCACATGCGCAACGAAGCCCATTTCCATTTGGATGGTTTCGTCAATAAACAAAATTGGCGCATTTGGGGGACTGAGAATCCGCATTTCGCGATCGAGAAGTCTCTTCACCGTCAACGTATAACTGTCTGATGTGCAATGTCCAGTCGTGGAATAATCGGTTCGATATTCCTTGATGACGCGGTGACTACCGAAAGATACGTGAGGGTTTTGGGAGATGATTTCATCCCCTTTATCCAAAGTGACCCCGATTTAGACAAGATGTGGTTCATGCAAGACGGAGCTCGACCCCACTGAAGCAGGAGAGTGTTTGATGTCCTGAAGGAGCACTTTGGGGACCGCATTCTCGTTCAAATGGCTCTGAGCACTATGGGGCTTAAAATGTGAGGTCATCAGTCCCCTTGACCTTAGAACTACTTAAACCTAACTAACCTAAGGATATCACTCACATCCATGCCCGTGGCAGGATTCGAACCTGCGACCGTAGCAGTCGCGCGGTTCCGGACTGAAGCGCCTAGAACCGCTCGGCCACCGCGGCCGGCTCGGCATTCTGGCTCTGGGGTACCCAGAGATCACCGGAATGGGTCTTGATTGGCCGCCGTATTCCTCCGATCTGAACACATGCGACACCTTTTTGTGAGGCTACATTAAGGACAAGGCGTACAGCACTAACCCCAAAACCAGCTGAACACAGCCATTCAGTAGGTCATCGACAGCATCTACGTTACGACACTTCGGCGGGTCATGCAGGATTTCGCTATCCGTCTGCACCACATTATCGCCGATGATGGCAGGCGTATCGGACATGTCATAACCCAAATCAGGAAATCTGTAGTGACTTTTGCATGTTGAATAAAGTGTATGCACGCCGTAGTTTGGAACTAATTAACGTTTTTCTTCATATTGTTCAATAACTGTCACCCTGTAATTCATGGGCAATGAATTGGTCAGGGAGGTGTAGTACACTGGCTAGATCGCTCCCCCGAAATCTTTAATGTACAGGGTGATTCAAAAAGAATACCACAACTTTAGGAATTTAAAACTCTGCAACGACAAAAGGCAAAGCTAAGCACTATCTGTCGGCGAATTAAGGGAGCTATAAAGTTTCATTTAGTTGCACATTTGTTTGCTTGAGGCGCTATTGACTAGGCGTCAGCGTCAGTTGATGCTAAGATGGCGACCGCTCAACAGAAAGCTTTTTGTGTTATTGAGTACGGCAGAAGTGAATCGACGAGAATCCGCGGGAAACAACTCAGTATGAACGTGACTCGCCTAAGGTGAACGTTTTCTGTGCCATTTCAGCCAATAAAGTTTTTGGTCCCTTTTTCTTCGAAGGTGCTACTGTAACTGGACTACAGTATCTGGAGATGTTAGAGAATTGGCTGTTCGCTCAGCTCGAACAAGAAGCACAATAATTCATATTTCAGCAGGATGGAGCGCCACCACATTGGCACTTATCTGTCCGTAACTACCTGAACGTCAACTACCCGAGGCGATGGATCGGCCGCCAGGCAGCCCGTGACAAAGCACTTCATCACTGGCCAACAAGAAGCCCTGATCTTACCCCCTGCGATTTTTTCTTATGGGGGTATGTTAAGGATATGGTGTTTTGGCCACGTCTCCCAGCCACCATTGATGATTTGAAACGAGAAATAACAGCAGCTATCCAAACTGTTACGCCTGATATGCTACAGAGTGTGTGGAACGAGTTGGAGTATCGGGTTGATATTGCTCGAGTGTCTGGAGGGGGCCATATTGAACATCTCTGAACTTGTTTTTGAGTGAAAAAAAACCTTTTTAAATAGTCTTTGTAATGATGTATAACAGAAGGTTATATTATGTTTCTTTCATTAAATACACATTTTTAAAGTTGTGGTATTCTTTTTGAATCACCCTGTATATGACTCCCATTAATGATGTACAAACGCTACAAGAACGCGCCATCTATGGCTGCCAGCGCATCTGTTGCCATCCTGGATGTTTTCAGCAAGTGCATGATTCTCTAAGACATCGGACAGAGGTATGTGTCGCTATGAATAGCCACCATACTGAGGACCTCCTTTAGCAGTGACTCACAAGTGCAGATTGTTTGTAACAGCAAGCAGATCACATTAGGAGCTCTGTTGTTTCACAATAACTGAGTAACGTGTTCTCATTTATTTACTACGATCTTTAGGTAGTTCGTAATAGCAAAGAGCTTACAGTAGGAGAGATGTGTTTCACAGAAGCGAAAATGAACAAGTATTATAGTTCTTGATGCATGCATTTTAGAACCCATGTCTACTGGGCATTTTTGGTCTTTTTTTGGCCCATAGTAACACCTGTCGTAACACTAATACCTTCCATATTTTCTCGAGCAATTGAATTTTGTTCCGAAAATTTCGACAACACTTGTCCTATTCTTTTGATTCCCCAACAGTGTTAAAAATTGACCATACGATCTTTATCAAAGACACTGTAAGTGAGTAGCGTTTACTAGTGTGTGTGTGTTATCATAAACACAAACCTCGGAATGTCAACTGACAACCTACATGTGCTACTGAAATCACCTACATGAAATTGAAAAGAATTCTGTGTGTGTGAAAACCGATTTCATTCATGAGCAAGTAAATGAGGAAACCAGTAATTTCACGTTCTGTAGACTTCGTGCGAACTGCTAGGGAAAAAAAGTGTTTCTATAAAAAAATAAACTGTAGCGTCGACCTGCATAAGAATGTAACCTGAAACACATGAAAATTTCCGCACTGACATACAGTACTGGTAAAATAAAGAAACTGACACAACCTACATTGCTCACAGGAAACAAACACGTATTATGAATCTCACCTGCAAAATGAAATACTGGCAGAAACAGCAACACAGCAAGAACCCACAACAGCTAAAAAAAATACTGCTAAAAACAGACTACAGTTGACCCAGGTAAATTGAGTTCATAATCTTGAAGCAGAATGCCAATGAAACACACGACTCAACCTTTAAGTTATGGAATTTCATTTACGAAGGAACTTATCAAGAAAACAATTGTAGGTTCTAATATGAAAATTCATTTAATCTAATAACTCCCATGGTACGGTAAATTAACTCAGAAGATCAATCAACAGAATAATTATCAAAAACTCGACTGTAACGAGGGTGGAGTGGACCAACAACACAAGTCTACAAAAAAACTTTTTACCTCATCAAATAATACCTTGTTCTTACTTTCAAACCCTTTTTTTACCTCCGTTCGCTATCTAACCATTGCTCAGAGTCATCATTCCTCCTCATAATAAATCTGCAACTCACATAGTTCCAAAAGTGCGTCCATGCACTACACTGTACACTTAACGAATCCCCCGCCTGCTGCACACCGCAGGCAGCTGTCCACTACTGACCGTCAAAGATTCTACGACTCCACAGTGCTGACATCGCAAACACAGAAACTGTTGCCAACTGTTTCTCTGGCCACAGTTCTTCAAATATATCGTTTTCCTTTACAAATATTAACACATCCAATAACATCATCAAAAAATAACTCCGCCCCCGGGTAGCTGAGTGGCCAGTGCGACAGAATGTAAATCCTAAGGGCACGGGTTCGATTCCCGGCTGTGTTGGAGATTTTCTCCGCTCAGGGACTGGGTGTTGAGTTGTTATAATCATCATAATTTCCGCCCCACCGACGCTCAAGTCGCCGAAGCGGCGTCAAATCGAAAGATTTGCACCCGGCTAACAGTCTACCCGACCGGGGGCCCTAGTCACAAAACATTTATTTATAAAAAATAGACGTTTTACAACACCTGTTATAAATCTTCGTTTGACCACTGACCCCTGAATGCTGACACTACATTCGATTTCTATAAGACGAATAATGTTTCATAACACTGTTTTCTCCATTCAGTAGTGGCCTGAGCGACCTGGTGTTAAGCCGACTTTTCGTCTAATTTCAACACACCGCCATTTGACGGCGACGTTCCCTTCTGTTCCATTAATTTCCATTGTGCCCACTCTTAACTGCGGGTAAGGAAATTCTTCTGGTGCACATAAACTGTGTTACAGCACTGCTCAAAGAAACACATTCGTTTATGACAATCTGTGAATAATTTTGATGTAATTCATCCTGTCAGCATCTCGAATTTTCTTAATCAGTTAAATTCATATCGGATTCCGCCATGAACAATGTCCAGCTGATATCGTTCTTCGTTACGTTCTACGCTGTTTTATCGTTTCCATATACTTTATGCCCTCAGCTATGTATGTTACATATCGCAGATAACGTCGCGAATTCTGTCTTCATGACGCGACTTCTTGTATAACGTTACAAAATGTCTGGAAACAAAATTTTTGTCCCGTGTATATCTTCGGTATTTGCAACGCACCCCGTGCCCCAGTCATAAAATGTTTCTGTTATCCGTAGCTTTCTCAGTTACATCTTTCCTTTAATTGGGAAGGCAGTGGAACCGCCAGAGAAAGTGGTGGTCTTGTCACAGATCACTAGCACTCCTGAAATGAAACGGAATGTTACTTTAGAAAATGAACGGACTTACGCCCAGGAGTGTACTTACTAAATGTAGATGAACGTGAATTTAAAGATGGAAGGAATCAGAACATACAGAGTGGAATGCTATCTTGATAACAAAAGAGAGTTGTGATCTGAACCCTTGTTACAATCTTGTGCATAAACATCCTATGCCATGTACTAACTTTATCAAACATATACTGAAAGTGTGGGAACTCTGCGGAGATAAAAAACATCACTGGCAGCCGACTGAGACCATGCGCGAACAATCTTTGACAGAAAGTTCGTTGAAACTTCCTGGCAGAATTAAAACTGTGTGCCGGACCGAGACTCGAACTCGGGACCTTCGCCTTCCGCGGGCAAGTGCTCTACCACCGAGCTACCCAAGCACGACTCACGACCCGTCCTCACAGCTTTACTTCTGCCAGTACCTCGTCTCCTACCTTCCAAACTTTACAGAAGATCTCCTGCGAACCTTGCAGAACTAGCACTCCCGAAAGAAAGGATATTGCGGAGACATGGCTTAGCCACAGCCTGGGGGATGTTTCCAGAATGAGATTTTCACTCTGAAGCGGAGTGTGTGCTGATATGAAACTTCCTGGCAGATTAAAACTGTGTGCCTTTCCGGGCAAGTGCTCTACCAAGTGCTTTCTCTGGCAAAAGTAAAGCTGTGAGGACGGGACGTGAGTCGTGCTTGGGTAGCTCAGCTGGTAGAGCACTTGCCCGCGAAAGGCAAAAGTCCCGAGTTCGAGTCTCGGTCCGGCACACAGTTTTAATGTTCCAGGAAGTTTCATATCAGCGCACACTCCGCTGCAGAGTGAAAATCTAATTCTAGAAAGTTCGTTAATACCTTAGAACACTGACGATGTAACCTCTGTTGTATCTTCCTTGTGACGAAGTGCGTGCTTATCCAGATACGAACTGTGTTGTTATACATTCTACAACACATCTACAGTGGAGCACTACGCTAGTGACCTATAACGAGAACTTTCGCATCCAATTCAGGTCAACTACGGTTATTGCGCAGCTACGACGGTGCTGTTAGTGCCCACACTGTGTTGCGCATTTCACGCATCTGCACAGCAGTTCTCGTGCTACGATACTCGCTGTTGTGGATAACACCCTCCACACAACTCAAATTACCAAAAGTTACACTCTTTACGACAGTCCCCCGACAGCGAACATGGTGTAGAATAACGGAGTGCGTCGGACGACCTCTCTCTGATTTCCCAATGGTCTCTGCTCTGCTCGCAAACCCGTCTACTTCCGAGCCACATCAGCCCAACCGGTCACACTCGCGTTTGCTCGTTTGTCCGAGAGGTTATCCACGGTGTATGGGAATTCGTTCACTCCGGCTCTCATGCACCTTATTCTGTAGTACACATCAAGTCGTACCACGTATGTTAATGTTTCGACGGCAACCCCCCCCCCCCCCCCCCTAACCTTGGAGGCGTCTGAGTGCCATAAATGTATTGTGTTTTATGTAAACAATTTATGTAAATCAATTGTGGGCCTTCAGCCGCTTAAAACCTTATTCTTAAATTTAGCTATTGTCGCTCCGTTGCTTTTTCATTTAGTGTGCTTTCGGCCACTGAAAACTTAAACGTTAAGGTATTTTTGAATTTTTCGAAAATCAACTGTGGCCCTTCAGCTGCTTAAAGCCTTATTCTCACAATTTCCCCTTAAGCGAAAACATTGTGGCCTTCTGCCTTAAAAGATTATGGTAATATATTTTAAAATTTTGAAATTTAATTGTGGCCTTCAGCCGTTTGTATAGCACCTTGTATATGTTTGTTCTATCCACTTTTGCCTTGAGGCTTTCAGCCTAGCTGTGATACATACATACATATATATATATATATATATATATATATATATATATATATATATATATATATATATATATATATATATATAGGGTTATTACAAATGATTGAAGCGATTTCACAGCTCTACAATAACTGTATTATTTGAGATATTTTCACAATGCTTTGCACACACATACAAAAACTCAAAAAGTTTTTTTAGGCATTCACAAATGTTCGATATGTGCCCCTTTAGTGATTCGGCAGACATCAAGCCGATAATCAAGTTCCTCCCACACTCGGCGTAGCATGTCCCCATCAATGAGTTCGAAAGCATCGTTGATGCGAGCTCGCAGTTCTGGCACGTTCCTTGGTAGAGGAGGTTTAAACACTGAATCTTTCGCATAACCCCACAGAAAGAAATCGCATGGGGTTAAGTCGGGAGAGCGTGGAGGCCATGACATGAATTGCTGATCATGATCTCCACCACGACCGATCCATCGGTTTTCCAATCTCCTGTTTAAGAAATGCCGGTCATCATGATTGAAGTGCGGTGGAGCACCATCCTGTTGAAAGATGAAGTCGGCGCTGTCGGTCTCCAGTTGTGGCATGAGCCAATTTTCCGCGGGCTACGCTTGAAACTTGCCCGCACGCGTTCAACCGTTTCTTCGCTCACTGCAGGCCAACCCTTTGATTTCCCCTTACAGAGGCATCCAGAAGCTTTAAACTGCGCGTACCATCGCCGAATGGAGTTAGCAGTTGGTGGATCTTTGTTGAACTTCGTCCTGTCGTTGCACTGTTATGACTGACTGATGTGAGTGCATTTCAAGCACGACATATGCTTTCTCGGGTGCTGTCGCCATTTTGTCTCACTGCGCTCTCGAGCGCTCTGACGGCAGAAACCTGAAGTGCGGCTTGAGCCGAACAAAACTTCATGAGTTTTTCTACGTATCTGTAGTGTGTCGTGACCATATGTCAATGAATGGAGATACAGTGAATTTATGAAATCGCTTCAATCATTTGTAATAGCCCTGTATATACAACTCGTAGTTGTAAAGGTTTGGCTATGTGCCGTTTTGGTTTAAATGTGCTATTAAATTACAATAAATTACAATTTTGAAGTGAAACTGACCTACACCTTATTTGTCCCTTTCCACAATCCTAATCACCTGTTCTGCCCTGCAGGTTTAGCCGGCGTCTCAGATGTCGCCGTGACAACCTACTGGATGGGAGACCCTGCTTAAGTTGTTACCTTTCCGGTCGCTTTAATCAAGCCTGTGGTTCACAGATGTGGATAGCATTTTTCCTTCGAGTGATGTCATCAGTGACAGCAAGAATTTTGTCACACTGTTTAGCTACTTGGTGATCACCTGAATATCATCAGCGGCATCATCCTCGTCCCATCCTCGGACAATAAATACGAGATTGCAAAAACGGCTCTCCTTCATCGCCTCACTCTCTCATCAGATGAACAGCTACACTGCGTCATCTACGATGAAGATTTAAAGGACAGGACTCCGTCGCAAGTATGGCGGCGGCTACACAGAAAATGGTTCAAATCGCTCTGAGCACTATGGGACTTAACTTCTGAGGTCATCAGTCCTCTAGAACTTAGAACTACTTAAACCTAGCTAAGCTAAGGTCATCACACACATCCATGCCCGAGGCAGGATTCGAACCTGCGCCCGTAGCGATCGTGCGCTTCCAGACTGTAGCGTGGTTACACACCCAGTCTGATTTGCACCTCATGCCCAATCACACTATGGACGTTATAGGTCGTCAAGCTTCCACCATGGGCTCAACTGGCCGTGGTGCCCACGAGCAAGGGCCACTAGACGCATGTCTCAAACTTGTGGACAGAATATTCTCAATCATTGCGCATTGACGCTGTATTAATAACGCGGTGAACTGTGGCGTCAGACGTGACTTGCAACCACAATGGGAGAGCACATGATCTCCCACCTACCACGAGCCTATCTGTTCTTTCTTGACTTCTGCCAGTGCTGTCATCGCTGCCCGTCGGGGCGATGACCTACAAGAAACCCCTCCAAGACACCGCCCATGCCCTGCCAGCGCCTCTGCAAAATCACTTCTGTTGCCACGAAATACTATTCGCTGACTCCGTTCACAACTGTCGTCTACTATGCGACTTCTCAGTCTAGAAGCACTGTCCCCAGGAGGTGCTTCAAACCGTGTGTTTCAAGCCGTGCTGCCTAGAGACTTGGAACGAAGACGCCGGCTCTCTCCCACGTCATTCTCATCATGACAACACGATCTCATTCTTGATAGCATTAGTAGCTTGCGGCCGGCCGTTGTGGCCGAGCGGTTCTAGGCGCTTCAGTCCGGAACCGCGCTGCTGCTACGGTCGCAGGTTCGAATCCTGCCTCGGGCATGGATGTGTGTCATGTCCTTAGGTTAGCTAGGTGTAAGTAGTTCTAAGTCTAGAGGACTGAACCTCAGATGTTAAGTCCCATAGTGCTCTGAGCCAGTAACTTGCATATCCTTCTCGACTTTTGCTTGGAAGTCAATACTTCATTAACCTTTAATTCATCCCCGACGCTAGACTGCTCAGCCGTTCGCCATCACGATGCAATCGATTCGATAATCCGAGTATCTGGATCGCAGACCTGCATTCTGGACCTGGGCGTCGAGGACCTTTTCAAGAGGATGGATATTCATCGTTGCGGATGTTACAGGGACAGTACTAGGCACAGAGTTCCTTCGAAACTTCCGTTTCGTTCCTAATTTATATGGCGGCATTCTGATTCACACTACGAGCCCTAATAGTTAAGCACCCGTCTTCTAGGGGTCACAGTCTGGCTTGAGCCGTCACCCGGAGTGGACGTGCTGTACTTCCGCCAGCGAATCGTGTGAGTTCGTCTTTGACTACATTGCGACTTAGCCTGCGTGCTGGCTTCTCGCACTGAGGCCATGGCAAGTAAGTTCAGGAAATCGACATTACTTTTCAATTTTTGCCCGGAATATGCACAATCGAAAGCATTAGATGTGAAACGTTTCCTCTGTGAGGAGGCGAAGATGCCGTTATCGGAACTTCTGGGTATTTACCTCTCGATTCTCAGCAACACCGTTAACTTTAAAATGATCCATAACGGTGCGTGCGAGCGTGTTCTGAAAGCGACCAAACAGGGACTTCGTTTTCGTCACGCTGACGGTAAAGTCGGCGTGGTCAAAGACGAACATGCGGGATAAGAGTGTAAGAGGTCCATGATTATGGAATTTGTTGCTAGCGCACTCGAGCAGATGTAATTTCGATGAAGAGAATCTCAGACCAAAGAGCAGTGTTGTATGCAGTAGGAACTGTGTAGCAGTAGGAGTAAGTAGTTGCTAGCAGTCGTGTGTGTCGGGTTGGCTGGGCCGGTCGTGGGGAGCGATGGCGGAGCCTGAGCGTTGTAGTATAAGGTAAAAGCAGCCTCGCGCATCTGTAGTATTGTTATATCAAGTACCATGTAAATGTTTTAAAAAAATCTCTTAATAATAATCTTTCTCATAAAAAGTAACTCTTGACAATCATTCATTTCAGTTTAAAGAATTTACTAATTTCTCCAATCCTTGGTCATCCCAATTATGGAAAAGAAAAATCAGTTGTTTCTTTTTATACATGACAAATCAATCGGCCAGCAATGCACTCGGCTGTGCCAAAAAAATTTCTTATAGGAGCAGATATATATGCGTTATCCGGCGACCTTATTGAGGTAAGACTTTTCAATTTATTCAGAATGATCTTTCAGGGCCATGACGCAGCACTGCTGACGTCCAAAATTTACCAGTTTAAATTCACAGTCAATTATTGAAAGGTTATAAGTGAGCCACAATTTTTTATTGAGAGATTATTCACATTTTATTATTGATAGGTTACGCAATAGGTTACACTAAATGTGAATATTATTCATATTAATTTATTGTGGGGAGGTTACACTTATCGACAACCAGCCAGGATCGTATTTTGTGAATTTCTGAGAAGTAGTCAGTTATATACCTGCTCTTATTTAGCTAATATTAAATGTACATTGCATCTGGCGCAACGCATTTACTAACTTGTCACGCTTTCTTCCACAGATCATCGACAATTTATTGCTCTTTGTTATTATTGTATTTGTTCCATTTTTGCTTTGTCTTTGTTTGATTTTGTGCTTAACTTTGACTTATGAAAATGCCGCGAAAAACTGCTAACAGTACACCGCGATCCGTAATGAGTGAAAAAGCCGACTTGAATAATTTGACTGATAATGTTAGCGACACTCAGTGTCTTAATGATAATCCTCCAGTTACAGACAATTACTGCGTGGCGACCACCAGTAATTATTTTAATCCAAATGATGAACAAACAAATTCAGTTATGTCCATACTAAATTTAACGATAATTGATAACGCCGCACGTTCCGCTACAATGAACGCTGCCCAGTTCGACACACATGATTTGCAAAATATACACAGTAAGCACATAAATGTTTCTAGCGAAGATGAACAATGTACTCAAAATACGTCAGATTAGTTTGATTCCGATGTAGTGACCAACAGTGCATATCCAATTAGCAAACCTTTTCGTGAATCAGACAATGGCCAAATGGTTACACAAAACGTGACACTTGCAGAGACACCATCACACAGCACCGAAAATAGAGTCCCTAATTTTGGCATGGATCAAGTTATGCTATTATTGCTGCAACTTAATGAAAATCTCAAACAACAACTTAATGAAAATCTCAAACAACAAATTAATGAAAATTTCAAACAGTTGAATGAAAAACACTACAACCTTAATGAATCGAACAAATAACTTAATGAAAATTTCAAACAGTGAATGAAAACCACGACAGGTCGTTCAAACAAATTAATGAAAAACTTGACACCTCTATTGAACAGCTTACTGAACAGATTACAGCCGTTGCAGAGCAATGTAATGAAACTAAAAATCAATTACGTGAGGAAATTAAGGCCTGTGCCAGGAATAATAGTGAAGAGATACGCAATACAGATGCAGCCACAACGAAATTGCTTAGAGATGATATTAGTGCAGTCGCTAACCAATGTTCTGTAAACGCAACACAGTTACGCGACGAGTTTAAATTAATCTCAGCACAACTTTCACACACGTTGGATGCGAAAGTCGACAAGAAATTTGAACAACAAAACAGCCTAATTGACGAACGTTTTGATCACCACCTACAAAACAGTGAAACGCGTTACCGTAAATTCGTACAGGAACAGAACAAAGTAAAGAAACAAGTCATGGAAATAATTACTGCACAGAGACAGGAAGATAAGCGTAAAATGTTTACGAAGGCAAAAACATTCGTAGACAACAATATTGCTACAGTATCAGACGAAATCAAACGGTTGAACACCGAATTGCATGATGAAATCTCCGATCTTAAAACAAAAACAGACACACACACACACACACACACAGTAGCCTTTCAGTCAGTGACCAACAGACTTGAACAATTAGAATTAATACAGGATCCTGATGCCATCAAAGCAGACGTTAAGAAATTGAACAAAACCACACGTGAAATACAAAAACAAATTAATGTTTGTGACACTAAAAACGACGATCACGTAAAAGCACTGACTTAAAAATTTGATGAATTGGCCAGTCGTATTGACGTTATCGAAAATAACAATGACACCAAATCAGACGGTACGTCACCAGTTTCGTTTAAGCAAACACCAGAATTCCAAAATTTACAGCAGACAATCAGTGAGATAGGATCGTCCAATAATACATTACGTAGAAAATTGTCATCTTTACAGCACGAAGTGACAGAAATGAAAAATGTTTCAGCCTCTAACACGACACAGCATACGCCACATTCTGGACATTTATCACACTCACACAGCCAGTATAATTTAGGTAATTTACAGAGAGTACGCGACTGAGATTCCGAACAGACACAGACAATCAGATTATCATACAATCCTGAACCTGTTCAGACATACAGAGACGATAGTTTTGATTATAACCACTTTCTATCCGTGAAAAAATTTAAGGCATTTAAAAATGACAACACGGATACAACAATTTGCTTTCGCATTTCCTCCAGCTTGGCCCGTAATGCAGAAACTAAAATTTATTTGCAGCGCGTAAGAGACCTCAGGGGATTCATTACACTTCGATTAATATGTGCCGTAGCGTGCACAGGGCCCCGAGCCGTAGTAGTGCATTGCCTCTTTAGTTTTCTGCACTGTTGCCTGCTCTTTTACTATCCTTTATATCTATCAAAACAACTCTTCAACTAACCATCTATCTAGGATTAGGAATGAGTAAAGAAAACCTGATACGACAAGTTTTACATGAAAGTGACAGTTTTCATTAAACACTCCCAAAATGACAAGAAATACCAGTATAATTTTGATAACAGACAAAATTTTCATCATCAGTATTTACAAAATTTTAAGAAATCGCAGTCACATTTTGGCAACAATAGAGGGTTTTCACCACAACAACAACAAAACAAGCTGGTTAGCATACCTAACCAACAATGTAATGTACAAGGTCAACCAAGCTTTAATGTTTCTCTGCCTACACGCATAGCGTCGGCTCCACCCAAATAGTAACGCACAGCAACAAGGAAATCACTACGTACAGAAAACACATCATTTCAACTCCTATCGCAATGCGCCGTATAGCAATGATTATTATGACAGACGTAAAAGTAATGAGCACAGTTTTCAGCGTAACAGTCTCTCTTACCAGTAGCAGAATCATCCGCAACAACAGATTATCATGAATGAACCAGACAGTCGGTATCATCCCGAACCTAATACGTCAGGAAGAAATAACAGAACAGTACAAATAGTTGAAATGCCACAGAGTCCTCCTGCAAATAACAGCACGTCAGAAACAATTTGACTAGATACAGTATAGGTTGCATCTTCCAGCAACGTAAGCAATACTTTTGACACACAGAATCTTGTTCACGAAAATGTTATTACACTCCTGGAAATTGAAATAAGAACACCGTGAATTCATTGTCCCAGGAAGGGGAAACTTTATTGACACATTCCTGGGGTCAGATACATCACATGATCACACTGACAGAACCACAGGCACACAGACACAGGCAACAGAGCATGCACAATGTCGGCACTAGTACAGTGTATATCCACCTTTCGCAGCAATGCAGGCTGCTATTCTCCCATGGAGACGATCATAGAGATGCTGGATGTAGTCCTGTGGAACGGCTTGCCATGCCATTTCCACCTGGCGCCTCAGCTGGACCAGCGTTCGTGCTGGACGTGCAGACCGCGTGAGACGACGCTTCATCCAGTCCCAAAAATGCTCAATGGGGGACAGATCCGGAGATCTTGCTGGCCAGGGCAGTTGACTTACACCTTCTAGAGCACGTTGGGTGGCACGGGATACATGCGGACGTGCATTGTCCTGTTGGAACAGCAAGTTCTTTTGCCGGTCTAGGAATGGTAGAACGATGGGTTCGATGACGGTTTGGATGTACCGTGCACTATTCAGTGTCCCCTCGACGATCACCAGTGGTGTACGGCCAGTGTAGGAGATCGCTCCCCACACCATGATGCCGGGTGTTGGCCCTGTGTGCCTCGGTCGTATGCAGTCCTGATTGTGGCGCTCACCTGCACGGCGCCAAACACGCATACGACCATCATTGGCACCAAGGCAGAAGCGACTCTCATCGCTGAAGACGACACGTCTCCATTCGTCCCTCCATTCACGCCTGTCGCGACACCACTGGAGGCGGGCTGCACGATGTTGGGGCGTGAGCGGAAGACGGCCTAACGGTGTGCGGGACCGTAGCCCAGCTTCATGGAGACGGTTGCGAATGGTCCTCGCCGATACCCCAGGAGCAACAGTGTCCCTAATTTGCTGGGAAGTGGCGGTGCGGTCTCCTACAGCACTGCATAGGATCCTACGGTCTTGGCGTGCATCCGTGCGTCGCTGCGGTCCGGTCCCAGGTCGACGGGCACGTGCACCTTCCGCCGACCACTGGCGACAACATCGATGTACTGTGGAGACCTCACGCCCCACGTGTTGAGCAATTCGGCGGTACGTCCACCCGGCCTCCCGCATGCCCACTATACGCCCTCGCTCAAAGTCCGTCAACTGCACATACGGTTCACGTCCACGCTGTCGCGGCATGCTACCAGTATTAAAGACTGCGATGGAGCTCCGTATGCCACGGCAAACTGGCTGACACTGACGGCGGCGGTGCACAAATGCTGCGCAGCTAGCGCCATTCGACGGCCAACACCGCGGTTCCTGGTGTGTCCGCTGTGCCGTGCGTGTGATCATTGCTTGTACAGCCCTCTCGCAGTGTCCGGAGCAAGTATGGTGGGTCTGACACACCGGTGTCAATGTGTTCTTTTTTCCATTTCCAGGAGTGTACTTTTGACGACATCCGAGACACACTTTTGCATGAAAAACCAGTTATACAAAAAACCATTTCCCATCCTGTCATTGAAGTAAAGATTGGATCATAGGCATTTTCAGCAGTAGTCGATTTTGGATCACCTATGTCAGTTATAAATGAGGAAACCTTCAACGATTGTAACGAAGAGAATACTTATCCTACATTACCATTAGGCAAAACTAAAGTAAAAGGAGCAGTATCTGGTAAAGGAGTAGATGTAAAATTACAGACACACTTATCATTTTGTATTGCAGGTCTTACGATCCACTCAAATTTTTGGATTGTCCCCTTACTGACAACAGACGTTATTTTAGGTACGAATTTTTTGGTACAACAGGGCGCAATTATTGATTTTTAAAACTGCTATTTAATGTTAAAGGATGAAAAAGTACAACTGGCGTTAGAATTTCAGCACGTTTTATCAGCAGAAGAACAGGCAATTAATCGAACAGAGGTCATTTCTACATCGCGTAACACGGACTGTCATTCCACGTTGTTCACAGATACGTACGTACACAACTACAATACACCAGATGAAGGCGATTATGACGTTATGCAAATGATTTCTAATAAAGTGAAACAGAGCAACGGAAATACAGATGACGAATGTACTCAGCTACGCAATATTCTTTTACAGCAAGCTCCAGTTTTTGACAACATCCCAGGTACTATGTCCGGTTTTATGTATGAATTTCAAGTTAAACAGCATGACACATTTAAAGCTAAAAATTATCCTCTTCCGTATATCCGTACACAAAATATTGTAGCGGATGCACTATCCCGTTCTTTCAGCAAAAATCAGCAAGACACCGCAACCAACTTCTGCCAAGTAATTTCTAGCGTCATGTATATTCAATAAGTTGCATTTGAAAATTTCATTTCGTCGTCATTACGAGGCATGGCACAAGAGCAGAGCAAAGACAATGTTTGGAAAGAAATTAAACACCTTTGGCAAGATAAGAATAACGTTACCATTAGAAACCATTACACTGTACGCAAAAACATTCTGTTTCGCCGCTCTCACCCTGACAGCATCAACTGGTTATTATGTATTTCTGACGAACTTGTTAACAAATTAATTTGGTATACTCATTTAAGTTACGCACATTACGAAGCCAGAAAATGTCTTCTTATACTGAGACAGAACTGTTATTTTGCCAACATGGAGAAACGTATTCGACGAGTTTTAGCGTCATGTAAAATCTGCTAGAAAGCTAAATCAGACACTACTTCACATATTCCTCCGTTACATCCCATTGTACCCGTTAAATTGAGACCCATTGCCGCTGTAGACATTTTTGGACCGATTCCCAGAAGGAATAGAGGTTTTTGCTACATATTTGTCGCTGTTGAACTCACTTCGAAATTTGTTACCTTCACTCCGTTGCGCAAAGCTACTGCTAAATCCATTTCGAATGCATTTGTAAAACATTTTTTATTTCATGTAGGGCATGTATTGAAAGTAATTTCCGACAATGGACCACAATTTCGATCTGCGATATGGACACGTATGTTACGAGCTAGAAACATTTCTCCGATCTATATATCCAGGTATCACGCTTCTTCGAACCCTTCTCAACGGCTAATGAAAGAAATTGGTAAACTATGTAGAATATACTGCCATAAAAAAACATATTGGTTGGAACGCACACATACTCTCATTCTAGGATGTAATTAACTCCATACCAAATGAATCTACTACGCTATCTCCGACTGTTATATTGAAAAATGTTGAACCACCTAACAAAATTAAAGAATTAGTTTCTTTTCCTACATCTCGTCGACTACGCCACCATGAAATAACTGACATTGCACTCAACAACATCAAACGTGCCGCAGAGCGCCGGAGAAGACAGCAAAAACAGGTTTGTACACGCCGTAACTTTCACGTAGGACAGAAGATATTAGTACGCACACACTATTTATCCAACAGAGGAAAGAGTAGATGCAGTAAATTTGAGCTTCTATACGCAGGTCCATATAGAATTCGCAGCATTCCTCACCCCAATGTAGTACATATCGAAACTTTGAGAACCAGACAAAGCAAAGTCTCCAATATTAAACCCTTTATTGAATGAACATATTTTATGATTTATCACGCTGTAATGCCATTTCCTGATATTTATATGGCCACTTATGCAATTATATTCATGTGACTACTTGCTGATAATGATCGTATTTTTTTCTTGGCAAGTGGCCGGCAAGGTAAGGTTAGCAGGTCGCTTTTATTGTCGTTAGACATCAGTCCGTGCACATTTTCCATTTTTTGTGTATGTATGATTGTTTTCCTATCGAAAGTAGAATTTTTCTCTGTATGCACTATGAAATCTTTAAGATGTAACAAATACCAGTTGACATTGACACTTTGCCTTATGATATCTCAACATCTAGACTATTTTACATTTTTTGCTACTACATTATGATACTGTGTATACATTTTTTGCACTCGAAAGCTGTCTCTGTTTTTTGACATTATACGTTTTCTGTCATGCTATGCTGTATGCTTAGTCGTATCACTAGAAACAAGTTTTATTTAATGGGTATATGAATTGAATGCAAGATATTAATCCATATTCATCTTTTTCAGAAAGCAATAACGTGTGAAATAAATAAATTAAACAAACCACAGTGGTTTACTATGAAATGGAAATTTCATCATCGGACTGAATAAAAGAAAATGCAGTACCGTGTCATGAAGAGAAAATGGATCAGAATTAACAAGCATTAACAAGAATATACTATACACACTGTATAATAGGAGTCTTAACTAATTATTTTTCTTTCAGAATACGAGGCGATTTATGCAAGCTGTCAGACAGAACTACACATATTATTTTAGTGATGAAATATGCTAGAAGTAAGAAACTCTATACTATGAATAGTTGTATGAAGTAAATGGTAATATGAGTAATGAATAATGAAATGTCTATTTTTTGCAGATGATAATAATGATTATGAATAGTTATATGAAGAATATGCTAATATGAGTAATGAAGTTTTTCTTTGCAGATGATGATAATGATGAAATTATGGTAAAATGATTAATGAAGTTTTCTTTGCAGACGATGATAATCTACATCTACATCTTCATCCATACTCCGCAAGCCACCATGACGGTGTGTGGCGGACGGTACCTTGAATACCTCTATCGGTTCTCCCTTCTATTCCAGTCTCGTATTGTTCGTGGAAAGAAGGATTGTCGGTATGCTTCTGTGTGGGCTCTAATCTCTCTGATTTTATCCTCATGGTCTCTTCGCGAGATATACGTAAGAGGGAGCAATATACTGCTTGACTCTTCGGTGAAGGTATGTTCTCGAAACTTTAACAAAAGCCCGTACCGAGCTACTGAGCGTCTCTCCTGCAGAGTCTTCCACTGGAGTTTATCTATCATCTCCGTAACGCTTTCGCGATCACTAAATGATCCTGTAACGAAGCGCGCTGCTCTCCGTTGGATCTTCTCTATCTCTTCTATCAACCCTATCTGGTACGGATCCCACACTGCTGAGCAGTATTCAAGCAGTGAGCGAACAAGCGTAATGTAACCTACTTCCTTTGTTTTCGGATTGCATTTCCTTAGGATTCTTCCAATGAATCTCAGTCTGGCATCTGCTTTACCGACGATGAACTTAATATGATCATTCCATTTTAAATCACTCCTAATGCGTACTCCCAGATAATTTATGGAATTAACGATAGTTAATGATGAAGTTTATATATTTTCTGTTAGCTAAAAATGCTATGTAGTTGTTTAAGTATTAGTTGCAGTTCCTTTTGACAGTATGTCTTATGTCGCATGGTATAATGACTGGATGTTTTGGGAAAGACCGCTAGAGTACATACATATGAAGTTCACGTTTCATTACCTGTTAATTCGAAGTTTACTACTTTTCAGCATAATATACATTTTTTCTTTCAGGTCAATAACCCATTTTGTATTTTTTCCAGGAGAAGCTATCATGACATTAATATGCTATAAGCAGTTAGTTATTAAACCTGTTCTAATACTTGCATTATTTTACCCAGTTGTGTCTTATCATTTATGAATGTGATCACATATACTGTACTTGTTTCATAACCTCGCTACAGCTGACTCATGACGAATGACGTTAATAATCTTTATTTCCAGCAATAAGTCAAAAGCAAATATTTTCATGCCCCAGCAATTAATTATCGATCCCAACGCAATGCATTGCTAACACAAAAAAATTTATTACCAGTCCCAACTATTACCAGTATACGACTACATAATGCTACCAGTGTAAGATAAATTTCTAGTCCTAAATGTAATGAAAATTTCTCTGATGTATTGATTGCTTTATGTTTATGTATTATTGGACTAAACACCTTGAATACTAGTTCCAATATCTTACATTTTAAATATGTCTCATGTCACTTGCATTATATCATGTATAAACACTAACAACTTGATGCTACACGCAATAACTTTTGTTTGAATGATGACTTCTGAGTAATACTGAATGATATTTTGTAATAACGCATAAATGCTATAGCAATGGTTACTGTAATGAGATGACTCATGCATAAATGCTATGCCAATAATTACTGTAATGAGATGACATGATGCCAATAATTACTGACATGAGATGATTTATGAATGATGTTTTGTTATACTCTATAAATGCTATGCCAATGATTACTGTAATAAGATGACTTACGAATAATGTTTTGTTATACTCTATAAATGCTATGCCAATGATTACTGTAATAAGATGACTTACGAATAATGTTCTGTAATACTCCATGCATTCTACATAAATGTTTTGTAAGATGACTTATGATGCCAATAACGACTGTAATGAGATGAATTATGAATAGTGTTTTGTAATACTCAATACTTACTACATGTTTAGTAACAGGCCAATGAATGCCAATGATTACTGTAATGAGATTACTTATGCATAAATGCTATGCCAATAATTACTGTAATGAGATGACTTATTCATAAATGAATACCAATGATTACTGTTATACGATGACTTATGCATAAATGCAATGCCAATGATTACTATAATGAGATGACTTATGTATAAATGCTATGCCAATAATTACTGTAATTAAGTGACTTATGAATAATGTTCTGTAATACTCCATACATAGTACAGAAATATCTAGTAACTAACCAATGAGTGCCAATAATTATTCAGATCGGTTGATACACTAGTGTAATTCTGTTATGACTAGCATAAGATTTAATGTATCCTTCACCTTCTGACCTAATTTACCAGCAATTACTGCAATATCCGTATGTCCTGTCCATCCTCATGATCATGCAGCACTATATTTGGTTTTTGCACTAATTCTACGTTGATGTAAGAGTATGAATTCTACAAGAATGTGGTGTTGACATATCAAGCTGTCCACCACCTTGAACGATGGAGATGTCGTCATGGTCCTACTGTTTGGTGTACCTAATGTACTACCAAAATGATAACATACAATATTAATGCAACATTTCAGTGTCTTGGTTACACTGATAAATACTTCAGGAAGAGAACTTCAGATTGTCTCACTTGGTGTTGTGCTTCTGTAGAAAGATATGGATTTTCAGCACAGCTACGTGCAACCCACTGTGCTACAACCATGATGCTATCCTTCCCATTCCTTTCCCAGTTCTTGTAAAATGGTAAAGACTTATACAGTGCGTTTAAATTCTTGTAAATTGATAAAGACATATACAGTGCGAGTGCACTTTATGTCATTAGTTAATATATTTTGTACTCATTGCGTATACACTTCGTAATTTCTTAATATTTTCTGAACTCAGTGCGTGTGCACTCTATTTCATTTCTTAATATGTTCTGCACTTGTCAATAATGTATATTCTCTGTGACTGTAGGCTTAGTTAACTAAATAGATTATAGAAAAATTTGTTGCTCATGGCCAGTCCAATTGACTCACCATCGCTGCCAAATTTTTGCCCCCCCCCCCCCCCCCCCCAGTGGAGGGTTATGTAAGAGGTCCATGATTATGGAATTTGTTGCTAGCGCACTCGAGCAGATGTAATTTCGATGAAGAGAATCTCAGACCAAAGAGCAGTGTTGTATGCAGTAGGAACTGTGTAGCAGTAGGAGTAAGTAGTAGCTAGCAGTCGTGTGTGTCGGGTTGGCTGGACCAGTCGTGGGGAGCGATGGCGGAGCCTGAGCGTTGTAGTATAAGGTAAAAGCAGCCTCGCGCGTATGTAGTATTGTTATATCAAGTCCCATGTAAATGTTTTGAAAAAATCTCTTAATAATAATCTTTCTCATAAAAAGTAACTCTTGACAATCATTCATTTCAATTTAAAGAACTTACTAATTTCTCCAATCCTTGGTCATCCCGATTATGGAAAAGAAAAATCAGTTGTTTCTTTTTATACATGACAAATCTATCGGCCAGCAATGCACTCGGCTGTGCCAGAAAAATTTCTTATAGGAGCAGATATATATGCGTTATCCGGCGACCTTATTGAGGTAAGACTTTTCAATTTATTCAGAATGATCTTTCAGGGCCATGACGCAGCACTGCTGACGTCCAAAATTTACCAGTTTAAATTCACAGTCAATTATTGAAAGGTTATAAGTGAGCCACAATTTTTTATTGAGAGATTAGTCACATTTTATTATTGATAGTTTACGCAATTTATTTTTTGGGAGGTTACGCTAAATGTCAATGTTATAGTTATATTTTTTTACTGTTGGGAGGTTTCGGAATTTTTACTGTTGGGAGGTTACACTAAATGTGAATATTATTTATTTTATTTTATTGTGGGGAGGTTACAAGACGCTAGAAGTAATCGTGCGTTCGGACTGCCATTCGAGGTACCTGCAGAGGAGGTCATAGCGGCTTTATGGCAATACGGCGCTGTTCGTGATCGTAAGGCAGAACGCTTGATCTGCGCAGTCATGTTCCGTCTTATCTGACCACTAGCGGATGTCGGGCCGTAATCATGTAGAACGGTCAGCCTCGTACTTGCTCTACGTATGGAAAAGAGGGACACATCAGATCTCAATGTGTGCAGCGACAGATAAGGCAGCTACCAACCGGAGGCGTAGAGCTTCCCTCGTCGTCTACGGTACTTCCGATCCCATATCCGACGCTGCTTATTTCGCCGTCAGCCCCCCGGCAGCTCTCAGTATCAAATGAACAGATGATGGATAATGTTATGCAACTTCGTGAACCGGTTTCGGACGAGGTGACTGACGATATGACTTTCACCATGTCCTCAGTTCTGGTGGTTGCTCCGGCTGCGCCCGTTGCCGACGCTGACGTCAAACGTGACTCCTTGATCGACTCTATAGCTGTCCCGACGGCATTGTGCCACGTGGAGTTCCTCCTCACCTTCGTAAATTCTGCACTAGTTGGCATTATTTTCATGTTGCTCATGGATGTCCATCGCATGTGTGTCGAAACAGAGATGCTGTAGTTTCTGAACTCCCAAAAAAGACAGATGTATCACGTGTGGTGATCACAGAGTTCTCAGTGCTATGTTGGACATTTATACAGTCCCAAACATTCTATCGCTTGAGCCTTGTCCCGCAGTTACGCAGGGTCAGCCATCGTTAAGGGGGTAGGATGTTAAACGGGCCGTCTTGGAGCAGGAGAGACACCACAGGACTTAATTTCCACTGTCTACACTTTCACGAATAAATTCATAAAACTTTGTCAGCATGACCAGGAAGTATTCAGGATTAACACTCTTAGCAGTGGAAGTTCAAAAACATATCAAAATTAATTTTGTTTTACATGTGAAAGTTCATCATTTTTTCACTTACTATTGGCTGCGTTTGTTGCTGTAGGTACACGTTTCTTCATAAGTAAGAGATATTCTTCGATGAATTTTGCACAGCATACAAACCATACTTAGAAGTGTATGAAACTCTAGAAATTATTTAATTTATGAAAAAATGACGGTGCTGCTACATTTTAAACTTCATGGTTGGCTGTGGTCTTCAGTCCTGAGACTGGTTTGATGCAGCTCTCCATGCTACTCTATCCTGTGCAAGCTTCTTCATCTCCCAGTACTTACTTCAACCTACATCCTTCTCAATCTGCTTAGTGTATTCATCTCTTGGTCTCACTCTACGATTTTTACCGTCCACGCTGCCCTCCAATACCAAACTGGTGATCTCTCGATGTCTCAGAACATGTCCTACCAACCGATCCCTTCTCCTAGTCAAGTTGTGCCACAAGCTCCTCTTCTCCCCAATTCTGTTCAATACCTCCTCATTAGTTATGTGATCTACCCATCTAATCTTCAGCATTCTTCTGTAGCACCACATTTCGAAAGCTTCTATTCTCTTCTTGTCTAAACTATTTATCGTCCATGTTTCACTTCCATACATGGCTACACTCCATACAAATACTTTCAGAAACGACTTCCTGACACTTAAATCTATACTCGAAGTTAACAAATTTCTCTCATTCAGAAACGCTTTCCTTGCCATTGCCAGTCTACATTTTATATCCTCTCTACTTCAGCCATCATCAGTTATTTTTCTCCCCAAATAGCAAAACTCCTTTACTACTTTAAGTGTCTCATTTCCTAATCTAATTCCCTCAGCATCTCCCGACTTAATTCGACTACATTCCATTATCCTCGTTTTGCTTTTGTTGATGTTCATCTTGTATCCTCCTTTCAAGACACTATCCATTTCGTTCAACTGCTCTTCCAAGTCCTTTGCTGACAGAATTACAATGTCATTGGCAAACCTCAAAGTTTTTATTTCTTCTCCATGGATTTTAATACCTACTCCGAATTTTTCTTTTGTTTCCTTTACTGCTTGCTCAATATACAGATTGAATAACGTCGGGGATAGGCTACAGCCCTGTCTCACTCCCTTCCCAACCGCTGCTTCCCTTTCATGTCCCTCGACTCTTATAACTGCCATATGCTTTCTGTACAAAGTGTAAATAGTCTTTCGCTCCCTGTATTTTACCCCTGCCACCTTCACAATTTGAAAGAGAGCACTCCAGTCAACATTGTCAAAAGCTTTCTCTAAGTCTACAAATGCTAGAAACGTAGGTTTGCCTTTCCTTAATCTTTCTTCTAAGGTAAATCGTAAGGTCAGTATTGCCTCACGTGTTCCAATATTTCTACGGAATCCAAACTGATCTTCCCCAAGGTCGGCTTCTACTAGTTTTTCCATTCGTCTGTAAAGAATTCGCGTTAGTATTTTGCAGCTGTGGCTTATTAAACTGATAGTTCAGTAATTTTCATATCTGTCAACACCTGCTTTCTTTGGGATTGGTATTATTATATTCTTCTTGAAGTCTGAGGGTATTTCGCCTGTCTCATACATCTTGCTCACCAGATGGTAGAGTTTTGTCAGGACTGGCTCTCCCAAGGCTGTCAGTAGTTCTAAAGGAATGTTGTCTACTCCCGGGGCCTTTTTTCGACGTAGGTCTTTCAGTGCTCTGTCAAACTCTTCACGCAGTATCGTATCTCCCATTTCATCTTCATCTACATCCTCTTCCATTTCCATAATATTGTCCTCACGTACATCGCCCTTGTATAGACCCTCTATATACTCCTTCCACCTTTCTGCTTTCCCCTCTTTGCTTAGAACTGGGTTTCCATCTGAGCTCTTGATATTCATACAAGTGGCACTCTTTTCTCCAAAGATCTCTTCGATTTTCCTGTAGGCAGTATCTATCTTACCCCTAGTGAGATAAGCCTCTACATCCTTACATTTGTCCTCTAGCCATCCCTGCTTAGCCATTTTGCACTTCCTGTCGATAACATTTTTGAGATGTTTGTATTCCTTTTTGCTTGCTTCATTTACTGCATTTTTATATTTTCTCCTTTCATCAATTATTTTCATTGTTTCATACACCTGTACGTATGGTTTGTATGCTGTGCAAAATTCATCGAAGAATCTCCCTTACTTATGAGGAAAAGTGTACCTATAGCAACAAATGCAGCCAATGGTAAGTCAAATAACGTCAAATTTAAAATGTAAAATATATATATATATTTTCTTATATTTTTGAACTTCCACTGCTATGAGTGTAAAACCTGAATCCTTTCTGGTCATTTTGACAAAGTTTTATGAATTTATTCGTAAAAGTATAGACAGTGGAAATTAAAATGTCCGCTGGTGCCTCTCCTGTTCCAAGTTGTCCTGTTTGATGTCCTACCCCCCTTAATCGGATTCGGCATGTTAATCTTTAAGGGGGTGGCTGGATGCCCTTCCTGCCGCCACCCCGTACCCCCCGGGACGGAATTAGTGTACCCCAACTGTCTGCATCGAATGTAATCCATGGAATAGTGCGAAAGTGTTCAGATGTCTGCGAGCTGAGTAACTGAGGCGGAACATGGGGACCAGCCCGGTATTCATCTAGCGGGATGTGGAAAACCGCCTAGAAACCATATCCAGGCTGGCCGGCACATCGGCCCTCGTCGTTAATCCGCCGGGCGGACTCGATCCGGGGCCGGCGCGCCTAACCGAGTCCAGGAGGCAGTGTGTTAGCGCTCTCGGCTACCCTGGCGGGTTATACAGTCCCAGACATACAAGACCTCATTCATTATCGGGCGAACATATCTGTGTCTAGTTTCATTTACTGCAGGAAAGCATACCTTCAAATCCCTTCATGTCTAGACAATATTCACAAAACGACTATTATCACACCTTTTGGCTTGTATGAGTCTCTGCTTATTCTATATGGGCTTAAGAACGCCACTCGAACTTGGCAAGGCTTTATTGATGGCGTACTATTTAAAATCCTATTGTGTTACTCTTACCTTGACGATATTTTATTTTCTCGCTGGTGAAGACTCCCGTAGCATACATTTCAAACAATGTTCTCTGAAAGTGGAGTTATGATCAACGAAGAAAATTGCCAAATCTGGTAAAAGGAAATTATTTCCTCGGCTACGTAGTAGACACTTCTGGCATTCATTCCCCTCCACAGATATAAATACCATTTAACAACTGCCGCCGCTTCTGTACTGCAACGAACTACACTCCTGGAAATTGAAATAAGACCACCGTGAATTCATTGTCCCAGGAAGGGGAAACTTTATTGACACATTCCTGGGGTCAGATACATCACATGATCACACTGACAGAACCACAGGCACATAGACACAGGCAACAGAGCATGCACAATGTCGGCACTAGTACAGTGTATATCCACCTTTCGCAGCAATGCAGGCTGCTATTCTCCCATGGAGACGATCGTAGAGATGCTGGATGTAGTCCTGTGGAACGGCTTGCCATGCCATTTCCACCTGGCGCCTCAGTTGGACCAGCGTTCGTGCTGGACGTGCAGACCGCGTGAGACGACGCTTCATCCAGTCTCAAACATGCTCAATGGGGGACAGATCCGGAGATCTTGCTGGCCAGGGTAGTTGACTTACTCCTTCTAGAGCACGTTGGGTGGCACGGGATACATGCGGACGTGCATTGTCCTGTTGGAACAGCAAGTTCCCTTGCCGGTCTAGGAATGGTAGAACGATGGGTTCGATGACGGTTTGGATCTATCGTGCACTATTCAGTGTCCCCTCGACGATCACCAGTGGTGTACGGCCAGTGTAGGAGATCGCTCCCCACACCATGATGCCGGGTGTTGGCCCTGTGTGCCTCGGTCGTATGCAGTCCTGATTGTGGCGCTCACCTGCACGGCGCCAAACACGCATACGACCATCATTGGCACCAAGGCAGAAGCGACTCTCATCGCTGAAGACGACACGTCTCCATTCGTCCCTCAATTCACGCCTGTCGCGACACCACTGGAGGCGGGCTGCACGATGTTGGGGCGTGAGCGGAAGACGGCCTAACGGTGTGCGGGACCGTAGCCCAGCTTCATGGAGACGGTTGCGAATGGTCCTCGCCGATACCCCAGGAGCAACAGTGTCCCTAATTTGCTGGGAAGTGGCGGTGCGGTCCCCTACGGCACTGCGTAGGATCCTACGGTCTTGGCGTGCATCCGTGCGTCGCTGCGGTCCGGTCCCAGGTCGACGGGCACGTGCACCTTCCGCCGACCACTGGCGACAACATCGATGTACTGTGGAGACCTCACGCCCCACGTGTTGAGCAATTCGGCGGTACGTCCACCCGGCCTCCCGCATGCCCACTATACGCCCTCGTTCAAAGTCCATCAACTGCACATACGGTTCACGTTCACGCTGTCGCGGCATGCTACCAGTGTTAAACACTGCGATGGAGCTCCGTATGCCACGGCAAACTGGCTGACACTGACGGCGGCGGTGCACAAATGCTGCGCAGCTAGCGCCATTCGACGGCCAACACCGCGGTTCCTGGTGTGTCCGCTGTGCCATGCGTGTGATCATTGCTTGTACAGCCCTCTCGCAGTGTCCGGAGCTAGTATGGTAGATCTGACACACCGGTGTCAATGTGTTCTTTTTTCCATTTCCAGGAGTGTATGTCGGTTCTTATGCATGGTAATTTTTACTGTAGGCAATTTCGACAGACAGCACTGGACTTCATAGGTGCCGCGCGTTTGTATTAAAGACTGCCTCGTCGAAGCCACTACTTTGACACATCCCCATCCTGACACCCAGCTTGTTATAACTGCGGACTCAAGTGACTCTACTATTGGGACTGTCATACAGCTGGAGGTGGGGGATGTTCAACAGCCTCTCCGTTTATTATCATGCAAGCTCTCACTTTCTGTATGGAAGTGGTCAGCATATGATTGAGAGCTGCTAGCAATTTACCAAGCAATACGTTACTTTCAGCAAGACATCGAGGAGTGCCAAATGATTATTTACACGGTCCACGATCCGCTCGTAGACTATCCATAATCCATCCAAGCACACCTGTCCTTGACCATTTAGGCCCTTAGATTACGTTACACAGTTCACCACCGACATCCGCAAATATGAAAACCACGGGAAACGTTATGGTAGATTACCGATCGCACATCAACGTCATATCATTCCGCTTTGACTGTGACCAGTTCACAGAAACGCAACAATAAGACCAGCAGTTACAGACTCTTCTCGACAACTCCTCCACGAATCTCTAGATGGATCTCCCAGAATCTGACACGCCCTCATGCTCCTCAATCATTTCGCCACATCATCTTCGACCAGTAACTTGATTCCCCATTGCGTACATCCGACTACACCCTGGCGATAGACTGTTTTGTATGGTATAATGTGGAAAAAGACTGTAAGCTTTGGACTCATGCCTGCGTTCTATACCAAAGGAGCAATGTATCACGTCATGCTCAACCGCCCCTGGGACACTTTGAAGTCCCAAGAGATCGTTTGCAGCATGTGCACTTTGATCTCATCCCATTACCCATCTCTGATGGCTATCATTACATCCTGTCAGCGTTTGACCATATCACGCGATGGGTAGAAGCTGCGACAGAATCTACCACCAAAGCGTTTATCGACACGTGGATTTCGCTCTAAGAAAAGTTGTGTTAAATTTTCAGAAATGGCTTTTGGCCTGGAGGTGATCTCTATAGATTGAAACTGATCACTACTAACAAATTATCTTCTATTTTGCGATGGAGACTGTATTTTTCATTATAAATATCAAATATTGAAATCATAGGCGGAATGGGCAAATTATGTAACAGTGAACTTCTAGGAAAATGCTGACATGGAAGGACTAGAACCCAAGGTTCTTCAACAGCGTTCACCGTTTAATTTCAAAGACAAATATATATCTATCATGAGCATTTAGAAAACAACAATGTAATTAAACAATTAATAAATTAGAAGAAGGTTACTTTAAACCATCAATTAATCCAGAATTTGCTTTACAGTCGTAATACTATGTAATTTGTCTAATTAATAACACCAAAATCAATGTTCACAGATTGGGTAACGCTCAGCATGAATCTGTACAATGAAATTTTTTTCTTATAAAAAAAAAACTCAAATTCGTTAATCACTGGGAAACAGCCTCTTAAACACAACTAAGTGAATAACATATTGTACCGCTTTAGAAAATAAACTGTATCAAAATATTAACAATAATTAACATTTTATCAATAATATTGTTTTACAGAAATAAGAGTGAGAACATTATACAATTAAGGGGAGACTAGGCTTGTAAAACTATTAACCGTCACAGTAACAGACCAGATGCAAGAACGTCAAACAGCACAGTAAGCAACGTCTTGCAACGCGAAAAACAAATAAGTTTCAACTATTACATGAAATATTATAGGCCCAAGGCCACTTTCCAACCACAATGAATAAAAACTTAACTTTGATAATTTGTTGTGTGGATTAATTGCAAACAGTCACAATATACAGATGGAGTCCCTCTGGAATGGATACACACAACAAGGTGTTTCAGCCGATGTCTAGGTGTTCCTTCCAGATCGCAGTTACGCGGACTGACCCGCACGATCCTATCGACCCAGTCGTGGACGACTGACGCAAGCAAGGTAACACCACTCAATTAAATACATTAACAACTAGGATGGGTGGTAGACCTTGGATACAAAACTTCTGAGTCAAGATACAAGAGGAAAACTCGCGTTAACTGCACACGCCATATTTGAACTACAGAATTAATATTAAATTCTCTTTAGCAAATCCCTGCAGCAGGCCACTGCGCTTAGGACTGATACAGTTTTAAGCAACCGCCCGAAATATCTGGGTCTTACCACCTTGAAACCCCAGTAACCTATCAAACACGATAAAATTCAATGCCATTAATCTGCTGAAGACAGCATAAGAAATTTACAGAAATCTTAAATATATAATTTGCAATAAAATAACAGATAGGTTACAAATTTGCACCACCAAGGCCTGCAGTTCTGCACATCATGCTGCAAGTAAAATAACAGAATTTAAAACGAGGCAAGTAAGTTTCAACACCTTATAATCTGAAACATATACGTTGGAAATATGATTGAAATTACTTAGTCTAAACACAACTGTCAGAACAGGAATAGCTTGTGAATGTGTATTTTATCTAGTAGCTTGTGTGCTTTGCCCTGTATTAAACTTTTCTGACTGCGAAAATGTAAATTTAATTTAGCTGCGAGAATATATACTGTCAATAATTTTCAACCAAACCAAACTTGCATGAATTTAGGTAACACGAAAACAGAATATGATGCGACACTATTGATTTGAAATTGGCTCTGGTATTAAAACAAAACTTGATCAATTTGAAAATAAAGGTCTCTGTGCTTAATGAAATAAAATTTATTACCTTTATCTATGCAATGATACTGCTCTTCGTACTGCTCTCTGTTAGTATTTTAAATCGTATAGTTAGCAAACAGCTACTGCGCAAGGCTGCTACTTAGCATACACTTTAATTAAATCGAATATGACTGAGACAATAACTTCTTGAGGAAAATAGTTAATCAAACACGACATGGATCTGGGAACTGGTATTGACTTGGGGTAACTAACAATATGACACTTACTTTAAAACTAGTATTTTGACTCTTTGAAAATTAGTAATGCTCGCAATTAACACACTCAATGAACTGATTATACATTAGCAATAGGCTTTACAGAATCATTGGATGTGAGTGCTATAAATTGTCTCAATTATCACTTATGAATACACGCATTGCACAAGTAACAAAACAACTTTCTTTGCCTTAATTATTTCAAACTTCTTTTGAGACTCCTTTTACAGTTGGTAAACATCATAGTATCTTGCAAATAAGAAATCATTACTGCACATAGCCACTAAATATCCAGCACACATCAGATACAACACGTCTTTACATTTGAGAGTCCTCCATACGTCTCTTGATCTATAGTTGGTCTAACACATTATCGACAACACTTTGAATCAGCGATCGCTGATGAAGCTCATGAAATGGATATTACTGTTGCAAGATGCCACAAATTATAACCGAACTAATTAGCACAAGTTGCAGAACAGAGTAGGCAGGTAACGAGATGCTCAGAATATGCATCAGGCTACCGCAGTTGCGACACGCACTTTTCCAAAAATCAGAAAACTATGCACTTATCACCACCAAACGTCAGCTAGAAGACGAGTGGTCCTCAAGGGGAGTGGTGACCACGAAACATAGATCTCCCTTCAAAACGCTCTGCTTTCAAAAAGGATTGTACATAGGGAGCGGACAACCAAATATTGTTGCCAGTGTGACAGATGAGAATATCGCTTGGAAACCACTGACCCCTTCGACGTCGTACCCCCTTTTAAGCAAAATTACCAAATGCAAAAAGGCAGGCCTTCAATAACAACAGCTTGAGGTAAATAAAATTACTAAGTAAACAGGCAGGCCTTCTTTAATAATAGCTTCTGTTAAGTAAGATTATGAAATAGAGAAAAGGCAAGCCTTTTTTAATAACAGCTTCAATTAAGTGAATACCAAGTATAAAACAGGTAGGCCTTCAATAATAACAGCTAAGACCTCAAAATCCAAAACTTTACTGGAGTTCACGAATCGAAGTTGAAGCTTGCCGATTCCGAAGGGGGCCCTGAAACTGTCCAGTACATATTATCATCCAGCTTCCGCTCTTCAAAACTCAAGCGTACGTCCACCAAGTTCATGTAGCTCCCTTGTAACGGATTGTGAGTCGCATCTCGACGATTCTCCTGCTATGTGTTTAAACTTAGCTTTGTTGAAGGCGAAATAAACTTTCTATGACTGTAAAAAATAGTTCAAATGGCTTTGAGCACTATTGGAGTTAACATCTGAGGTCATCAGTCCCCTAGAACTTAGAACTACTTAAACCTAACTAACCTAAGGACAGCACACATATCCATGCCCGAGGCAGGATTTGAATCTGCGACCATAGCGGTTGCGCGGTTCCAGACAGAAGCACCTAGAACCGCTCGGCCATACCGGGCGGCTTGTTCCAAACTGCAAAGAAAGATTTCATTTTGTCACGAGATGAAACGTTGCTGTCTCGTATTCGTAGATTCCTTGGTGTCACGCGAAGTTTCACACCGTGTTGCAGGCCACATGTTACATGCCATGACTCGCTCTTGGCTCGAGAGACAAATACAACTATGGGTCGCTCCGCTGAGTAACGGGGAAGCGTGTGTTGTAGGGGGAAAAATGTTCAAATGTGTGTGAAATCTTATGGGACTTAACTGCTAAGGTCATCAGTCCCTACGCTTACACACTACTTAACCTAAATTATCCCAAGTCTTTCGAGACTACTCACAGCCATTCAAAAATCCCGTCGAACCGAGATGGTAGCGGAAGCCATGTGAAACGTCCCCTTAGAACAATTTATACTGACTGAAACGTCCACCTAGAACAATTGTACAAGACTGTGCTTAACCTGGCACACAATAATTTTTAGCGCAACGCAATCTGACTTTCAATAACCCCTACAAAACAATGGCCCTGACTAACTTTAACCTATAACTTTTACAAATCACTTACCTCACAAAAATCTTCGCTGCTCGAACTACTGCAATACAGCGAGTGCCACTACTGCCAGCTAAATAAAAGATTCAAACTACTGAAGGTACTAACTACTGATAGGGATAGTTAGCAAATGAAAGATATTAATAGAGAACAAACAATGTATTTACCTTAATATTCATAATTGACATTCAGTCTTACAGATTATTAAAAATCCGCCATCTCTCTCCCCACATCCACCACTGCTGGCGGCTCACCTCCAACTGCGCAACGCAATCTGCTGTTCACATCCAGCTATAGCAGTTCATGACAACAATGGCAGGCAACAATGCAAACTAGCCACATACTGCACACAGCACAGCCAGTGATTTTCATACAGAGAGCGCTACGTAACGTTGCCAATAAGAAAACATAAATAGCAAACTTACATAAAGAAAACATAAACAGCCTACTTACATAACATAAATAGCAAACTTACATAAAGAAAACATAAACAGCCTACTTATATAGCCCCCATGCTCCCCACAAAAAATTTTACAAATGTTTTTTGGGCAGTGGCCAATAAAGATTTGATAAAATTTTTCATAATTACAATAACAAAGATATCCAATGCACACACTTATTGATACAATGTTGGTCAACAGCTAATATTGTTTCACAGTCAATAAAGACAGTCCTGATCATTCATCATAAGAGTAAACCTGCACTTTGTTTGCTCAAAGTCTGAGCAGTAAAATACAATGCACACGGAAGTAGTGGATTTCCATGCAGGATGTGACAATAATGGCGTGTGAAAAACGTAACACTCGGCTCCAAAGTAAAATGAGAAATGACAGTGAAGACGAAAGCAGTGTGTTGGCCCCACCATGTAATGAATTAACTAATATTCAAAATAGTAATTTGGTAACTGTGCATAGGGAAATGGAGCGGGCGTCAAACAATGGCGTAGACAGTCAAACAGGTAGTGAACAGGGAAGCATTATCGATCGATCGGTCGGCAACAGCTCGCCTCAGGAATCCGAAATGATAGGACACAATTTTGCATATACTGTAGATTCAGGTTTTGCGTCCTCACCGTTTCTCAAATGAGTCAAGACACATTTTCTGCTTGTCAAAATGTGAATGCTGCCGGTGAAAACGCACTGCCTAAAAGCATAGAGAAACAGATTCCAGACACTAATACATTATTATTGCAATTAATGCAAAAAATGGAACAAAATCAGAAACAAACACAGCAACAGTTAGACACAATGGAACAACACCAGAGACAAACACAGCAACAGTTGGACACAGTGGAACAAAATCTTAAAAAGTTAGACTCAGTGGAACATACGCTTGAACAAACACGTGAAGATTTAACTACTGAGATACATAAAATAGAATCGAAATGTCAAAAAGTCTGTAATGACGTAAAAACACAAATTTGTGAGCATTTTCAGCCTATTTTTTCGCGGCATGAAAATGCATTACAGAATCACGAAGCAGCCATAAAAGAGCTGCAAACCATTGTTCATGAAAATCATGAGACCTTGTGGGCTAAAATTGACTCAGTTGCATCTACCGATTCGGTTACGCAACTGGCAAAAACTCAGGAAAACTTAAAGAACACAGTAGATTCGATTTCAACACAAATTGACACTCTGAAACTTGGTTCAGAAAAACACACTGAGGAAATGTGTTCACTATCGGAGAAAGTAGCCGAACTTTCGGATCAGGTCACTAACTTATCTACAAAGGTAGATGATGATCTGAATGACACAAGACCCGTAGCCTTCACTGACACAGAAGACTATGAACAAATAAGAAAATTCAAACAAAATCAAAATCAAATCAATACACAGTACAAAAGAGAAATCCGGGAAGTACAAGATCAGCTGAAACAGGTAATACAAGAATTACGTATTTCAGAGGACACTCGCGCCCCAATACGGGAAGAGGGACATAGAAATACGGAACAGCCACAAAATAATAACACAGGGCATTTCGGAAGTTATGAAAGAAATTGGCAATGGGCACCGAATTTTGAGATCGAGCCGCCGACACGACGTAACAATGACCGACATGCTACTCGCCGACACGATGATTTTGACTATAAGCTGTTCATTACTACACGTAAATTCAAAACATTCAAGAATTCTGCCAACGACATTCATCCACAAGCGTGGCTCCATCAATTCTCTCATTGTTTTCCTCCCAACTGGTCATTAGAACACAGATTAGAATTTATGTGTGGCTACTTGGAGAATGAACCAGCTGTAAGAATGCGATCGGTCATTCACGATTGTCACAGTGAAGGAGATTTTTATCATGCCTTCCTTTCAGCATATTGGTCTCAAGCCACACAGGACCGAGTAAAACATAGCATCATGATGATGAAACACTTCGAACAATCTGAATTTTCCAGTCTTGTGAAATATTTTGAAGACATGTTGCACAAGAATCAATACCTGTCAAACCCATACAGCCCCTCAGAACTCATCCGCATTTGCTTAATCAAATTACCTGAACACTTACGGCATATTATTTTGGCAGGACGTTGCAAAGACGACATTGAAGCTTTTCAGGGACTGTTACAAGAACTGGAAATTGACACAGACAGTCGCGGGATGCGAAAACAGGAAAACAATCACTACAGGTCACATCCGTCACAATTCCGTGACGACAGAAACAATAAATGGCCACGACAAACCTATTCTTATAACGTAAATCGTGACCAAAACAGACACCACCCATATGACAACCACTGGCAGAGTAATAGTTACAGGGAAAGATCACCTCTCCGCAGTAATGACTATCACAGAGACAATCAGAGAAACAGACAATATGGAAACCAAAACAATTATTATCAAGGGAGACAGAATAACTTCAGACGTAACGGTCCAGCACGCAGTTACGACTCAGGCAGAAATTCTCCACCACGTAACAGACAAGAAAGAAACTATGTAAACTACCGACATGACGACAGGCGATATGATCGTAACGACAGACCTGAACTGCATCAGAACTGGCGAGTTTTAAACAGAGCTGGGCCCTCTGGGCAAGGCGAATTTGTAGAAGTTAGGTCTCCAAATCCCAATAACGACGCGCGCCAACAAAGAGACAATAAGGCGATGACTCACACCACTGGCAGCCACAAGACGTACTTATGAAACTGACGACGCAGCTGCCGTAGCTAGTAATTACGTAAAAATGGAAGACATTAGGGACATCTTACTCCAGGAACACGACGTAAAACATAACAACATTGCATATCCTGTGATTCATATTACTGTAAATGACGTAAAATTTACGGCAGTACTTGACTCTGGCAGTCCCATTTCAGTAATTAGTGAAACAGCTTTTAGCAAATGCAACAAATCGAACAATTGCCCCACACTTCCGTTACGTAAGATTAAATTACAAGGTGCAATCTTTGGAAAAAGTGTAGATGTACGCCAACAAACCAATTTAGAATTCTTTTGCCAAAGCCACAGCTTCTCTATGAACTTTCTTATTGTTCCATTATTGTCGACGGAAATTATACTGGGAGTAGACTTTTTGAATGAATACAAAGCAATCTTAAGCTTTCACGATGCTGAAATAAGTTTAGAGAAAGAAGGTAAGTCAATAGCTTTGAAATTTGAAGACTGGCTCTCAAACCATGATGAGGAAATTAATCGGCTTTACCTTCTGTTAGATAACAGTTCGGAATTTTCTACGGAACTAGACACTAACAATCACTCTGCAAGTACTGACAGGGATGACATCGACGGCATATTTGAAATTAATGAGTTAATTCAGAATAAAATTCAAACAATTGAGAATTGTAATGACACTGATAGGCAGGACCTTTTTGAGATTTTACAAGCACATTCCACAGTTTTTACTCACAAAACAGGAACAATCAAGGGATTTCAATACCAATTTCGTGTTCGTGAGCATACTAAATTTTGTGTTAGACCATACGTAATTCCGGCGCATTATAGGGACCGTGTTAGAACAGAAATACAATCTATGCTTGACGAGGGCATTATTGAGCCCGCAGCAAGCTCATACAACAATCCGTTACATGTTGTTGAGAAGAAAAATGGATCGATCAGACTTGTCTTAGATTCGAGACAAATCAATACTATCATTATTCCTGAAACAGACAGGCCGCAGACGATGGAAGAACTTCTTCAAAATTTTAATGGTGTAAAAGTGTTGTCTTCCATTGATCTCAGATCCAGCTTTTATCAGATCGAACTTCATCCAGAATGCAGAAAATACACAGCTTTCCTTTGTTTCGGCGTTTGTTATCAGTTTCGGAAACTTCCTTTTGGTTTGAACATTTCTTCAGCGGCATTCATTCGGGGGCTAAATTCCATATTACCTGAGTTCTTAAAACGTCACATCACCTTATATGTGGACGATATTCTAATAGCAGAAGCTTCATGGGAACAACATAACCGCATACTCAACAGTTTGTTACGTATTTTTGCAGAATCTGGAATTACAGTTAACTTGGAAAAGTCTGAATTCGGTAGGTCAAAGGTGAAGTTTTTGGGACATATTATTTCTTCTGAAGGCATTCAGCCGGATCCTGAAAAGTTAGAAGCAATCAGAGCCATTCCTGTTCCATCCACAAAAAGACAAGTCCGCAGTTTTCTAGGTCTCGTAAATTTTTACCGTCGTTTTCTGAATATGCAAATTCTAGTTACACCAAAACTTTGTTCTCTCACTGGAAAAAATACTATTTGGAACTGGGACGAACAAGCACAGTTGGAATTCAATTCTTTGAAAGAAGCGTTACTTCACGCGCCAATACTAGCTCATCCAGATCTGTCACAAGATTTCTGCCTTAGCACGGATTCTTCTAAAGTCGGTCTTGGTGCCCATTTATTTCAAGAAGCCATAGAAGATGACATTACTGTTCAGAAAACCATTGCTTTTGCAAGCCGAGTGCTAACAAAATCTGAAAAAAATTATTCCGTTACTGAATTAGAAGCTTTAGCTATCGTTTGGGCATTTAACAAATTCCGTTTCTTTCTTTCTGGTAAGCACGTAAAAGTATACAGTGATCATCGTGCATTACAGTTTCTTATGTCTTCAAAATTAAATCATGATAGGTTAAAACGTTGGGCATTGTTCCTGCAAGAATTCCGCTTCACAATAGTCTACATTCCCGGCAAGGAGAACATTGTTGCGGACGCACTGTCACGCGCACCGGCTGGGCTTGAGAAAAGTAACACAGAAGGCAACCTCGAGAAAAATTTCAGTATTCTTTACATTCAGAAAGTCGCCTTTGAAAACTTCATCACCACATCTTTAAAGGACATTGCTCATGAACAAGATAAAGATCCGATTTGGAAAGATATCAAAAGTAAATGGCATGAAAAGACACACACTCAGATTCGGCATTATTACCTGGTTAGAAACAACATACTCTTCAAACGCTGCACTGTTGATGACAAGCTATGGGTACTTTGCATTCCAGACGATTTTGTTAATAAGCTCATTTGGTACATTCATTTCAGCTACGCACATTTTGGCCCACGAAAATGTTATCATATTCTTCGAACGACTTGTTATTTTAACAATATGGAAAAGAGAATTCGAAGAGTCTTGTCTATTTGTAAACTTTGTCAAAAGGCGAAACCATCTACTATCTCACATCGTGCCCCGTTGTTTCCAATTATTCCTTCTAAATTAAAAGAATTTGCTGCTGTTGATCTTTTGGGACCCCTTGTCAGAACATCGAATGGATTTTCGTACGTTCTAGTCGCTGTTGAACTTACTTCAAAATTTGTTTCTTTCACTCCGTTACGTAAAGCCACTGGACGGTCTGTATCCAACGCCTTTGTTAAAAATTTCTTACGTGAAGTTGGACACGTTAGTAAAGTCATTTCAGATAACGGACCGCAATTCAGATCTGCTGTTTGGTCACGCATGCTTTGGAATCATAAAATCAAACCTGTTTTTATTTCATTGTACTCACCACACTGTAACCCGTCTGAACGGATTATGAAAGAAATCAATAAGCTTTGCAGACTTTATTGTCACAGAAAGCATCAGCATTGGGACAGATATTTACACTTATTTCAAAATGTGCTGAATGAAATGCCTCATGATTCCACTGCTTTACCACCTACTCTTGTACTGAAGAATGTAGAACCTCCGAACAGAATCAGAGAGCTTGTACCTTTCCCGAATACACGTAAACTTCGACACAAAGACATAATTGATTTGGCTCTTAAAAATATAAAATCTGCAGCAGACAAAAGGAGAAAACTACACGGTAAAGCAAATGCAAAGAAATTATATATTGGTCAGAAAGTTCTCATTAAAGCTCATTCATTGTCACATAAGAAGAAACACTTGAGTCACAAATTCTTTCTAGTTTACAATGGACCTTACAGAATCCGACGTATACCACATGATAATTGCGTTGAAGTTGAAACTCTGCGTACTAGGAAGAGTAAAGGTTTACACCACATTTCTCATGTAAAACCATTTATTGACAGATAATCTGCTTTTTAACTTAGTCTTTGCAATTTTCACTTCACGCTACTTGTACTATTTGTCACACTGAGAAACTGTTAACATGCAACTATGTTTTAAAGCTAACTAACCATCCAGTCAAGAACATAGGTAACTTAGACAAGTAATTACGAATGCATTGTTATTGCAAACAGACGACACAGTGTTGTTATTTATACATTCCTCCTTGTTAGTTGCACGATTACATAACGAATATACGGCTCACATACTTAGAACATATACCAGCACTGCTAATGAAATTTTCATGCAACATTTTGGTTTGCTTGAGAGTGGATTCTGGATTTAAAGTACTTTTTGTGAGATACTAGATGACACAGTGGTTAGTTTATGTGACAGCTACACGATTTTATCACGACGCTGCTAATACGTGACAATTTACAATGTTGCTTTTGCGGTGTATCTGTTTTATATCTGCACAGTTTTTTCTGAATTCTTCTGTAAAGTAAAACATGTTTTAGTAGTAACTTTTGTGCTATTGCTACAAGGAGACAGCCTTTTCCGTAGCACAACAATACTTTACAGCACAATAATTTCTTCATCACGGCAATAAGCGTAATAACTAAGTTATCTATACGCAAAGCATTTCACTTTTGTGTATCATGAGGTAAGTACATTGACTTCTGCAGAACTTAGCTTTCGGAGGACAATAACTACGACACTCCACAGAGATTATCTTACAACAAGATGCACCTTTAGCGCTACAGGACACGCATTTCAGTGATTAATTTTGTACTTAAAACATTTATTGTTAAAGATTTTTGAATTACAAAGAAAGTTTTTCGTGATACATTTCATTCCATTGCTGTAATCTGTAACACCTGAGGGTATAATTATAATAAACCTCAGGGGGGTACACGCCTACTTTGTGTACCATGTGTTTGGCAAGCACAAGGAGCCCTAGCTAATATGGTATTTGCTTATACAACTTTACACATCGGTACCATATTTCTCTAACACATAAATTACACACCTATCTGATCATTTAACAGAGAAACAAACATCCTTTTACTACGTCAGTGACACATGTTTACGCAATTACACAGTTGGGTAACTTCACACTTAAGAAATTGTATTTTGTCTGTACTTTGTGAACTGTTCGTATTTTTTCAGAACCATTGTGATACTATGAGAGCTTTGAATGATGTATTTGGTAAGGGAGTATGATTTTAAAGTACGTTTGAGGTAGATGACACTACTGAAATGAGCAGAGGATTTTCTTTAGGTTTTGAAATCATTGGCGGAAGCTACGACGTTTTTGACATTTGACTGAGGTGTTATGATGTTATTTTTACGACGACGATGTGTATTATGCTGTTGAGGTATGTTTATGTCAATAAGATGATGCTACCATATATGAGGAATGTGATTACGTGTTTATATGTATATGAATAATGAATAGAAGTTAGGGACTCTTGACTTGTGAAAAAGGATGTTGGAAACCAAGAATCGTACTTTGAGAGTTATGAAATGTGTGTGTAAATGCGTGAATGTATCACAATGCAAGCGGAAATTTTTTGGACACTGTCATATCAATAGCATTTTGTTTCTACAGATTTGTACCGCAAATTCTTGACCTGTGAAATATTTTTATATGAGACTGTCACTGTAGCGGAAACTGCTGTCATAAATATTTCCGTAAGAAAGTTAAGTGACCACCTGTACATAATGCGACGTGGGCACCCAGGTGTGTCAGACACCTGGAGAACGAGCCTTTTCAGACGCTCAGGTAGAAAAGAAAGCCATTAGGGTGTGCCAGAGGCACAGGTGGAAGAGAAGGACAAAGAGAGGCCTATATCCCTGTTTATGACATTCCTTTGTAGAGGGCATCGCTAATGCGACACCCTCGTTACTTAAAAACATATGATTACTCGCACTTTGTGCTAATTATTGAAATGCTTATGAATTGATGGGAAATATTCGTACATCTGCTCACCTGATTATGACAAGTGTCTTTCTACGAGAGTTGAGAGCCATTAACTTATGAAATGAAATGTCACATGACTACTGAATGATATTTTTATGCTTTGGTTTGCGTAATTGCTTATTTCATTTGATATCTGGTTTCCAGCTGTGTTGCAGCATTGCTTTTATAAAATAAAATGCATTTGCTAATGTGAACTCTTTCTGTCAGCAGATCTATTAAATGATAATTTTGTAATCCACATTCTTTAAAAAAGGAGCGCTTGGAAAGGAAAGAACAATAAGAAGTAACTAATAACAGTAACACTTAATTTTCTTTTCAGGTACATGGTAATATTTTTTTACAATCAGTTGTTATGGTGCACCACTTTAATTACATAGACATTAAGATGTGAATAGACATTTCCCTTGTATGCATTGTTGTTTTTCCTGTAATATTTTTTCTGCTTGAGCTATGTCATGTTTAGGTATAAGTTGCTGCTGTTTGTCAGGCATAGTGTTACTGAATTTGACTTTGTGTTACTCTTCTAAGCTAGTTTTTCTTGTTTCCTGCATTGCCTTATATTAGTTGTAATTTTGCACTTGCTTTGCTAATTTATGCTGCTTGCTTTGCCATTTCTATTTTTTGTCATTGATGTTTGTGTTAATTTTTTTTTGCTGCATTGCCTCGTCCCTTAGTTTAGTATCTGAGCTCAGTAGATTTAAGTTAGCTTAAGAGGAGGTAGACTATATAAGGAACTAACTATGATGACTTGGAAGAAATGTATTGAAAAGCTATAAGAAAATAGTTTGGCCAAAAAAAGGTAGTGCACAGTGGAGAAAAACTATTTTTGAAAGAGGATGTGAACAGAATACAGAAAGCATGCTTGGATAGGATTTTTTTGGTGGAAGCAAATGTTGAAACAAGACGAAAGATCTATCGAATGAAGTTGTGGGGTGGACTGCAGTACCAAATGCTACACTGAAAACAAACCCTGTCCTTTCCTTTTGTGTTATTCCGCTATATGTTTGTGTGCCCTTGTGTATTTGTGTTTTTCCTGTCTTTATGTGTTTAGCTGATGAGAGCTCTGTTGTAGACTTTTTCTAATAATATGTTATTTTCTTTGTAAAGATGCTTAGACATTATTTATTCTGTTTTGTTTTAATGCTCATGTGTGAAGTTGAATTTTTAAAAGTGATTCTGATCTTTTATTTTTGTACTCATGTCATAATTCTTGTAACACTGATGTATATGTTTATTTCTATTGTTTTGTAAAGCCTGCACTACAAATATTATCTGTATTGTTATGTTTTTAATGATGTATTTTGTATCTTTGTAATTGTATTCTTATGTTATATAATTGTAATTGACGCCAGTTAATCAAATTAAGTAACTTGAAAGCATTCATTTCACTGCACACATTTCTGTTGGTCATAGTATATGGACAATATGTGAGAAATAGGGACTGATAGTGTTTGCACGTGTGTTAATAATTCAGCAAGGGAATGGATAACAGCATTGCTGGTTCTAAGGACAATTTCAAAAACTTTGTGAGTGCACAAGTGGTGGTTATGGACTTGCTCTATTATACGCAAGACTCTTCAATGGTGATTGTGCACCTGCACAGTCGCAACAGACGGCTGCTGGCGATCTCTACAAGGACTGCAGTGGGTCTGCATCTTTGATGACCCACCAATACCACACTTTCTACAAGGACTGCAGTGGGTCTGCACCTCTGGTGGCCCACCATTACCACAATCTCTACCAGGACTACAGTAGGTCTACTCTGTGATGACCTACCTACCAATCTTCTTCAAAATGTCGAATGACTCTGCTGTGGGTTTGCTCTGTTGTGGCCCATTACATGTCAGCATGTCAAGAGTCAGCACTATCTTACCGTTGGAAGGACAATACTACTTCTTCAAGACTGCATGGAAATCCACTACTTCCGTGTGCATTGTATTTTACTGCTCAGACTTTGAGCAAACAAAGTGCAGGTTTACTCTTATGATGAATGATCAGGACTGTCTTTATTGACTGTGAAACAATATTAGCTGTTGACCAACATTGTATCAATAAGTGTGTGCATTGGATATCTTTGTTATTGTAATTATGAAAAATTTTATCAAATCTTTATTGGCCACTGCCCAAAAAACATTTGTAAAATTTTTTGTGGGGAGCATGGGGGCTATATAAGTAGGCTGTTTATGTTTTCTTTATGTAAGTTTGCTATTTATGTTATGTAAGTAGGCTGTTTATGTTTTCTTTATGTAAGTTTGCTATTTATGTTTTCTTATTGGCAACGTTACGTAGCGCTCTCTGTATGAAAATCACTGGCTGTGCTGTGTGCAGTATGTGGCTAGTTTGCATTGTTGCCTGCCATTGTTGTCATGAACTGCTATAGCTGGATGTGAACAGCAGATTGCGTTGCGCAGTTGGAGGTGAGCCGCCAGCAGTGGTGGATGTGGGGAGAGAGATGGCGGATTTTTAATAATCTGTAAGACTGAATGTCAATTATGAATATTAAGGTAAATACATTGTTTGTTCTCTATTAATATCTTTCATTTGCTAACTATCCCTATCAGTAGTTAGTACCTTCAGTAGTTTGAATCTTTTATTTAGCTGGCAGTAGTGGCACTCGCTGTATTGCAGTAGTTCGAGCAGCGAAGATTTTTGTGAGGTAAGTGATTTGTAAAAGTTATAGGTTAAAGTTAGTCAGGGCCATTGTTTTGTAGGGGTTATTGAAAGTCAGATTGCGTTGCGCTAAAAATTATTGTGTGCCAGGTTAAGCACAGTCTTGTACAATTGTTCTAGGTGGACGTTTCAGTCAGTATAAATTGTTCTAAGGGGACGTTTCACATGTAGCTGTCGGGCCAATGCACATGAATTTCTCACGTACCTTATCACAATGGACGAGTGCTAGGTGTGGCACTATGACCTTAAGGCAAAGGAGCACAGGAAGCGGTGACAACATGGGCATTCATCACCAGCCATCACTGGAGCAAGGTGAAGCTGTGGTGTAGTTCCACTTAATCAAAGAGCCGACTCGTGAAGATTACATCTTAGTTCTGCTGTTAACAAGCAGACCTGAACTTTTCGGCTCAGCGTAGAACAAGGTATCAGTGATCATAAGTGCGTTACAGCATCACTGAATGTAGCTATAAGCAGGGATACAAAGAAAGGTAAGAAGGTCTTTCTGTTTCGCAAGAACATCAGCAAACAGATCCCAAATTACTTGAGCGGTCAACATGACAATTTCATCTGCAGTACAAATCATGTTACGAGGTGGCCGGGGTGGCCGAGCGGTTCTAGGCGCTACAGTCTGGAACCGCGCGATCGCCATGGTCGCAGGTTCGAATCCTGCCTCGGGTATGGATGTGTGTGATGTCCTTAGGTTAGTTAGGTTTAAGTAGTTCCAAGTTCTAGGCGACTGATGACCTTAGAAGTTAAGTCCCATAGTGCTCAAAGCCATTTGGATTTTGGACCATGTTACGAGGTGCATTCAAGTTCTAAGGCCTCCGATTTTTTTTCTAATTAACTACTCACCCGAAATCGATGAAACTGGCGTTACTTCTCGACGTAATCGCCCTGCAGACGTACACATTTTTCACAACGCTGGCGCCATGATTCCATGGCAGCGGCGAAGGCTTTTTTAGGAGTCTGTTTTGACCACTGGAAAATCGCTGAGGCAATAGCAGCACGACTGGTGAATGTGAGGCCACGGAGAGTGTCTTTCATTGTTGGAAAAAGCCAAAAGTCACTAGGAGCCAGGTCAGGTGAGTAGGGAGCATGAGGAATAACTTCAAAGTTGTTATCACGAAGAAACTGTTGCGTAACGTTAGCTCGATGTGCGGGTGCGTTGTCTTGGTGAAACAGCACACGCGCAGCCCTTCCCGGACGTTTTTGTTGCAATGCAGGAAGGAATTTGTTCTTCAAAACATTTTCGTAGGATGCACCTGTTACCGTAGTGCCCTTTGGAACGCAATGGGTAAGGATTACGCCCTCGCTGTCCCAGAACATGGACACCATCATTTTTTCAGCACTGGCGGTTACCCGAAATTTTTTTGGTGGCGGTAAATCTGTGTGCTTCCATTGAGCTGACTGGCGCTTTGTTTCTGGATTGAAAAATGGCATCCACGTCTCATCCATTGTCACAACCGACGAAAAGAAAGTCCCATTCATGCTGTCGTTGCGCGTCAACATTGCTTGGCAACATGCCACACGGGCAGCCATGTGGTCGTTTCGCATTTTCAGGTCGTCATGCAGGATTGTCTGCACAGAACCCGCAGAAATGCCAACTCTGGAGGCGATCTGTTCAACAGTCATTCGGTGGTCCTCCAAAACAATTCTCTCCACTTTCTCGATCATGTCGTCAGTCCGGCTTGTGCAAGCCCGAGGTTGTTTCGGTTTGTTGTCACACGATTTTCTGCCTTCATTAAACTGTTGCACCCACGAATGCACTTTCGACACATCCATAACTCCATTACCACATGTCTCCTTCAACTGTCGATGAATTTCAATTGGTTTCACACCACGCAAATGCAGAAAACGAATGATTGCACGCTGTTCAAGTAAGGAAAACGTCGCCATTTTAAGTATTTAAAACAGTTTTCATTCTCGCCACTGGCGGTAAAATTCCATCTGCCGTACGGTGCTGCCATCTCTGGGAGATATTGACAATGAACGCGGCCTCATTTTAAAACAATGTGCATGTTTCTATCTCTTTCCAGTCCAGAGAAAAAAAATCGGAGGCCTTAGAACTTGATTGCCCCTCGTAAGTATCAACGGAGATAGCTCAAGAGTATTGTGTGAGGGGCGTCTAATAACTAAGTTTCACTATTTTACATAAAAATACCATTACACACAGAGTATCATGTTGAAATTATGTTACTGATGTTGTATGGTGCTTCTGTTACTTTTTCACATAAACACCAAGCTTTTCCAAGAAGTTTTGGTAACATGAGACATTTTTTTTTTTTCAAACAACTCTAGTAGCAGGCCGAGCCCAGTGCCGTAACCAGCTGTTCACCGCTGACTTCATCATCATTGTTGAAGTGCTTACTTGAAAGATACCCTTTGCGTTAGGGGAACAGGCTAAAATCACTTGGAGGAAGATCTGCTGAATATGCAGAATTTGGGAAAAGTTCCAGTTGAATCTTCCGAATTCTTCATGGGTCTTCCGAGTTGCGTGAAGCCAAGCATTGTCATGAAGGATGAAAAATTTGTGATCAAAAGCCCCGGACGTTTTCTTTGGATGGCAGCTCGTAGATTTCTCAAGACATTACAGTACCTCTCTGTACTCATTCTGGTGTTACGATGCAGGTAGTAAACGAGTAGCACATTCTGATAGTCCCAAAAGATGATTGCCATAACTTTTTTTGCCGAATCTGTGACCTTTGACTTTTTTGGGGCACGTGTGCCAGGTTTCTTCCACAAAATGCTCTGACTTTTTGTCTCTGGGGTCGAATGAGGGACCAAGCGAGGTGGCGCAGTGGTTAACACACTGGACTCGCATTCGGGAGGGCGTCGGTTCAAATATGCGTCCGGCCATCCAGATTTTGGTTTTCCGTGAGTTTCTTAAATTGCTCCAGGAAAATGCCGGGATGCTTCCTTTGAAACGGCACTGCCGATTTCCTTCGCCATCTTTGCTGCAATCCGAACTTGAGCTCCGTCTCTAATGACCTCGACGTCGACTGGACGTTAATCCCTTTTTTCCTTTCGAATGAGGGGCCCAGTTCATGCAGGCTCCTCCTCAGGCAGATGTTAACTCCCAAGAGATATCGACAGCAGATAGTCATTTTGCCGCTAAAAACCCAATGAGAAAGCGCAGCTCACAAGCGGACACATTTTATCGTGGTAGCTCCATGCTAACTGGTAGCATACTGGCAATATACTGTGGTATGCAATGCAACCCGGTTTGAGCGTTGTCTCTGTGGCCGTCACGCGTCAAGGACACAATTTATTTTGCAGAGAAATAAAACAGGGAAAATTACTTATTGGACGTCCCTCTCACAATATTCTAGGCAGGAATGTGTCGAGGGAAGCTTTGAGGGATGAAAAAGATCAACCGTCTTTCGACAGTTGTGTCAGAAAGGTGCTACGAAGGAAAAGAGAACGTCACTGCAAATTTAAACGTAGCCGAAGCCTCACAGACAAACAAAGCCTGAATGAATTCATAATTAGAGTAAAGAGAGCCACAAGTGAAGCGTTCAACGGATTGCAGAGTAGAATTCCGTCAACCGACTTGACAGAAAATCCTTAAGAAATTTTGGTGTTACGTTATATCAGTATTCGGATCGACGCCATCTCTCTAGACATTCTGTGATCACGGAAGATGACACAGAGAAGGCCGAAATAAATAAAAAGGTTCAAATGGCTCTGAGCACTATGGGACTTAACATCTTAGGTCATCAGTCCCCTAGAACTTAGAACTACTTATACCTAACTAACCTAAGGACATCACACACATCCATGCCCGAGCCAGGATTCGAACCTGCGACCGTAGCAGTCCCGCGGTTCCGGACTGCAGCGCCTAGAACCGCACGACCACCACGGCCCGCTAAGGCCGAAATACTAAACGACTTTTCCCAAGACTATTTCACTGAGGAAAATTGCATAATTTCTCCTTTAAAATCGACGCACGAATATCAAAATGGTGGATATCGAAGTAAGTAACCATCGGATAGAAAAGCAATTTAAATCGCTCAACAAACGAAACATCACTGGACCTGACGGGATACCAGTACGATTTGAAACGTCCCCTTTTGAAGAATTGTATACGAGACTGTGCTTAACCTGACACACAATATTTTTAGCGCAACGCAATCTGACTTTCAAAAATCCCTACAAAAGAATAGACCTGACTTAACATTAACCTATACCTTTCACAAATCACTTACCTCACCAAAAATCTTCGTTACTCGAAGTACTGCAAAACAGCGAGCGCCACTACTGCCAGCTAAATAAAAGATTCAAACTACGGAAGGCACTAACTACTGATAGGCATAGTTAGCAATTGAAAGATGTTAATAGAGAACAAACAATGTATTTACCTTAACAGTCATAATATATATATTAGTTCATGACATCCAGTGTTACAAATTTCAAAACTCCGCCATCTCTCTCCCCACATCCACCACTGCTGGCGGCTCACCTCCAACTGCGCAACGCTACGCGCTGTTCACGTCCAGCTGCCCAACACTACAGACAACAATGCAAACTAGCCACAGACTGCACACAGCACAGCCAGTGATTTTCATACAGAGAGCGCTACGTGGCGGCGGCGTTACCAATATAAGAACCTAAATAGCCTACATATAAGAACCTAAACAGCCTACTTACATAACCCGCATGCTCCCCACAAAAAATTTTACAAATTGTTTTGGGCACTGGGCAATACATGTTTGTTAAAATTTTTCATAATCGTAATTACAATAACAAAGAAATCAAATGCACACACTTATTGATACAATGTTGGTCAAAAGCTAAAATTTTCTCACAGTCCATAAAGATAGTCCTGATCATTCATCATAATAGTAATTATAGTTTTTTTCACAAAGTCTCATTAGTAAAAGAAATTGCACACAGAAGTAGTGGATTTCCATGCAGTCTTGAAGAAGTAGTGTTGTCCTTCCAACGGAAAGACAGTGCTGACTCTTGACATGCAGACAGGTAATGGGCCACAACAGAGCAAACCCACAGCAGAGTCAGTCGAAGTTTTGAAGAAGATTGGTAGGTAGGTCATCACAGAGCAGACCCACTGTAGTCCTGGTAGAGATTACGGTATTGGTGGGCCACCAGAGGTGCAGACCCACTGCATTCCTTGTGGAAATAATGGCACTGATGGGTCATCAAAGATGCAGACCCACTGCAGTCCTTGTAGAGATGGCCAGCAGCCATCTGTTGTGACTGTGCAGGTGCACAATCACCATTGAAGAGTCTTGCGGATAATATAGCAAGTCCATAACCACCACTTGTACACTCACAAAGTTTTTGGAATTGTCCTTAGAACCAGCAATGCTGTTATCCAGTCCCCTGCTGAATTATTAACACACGTGCAAACACTATCAGTCCCTACTTCTCACATATTGTCCATATACTATGACCAACAGAAACGTGTGCAGTGAAATGTAACTTACAAGTTACTTAATTTTATGAACTGGTGTCAATTACAATTTTATAACATAAGAATACAATAACAAAGGTACAAAATACGTCATTAAAGAACATAACAATACAGATAACATTTGTGGTAAAACAGGCTTTACAAAAGAATAGAAATAGACATATACGTCAGTGTTACAGGAATTATGACATAAGTAAATATATAAAAGATCAGAATAATTATTGAAACATCAACTTTACACATGAGCATTAAAATAAAACAGAATAAATAATGTCTAAGCACCTTTACAAGGGAAATAACATAATATCAGAAAAATTCTACAATGTAACTCTCATCAGCTAAACACATAAAGACAGGAAAACACAAATATACAAGAGTACACAAACACATAGCAGAATAACACAAGAGGAAAGGGCAGGGTTTGTTTTCAGTGTAACATTTGGAACTGCAGTCCAACCTAAAACTTCATTCCATAGATCTTTCGTCTTATTTCAACATTTGTTTCCACCAAAAAAAAAAAAATCCTATCCAAGCATGCTTTCTGTATTTTTATGTTCACATATATCTCACCTCATTATTCATTTTCCATTATCTTACCTCATCATTTATTTCCAACAAAATCCTACCTAAACCTGTCGTCCCTAAACCCAACTTTTTTTGTTCATATCCTCTTTCAAAATTCTTTTTTTGACCACACCATTTTCTTATTGCTTCTCAATGCATTTCTTCCAATTCATCATAGTTAGTTTCTTATATAGTCTACCCCCTCTTAAGCTAACTTAAATCTACTGAGCTCAGATGCTAAACTAAGGGACGAGGCAATGCAGCAGCACAAAACAATTAACACAAACAGCAATGACAAAAAAAAGGAAAATTGCAAAGCAAGCTACAGTAAATCTAAATTACCAAGCAATGCAACATTACAACTAATATGAGCCAATGTGCAGCAACAAGAAAAATAAATCAGTAGTAAAACTAGCTTAACAGAGTAATACAAAGTGAAATTTAGTAACACTATGCCTGGCAAACAGCAGTAACTTATACCTAAACATGACATAGCTCAAACAGAAAAAATATTACAGTAAAAACAACAATGCAGATAAGGGAAATGTATATTCACATCTTAATGTCTATATAATTAAAGTGGTGCACCACAAAAAATAATTCTACAAAAAATTACCAAGTACTCGAAAAGAAAATTATGTATGCAAGTTGTGTGAAGGGAAATGTCTTTTTGTGCTCCTTCGTTTTTTTTCTTTTTAAAGTTATTGTTTACTGGATCTGTAGGCATAAAATATCTATATTAGTACATTCATAAAATTTTATTTTAAACAATGCTGCAGTGCAGCTAGAAACTAGATATTAAAGAAAATAAGCAAATAAATACATAAAGCAAGCCATATGGCATTTCTTTCAACTAGAAAGACAGTAGTCATAATCAGGTGTATAGAAATAAAAATATTTCTCGTCATTTCATTCGGCATTGCAGTAAATATCATAAATTAAGAGCTCCACAGTGTTATCATGTTTTCAAGTTTGAGGATGTCGTATTTACGATGCTTTCTACAAAGGAATGTCAACAGCGAGGGTAATGGCCTCACTTTTTTTTTCTACCTGTGCCTCTGGAAAGGCACACCCTAATGGCTTTTTCTCCAGGCGTCTGACACAGCTGGGTGCCCACGACGCACGTACAGGTGGTCACTTAACTTTCTTACGGAAATATTTACGACAGCAGTTTCCGCTACAGTGACAGTCTATTATAAAAATATTTCACAGGTCAAGAATTTGCGTTACAAATCTGTAGAAACAAAATCCTATAAATATAACAGTGTCCAAAAAGTTTTCGCCGGCATTGTGATACATTCACGCATTTACACACATTTCATAACTCTTAAAGTACGATTCTTGGTTTCCAACAACCTTTTTCACAAACCAGAGTCCCTAAACACTACTCATTATTCCTTACCTTATTTGTCGACACTTCTTCAATATTTCATCATAACAGATACGTAGCTTAATCAAATAACTCATATAGCATCAGCTTATTGATCATAAACATACCGCAACAGCATAATACACATAGTCATCGTAATAATAACATCATAACACCTCAGTCAACTCTCAAAATCGTCGTAGCTTCCTCCAATAATTAAAAAAATTCTCTCCTCATGTCAAAAGTGTCATCTGCCTCAAACGTACTTTAAAAATCGTGATCCCATACCAAATACATTATTCAAAGCTCTCATAGTATCACAATGGTTCCGAAAAAATATGAACAGTTCACACAGTACAGACAAAATACAGTTTCATAAGTGTGAAGTAATCCAACTATGTAATTGTGTAAACATGTGTCACTGATGTAGTAAAAAAAATGTTTGTTTCTCTGTTAAATAATCAGGTGGCTGTGTAATTCTGTGTTGAAGAAATATGGTACCAATGTGTTAAATGATCAGATAGGTGTGTAATTTATGTGTTAGAGAAATATGGTACCGATGTGTAAAGTTGTATAAGCAAATACCATATTAGCTAGGGCTCCTTGTGCTTGCCAAACACATGGTACACAAAGTAAGCGTGTACCCCCCTGAGGATTATTGTAATTATACCCTCAGGTGTTACAGATTACAGCAATGGAATGAAATGTATCACGGAAAACTTTCTTTGTAATTCAAAAATCTTTAAAAATAAATGTTTTAAGTACAAAATTAATCACTCAAATACGTGTCCTGTAGCGCTAAATGTGCGTCTTGCTGTAAGATAATCTCTGTGGAAGTCTCGTAGTTATTGTCCTCCGAAAGCTAAGTTCTGCAGAAGTCAATGTACTTACCTCATGATAAACAAAAGTGAAATGCTTTGCGTATAGATATCTTAGTTATTACGCTTATTGTTGTGATGAAGAAATTACTGTGCTGTAACGTATTGCTGTGCTATGGAAAAGGCTGTCTCATTGTAGCTATACCGCAAAAGTTACTATTAAACATGTTTTACTTTCCAGAAGAATTCAGAAAAACTGTGCAGATATAAAACAGATACACCGCAAAAGCAACATTGTAAATTGTCACTCATTAGTAACGTCGTGATATAATCTTGTAGCTGTCACATAAACTAACCACTGTGTCATCTGGTATCTCTCAGAAAGTACTTTATTTCAGAATGAATTTTCAAGTACACCAATATGTTGCATTAAAATCTCAGTAGAAGTACTGGTAAATGTTCTAAGTATGTGAGCCTTATAGTCATTACGTAATCGTGCAACCAACAAGCAAGAATGTACACACACAATAACACTGTGTCGTCTGTTCGCAATAACAATGCATTCGTAATTTCTGTTTAAATAAGTTCTCTTGGTTCTTGAGTGGATATTGAACTTCAAAACATTGTTGGATGTTAACAGTTTCTCAGTGTGACAAAGCGTACTGGGAATGTAAAGTGAAAAGTTATATGGCAAAGACAAAGTTAAAAAGCAGATTATCTTTCAATAAACGGTTTCACATGTGAAATGTGGTGTAAACCTTTACTGTTCCTAGTAGGCAGTGTTTCAACTTCGACGCAATTATCGTGTGGTATACGTCGGTAAAGAATACTGGAATTTTGCTCAAGGTTAGCGTCAATGTTATTTTTCCCTGAGCCAGCGGGCGCAAGTGGCTGCCTGCGGTGCGAGTCATTGTCTGTTTCTTTATTGGCGCGTGTCGTTATTGGGATTAGGAGACCTAACTTCTACAAATTCACGTTGTCGAAAGTGCGCTGCTCTGTTTGAATCCCGCCAGTTCTGATGCAGTTCAGGTCTGTCGTTACGATCATATCGTCTGTCGTCATCTCGGTAGATTCCATAGTTTTTTTCTTGTCGGTCATGTGGTGGAGAATTTCTCCCTGAATTATCACTGCACGGTGGACCGTTGCGTTTGAAGTTATTCTGTCTCCCGTGATAATAATAGTTCTGGTTGCCATATTGTCTGTTTCTACGATTGTCTCTGTCATATTCATTACTACGGAAATGCGATCTTTCTCTGTAACTATTACTCTGCCAGTGGTTGTCATATGGGTGGTGTCTGTTTTGTTCACGATTTGCGTTGTGAGAATAGCCTTGTCGTGTCCAGTTATTATTTCTTTCATCGCGGAATTGCAACGGATGCGACCTGTCATTCTTGTGTTCCTATTTTCGCGTTCCGCGATTGTCAGTGTCAATTTCTAGTTCTTGTAACAGTCCCTGAAAAGCTTCAATGTCGTCTTTGCAACGTCCTGCCAAAATAATATGTCGTAAATGTTCAGGTAATTTGATTAAGCAAATGCATATGAGTTCTGCAGGGCTGTATGGGTTTGAAAGGTACTGATTCTTCTGCAACATGTCTTCAAAATATTTCACAAGACTGGAAAATTCAGATTGTTCGAAATGTTTCATCATCATGATGCTATGTTTTAGTCGGTCTTGTGTAGCTTGAGACCAATATGCTGAGAGGAACGCATGGTAAAATTCTCCTTCACTGTGACAATCGTGATTGACCGATCGCATTCTTACAGCTGGTTCGTTCTCCAAGTAGCCACACATAAATTCTAACCTGTGCTCCAATGACCAGTTGGGAGGAAAACAATGAGAGAATTGTGGAGCCACGCTTGTGGATGAATGTCGTTGGCAGAATTCTTAAACGTTTTGAATTTACGTGTAGTAATGAACAGCTTATAGTCAAAATCATCGTGTCGGAGAGTAGCATATCGGTCATTGTTACGTCGTGTCGGCGGTTCCATCTCAAAATTTGGTGTACCTTGCCAATTTCTTTCATAATTTCCGAAGTGCCCTGAGTTATTATTTTGTGGCTGTTCCGTATTTCTATGTCCCTCTTCCCGTATTGGAGCGCGAGTGGCCTCTGAAATATGTAATTCTTGTATTACCTGTGTCAGCTGATCTTGTACTTCCCGGATTTCTCTTTGGTGTTGCGTATTAATTTGATTCTGATTTTGTCTGAATTTCTTAATTTGTTCATACTCTTCTGTGTCAGTGATGGCTACAGGTCTTGTGTCGTTCAGATCATCATCTACCTTTGCAGATAAGTTAGTGAACTGATCCGAAAGTTCGGCTACTTTCTCCGATAGTGTACTTATTTCCTCAGTGTGTTTTTCTGAACCAAGTTTCAGAGTGTCCATTTGTGTTGAAATCGTATCTACTGTGTCCTTTAAGTTTTCTTGAGTTTTTGCAAGTTGCGTAATCGAATCGGTAGATGCAACTGTGTCAATTTTAGCTTGCAAGGTGTCGTGATTTTCATGAACAATAGTTTGCAGTTCTTTTATGGCTGCTTCATGATTCTGTAATGCATTTTCATGACGCGAAAAAATAGGTTGGAAATGCTCACAAATTTGTGTTTTTACGTCATTACAGACTTTCTGACATTTCGATTCAATGTTATGTAACTCAGCAGTTAAATCTTCACGTGTTTGTTCGAGAGTTTGTTCCAATGAGTCTAACTTTTGAAGCTTTTGCTGTGTTTGTCTCTGATTTTGTTCCATTGTGTGTAACTGTTGCTGCATTTGTCTCTGGTGTGGTTCCATTGTGTCTAACTGTTGCTGTGTTTGTCTCTGATTTTGTTCCATTGTGTCTAACTTTTGAAGCTTTTGTCCCATTTTTTGCATTAATTGTAATAACAATGCACTGGTGTCTGAAACATGTTCCTCAGTGCTTTTCGGCAATGAATTTGCACCGGCAACATTCACATTTTGACAAGCGGAAAATGTGTCTTGACTCATTTGAGAAAACGGTGAGAACCCAAAACCTGAGTCTACAGTATTTGCAATATTGTGTTCTGTCATTCCCAATTCCTGAGGCGAGCTGTTGCCGACCGATCGATCGATAATGCTTCCCTGTTTACTACCTGTTTCACTGTCTACACCATTATTTGACGCCCGCTCCATTTCCCTATGCACAGTTACCAAATTACTACTTTGAATATTAGTTAATTCATTACATGGTTGCAATTTTACAGTGATGAACAATCTGGACTGTCTTTATGGACTGTGAGAAAATTTTAGCTTTTGACCAACATTTTTATCAATAAGTGTGTGCATTTGATATCTTTGTTATTGTAATTATGAAAAATTTTATCAAATCATTATTGGCCACTTCCCCAAAACAATTTGTAAAATTTTTTGTCGGGAGCATGGGGGCTATGTAAGTAGGCTGTTTATGTTTTCTTATTGGCAACGTTACGTAGCGCTCTGTATGAATATCACTGGCTGTGCTGTGTGCAGTCTGTGGCTAGTTTGCATTGTTGTCTGCCATTGTAGTGTTGGGCAGCGGCAGCTGGATGTGAACAGCGCGTAGCGTTGCGCAGTTGGAGAGGTGAGCCGCCAGCAGTGGTGGATATGGGGAGAGAGATGGCGGAGTTTTGAAATTTGTTATACTGGATATTATGAACTGCTATATATATTATGACTATTAAGGTAAATACATTGTTTGTTCTCTATTAACATCTTTCAATTGCTAACTATGCCTATCAGTAGTTAGTGCCTTCCGTAGTTTGAATCTTTTATTTAGCAGGCAGTAGTGGCGCTCGCTGTTTTGCAGTACTTCGAGTAACGAAGATTTTTGGTGAGGTAAGCGATTTGTGAAAGGTATAGGTTAATGTTAGTCAGGGCCATTCTTTTGTAGGGATTTTTGATAGTCAGATAGCGTTGCGCTAAAAATATTGTGTGTCAGTTTAAGCACAGTCTTGTATAAATTGTTCTAAGGGGACATTTCAGATTCTACACAGATTATGCGAAAGAACTTGCCTTTCCTGTTGCAGCAGTGTACCATCGGTCTCTTAAGGAGCGAAGCGTTCCTAATTATTGGAAAAAGCACAGGTCAGTCCGTTTTCAAGAAAGGTCGTCGAACAAACGCACAAAACTATAGGCCTATGTCTGTGCCATCCGTCTGTTGTAGAATTGTGGAACATGTTTAATGCACATGTACTGAAAAGGTTCTAGCAAACAGAACGCAGAATGTTATTCTGAAGAGATAAAAATCTACAGACATAAAAGTAATTTCGGGGGTACCTCAGTGACCCAGTGGATGGCTTCGGCTGTTCCATGATGGTTTTCGTGGATGAAAATGAAATGATCGTATGGCATTTCTTGGCCGGGATATCCCCTTTGGGGTTCTGCCGCTGTACTGCAAGTATCTTTAGTTGGTGCCAGTTCAGCAACTTGCTTGTCAATGATGATGAAAGACACACAACACCCAGTCCCCTTTCGGGACTCAAAGCACGGTCCCCTTGCGTGGTAGGCGGTAACGCTACCTCTGCGCTACCGAGGCGTTCTTTCGTGAGTGATGCTAGTGTATACAGAGAAGTCTCAACGCTAGAAAATTATAGCGAAATGCAGGAAAATCAGCAGAGAATCGACGCTTGGTGCGGGGAGTGGCAATCCATCAATATAAACAAATATATGGTGTTGTGCATAAACAGGCACAAAGGCCCATTACTGTAAGATTCCACATTATACAACAGTAAGTGGAAGTAGTTATTCCGAAAAATATCTATGAGTAATTGCAAGGTGCGTTTTAAAAGGGAGTGACGATGTAAAACTAACCACAGGTAAGGCAGACGCCAGATCGAGATTCATTGGATGAATTGTCAGGAAATGTCGTTCATTAAAAGAAGGTAACTTACAAAACACTCGTTCGACCAATACTTCAATATCGTTTGTCAGTCTGGGATGAGTAAAAGATAAGATTGATAAGGTAAACGGGGAAGAAAATGGTTCAAATGGATCTGAGCACTATGGGACTCAACATCTTAGGTCATAAGTCCCCTAGAACTTAGAACTACTTAAACCTAACTAACCTAAGGACATCACACACACCCATGCCCGAGGCAGGATTCGAACCTGCTACCGTAGCAGTCCCGCGGTTCCGGACTGCAGCGCCAGAACCGCACGGCCACCGCGGCCGGCAAACGGGGAAGATCCAAAGAAGAGCAACCCGTTTCGTTGCAAGTTTATTTAACAAGCACGAAAGTGTCAAGCAGATGCTCAGCCAACTTGATTGGCAGACGCTGCCAAGTAAGGTGTTTGCATCACGGTGTGGTTTCTGCTAAAAGTTCCGAGAGCGTACGTTGATAGAAGAGTCATTCAGTATATTGACTTATCCTTCGTACATCTCGAAAAACGACTACGGACGTAAAAGTAGAGTAATTCAAGCCCACACGGAGGCTTACCAGCAATCGTCCTTCCGCGAACCACTCGTGACTGGAACAAGAAAAGGAGAAATGACAGTGGTACAGAAATTACATTGCGCCGTACACCGTGAGATGACTTGCAGATTATGGATTTAGATTTAGATTACGCTGGTAAGAAGTAATGTCGCAGGAACGTACTACCGAAATCTCCTGAGGAGGTTACGAGAAGCTGTGAAGAAGAAGCCCCACCTCGTTCTGTACAGGACACAGCGCTACTTCTTTTGGCTTCCATATTGGCTTCACCCTCAATATTTTGGTGATGTAGAACCTAGTGACTCCCTCATCTTTCTTCAGTTGTAATCATTGCTTGGCAAAAATTTCCAGAATGGCAATGTGGTGATTTTCCTGAACAGTGAAAATGCATACTGCTACTACTGTAAAATAGTTCGTGCCGGGAAAAGGGGATATAATTGTTAGATCCCACTTCTGACACCAATTGTAAAAGATTACTTGCCGGGAAAGGGGGATACAATTGTTACATCCCACTTCTGAAACCAATTGTAAAAGAGTAAGTGGTTTGGGGACGGGGAGAGAAACTTCTGTACCAACGTTAATGTATAAAATGGCAGGGAAGGAGGGAAAAGGCTGTTAAATATGCCTCGTGACGACAGGGTGCAGATGGTAGAGAGGTCAGGATTTGATAGTGGGCATCCAGGGCTGCCGTTAAATGACAAAACAGGGCATTAAGTACAATAAAGAGGATATATTTCAATATAAGGAGTACAAAAGGTGCGCCTAGGGTCGGAAGTTAGTAGGTTTAGGCCAGTCTAGAAGGTCGAACAATTACATCTACATCTACATCTACATCCATACTCCGCAAGCCACCTGACGGTGTGTGGCGGAGGGTACCTTCAGTACCTCTATCGCTTCTCCCTTCTATTCCAGTCTCGTATTGTTCGTGGAAAGAAGGATTGTCGGTATGCCTCTGTGTGGGCTCTAATCTCTCTGATTTTATCCTCATGGTCTCTTCGCGAGATATACGTAGGAGGGAGCAATATACTGCTTGACTCTTCGGTGAAGGTATGTTCTCGAAACTTTGACAAAAGCCCGTACCGAGCTACTGAGCGTCTCTCCTGCAGAGTCTTCCACTGGAGTTTATCTATCATCTCCGTAACGCTTTCGCGATTACTAAATGATCCTGTAACGAAGCGCGCTGCTCTCCGTTGGATCTTCTCTATGTCTTGTATCAACCCTATCTGGTACGGATCCCACACTGCTGAGCAGTATTCAAGCAGTGGGCGAACAAGCGTACTGTAACCTACTTCCTTTGTTTTCGGATTGCATTTCCTTAGGATTCTTCCAATGAATCTCAGTCTGGCATCTGCTTTACCGACAATCAACATTATATGATCATTCCATTTTAAATCACTCCTAATGCGTACTCCCAGATAATTTATGGTATTAACTGCTTCCAGTTGCTGACCTGCTATTTTGTAGCTAAATGATAAAGGATCTATCTTTCTGTGTATTCGCAGCACATTACACTTGTCTACATTGAGATTCAGTTGCCATTCCCTGCACCATGCGTCAATTCGCTGCAGATCCTCCTGCATTTCAGTACAATTTTCCATTGTTACAACCTCTCGATACACCACAGCATCATCTGCAAAAAGCCTCAGTGAACTTCCGATGTCATCCACCAGGTCATTTATGTATATTGTGAATAGCAACGGTCCTATGACACTCCCCTGCGGCACACCTGAAATTACTCTTACTTCGGAAGACTTCTCTCCATTGAGAATAACATGCTGCGTCCTGTTATCTAGGAACTCCTCAATCCAATCACACAATTGGTCTGATAGTCCATATGCTCTTACTTTGTTCATTAAACGACTGTGGGGAACTGTATCGAACGCCTTGCGGAAGTCAAGAAACACGGCATCTACCTGTGAACCCATGTCTATGGCCCTCTGAGTCTCGTGGACGAATAGCGCGAGCTGGGTTTCACATGACCGTCTTTTTCGAAACCCATGCTGATTCCTACAGAGTAGATTTCTAGTCTCCAGAAAAGTCATTATACTCGAACACAATACGTGTTCCAAAATTCTACAACTGATCGACGTTAGAGATATAGGTCTATAGTTCTGCACATCTGTTCGACGTCCCTTCTTGAAAACGGGGATGACCTGTGCCCTTTTCCAATCCTTTGGAACGCTACGCTCTTCTAGAGACCTACGGTACACCGCTGCAAGAAGGGGGGCAAGTTCCTTCGCGTACTCTGTGTAAAATTGAACTGGTATCCCATCAGGTCCAGAGGCCTTTCCTCTTTTGAGCGATTTTAATTGTTTCTCTATTCCTCTGTCGTCTATTTCGATATCTACCATTTTGTCATCTGTGCGACAACCTAGAGAAGGAACTACAGTGCAATCTTCCTCTGTGAAACAACTTTGGAAAAAGACATTTAGTATTTCGGCCTTTAGTCTGTCATCCTCTGTTTCAGTACCATTTTGGTCACAGAGTGTCTGGACATTTTGTTTTGATCCACCTACCGCTTTGACATAAGACCAAAATTTCTTAGGATTTTCTGCCAAGTCATTACATAGAACTTTACTTTCGAATTCATTGAACGCCTCTCGCATAGCTCTCTTCACACTACATTTCGCTTCGCGTAATTTTTGTTTGTCTGCAAGGCTTTGGCTATGTTTATGTTTGCTGTGAAGTTCCCTTTGCTTCCGCAGCAGTTTTCTAACTCGGTTGTTGAACCACGGTGGCTCTTTTCCATCTCTTACGATCTTGCTTGGCACATAGTCATCTAACGCATATCGTACGATGGTTTTGAACTTTGTCCACTGATCCTCAACACTATCAGTACTTGAGACAAAACTTTTGTGTTGAGCCAACAGGTGTTCTGAAATCTGCTTTTTGTCACTTTTTCTAAACAGAAAAATCTTCCTACCCTTTTTAATATTCCTATTTACGGCTGAAATCATCGATGCCGTAACCGCTTTATGATCACTGATTCCCTGTTCTGCGTTAACTTTTTCAAATAGTTCGGGTCTGTTTGTCACCAGAAGGTCTAATATGTTATCGCCACGAGTCGGTTCTCTGTTTAACTGCTCAAGGTAGTTTTCAGATAAAGCACTTAAAAAAATTTCACTGGATTCTTTGTCCCTGCCACCCGTTATGAACGTCTGAGTCTCCCAGTCTATATCCGGCAAATTAAAATCTCCACCCAGAACTATAACATGGTGGGGAAATCTACTCGAAATATTTTCCAAATTATCCTTCAGGTGCTCAGCCACAACAGCTGCTGAGCCAGGGGGCCTATAGAGACATCCAATTACCATATCTGAGCCTGCTTTAACCGCGACCTTCACCCAAATCATTTCACATTTCGGATCTCCGTCAATTTCCTTCGATACTATTGCACTTCTTACCGCTATAAACACGCCTCCCCCTTCACTGTTCAGCCTGTCTCTGCGGTATACATTCCAATCTGAGTTTAGGATTTCGTTACTGTTTACGTCTGGTTTCAGCCAACTTTCCGTCCCTAGTACTATATGGGCGTTGTGATCGTTTATTAATGAGAGCAGTTCTGGGACCTTTCTATAGACGCTCCTGCAGTTTACTATTAGCACATTAATATTGTTATTCCCTGTTGCATTTTGCCTACTCCTATCTTGCCACGTCTCAGGAGGCGTCTTGTCGGGCCTAGGGAGGGGATTCTCTAACCTAAAAAACCCCCATGTGCACTCCACACGTACTCCGCTACCCTTGTAGCCGCTTCCGGCGTGTAGTGCACGCCTGACCTATTCAGGGGGACCCTACATTTCTCCACCCGATAGCGGAGGTCGAGAAATTTGCACCCCAGATCTCCGCAGAATCGTCTGAGCCTCTGGTTTAAGCCTTCCACTCGGCTCCAAACCAGAGGACCGCGATCGGTTCTGGGAACGATACTACAAATAGTTAGCTCTGATTCCACCCCGCGAGCGAGGCTTTCCGCCTTCACCAATTCCGCCAACCGCCTGTACGAACTGAGGATGACCTCTGAACCCAGACGGCAGGAGTCATTGGTGCCGACATGAGCAACAATTTGCAGTCGGGTGCACCCAGTGCTCTCTATCGCCGCCGGTAGGGCCTCCTCCACATCTCGGATGAGACCCCCCGGCAAGCAGACAGAGTGAACACTGGCCTTCTTCCCCGACCTTCTCGCTATTTCCCTAAGGGGAAGCGGTTCATGTTGACTTACGTTGGTGGCCGGATGTGAAAAGCGGAGCCAGAGGTTCTGCCTTCCAAAAAGACGTCTGTTTTGCTCGAGGTCTGGATAACAAGAGAGAGGGGCAACTGTGTTCTGCACCGCAGGACGCTCCGGCGTCCACACACGTGATCGGTATCCCGCGTACGCTACAAAGATTCCACTGGGCCTTTGAAATTTCTTAAACCCGTTCCCTAAAATATTCTTTGACTGGCTGCGCTGCCATCCTGTACACTGCTAAGGTCTACACCTGGTCATCCATCGGTAGGAAAATGTGTCGCACTGACAGGTGATTATGCACAGAAGTAAAACCTGTTGCAGCTTGATTTTCGAAGTGATGATTCAAACTACAGGGTGATCAAAAAGTCAGTATAAATTTGAAAACTTAATAAACCACGGAATAATGTAGATAGAGAGGTAAAAATTGACACACATGCTTGGAATGACACGGGGTTTTATTAGACAAAAATAAAAAACAAAGTTCACAAAATGTCCGAGAGATGGCGCTGGACAGCAAACCGTCAGTGACTGCGCATGACAATCGTGTAAACAAGGAGCTATAATGAGAGCGAGAATCAGATGCGCCAGCAGTCGCAGCATGTTGACGTTACCTGAAAAGGCGCTTTTAGTGAAGCAGTATTAAGAGAATGTGGAATGTGCTAGTTCAGCGTTACGATCCTGTCGCCATAGGAAGGGGATTCGAACGGGTAAAGGTCCGTTGACAAATGCAGCTTTGGCGAGAATGATTTCGAAGTTCGAAGCCACGGGTTGTTTAGACGATAGACCCCGTAGTGGCCGACCGAGCACAAGGCGTACTGCTGCTGAGACAGTTCAGGAAGAAATGGAGACTGTAACGGGTTCGTCTATGCACGGGGAAGTCAGCGCTCGTACAGTCGCACGTCGCACCGGCATTCCATACACTACTGTCTGGTTGGCACTTACGCGTATCCTCCGATATTATCCGTACAAAATCCATCGGCATCATGCACTGTTAATAAATAATTCAAAAACTGCCTTAATCGCTCCTATTATTGTTATTATACCGCCAACCGGTTACAACCCGACGTAGGGGTCATCTTCTGGGCGTTTAGACCATTGGTCGACTGCTAGTTTCCCGCCGTTATGTAGACAGGAGTGACACCACCAGCAGTCGACCAGTGGTGTAAACGCCCAGAAGATGACCCCTACGTCGGGTTGAAACCTGTTGGTGGTATAATAATAATAATAAGTGCGATTAAGACTGTTTTTGAATTATTGATTAATCATACTAATCGCTGCTTCTCTCCACAACCATGTTGTCCAAAAATCATGAACTGTTACCTGGCGGTTCAGTGAAGCGAAGGGCATTTTCGGTGTGGGCGTTTCAAAAGATGGCGGAAGATGACGATTTGTTGAGTAACGTGTTGTGGACCGACGAAGCTCGTTTCACGCTCAAAGTTTCTGTCAACGCCCACAACTGCAGAATTTGGGCAACCGAAAATCCTAGAACTGTCGTGGAAACTCCATTGCACGACAAGAAAGTCGCGGTATGGGTTGGATTTACCACATCTACCGTTATCAGGCCTTTTTTTCTTCGAGGAACTGCGTGATTCTCGTTTTGTAACTGCTACCGTGACGGTTGAGAAGTACGCCGATATGTTACAGAATTGCATCATCCCCAGCCCGGCTGATAAACACTTGGTGGAACGTATGATGTTTATGCAGGATGGCGCTCCACCCCGTGTTGCCACACGCGAGAAAGATCTCTTGCGTGCGTCGTTTGGTGGTGATCGTGTGCTTGGCCTCCCAGGTCCCCAGACCTCAGTCCGTGCGATTATTGGCTTCGGGGTCACCTGAAGTCACAAGTGTATCGTGATCGACCGACATCTCTAGCGATGCTGAAAGACAACATCCGACGCCAATGCCTCACCGTAACTCCGGACATGCTTTACAGTGCTGTTCACAACATTATTCCTCGACTACAGCTATTGTTGAGGAATGATGGTGGACATATTGAGCATTTCCTGTAAAGAACATCATCTTTGCTTTGTCTTACTTCGTTATGGTAATTATTGCTATTCTGATCAGTTGAAGCGCCATCTTTCGGACATTTTTTGAACTTTTGTATTGCTTTGGTTCTAATAAAACCCCACGTCATTCCAAGCATGTGTGTCAATTTGTACCACTCTATCTACATTATTCCGTGATTTATTCAGTTTTCAAATTTATACTGACTTTTTGAGCACCCGGTATATTTATAGCCTTCGTACAAGCGTAGGCGTACGTTTGAGAGGCACAGTCCGCTGTTACGACAGGAAGATGGTGAGGACAGGGGAGTAGGGCTGTAGGCCGCAGAGGGACCGATCTGTAATGGCCGCAGCGTGCAGCATCTGGTCGGTGGTGTGGTGCTCGGCCAGAATTGAATCAGAGGCCGTCTGAAGTGCCGTGCCGGGGCGGGGCGGGCGCGCCGCTGAGTCAGCAGGCGGGCTGCTCCGCTTATCTGCTGCCTCCGCCCGCCGCGCCTGGGCGCTGCGTCGCGTGTGGCGCGTGTTGTGTGGCGTGCGCCGCGGAAGACCGCTCGACCCACTTCCCTCGATCTCGCCCGGGCCTCGGCCTAAAATGTGGCTGACCCAACACGGCATTCTGCTCATTTCATCGACGAGGATCTACGTCGCTATTCCCACAGTCCAAAGGGTGTTCATAAATGTCTATCCGCATAGCAAAAAATTGTAACTCAGTATTGAATGATCTAGGCCCTTCGGTCCGGAACCACAAGGCTGCTACTGTTGCAGGTTCGAATCCTGCCTCGGGAATGGATGTGTGTGATGTTCTTAGGTTAGTTAGGTTTAAGTAGTTTTAAGTCTATAGGGGACTGATGACCTCAGATGTTAAGTCCTATAGCGCTTAGAGCCATTTCAGCCTATTGAATACAGTACATGAAATATGCGTTATACCACATGTGCCTCTACATATACACTACTGGCCATTAAAATTGCTACACCAAGAAGATGACGTGCTACAAACGCGAAATTTAACCGACAGGAAGAAGATGCTGTAATATGCAAATTTTTAGCTTTTCAGAGCATTCACACAAGGTTGGCGCCTGCAGCGACACCTACAACGTGCTGACATGAGGAAAGTTTCCAACCGATTTCTCATACACAAACAGCAGCTGACCGGCGCTGCCTGGTGAAACGTTGTTGTGATGCCTCGTGTAAGGAGGAGAAATGCGTACCTTCACGTTTCCGACTTTGATAAACGTCCGATTGTAGCCTATCGCGATTGCGGTTTATCGTATCGCGACATTTCTGCTCGCATTGGTCGAGATCCAAAGACTGTTTGCAGAATATGGAATCGGTGGGTTCAGGAGGGTAATACGGAACAACTGCCTCGTATCACTAGCAGTCGAGATGACAGGCATCTTATTCACATGGCTGTAACGGATCGTGCAGCCACGTCTCGATCCCTGAGTCAACAGATGGGGACGTTTGCAAGACAACAACGATATGCACGAACAGTTCTACAACATTTGCAGCAGCATGGACTATCAGCTCGGAGACTATGGCTGCGGTTAGCCTTGACGCTCCATCACACACAGGAGCGCCTGCGATGGTGTACTCAACGACGAACCTGGGTGCACGAACGGCAAAACGTCATTTTTTCGGATGAATCCAGTTTCTGTTTAGAGCATCATGATGGTCGTTCCTGTTTGGCGACATCGCGGTGAACGCACAGTGGAAGCGTGTATTCGTCATCGCCATCCTGGCGTATCACCCGGCGTGTGCCATTGGTTACACGCCTCGGTCACCTCTTGTTCGCATTAACGGCACTTTGAACAGTGGACGTTACATTTCAGATGTGTTACGACCCGTGGCTCTACCCTCATTCGATCCCTGCGAAACCCTACATTTCAGCAGGATAATGCACAACCGCATGTTGCAAGTCCTGTACGGGCCTTTCTGGATACAGAAAATGTTCGACTACTGCCCTGGCCAGCACATTCTCCAGATCTCTCACCAACTGAAACCGTCTGGTCAATGGTGGCCAAGCAACTGGCCCGTCACAATACGCTAGTCACTGCTCTTGATGAACTGTGGTATCGTGTTGAAGCTGCATGGGCAGCTGTACCTGTACACGCCATCCAAGTTATGTTCGACTTAATTCCCAGGCGTATCAAGGCCGTTATTACGGCCAGAGGTGGTTGTTCTGGGTACTGATTTCTCAGGATCTACGCATCCAAATTGCGTGAAAATGTAATCACATGTCAGTTCTAGTATAATATATTTGTCCAGTGAATACCCGTTTATCATATGCATTTCTTCTTGGTGTAGCAATTTTAAAGGCCAGTAGTGTAAATATTTTATACAGGTGATACACTTCATCATTTAAATCACTTCGACGCGTGCACCCATCGTAACAGGCAAAATACACTGATCCGCCTGAACATTTGACCAACTACTCAGTAGCCTGTATCCTCACCATTGACACGGATAACACCGACAACGCGTCGTGGAATGGGAGCAATGAGGTCTTGGAAGGTCACTGGAGAGGTTTGGCACCACATGTGCTCATACTAGTCACCCAATTCCGGTAAATTCCGGAGAGTTGCGCAATGAGCTCTGGCGCCACTTTCGATCACATCCCAGAAGTGTTCGATCGGGTTCAGATTTGGCGAGTTGGGGCACCAGCACTTCAACTGGAACTCGCCACTGTGTTGCTCTAACCAGTCCATCACGCTTCTGGCCATGTGTCATGGCGCATTAACTCTTTGAAATATGATCGTCATGAAGGGGTGTACGTGGTCTGTAACCAGTATACGATACTTCTTGGACGTCATGGTGCCTTGCACGAGCCTCTTTGGACTCATGGATGTCCACTAGAATGCCCTTCAAAGCATAATGGAGCTACCGCCAGCTTGTCTCTGTCTCACAATACAGGTACCACTGAGCAGATTCCCTAAAAGAGGACGGATTCGGGCCTTCCATCAGCGTGATGAAGAAAGTATCGGGATTGATCAGACCATCCAACGCTCTGCCACTGCGCCAACGTGCAGTACCGAGGGTCACATGCCCATTTCAGTCGTAGTTGCCGATGTCATGATGGATGCGTGATCATTGGCTGCGGAGGCACATCGATAGGAGTGTTCGGTGCTCTGTGTGTTCAGACACACTTGAACTCTGGCCAGAATTAAAGTCTGATGCTAGTTCCGCCAAAGTTCGCCGCCTGTCCTATTTTACCAGTCTGCCCAGCCTACGACATTCGACATCTGTACTCAGGAGTGGCCGCCCAACTTCACAACATCTGGACATGGTTTCCCTTGGTTTCTCTATGTGTTGAAGGCACTCACCACAGCGCTCCTTGAACACGCGACAAGTTCTGCAGTTTCCGAAATGAAATGATAACTAAATCGACACCCTATATGCAAACAGGCGTTGATATACTGAAAGGTGGCTACACTGAGTCACAGAGCCAGAGATTGCGCCAAAGAGGTTGCCGTGGGCAGTGGTTGTGGAGAGGATGTCGAGAGCAGTACTAGTTCAGAGGATGTCGTGTGCAGTTGTTGTTCTGTTGGGCGAGAGAGTAGATGCTGTTTGGTTGGTGTAATGTATAGATGGAAGATGTTGCAATGATCACAGTGTATTTTTCGTCGATATATATGGAGGTAAAAAAAAATTTTATTTCGCATTTCCTTAATGACAATGCCTCTTGGTCACAGGTTCAGTCAACAAAGCATCTGGCTCGTGTTCATATATTAGAGTTGTAATTCTGGTATCTATGTGCAATTATAGAATTTCTGGTTTTTCAATTAGTTCGCTGTAAATGGTGTTTAAAATATCTTGTCGTATTGAAGAAGAACCGTGCCAGATACATGTACGTTGAATCACACTACCACACACAGAACAGTTACACTTATGCTTTGTTGTTTCGTAGCTTTTATAGTTGCAGGGGACTTAATTAATCAATTGTGTTAACGGAAATATCCTTTCATTCTTTATTGTTATCTTATGCAGTCAGATTGCGTACTAATACTAGTCAGGACTAACCGGTTACGAGACTTCGTAACCGGACACACAGCTACTAAAATTATTGCATGATAATTAAGCCCCCATGCACGTGGTGACCGCTGCTTCGGATCGTCTCTTGGAATTCTTTTGATGGTAAAAATAGCAGACAGTAGTATTGTTGCAGTAATTTGTAGTTTAGTAATTGTAGTCCATATTGCATGTGTAGATTTGGTAATTGAACATTTGTAGTTGTTTTGTCATTCTTCTAATGGAATTTTTTGCAGAATTTAATTTTTGATGTCTCGTATACGGGTTTGACAGTTTTGTGCAATTATGAAGGTTTTAATTGTTGGTTAATCGTGTTTGTCGGGAAGCATGTCGTGTGAATGGTATTGTTGGTGATAAAGTGTTATATCGTGTGTAATTTTCGTATAGTGACGAGTTTTATATGTTTTGTAAATGATTACGCGATCGATGAAAAAGGCAAAAATGAAGGATAGTCAGAATAACGAAATTGTTAACATGGCGAATTCGCCACTACAGAACAGTATGATGAATAATGAAGAAGAAAAAATTTAATAAGCCAGGAAAATAGTCCGGAACCAGTTCAAAATTTTTCACAGTCAAAAACATTCACAGAATACGAGATTAACGACAGAAGATTCTGGAATGGTATCGAACACAGATAGCTTTACAGCTACGATGAAGGAAGTTAGTTTTACGGGAAATGTCAGGGGCGAAAAGAATTTCGAACCAGTTAATATGGAGCAGTTGATGAGTGCAATATTAAATTTGGGATCACAGTTAGGATCTCAATTAAAAACAGATATGGAAACAATGGAAACACGGTTAGACTCACGAATAGGGACATGTTTTAAAAACATGAAAGATGAATTAAAGAAAGAAATTAGAGAAGAAGTACAACCGATTTTGAATGCTCACAATAATAGATTAATTTCAATAGAAATTAGACAAAAGGAACAAGACAGAGAACAGGAAGAAATAGATCGCGTGATAGTACAAAGATTTTCAGAGTTAAATCTTCAAGGTGCACACGATAAGGAATAAATATTTGAAAGAATCGAGGAATCCGTACCAAATGACAGAATAAATAACCTAACACAACAATTTGAACAGTTAACTACTAAATGTGTCAATACTGAAACCCGAGTCGCGACACTTACGGAAGACGTAAATAAACAGAAAGAACAAATAGGTAACTTATCGGAAAGAGCTGAGGAGATTTCAGATAAATTGACGAATCTTAGTTTAAATGGGGACAGAGATTCAGATGATACAGCTCCATTGCAATTTGCAGAAACAGAAGAGTACCAGAATGTTGAAAATCAGGGAAAATTTAATGAACGCGTTAAAAGGGAATTTGAGGCGTTACGAAAGCAAGTTAAACAAATTGAAAGCAAAATCGTAGGAAAAGACAGTAGGAGAAATTTGGAATCACCGATAGCAGCAGGTTTTGAAGAAAATAATTTATTTCATTTACGAGATGCAACAAGAGAGCGCCAGGCGCGCGAAATTGACAATAATCGACATTTGGACTGGGACAGACGCGTTAGATCTTTGCCGCCACGAGGCGAAAACTTTGACTATAAACACTTTTTAATGTTCGGAAATTTAAGATCTTTCGCAATTCTAATAATGACATACATCCATGTTCATGGTTAGATCAATTTATGTACGCAATTCCGCCAAATTGGCCACTAAGTCACAAACTGGAATTTATGTGTGGCTATTTAAGTCCTCAGGGGATTCACTACACTAAGTGAATATGTGCCGTAGCGTGCACAGGGCCCCGAGCTGTAGTGGTGCTATTTCCGTTTTAATTTTCTGCACTGCTGCCTACTCTTTTACTATTCTTTGTATCTATCAAAACAACTCTTCAACTATCAATCTGTCTAGAAAAGGAGTCAGTAAAGAATAACCGGATATGACTATTTTACCCAAAAGTGACAGTTTTCAGGATATTGATGAAAAACGAACCGACGACGTGCATGCGCAGACTTATTAGAGATTGTAATAATTTAAATGAATTTATCATGCGTTTCTACGGCATATTGGTCCAAAAACACGCAAGACAGAGTCAAACATAGTTTTATTATACAGCGTAATTTTAAACAGTCTGAGTTCCGCACGCCGGCAGAATACTGTGAAGACATGATTCGAAAGAATCAATTCCTTTCCAACCCTTATAGCCCGACTGAATTAATACGCATTTGTTTAATGAAGCTGCCACAATCGATAAGACACATTGCTTTAGCCGGAAGATGTAAAGATGACACTGAAACTTTTAAGACTTTGCTCAAGAACTTGAGTATGACAACGACGAAGGGCCTTCTTGTAATTTTTTCGGTAACGGTAATCACAATAGATTTTCAGAGAAAAGGAGTAATGATCGGGACGGAATTTATAACGGTAATTTTGGAAATGACAAACGAAACAGACAGGACAATAGATACCAGCCTTATGACAGAGGAAAGCGTGGCGATTAGACAGTATTATTTAGATCGCAATTATATTCTTTTTAAACGAAAATCGGTTGAAAACTGTTTGGTTAGTTTGCATTCCTGATGAGTGGATTAATAAATTGATTTGGTATATACATTTCAGTTATGTACACTTTGGTCCCAGAAAATGCTTTCATAAATTACGAGAAAATTGCTACTTCAGTAATATGGAAAAACGTATTCGATTTGTTCTTGCCAGTGCAAATTATGTCAAAAGGCTAAGCCACCAACTGTTTCTCACAGAGCACTGTTGTCTCCTATTATTCCAGCGAAATTAAAGGAGATGACTGCAGTCGATTTGTTCGGTCCAGTGGTTCGTTCTACTAATGGTTTTGCGTACATTTTGGTAGCAGTGGAATTGACATCAAAATAGGTATGTTTTACATCTTTACGCAAAGCAACAGCTCGTTCAGTATCTAATGCTTTCATCAAACATTTTCTTAAAGAAGTGGGTCATGTTGATAAAGTTATATCAGATAATGGATAACAGTTTCGCTCTGAAATCTGGCTGCGTACTTTATGGCGTCGTAAGATTAAACCAATTTTCATTTCACTTTTTCACCCTCAATCTAACGCTTCAGAGAGATGGATGAAGGAAATCAATAAATTGTGTCGTCTTTATTGTCATCAGAATCACAGAACGTGGGATCAGTATCTTCATATTTTTCAAAACATTCTGAATGAACTCCCTAATGATTCAACTTCTTTACAGCCTATATTGATATTAAAAAATAAAGCACCGACAAATCGCATTTCTGAAATCGTTCCTTTTCCACCTTCACGGAAACTGCGGCATTCTGAAGTTGTCAACCTAGCTCTACAAAATATTGCATCTGCGACTGCTAGAAGAGAGAAATCGTCCTGGTCGTTTAAAAACTTGTCAGTTGGTCAAAAGGTGTTAATTAAGTCTCATCGTTTGGCTCGCAAAGGAAAAAGCTTGTGTCGCAAATTTTTTCTGCATTATAACGGTCCATATAGAGTTCGCAAAATTATTCATGATAACACTGTCGAAGTAGAAACTCTTAAATCACGGCGCTCTAAGGGAATACATTATATATCGAAAGTTAAAATTTTTGTGGAATGACATACTTTTGAGAAATTAACAGTTACACGTAAAAACGCAGAGAATACAAGGATACCGCACCGTGTTCTGGCGGCGGCACATACTCAAAGCAACACTCAAGTCTGCGCGCCACACAAGGCAGTCGTTGACCGCAAACAATTACTTCCTACGTCACGCGTACCTGCAGCTGATCGAGCGCTCAGTGCGAATGCACTGACAGTCGTAAACAAATACACAGTCTAATTTCTCCGATTAAATTCAGTATAAAGCTATAGTGACTTGATAAATTATGTTATTAACGTTCAGTTTTTTTCAGGATACAGTTGTATAAAATATTTAAGAACTTCAGGTAAATTCCGTGTGTGTCCGACGTTAAGAGGACTTGGTATCGAGAAAATTTCAGGAAGAATGTAATTTCGAAGAAGAAAGTAATAAACTAAAAAGGTAACTATTAATTGAGTTTATTTTTCAGGTAACATATTTCTACTTAGGTAAGTACTTTATACGTAATTTGCTGCTCGCGATTATGTGATTTATAATTTGTTTTAATTGATTTTGACAATGATTGGTTAATGAACAGGGTTGTTACTTATGTATATTATGCATCGCTTGGCTGCTCTGCTTTTTCACTGATGTCATATTTTTTTTATTATGTGCCTGCTGTGCTTATTTATTTAAATTATAATTGTAACCTTATTAGTTGTGCTGATATGGTTAGGTTTGTAAGTCATACTTTGTGATTTATCTGCTTGCGCCTTCATGTTTACTTATTAAGATTACATATGAACATTTATTTGCTTATGCTGATATGATGCTAATGACCTGTTTATTATGTAAGATATATACTTGCTGCTTTGCGTATGGATTGCATATTTACACATTTCTGTTTTGTTGTCATAACTACTCTTTAAATGCTGAAATGCTGATATACTGTGTACGAACATGGAGTTTAGGTCACATTATGCAATTATAGATTGTTCGCTTGGCAGAGCCTCGTTGTAGGGATTGTGCTACATCCACTTGTTGACATTCTGTTCTCTACTGGTATATTTACTCGCTATTGAGTTTGGCTTACGCTCAGTGCTTTATATTTTAAGATAAGAAAATGAACTGCTATAATTCTACGAACGACATTGGTACAAGAAACTTCATTGAAGTCACATGAGCTGGAGGTTTTATGGAAGCTGTATAAATTTATACTAATAGAAAGGAAGCTAACGACAGGAAATACCAACACTAGGTTTAGACCATTGATAGTTATTACACTGCATTCTTCGTGAGCAATTGAAATAGCAAGTGACACTTGACACACACAAAAAAAAAAATACTCCACATGTTTGCTTCTGTTTTGCCATTATTCTTGAAGGGTGTACACACTGTGAAATATTACGATTTATTCACTCAAAGTCTTATGTAATCATTCATACTCCGTACTAGTACTTACTTACTGAAAGTTATTCAAACTGAAGGCTGTTAGAGGTCACGTATGCATTTCTTTTATTTAATGATGGAAAAGGTAACCAAAATGTATTTTATAATTCATAATGAATAGAAGATTTGGGTCAAGTGGACTTACACAGAGGTTGTGTGTGGACATTGTGTCTTCAGATTGTATGGGATGATGAATTGAAGTTTGCACTGGGATTTTATCTGTACTTTTTCAAGGAGACTGACTAGAGGAAAGAGTTGTTATGGAAGAATGATATTGGTGATAAGGTTTATATGTATCGACATATTGAAGAGGTATTACTGAGGTATTGAGATTGTGTGAAGTTGATGATTATTGGAGTTTTGGTGAACAAGAGGTAAGGTAAATGATATTGATGATAAAGTTTATATGTATCGATGTAAGAGGTATTATTGAAGTATTAAGATTATGTGATGCTGATGATAATTGGAGTTTTGGTGGATAAGAGGTAAAGTAAGTGAGGAGCATTATTTTTTTTTTGTTGGTTTATATGGAACAAGGAGGATGAAGATGGCAGACTAGAACACTCAAGTGGAAGGAAGATTGTCTACACACACAGAGTGTTAAATTAAGAAGCAGTACATATTTTTTTTGGAGAGAGGAAGTATTTGCATATCTTGGCACACTGACAGTTCTTCAGCAACAGTACATTTTGATTTGGCTTGGCAGACATTGGTCTTGACATGATGACTATGACGTTGACTAATTATTATTGACTGTTATACCATGTTGCCACTACTACTTGATACACATGTTGAACATAAAATTTTGACAGAATTTCATTTACACAGTTAACACTGTTCAATTACAAAGATGAGTGAGTGTGTTTTGTGTGTTTTCCTTTCCTAATCCAAAATAATTGGTACCGACCTACCTCTTAAATATTATTTTACTTGTTTGTTGTAGCTTGCACTGACACCCATAAATATTATAGGTTACTGATATTTGTTTATTTGTAATAGTTAATATGACAATTATCTGATATCATTTGTGTGTTTATTATAATTTGTATGATTAGTGAAAGAGCATTGATAATAGTTTTGTAAAAGCAATTGTGTGTACATTCAAACTTGTTCATGCCTGCACATGTTCAACATTAGTGGAAATGTTTAATTACTGCTGATGAACTCTGATGAATTGTTTAATTATTGATAGTGAATATTATGGACTGTTACCTGCACTTGTTCAACATTGCTGGGTGCCACTGATGGAACTGCTTCTACTGAGATAATGTCACTTGTTGCTGTCTGCACCTGTCAACATTGCTGGGTGCCACTGTTGGAACTGCTTCTACTGAGATAATGTTATTTGTTGCTGTCTGCACCTGCTCAACATTATTGGGTGCCACTGATGGAACTGCTTCTACTGAAATGATGTCACTTGTTGCTGTCTGCACCTGTTCAACATTGCTGGGTGCCACTGATAGAACTGCTTCTACTGAGATAATGCCAATTGTTGCTGTCTGCACCTGTCAACATTGCTGGGTGCCACTGATGGAACTGCTGCTACTGAGATAGTGTCACTTGTTGCTGTCTGCACCCGTCAACATTGCTGGGTGCCACTGATGGAACTGCTGCTACTGAGATAATGTCACTTGTTGCTGTCTGCACCTGTCAACATTGTTGGGTGCCACTGTTGGAGCTGTTTAAATACTGCTGACGAAATGTTATGGGACTGCTAATTGCACCTGTTGACCATTACTGGGTGCTACTGTTGGAACTGTCAACTACTCTGAGGAGTGCTACTTGTTTATTGTACTATTGAAAAGATTTTATGTGAATATTTGTATAAACTGATTTTTTTGTGTATTTACTGTTTATGAAATGTTATGAGACTCTTACCTACACCTATTCGTTATTTCTGGTGCCATTGATTGAATTGTTTAACTACTCCAACAAATGATACTTGTGTAAACTATTATGTAAAATCACATGTACGCAAGCATTTGTATTCCTTACTGTATTTTATATATTTGTTTATTGAAGGGTCAGTGCAAAGCCAAAATTTATTTAGTTATGTGATATTTACTTATTAATACCATCTTTTATTTTTGTCTGTATCTTTTTTGGACGAATTTTGTGGTATTTTCACCACCAATGCTGGCAAAAATACCATCAAATTCTACCCCGTGGAGGAGGGGCATATGAAAGGTGGCTACACTGAGTCACAGCGCCAGAGAATGCGCCAAAGATTATTATTCCGCCGCCTCCACTGGGGCAGTAGTAGTTCAGAGTTTTCTGTGGGTAGAGCTTGTGGAGAGGATGTCGAGAGCAGTACTAGTTCAGAAGATGTCGTGTGCAGTTGTTGTGCAGTTGTTGTTGATGTCGTGTTGCAGTTGTTGTGCGAGAGAGTAGATGCTGTTCGGTTGGTGTAATGTATAGATGGAAGATGTTGCAACGATCACAGTGTATTTTTCGTCGATATATATGGAGGTAAAAAAAATTTTTATTTCGCATTTCCTTAATGACAATGCCTCTTGGTCACAGGTTCAGTCAACAAAGCATCTGGCTCGTGTTCATGTATTAGACTTTTAATTCTGGTTTCTATGTGCAGTTATAGTATTTTTGGTTTTTCAATTAATTCGTTGTAAATGGTGTTTAAAATATCTTGTCGTATTGAGGAAGAACCGTGCCAGATACATGTACGTTGAATCACACTAACACACACAGAACAGTTACACTTATGCTTTGTTGTTTCGTAGCTTTTATAGTTGCAGGGGACTTAATTAATCAATTGTGTTAACGGAAATATCCTTTCATTCTTTATTGTTATCTTATGCAGTCAGATTGCGTACTAATACTAGTCAGGACCAACCGGTTACGAGACTTCGTAACCGGACACGTAGCTACTAAAATTATTGCATAATATTTAAGCCCCCATGCAATACATCATAGAAGACATGTTGAAAATGCGGGCCCCAACCGGGACTCGAACCCGGGATCTCCTGCTTACATGGTAGAGCTCTATTCATTTTTTAAATCTCATTTTGTTCGCTTTTGTTCGTTGAATTTGCTCGGGGCGGACGTCGTATGGAATCCGTTTAAGTTCGTTGTTGATCGATGAACTCAGTTTTTTTAGACCGAACACGCTGAGCTACCGTGCTGGCATCTGAGCCACCGAGGGCACAGAGGATATTGCGCCTGCAGGGACTTATCCTTTCCAAGCTCCTCGTGAGACCCACATTCCCAACATGTCCATACCACTACATTCGTAGTGCGCCTAATAGATATTTGCCCATCACACTCATTACTCGTGGCAGAATAATCTACCAAGTCCCGTACGAGTTGGGGCATAGCGTGTGCGTCCGCACAAGAAGGTAGCCATATTTTAACTGGGTCTCACGGGGAGCGTTTCCTGCCTTCTTTCCTTTTCCAGGTCTTGGACTGACTTTTCAGCTGCAGAGAGGCGCTGTAAATCTATTTTCTCATAACGTGTTGTTTCAAATTTTCTGTCTTATAGCCCATTCTCCCTAACCCGTACCATCACGTTTCCGACTTTGAGAAAGGTCGGATTGTAGCCTATCGCGATTGCGGTTCATCGTATCGCGACGTTGCTGCAGAGTTGGTCGAGATCCAATGACTATTAGTAGAATATGGAATCGGTGGATTCCGGAGGGTAATACGGAACGCCATACTTGATACCAGCGGCCTCGTATCACCAGCAGTCGAGATAACAGACATCTTATTCGCATGGCTGTAACTGATCGTGTAGCCACATCTTGATCCATGAGTCAACAGATGGAGACGTTTGCAAGACAACAACCATCTCCACGAACAGTTCGACGACGTTTGCAGCAGCATGGAATATCAGCTCGGGGACCATGGCTGCGGTTACCCTTGACGCTGCATCACAAACAGGAGCGCCTGCGATGGTGTACTCAACGACTAACCTGGGTGCACGAATAGCAAAATGTTATTTTTTCGGATGAATCTAGGTTCTGTTTACAGCATCATGATGGTTGCATCCGTGTTTGGCGACATCGCGGTGAACGCACATTGGAAGCGTGTATTTGTCATCGCCATACTGGCGTATCACCCGGCGTGATGGTATGGGATGCCATTGGCTACACGTCTCGCTCACCTCTTGTTCGCATTAACGTCACTTCCAGAAGTGGTCGTTACATTTCAGATGTGTTGCAACCCGTGGCTCTATCCTTCATTCGATCCTTGCGAAACCCTACATTTGAGCAGGATAATGCACGACCGCATGTTGCAGGTCCTGTACGGGCCTTTCTGGATACAGAAAATGTTCGACTGCTGCCCTGGCCAGCACATTCTCCAGATCTCTCACCAATGAAAACGTTTGGTCAATGGTGGCAGAGCACCTGGCTCGTCACAATACGCCAGTCACTACTCTTGATGAACTGTGGTATCGTGTTGAAGCTGCATGGGCAGCTGTACCTGTACACGCAATCCAAGCTCTGTTTGACTCAATGCCCAGGCGAACCAAGCCGTTATTACGGCCAGAGGTTGTTGTTCTGGATACTGTTTTCTCAGGATCTATGCACCAAAATTGCGGGAAAATGTAATCTCATGTCAGTTCTAGTATAATATATTTGTCCAATGAATACCCGTTTATCAGCTACATTTCTTCTTGGTGTAGCAATTTTAATGTCCAGTAGTGTAATTACAGAGATATCAGTATTAACTTCCCTGTTTAAAGTTAAACTACAGTAATTTCTCCCGCTAATATCGCAGTTGTAAAAGAGTTCAACGGAGTTTCACACTGGTGAATACGACTAGTAGTTATGAAGTAATTGCAATTGCTACTCGGAACTGTCACGTCAGGTTGACTGGGCACTGTAATTTGACGCAGAGAAGAGAGTCTACTTTACAAGCAGAATAGTGGAGAAAAGTTTTAACTAGCATTAATCATACTTGGCTACATGTTGTTGGACTGACACACTAACTGCAAGGCAAACCACCGCAACAGATTTGTTTCTAACTCTGCCAGAGCCTTGAAAGAATGGTGCACGTCAAAACTGAACGGATTTGGAAAACAGGAAATTGACGTATAAAGACTGTTAAATAATAACTTTGTGTCATGAATTTAATGTCAGAACAGACACTTATCTTGTAAAATCGCATCGCATAAACAACAAAAAGAAAATCACAAAATAATGTAGTTTTAAAAACTTCCTTAAAATTTCGTTTATGTCACCAAGCATTCGAAGTGCCCACCCCTACTGAAATACACCTATGCAGTCGCTGTTGCAAGGAGTTTTGGACAGACTGAAGAGATCGGTATATTGCACATGCTGAACGCTGCTATGTTTTAAATCCTCTTGTAACTTCGGAACTAGTGCGTAGATTTCATCCTTGAATTTACCTCGAGAAAAAAGTTCAGTGGCATCCAATCAGGACAACGTGCAGGTCAACCGACAACGCCTTTACTTGCTTTCCAGCGGTCGGGAAAGAGATGCGCAAGCCTTTTGCTGAGCTGGGCGCCCATCAAACTGGTACCTAATATATCTACATATTTCATGTGCTAAATCCTCTATGAGAGCCAGTAAATCATCGGTGCCTGATTGTGCTTATCTACCGGTTAATGTTCTTCAAGGAAGTAAGCACCAATCACTCAGTCTGTAATACTCTCACTCCAAACGTTCACTGTCTCTGATGTTCAGCCTGCCTCAGCCAGTGTGGATTGTCGGCGAACCAATAACGCATATTTCTAACATTTTTTCTTCCATGGTTTTTTAAAGTACCTTCATCAGTAAAGATAATCACCTGAAGAAAGAAATTATTTTCCTGATATTGCATCAGAACCGCGTGGTAGGATTCCATGCCTCTTCTGGCGTCCCACTATGGAGTCTGCTGATGAAGATCAGAGATGTGAAAAATAATTTTAAAAAGGAATTACATACAAAATCCAAATACTTTTAAATTTTTGTACTTGAAATACAAAATACTAAATATATTTCTGAGTTGGTATTTAAATACAAAATGCGTATTTTCCAAATACTTTTATTAAAATACTTTGTTTCTCCAAATACAATGCTCTAATCATTTCTTTATTTCAATATAGCTAGTTTCTCAAACAATTCATCATTAATTTTCCTTATGTGGAACTCATGATCATTTTCTCAAACGATAAAAGACGTTTTACTGGAGTAGAGTTTAACAAACAAGTATTATACTTTATGAAAATTTTCTTTACTGATTGGTATTTATTTAGTGAATCCGAACTACTATCACTATCTTACAAGAACTTTAGTGTCTCTAATTCAGTGGAAGTGTCTGTGCTGTCACTTGTTGCTGAGAAATCTGAATCTTCCACAAACATAATATTCATTTTTCTCCCTATTATTTTCAGTGACACTTGCGTCTGTTGTTCTGCTTTTTTATTAGCTTTATTTTTTTTATTTTTCAAACTTTGTCAGCTAATACTTCTGTAACAAAATCGCGTTTAGCTTTAGGTACCCACTATAACTTGAAAAATGCGTGTGATACAGCGGCGAAAACAGCATCCTATGCAGTAGCCCCTTCCAAATTTAGCCGATGGAAATGCATTTTTAGACATTCTTCCAATATATCAACCAATAAACTGCCGTATTTTGGACTGCCAGTTTTTAGTATGCTTAACATTCGTCGCATCTCTATTAATTCAGGCAACAAACATTCATAGAACCTGTCTTCGTTTCCTTCTAAGCTTCTTATAGCTTCTGCAGTCGGTTTCAAGCACTTTACGTACTCTGTAAGACAGTTTATTTCATTGTCTTTGAAAGATGACAAGTACAATTTTCTTAATGCTTCATTTAAATTGTCTCGTACCATCGAAAGATCTTGGAGACAGTTCTAGTACGAATTCCGTCATGATGGATATGGAAAAGTAATAGATCTTCAAGTAGAGTGCAGATACGTCTCACATGGTTCTGGAGACCTAGAACACAAATTCCAAACAGCTTGTCATTTACCTAAGGCTGCATCATGCAGCTTTTTGCAAGGGTTATTTTGTCTTGTAGCTTGATACATATCTTTTGCAGCTATCAAATTCAACGTGTAGGCTGCACATCTGTCATTACAAGGAAAAAGATACTCAAGATCATCAGATGCATGTGCGAAAACTGCTGGAAGCAAGTCGTCATTATATTCATCATCACCTTAATTATCTAAAGAGTTATCTGAACTCTGTTCACCGTTTTCAAATTCTGTAAAAGCCTTAGCCATATTTGATCCATCATCAGTAACAGTTTTCACAATTTTGGACAATTTAAGATCATATTCCGAATGTATCTCAGAAATAAGCTAAGCAACTTTGTCATAAGTGTGAGCGCCTCTAAACTTCTTGCACGCTAATGCAGAACTTTTTCTTGTAAGCGTATTGTTATCAATTTAATGAACTGTAACTCCTAGATAGCTTCTTCTGGATGATGGCCAAATGTCAGCGGTACTAGATACAAAATCAGCAGTATTCAAAGCTGCCATAGTAATTTCCTTTGATTTCTTAAATTTTTCGGTAATTTTATATCCGCAAGTTCGAAGGGACATAATTTATGGGCGTCTTGATAACTCTTGAGCACTTTCAGTCAGAGCTTTAAATGATTCGTTTTCAGTTATTGATATTGAGCTCTTGGTGTTAATTACAAAGTCAACAACATATTGATCGAAATTAGCTAACATCAGCATGTCATTTGTAGGTGTGGTTTGCTTCTCTTTCTTTGAACAAGTAGGCAAGTGAATAGTATCATCATTTTTACGTTTTATTTTCTTAACAATTACAGGCTTCAGCTTTTCATACTCAGTCAGTAGGCTAGCATGTCCTCTTGTCTGAAAACATTTCAGTAATGTTATGCTGGTCCATGAATGAAAGGATAAACAATTAAAAAACTAACTTTTTAATTATAATCAAAGGTATATTTGCTATTGTAGAGTAGTGTGTGTTTACCTTAATATGTTTCACAAAATTTGTAGGGGCATGAAAGTTGCCTTTAGTGTTTTTGAACATTTCATGCAAACTACAGACACATTTATCTCACTTCCAGCCTCCTTTTCAACATTTGTAAAACAATGCTTCAGTATTAATGCCATATTTAGGTCCATCCTGTAATAAATGTAAGTATTTACATGTTTTATTCAATCAGGGCCACAAAAGGCGTGCCACCCTGACACATTAAATATGACAAGCTAATCGTGTCATTACTGCTGCTTTGTGTAAATGTAAACAGTACTAAGGCTAAACATATCAGTTTTGTGAGGAATGTAATGGTGTTCAGTTCTGTCATTCTATTACCGGCTATGATAGCAATTTAATATTAATATGTACGCTAATTGCTGCAGTAGTCCTCGTTACAGTATACTGAAGAGTCTACACGACGAATATGGAACAGTCAAAAAGTGAAATACAAATTTCCAATCACAGTATCACTCCTTAAAAGAAACTTTGAACTAAATTAACGCTATTGTAATGCTTAAAATAACTGTTAAATCACTGAAGTTAGCAAACAAGACGTCACACTCGAGAAGACTATCGACTTCTAAATATATATCGAACAGAACTGGGGCATAAAGCGACACGCAAGTTGCCTTGAGGTTTCCAGTAATCGTAAGTAAAATACGGTCGGCACAAACAGACTCGAATTTTCGCGAGTGCCAAATCCGTAATCAACAAATCCCGCACTGTTTTAACAGCTGTGATTTCGACATTATAATTGCATAATATGAATTAAAGAATAACACAAATCCAGAGGTGACGAATTCCTATAGGGATACACAATTTACATGCTACGTAACAGCCTGTAAAAGTCTTAATGGCCATACCTCGGTAGGGGGGGGGGGGGGGGAGGAGCAGTTGTAGCAATTCTGAATGATTACAGCCTATGAAGTTTCGTCACCATCGTCTGTTTTTAAGAAATGTCACACGTCGCACAGAAGTTATAAGATTTCGTAAAAGTGCATTATTAGTACGCCAATGATTAAATGTCGTACTATTTGTAGTGGTGCACATGGCATTAAATTTAGCCTGATGAACACTTGCATCTGCTGTTGGATCGCAAACAGTGACAGTGGTGAGAAGTGTCACGACGTCTAGCAACAGCTGACAAGCCTAACTAGGGCAGGTAAGGCCACTGAGACTTTTACGGATTGTACGATATTGTTTCCTCTTTCAAGTAAGTTTATAGTTGAAGCCATTTAATAATTTACTTTCACATGTTTACAATAACCTGCTTGTTAGTTGCAAACAAAATCAGAATAAGGACGTTGCGTAGGCAGTTGACGTTACTTTCATTGCAAGAACTACGAGAGATGAGGAAAAGGAAGAGCCTTTTCATATGTTAAATGTATAAATTATAATTACAGTGCTAAGGAAACGAAAGAGACAGTCGAATCTCCGATACAAATTGAGTAACTGTGTAAATTGTCAGTAAAAGGAGGTTGCATTCTACAGCCAGTTATACAAATAATAAATGATACTTTTTATACTTACATTATGACGTTTCATGTAGAAAGAGCTAATAGTCTCCATTACCTATCCCACAAGGAGAAACGACAAGTAAACAATGCAGTCTGACAATGAATGCGACGGTACTCGTATGATCACTGTTTTCCGCCGTGTGAAGTGTGCGGGAAAGCAGCAGCATGGTAACACATTTTACAGCCGTACACACACCGCGAGGGACTTCCCCGTGCTCCCAGTTGCAGCTGGTCACGGCAGCTTCGCGAATAGTGCGTCCTACAGGGAAACCCACGGCGCGTCTGGCAAAATGCTTTTGACACGAAATTTAATTCTTCACTCCTCTGTCCCGCTTATTGTCACGCAGTGCATATCGCACGTAGGAAGTTGTTACTTTAATAACGACAGATATACGATTTAGTCAAGTCATTATAACGTAAGTAACTTTTCAAGGTAAAAAAAAAAAAAAACATTGAGCATATAACGGCAATTTGCTAAAAGCAGTAGAAATGATGGCATCTTTTGATTTACGTACCCTGGAACATACTTCAGAACTGAATCGAAATGTGATTCAGGTCATAAGTGTATGGCTCACTATTTAAGAGAAAATAATGATAGTGAAATTTACAGATTTAGTCAGCACAACGATAAAAAGTTGTATTTTGTAAACAGATAGAGAATCAACATTTTTTCATAAATCTCTACTTTTACACCAGACGCAACCCATAAGGAACAAATAAAAGCATTTCTTTGTAATGTTTCCTAAAAAAAGACCATATCAATAAGTAAAAGGCAATATCGGCTACTGGGGCTTATTAAATTGTGTTTTGAATTGTTTTCCACATTGAAGGCACAGATTCATTAACACAGGAGGTACACTCATGCTCGTAAATTAAGGATAATTTCAGAATGTGGTGCCACACAACGTGTCACTACACAAAACTGGCGCTAATAGCATAGGTACATAGGGAACACACGACACAGATCTGTAAGTCCATGGTATTTGTGACAAGTTGAGAAAACCGTCCCGAAACGCATGCGCTACAAAACGCCACTGTTTCTTGAGGATGTACCCCGACATCAGTATGGGATATGATCACAATGCACACGTACACAGGCCGCACAGCGGGTTGGCATACTCTGGATCAGATGGTCGGGCAGCTGCTGGGGTATAGCCTCCCATTCTTGCACCGGTGCCTGTCGGAGCTCCTGAAGTGTCGTAGGGGCTTAAATAAGTGCAGCGATACGTCGACCGAGAGTATCCCAGACGTGCTCGATGGGGTTTAGGTCTGGAGATCAGGCAGGCCACTCCATTCGCCGGATATCTTCTGTTTCAAGGTACTCCTCCACGACGGCAGCTCGGTGGCGCCGTGAGTTATTATCCATAAGGAGAAACGTGGGACCCACTGCACTCCTGAAAAGGCGGACAAACTGGTGCAAAATGACGTCCAGGTATACCTGACTTGTTACAGTTCCTCTGTCAAAGACATGCAGGGGTGTACGTGCACCAATCATAATCCCACCCCACACCATCAAACCACAACCTCCATAAAGGTCCCTTTATAGGACATTATGGGGTTGGTATCTGGTTCCTGGTTCACGCCAGATGAAAACCCGGTGAGAATCACTGTTCAGATTATACCTGGACTCGTCTGTGAACATAACCTGGGACCACTGTTCCAATAGCCATGTACTGTGTTCGTGACACCAGGCTTTACGGGCTCTGCTGTGACCAGGGGTCAGTGCAATACATCTTGCAGGTCTCCGGGCTAATGAACCATGTCCGTTCAGTCGTCTGCAGACTGTGTGTCTGGATACAACTGTTCCAGTGGGTGCGGTAAGGTCCCGAGCAAGGCTACCTGCTGTACTCCATGCCCGTCTGCGGGCACTGATGGTGAGATATCGGTCTTCTTGTGGTGTTGTACACTGTGAACGTCCCTTATTGTAGGGCCTGGACACGTTTCCTGTGTGCTGGAATCATTTCCATAACTTGAGATCACACTTTGTGGCACACAGAGGGCCCTTGCTACGACCTGCTGTGTTTGACCAGCCTGCAGTCGCCCTAGTATTCTACCCCTCATAACGTCATCAATATGTGTTCTTTGAGCCATTTCCAACACGCTGTCACCATTAGCATGTCTGAAAACGTCTGCACATTTACTCGCTGCACTGTACTGTACTCTGACATGCACCAACACACGTCTGCGTATGTGGACTGCTGCTAGCGCCACCGTGCGACGACCGCAGGTCAAATGAACCGCATGGTCATACTCCGAGGTGATTTAAACCCGCAAACCGCCCACCAGAGCGTTGTTTCACCATGTATCAGCATTATCCTTAACTTATGAGCATGAGTGTAGTTGAGGCCACATCAACTTCAACGACCACATGAAGCATACGGTGTACCAATAGGACTTGGTACACAACAGAACCTTTGACGGCAGAGTGAGAAAAATATTGGAAAGTATTTTGTATTTTCAAAATCATTTTAAAATGCCTACTACATTTCAAAATGTATTTTACACAAAATGCAAGGTACGAGGGTTGCCGAGAAAATAATGCACCGCATTTTTTTTTCCTCATCCGAAAACAATGCTAAGAATGCGAAACGTTACATATGTATTATTTGAAGTCTTCTGAGTGAGCGCGCCAAGTTTTCGTCACTTCCGACAGATAGCTTAGCTGAAGGACAGTTTCAGAATGGCGTCTGTAGGTGATGTACTTTACAAGCAACGTTCCGTCATTGAATTTCTCACTGCAGAGAAAGAAACTGTGGGGAATATTCACAAACGCTTGTGCAAAGTGTATGGAGCTTCTGCTGTCGGCAGAAGTACAGTTAGTCGCTGGGCACGGAGGGGTAGGTCATGAGGAGGCCTTACGGCGGAGCTCCGTGATTTGCAGCGTTCGGGGAGACCATCCACGGTTTTCACATCTGACATGTTGCAGCGAGCTGATGTTGTCATGTCATTAAAGGATGCCAGTTGTGGAAGACATTCTGAGGACGATGAGGAGGAAGGACAGAGAAGCCCTGGCTCCGCCATCGGGACAAGGCTTGGTACCGACATGCCATACACGCCGTTGTTTCGTCTGTAGGAAGGCCTTAGAATGGTTCGAGATTACGTGGAAAAATAGGGTGTCTAGATGAAATACCATTCTGATGTGTGTAATTCGCATTATGTTCAATAAAGAGTTGTTTAAGAAAAAAGTGAGGTGCATTACTTTCTGGCCGGCCGGTGTGGTCGAGCGGTTCCAGGCGCTTCAGTCTGGAACCGCGCGACCGCTACGATCGCAAGTTCGAATCCTGCCTCGGGCATGGATGTGTGTGATGTCCTTAGGTTGGTTAGGTTTAAGTAGTTCTAAGTTCTAGGGGACTGATGACCTCAGATGTAAGTCCCATAGTGCTCAGAGCTATTTGAACCATTACGTTCTGGGTAACCCTCGCGCCTCTACTGAGAAGGTATTTCAAATAAAATATATAAATATGTGTTTTGTATTTTCATTTTAAATACTTTTAGTTCAAATACAGAACTACACTGAGGAGGATACACGTGATACGGTTGGATGCTGTTTCGGCGCGAAATGCGAACAGTACTGGGCTAATTTATTCCGGAGGCACCGGCAGTTTCTCTGGAGATAACATGCCGGTTACAAGCAACAGGTGCCAGAACACTTCATTTCCTTCACCTCTGTTGTTGCAGACTTGCTCCTTAAGCCGTCATCATGCTGCCATGGCATTCAACGTACAATGCCTTGACCTGATTTCCGCTGCTCTGCTCAACGCTCACAAGATCACCCAGCATCCGCATTTTTGTAATTTTTTATATTTATGGTACGTGAAATTCAGAACTCAAATATCAGTTTTGACGCAACTCAAGAAAGTCAGGTTTTGACGTTCTCTGAGGGACCTCAAGAACTTTAATACCCTAAAATGAAAGCAATTTCTACGATATGCACCTTGCATCACTTGGTAACGTTTGGAGGTTATTAATCCGGTAATCAAAGGATCGTCGGTTCGATAGTCGCTACGGCTTTTTTTTTTTTTTGCATTTTAGTTTCTTCCTTAATTTCGAATACTATAATTTTAATTATATTGTGTTTATACTGGTTGCTGGTGAGGAGGAAAGTTAGTTATTAGTATTTTATTAATGATCGCATTTATAAGCTGCCATCTCACAGTCATCACAGTCGCTCAAGGAAGTTATAACTAAGCTTTACTTGTTTAATCAGAATCGGACGATGACTCTCCTTGTCCGCAGTCTCGATGATTCGAAGCGATCTGCAACCCTGTGTAAATAAAATGTCTTGGTTTTCTTGCGTTGCGGGAAACCTCAGATCAAGCGGAAAGTTTGCTTTGATAGAGTTTAATTATCCGATGAAATAATGGAGCTCTTGGATCTAATAATTGCACGTTCGTTTCCAACTCAAAGGAAGTTCCCTTCTGATTACCAACAAAACGGCAGCTCCGTGCAAATTTCCAATTAGAGATTACACATATAATGAAATTCCTTCAACACCTTTGATGTAAATGCTTAGTATATATTTTCTTGAGTAGCATACAATATATTTTCAATCTCTTTCTTCCAGTAATCTCGATAGCAAAATTACAATTATTCAATGCGGCTATTCGGCACAGAGAAGATCCTAGAAGTCCTCTCAACACACCAGAGAGAATATTACAAAGAGTAATTATGCGCTCATGGAATAGTAATAGTACTGTACTACTTTGCGCATCGATTCAGCTAGTATATAGATGGTCATGTAGGAAACGTAATTCACTCATAGAATTGTGCAGGGATAATTAGTAGAATATAAAGAGATATTGCAATACCTACGGCATTTAATGTAAAATTCATCAAATTTATGCTAATTAACACATATCTAATCATTCTTTTTTATGATAAATGCACGTCTTCTTGTTTCTAATGACATATTGGGTACAAAATTACAGTTTTCATTGCAAATATAAACTCTTAACTATCGATGTTATTTACCAGCGGTCTTGCCACGATGATAACACCGGTTCCCGTCCGACCACCGACTTTAAGCAACGTTGAGCCTGGCTAGAACTTGGATGGGTGTCCGGATGCCGTTGGTACTAAGTACGGGCAAGTCTCCAAAGTAGCACCCAATTAAAAGACTTGCTCCAAACCGTCGTATCGCACACTTTATCTGTATAGTATTAAAGATTGTTAATACAGATTCTTTTAATTAAACAATCATAAATTTATTAAAAATCTTTTACAAAATATAGATAATTAAGAAGTTATATTTCCAACAAACTCTGGAATTTCGTGTGGGATGTGTAATTAGAAACAAGAAGACGTTTATTTCTCATAAAACTATGATTACATGTGTTACTTAGCATAAATTTGAAGAATGTTATATTTAAATCATGCAGGATCATCGTGATATATGGGTTGCCGGTGGGGTAGCTCAGTGTGTTCGGTCAGTGGGCTGGCTGCCCTCCATAATAAAAATAATCTGAGAGCAAGAATCAACGATAAACTTGAACGGGTTTCATGTGACGTCCGCCGAGACCAAATTCCACGAACAAAATAAAGGAAAAAGGGGAAGCGCCTTTAAATATTAATCATAACATCCTAAGTCCCGGATTCGAACTCTACCAGCGTTTAAATTTTGAAGAAAAATAATCGGCAATGGCGGCCAGAGAGTCACCTTACTTCAGCCAGAGGTCTTGTCAAAGAGGGCAAAGGAACGGACAGATGTTCAGAACACTCTCGTGCCCTTGGGGTGGGAAACTACTCCTAAAGGCGGAAGAATCAGCAATGATCAACGGCATAAGGATGCAGAAGGCAATGGAAACCACTGCATTAAAGACACATAACTTGTATCCAGAGGGAATGAGGACTGTAATTGAAAAAGTGTCATGGTGAACTCTACAGTGGCAAAAGATTCCGGACTAGTCCCCAATGCGGAGCTCCAAAAGGGGACTGCCAAGGGGGAGGTGACCATGAGAAAAAGGTTGAATAACCAACGAAAGGGTGACGTTCTACAATTCGGGACGTGGAATATCAGAAATATCAACGTGTTATGGAAGGCAGAAAATCTGAGACAGGAAATGCTAATGCTCAATCTAGGATACCGTGGGGATCAGTGAATTGAAAGGGAAAGAAGACAACAATTTCTGGTGAGATGAGTATAGAGTAAAGTTGAAACGTCCCCTTAGAAAAATTAAATGAATTACTATGCTGATAAACCTCTTACGTTATTTGCTTTTCAAACAGATGAGCAAAACTGAACATACTCAGACATTACTCTCTTTACTTATTCTGATCAACACTAAACTGACACACAATATTTTTAGCGCAACGCAATCTGACTTTCAATAATCCCTGCAAAATAATGGCCCTGACTAACATTAACCTATACCTTTCACAAGTCACTTACCTCACAAAAATCTTCGTTACTCGAAATACTGCAATACAGCGAGCGCCACTACTGCCAGCTAAATAAAAGATTCAAACTACTGATGGCACTAACTACTGATAGGCATAGTTAGCAAATGAAAAATTTTGATAGAGAACAAACAATGTATTTACCTTAATAGTGTTCAAAAGTCATAATATATATAGCAGTTCATGACATCCAATCTTACAAATGTACTGTCTCTGATGGACACACGTCCAGATCATCCGCTCTCAAAATTCCGCCATATTTCTCCCCACATCCACCACTGCTGGCGGCTCACCTCCAACTGCGCAACGCTACGCGCTGTTAACATCCAGCTGCCCAACACTACAATGGCAGACAACAATGCAAACTAGCCACAGACTGCACACAGCACAGCCAGTGATTTTCATACAGAGCGCTACGTGGCGTTACCAATAAGAAAACCTAAACAGCCTACTTACAAAGTCAACAGCAGCTGAAAATGATATAACGGGTGTAGGATTAGTTATGTACAGGAAGTTAGAGCGGGGAGTGACTGGTATGAACAGTTGAGTGATAGGATTATTCTCATCATAATCGATAGCAAACCAACATCGACAACATAGTTCAGGTATATATGCCGACGTCGCAAGCACAAGATGAAAGGACAGTGAAAGCATATGAGGTTACTGAACATATAATTCAATACGTAAATAAAGATGAAAATCTGATAGTCATTGAGGACTGGAATGCGGTCGTACGGGAAGGAGTAGAAGAAAGGGTAACGGGAGAATATGGGCTTGGTACTAGGAAACAGGGAGGAGAAAAACTAATTGAGTACCGCGATAAATTTCAGCTAGTAATAGCGAATTCTCTGTTCAAGTATCACAAGAGTAGGAAGTATACTTGGAAAAGGTGGGGAGATACGGGAATGTTTCAGTCAGGCGAGATTCCGAAATCATATACTGGATTGTAAGGCGTACCTAGGAGCAGATATACTCTCAGATCCCAATTTAATAGTGATAAAGAGTAGGCTGAAGTGTAAGAGACTAGCCACGAAGAATCAGTGCGCAAAGAAATGGGATACGGAAGTACTTAGGAATGAGAAGATACGCTTAAAGTTCTCTGGGGCTATAGATACTGCGATAAGTAACAGCTCAATATGCAGTTCAATCGAAGAGGAATGGATGTCTCTAAAACTGGCACTCACAGAAATTGGAAAGAAAGACACGTACAAAGAAGGAAGCTGTCAAGAAACAATGAGGAACGGAAAAAAATACTACAGTTGATCGATGAAAGAAGGAAGTACAAAAACGTTCAGCGAAATTCAGAAATACAGAAGTACAAGTGACTTAGCAATGAAATAAATAGGACGTGCAGATAAGCTAAGCTGAATTGGTTGCATGATGAAAAATGTGAACTCATCTAAAAAGAAATGATTGTCGGATGGACTGATTCAGCATATAGAAAAGTCAAAACAAAATTCGGTGAAATTAAAAGCAAGGGTGGTAACATTAAAGTGAAATGAGAATTCGACTGTTAAATACAGAGGCGTGAATCGATAGGTGTAAAGAGTACACTGAAAGTCTCGATGAGGAGTAAGACTTATCTGTTGATGTGATAGCAGAAGACACAGGAGTCGATGAAGGAGACATACGGGATACAGTATTCGAATCATAAATTAAAAGAGCTTTGGAAGACTTAAGATCGAATAAGGCAGATGGGATGAATAACATTTCATCAGCATTTCCAAAATCATCGGGGGAATCGGCAAGAAAACGACTAATCACGTTGGTGTGTGCAGTATATGAATCTAGCGTTACACCATCTGACTTGCGGAAAACATCTTTCACACAATTCCGAAGACTGCAAGAGCCCAAAAGTGCAATAATTATCGCACAGTGAGCTTAACAGTGCTTGCATCCAAGTTGCTGACTCGAATAATATAGAGAAGAATAGAAAATAAAATATAAGATGTGTTGAATGAAGATCGGTTTGGCTTTAGGAAAGGTAAGGGCACCAGAGAAGCAGTTCTAATCTTGAGGTTGATAATGGAGCAGGACTAAAGACACTATCATAGGATTTGTCAACCTGGAAAAAGCGTTCGACAATGTAGAATGGTGCAAGATGTTCGAAAGTCTGAAAAGTAGGAGTACGCTATAGGTAAAGGCGAATAATATACAATATGTACAAGAACCAAGAGCGAATAATAACACTGGAATACGAAAAACGTAATGCTCAGATTAATAAGGCAGGAATGTAGTCTTTTGCCATTACTGTTCAATCTGTACATCGAAGAAGCAATGACGGAAATAAATTAAAGGTTCAAGAGTGTAAGTAAGACTCAGGGTGGAAAGATGTTAATGATAGGAATAGCAGATGACACTGTTATCCCAAATGAAAGTTTACAAGAGTAACAGGATCTGCTGAAGAGAATGAAGAATCTAATGAGTACTGATTACAGATTGAGAGGAAACAGAAGAAAGACGAAAGTAACAGGAAGTAGTGGAAATGACAACAGCGAAAAACTGAACATCAGAATTGGAGATCACGGTCGAAGTTAAGGAATTCTACTATCTATGCAGCAAAATAACCCATGACGGACGGAGCAAGAAAGACAGAAAAAGCAGGCTAGCATTGACAAAAAGGGCATTCCTGGCCAAGAGAAGTTTGTTAGTATCACACATAGTTCTTAATTTGAGGAAGAAATTACTTAGAATCTTCATTTGGAGCATAGCACTGTATGGTAGTGACGCATGGGATGTGGGAAATTCGGGACAGAAGAGAATCGAAGTGTTTGAGATGTGGTGCTACAGAAGAATGTTAAAGATTAGGTGGACTGATAAGGTAAGGAATGTGGAGGTTCTTGACAGAATAGGCGAGGAAAGGAACATATGGAAAACACTGACAAGGAGAAGGAAGGGACAGGACGGTAGGACGTCTGTTAAGACATCATGGAATAACTTCCATGGCACTAGAGGCATCTGTAAAGGGTAAAAACAGCTATTTGCCAGAATTAAATGCTTCAGAAATAACATTATGTTTGTGTGTGTAACAGTAGGTGATGAAACACTAATCATCTGGATTACTGTAAGATGGTAATCAGCGTACAGAGATATGCAAATGGACTGTTTTTCCTCATATGTGAAGGCAGTGTAAAATTGAGACTTAAGTAATAATTATCAACAAATATTTGTTTGAAGAAATCCACATTTGGCAGGATCAGTAATTTTCATTTAAAGGACAGAAAGAGGAGAATACTTGAAATTTTGCGTATTGTATACTCTGGAAAAAAGAATTACTACTAATAATAAACTGCTTTTTTTCTGACACGTAAAGCAGCATTTTGGTAGATGGTATAGCTGTCTTAAAACTATGATACATAAAATACTGTGTATTCTATGTTAATGTGATTACTTTTTTGGTTATTAATATAAAAATGTTAATGAATCTTAGTATTCTCAGGGCATGGCAAATAATATTCGAAACGTATCGTAATCCAAAGGAAATGAAATCTGTATGAATCTGATGTATTTATTTAATTTTGTAATAATATTTGCAGTATGCGTCAAAAGAAGTCATTAATGAACAACTTTGTTTGGGGAAACCTGCAGTGAAGATCGAATTCTTGATTTCTGTAGTTATTAGCAGTCAAAAGGCTTCAATTAAATTCTGTTTTTGATGTGTAGGGAATCTATCAAGTTTTTTCCCGAGAAAAAACGACAATGTTTCAAGGGTACCCCTATATATACAATATCACTGCCACGTTTGTTTCAAAAAACTCTAGTTTTGAAAAGTAAACACCAAAGGTGATATTTGAGAATCCTCTTATGTCGGACACCATTTATTTGCCAATTTTCACATTTTATTTGAATACAACAGCGAGTCTAGCAACGCCATACGATACTGAAAGTATGCTAGTAGGATTAGGATTCGAACTAGGTGTGAGAGCGATCCTAAACGCCGAGAACCTCCTGACATTTAAACAAGTTATTTTTTCTATGTTGTTGTTGTTGTGGTCTTCAGTTCTGAGACTGGTTTGATGCAGCTCTCCATGCTATTCTATCCTGTGCAAGATTCTTCATCTCCCAGTACCTACTGCAACCTACATCCTTCTGAATCTGCTTAGTGTATTCATCTCTTGGTCTCCCCCTACGATTTTTACCCTCCACGCTGCCCTCCAATACTAAATTGGTGATCCCTTGATGCCTCAGAACATGTCCTACCAACCGATCCCTTCTTCTGGTCAAGTTGTACCACAAACTTCTCTTCTCCCCAATCCTATTCAATACTTGCTCATTAGTTATGTGGTCTACCCATCTAATCTTCAGCATTTTTCTGTAGCACCACATTTCGAAAGCTTCTATTCTCTTCTTGTCCAAACTATTTACCGTCCATGTTTCACTTCCATACATGGCTACACTCCATATAAATACTTTCAGAAACGATTTCCTGGCAAATCTATACTCGATGTTAACAAATTTCTCTTCTTCAGAAACACTTTCCTTGCCATTGCCAGTCTACATTTTATATCCTCTCTACTTCGACCATCATCAGTCATTTTGCTCCCCAAATAGCAAAACTCCTTTACTACTTTAAGTGTCTCATTTCCTAATCTAATACCCTCAACATGACCCGACTTAATTCGACTACATTCCATTATCCTCGTTTTGCTTTTGTTGATGTTCATCTTATATCCTCCCTTCAAGACACCATCCATTCCGTTCAACTGCTTTTCCAAGTCCTTTGCTGTCTCTGATAGAATTACAATGTCATCGGCGAACCTCAAAGTTTTTATTTCTTCTCCATGGATTTTAATACCTACTCCGAATTTTTCTTTTGTTTCCTTTACTGCTTGCTCAATATACAGATTGAATAACATCGGGGAGAGGCTACAACCCTGTCTTACTCCCTTCCCAACCACTGCTTCCCTTTCATGTCCCTCGACTCCTATAACTGCCATCTGGTTTCTGTACAAATTGTAAATAGCCTTTCGCTCTCTGTATTTTACCCCTGCCACCTTTAGAATTTGAAAGAGAGTATTCCAGTCAACATTGTCAAAAGCTTTCTCTAAGTCTACAAATGCTAGAAACGTAGGTTTGCCTTTCCTTAATCTTTCTTCTAAGATAAGTCGTAAGGTATTTTTTCTATATCAGACTGAAAGGAAGGTGTATAAAATTTTGCATTTTCTGGACAAATATCCTGTGCAGGGTAATCTCATGAAAGGGGGTGTGTGTAAATTTTGTATTCATGTATAACAGGAAATGATCCTGGCCAGGGAAGCAAAATAAAGGGGGTAGACTTTCGTGCATATACTTAAGAATTTCTGGTTACCTTACATTCAGCACCTACAGCGCTTGTATCACAGGTCCACACAGATTCATTAATATATTTTATTACGCCCGGCAAATAACACAGTTAATGATTTTTGCGAAACAGATACCGCAGGTTAAACTAACATGTCAGGGAAGGTAAAAGTACGGAAATGACAACTTATAGCACATCTCTTATTCTGGATTTGACTTTCCACTAAAACACCCTAATACTACATGTGCATTGATTTTTTGGGGATAAATGGATGGATCGGAAATGATCTGACTGGTAGCAAAAACATTTAAAGAGGTAGTAAATCCTTTTATCATGAATAATGACAAATTATTGTACGGAAATGACAACTTATAGCACATCTCTTATTCTGGATTTGACTTTCCACTAAAACACCCTAATACTACATGTGCATTGATTTTTTGGGGATAAATGGATGGATCGGAAATGATCTGACTGGTAGCAAAAACATTTAAAGAGGTAGTAAATCCTTTTATCATGAATGATGACAAATTATTGAATCCAAAGCATTAGACTGATCACTTCAAAGCACATATTTCAAATAACGCTTTCAAGGTACAAAGAGTAGCACCCAACTTAACTTATGATTCCAGTTCTAATTTCTTATAGTCTATGTCGTCTAGTCTAATGTGATCACCTATCAAAAGCCTAAATAACCATATTCTGGAGCACAGGATGCTGCGAGACGTCCAGGAAGAGAGTCAGTAAAGTTCTGGAAGGTACCGGCAGGGATGTGGAGCCGTGCTGCAGTAGGTTCCTCGGTTGAAGATCCATTGCACGAACAACCTGATCGAGATGGGAACAGCGATTCTCGATTGGGTTTAAATACGGGGAGGTTTAGTGGCCAGGGGGTATGGCAAACTCGCTCTGGTGTTCTTCAAGCCACACAGATACACAGAGAGCCTTTGCTTTGTCCTGATGGCAAATGCATCGTGCCGAAGAAATGCAAACTGCATGTAGGAATGGACATGTTCCCTAAGAATAGATACATACTTGCGTTGGTCCATTGTGCCTTCCAGAAAGACAGGATCACCTAGGGTATGCCACGGAAGCATTCTCCAAACTTTAACACTCCCTCCTTCAGCCTGGACCCTTCTGACAATTGTTGCATGATGACTGCTTTCAAACCTTTCACTCCGTACACGCCAATGTCAGTCTGTCCGATGGAGCAGAAAACGTGATTAATCTGGAAAGGCCACCTGTCGCCACTAAGTGAAAGGCCAGCTGTGCCACTGCTGTGCAAATGCCAGTCTTCGTCACTGATGAACGGCAGTCAACTTCGATGCATGAACCAGCCATTTGCTGTGGAGGCGCATACGTAGCGACGTTTGTTGAGGAGACACTGTTGTTGGCCGCCTGGTTCATCTGGACGGTCTGTTCACCCATATATACACTACTGGTCATTAAAATTGCTACACCAAGAAGAAATGCAAATGATAAACGGGTATTCATTGGACACATATATTATACTAGAACTGACATGAGATTACATTTCCACGCAATTTGGGTGCATAGATTCTGAGAAATCAGTACCCAGAACAACCACCTCTGGCAGTAATAACGGTCTTGATACGCCTGGGCATTGAGTCAAACAGAGCTTGGATAGCGTGTGCAGGTACAGCTGCCCATGAAGCTTCAACACCATATCACAGTTCATCAAGAGTAGGGACTGGCGTATTGTGACGAGCCAGTTGCTCGGCCACCATTGACCAGACGTTTTCAAGTGGCGAGAGATCTGGAGAATGTGCTGGCCAGGTCAGCAGTCGAACATTTTCTGTATCCAGAAAGGCTCGTACAGGACCACCAACATGCGGTTGCGCATTATCCTGCTGAAATGTAGGGTTTCGCAGGGATCGAATGAAGGGTAGAGCCACGGGTCGTAACACATCTGAAATGTAATGTTCACTGTACAAAGTGCAGTCAGCGCGAACAAGAGGTGAGCGAGACGTGTAACCGATGGCACACCATACCATCACGCCGGATGATACGCCAGTATGGCGATGACGAATACACGCTTGTAATGTGCGTTCACCGCGATGTCGCCAAACGCGGATGCGACCATCATGATGCTATAAACAGAACCTGGATTCATCCGAAAAAATGACGTTTTGCCATTCGTGCAACCAGGTTCGACGTTGAGTACACCATCGCAGGCGCTCCTGTCTGTGATGCAGCGTCAAGGGTAGCCGCAGCCACGGTCTCCGAGCTGATAGTCCATGCTGCTGCAAACGTCGTCGAATTGTTCCTGCAGATGGTTGTTGTCTTGCAAACGTCCCCATCTCTTGATTCAGGGATCGAGACGTGGCTGCACGATCCGTTACAGCCATGCGGATAAGATGCCTGTCATCTCGACTGCCAGTCATATGAGGCCGTTCCTTATTACCCTCCTGAACCCACCGATTCCATATTCTGTAACAGTCATTGGATCTCGACCAACGCGAGCAGCAATGTCGCGATACGAAAAACCACAATCGCGATAGCCTGTAATCCGACCTTTAACAAAGTCGGAAACGTGATTCTACACATTTCTCCTCCTTACACGAGGCATCACAACAACGTTTCATCAGGCAACGCCGGTCAACTGATGTTTGTGTATGAGAATACGGTTGGAAACTTTCGTCATGTCAGCACGTTGTAGGTGTCGCCACCGGCAGCAACCTTGTCTGAATGCTCTGAAAAGCTAATCATTTGCATATCACAGCATCTTCTTCCTGTCGGTTAAATTTCGTGTCTGTAGCACGTCATCTTCGTAGTGTAGCAATTTTAATGGAAAGTAGTGTATCCCCGCAGCCGTCGTTCACCCCTGTCATCTACACTCCTGGAAATTGAAATAAGAACACCGTGAATTCATTGTCCCAGGAAGGGGAAACTTTATTGACACATTCCTGGGGTCAGATACATCACATGATCACACTGACAGAACCACAGGCACATAGACACAGGCAACAGAGCATGCACAATGTCGGCACTAGTACAGTGTATATGCACCTTTCGCAGCAATGCAGGCTGCTATTCTCCCATGGAGACGATCGTAGAGATGCTGGATGTAGTCCTGTAGAACGGCTTGCCATGCCATTTCCACCTGGCGCCTCAGTTGGACCAGCGTTCGTGCTGGACGTGCAGACCGCGTGAGACGACGCTTCATCCAGTCCCAAACATGCTCAATGGGGGACAGATCCGGAGATCTTGCTGGCCAGGGTAGTTGACTTACACCTTCTAGAGCACTTTGGGTGGCACGGGATACATGCGGACGTGCATTGTCCTGTTGGAACTGCAAGTTCCCTTGCCGGTCTAGGAATGGTAGAACGATGGGTTCGATGACGGTTTGGATGTACCGTGCACTATTCAGTGTCCCCTCGACGATCACCAGTGGTGTACGGCCAGTGTAGGAGATCGCTCCCCACACCATGATGCCGGGTGTTGGCCCTGTGTGCCTCGGTCGTATGCAGTCCTGATTGTGGCGCTCACCTGCACGGCGCCAAACACGCATACGACCATCATTGGCACCAAGGCAGAAGCGACTCTCATCGCTGAAGACGACACGTCTCCATTCGTCCCTCCATTCACGCCTGTCGCGACACCACTGGAGGCGGGCTGCACGATGTTGGGGCGTGAGCGGAAGACGGCCTAACGGTGTGCGGGACCGTAGCCCAGCTTCATGGAGACGGTTGCGAATGGTCCTCGCCGATACCCCAGGTGCAACAGTGTCCCTAATTTGCTGGGAAGTGGCGGTGCGGTCCCCTACGGCACTGCGTAGGATCCTACGGTCTTGGCGTGCATCCGTGCGTCGCTGCGGTCCGGTCCCAGGTCGACGGGCACGTGCACCTTCCGCCGACTACTGGCGACAACATCGATGTACTGTGGAGACCTCACGCCCCACGTGTTGAGCAATTCGGCGGTACGTCCACCCGGCCTCCCGCATGCCCACTATACGCCCTCGCTCAAAGTCCGTCAACTGCACATACGGTTCACGTCCACGCTGTCGCGGCATGCTACCAGTGTTAAAGACTGCGATGGAGCTCCGTATGCCACGGCAAACTGGCTGACACTGACGGCGGCGGTGCACAAATGCTGCGCAGCTAGCGCCATTCGACGGCCAACACCGCGGTTCCTGGTGTGTCCGCTGTGCCGTGCGTGTGATCATTGCCTGTACAGCCCTCTCGCAGTGTCCGGAGCAAGTATGGTGGGTCTGACACACCGGTGTCAATGTGTTCTTTTTTCCTTTTCCAGGAGTGTATGTATGGCCCATGGTGCACCACAGTTGCTGGTTTCACAAAGCACCATTTTGCCACTCACGGCATACTTTAACCAGGGCGGTACGCGAACTGTTTACAGACGCTGCCGTTTCGCAAATGCTTCCACCGTTGGCCCGATAGCCACTCATTACGCCCTTTTGTAAGTGAGACAAATCGCAACATTTCAGCATTACAATAACGACTACATTGTTTTCCGTGTCACTTCCCTTCCCCACCCCCACCCTCCTTCTCGATACGCTTTATATATTCAACATAGGCGGTGGTCACATTCATGTGACTGGGTCGGGACCGTGTACCATAGGAGGCCCATTAACATATATCGAGATGAAATAATGAGGACACATTCATCATTGTAAAAGAAATTGGCCTCGTGGAGCGAGACATCAAGTTACAGATCATTTAAATTCACACGTATTCATACCATGTGTGACAGGGTGACAATCAGTGCTACGATCTACTCCAACTGAGGCAAGCAAAGAATGAACAGAGAGAGTAGCAAGAGGAATTGCATCAACGACACATGGTCGCAAATGTTTCGTTAAGGAATAAAAAGAAAGTGAACGAGTAATAATTCCCCACAGACTTAGGTGTTAATTAGGGGCAGCATTTCCAGTTCTGCAAGGTGGGTTAAATGAAAACTAAGAAGTCGCAAACACATGGGGGTCTAATGGCCAAGGCCTCTGGTGTCAGTCGCCAAGAGCCACCAATTAAAACAAAACCGAACTTAGTACAATATTCCTCATCCAGTACATCGTTTAGTAAGAAATCGGTTTATCAAAGAATGAAATATCATGATAACTAATGCATCTGACTGACGACGCAAATGATGACAGCTCGGAACCGGCCGCTGTGGCCGAGCGCTTCTAGGCGCTTCAGTCTGGAACCGCGCGACCGCTACGGTCGCAGGTTCGAATCCTGCCTCGGGCATGGATGTGTGTGATGTCCTTAGGTTGGTTAGGTTTAAGTAGTTCTAAGTTCTAGGGGACTGGTGACCTCAGATGTTAAGTCCCATAGTGCTCAGAGCCATTTGAACCAATTTTGACAGCTCGGAACTGAAATAGCATGCTCCCATCAAAGCACCCTGACCTCAAGAAACTGATTAACAAAAATCGTAGAAGGCATAACGAAACATTGTCTTGAAGCAGCGAAGCTGAAATAGAATGGATGAAACGCTTCTACAAGCTACACCACAACCAAAGAAGACAGCCCAAGAGAGCATGTCTGTTCAATTAACAGTCCGGGGCAACAGTGACGTAATTGTGGCATCTGATGGCTCCCCAGCAACCTTCAGAGCTAGCATTTGTCTTTGGTCTTCCAAACTTTTTTTTCGCTCTATGCTGTCTAACTGATTCGTTTCAAAACAATAATTGGAATCCGCTTTTGACGTAATAAATGCTAGGGGCAGACTGTGACACTTTAAACACCTGTACTACTGTTACACTATGCAATAAATTAATTTTAATGGCAAACACGTGATAGTTAATATGCTACCGACAACGTACAGTGTGGTTAAAATTAAAGTGAAAATACTCATGGAGGTTCACTGCAATTGTCGTATGGCAGTGAAACTTGTTAGATACGCTAATGCGTTAACGCGGATTAAGATACGCTGGAAACAATTAGTTCCAATTTTGGACACCAGGTGTAGATCTGGCGCTGTACACTGGTTGTATGGCGGTATGACATCCAAGCTGACATCTAACAAGCCAAAACGTAAGTGTAAACAGTAATGCTATGTGGTAGAGAGACCGTGCGCTGTTAGTGAAACTTTTTTATGTGAACGGCAACAATTACAGAACTACACAGAGAGGTACGTTTACTGAAAGGTCTGAGGAGAAGACAAATGTCATTAAATAGTTTAAAGAAGATGATGGTTCTGAGCACTATGGGACTTAACTTCTGAGGTCATAAGTCCCCTAGAACTTAAGAACTACTTAAACCTAACTAACATAAGGGCATCACACAAATCCATGCCCGAGGCAGGATTCGAACCTGCGACTGTAGCGGTCGCGCGGTTCCGGACTGTAGCGCCTAGAACCGCTCGGCCACCACGGCCGGCAAAGAAGATGATACCGAAATTTTAAACCAAGAACTTGATGTAGCGCCAGGAAGAAGAAGGCGTCCTATACCGGTGGAAGTTATTGACGAGGTTACTGTTGCAGAAACTGACTGTGCAGCACTTGTTTCGGGTGATACTATTGCTCGTGCAATGTCACGAGAACACAGGGCTATTACATATGATTGAAGCGATTTCATAAATTCACTGTAGCTCCATTCAATGACATGTGGTCACGACACACTACAGATACGTAGAAAAACTCATAAAGTTTTGTTCGGCTGAAGCCGCACTTCAGGTTTCTGCCGCCAGAGCGCTCGAGGGCGCAGTGAGACAAAATGGCGACAGGAGCCGAGAAAGCGTATGTCGTGCTTGAAATGCACACACATCAGTCAGTCATAACAGTGCAACGACACTTCAGGACGAAGTTCAACAAAGATCCATCAACTGCTAACTCCATTCGGCGATTGTATGCGCAGTTTAAAGCTTCTGGATGCCTCTGTAAGGGGAAATCAACGGGTCGGCCTGTAGTGAGCAAAGAAACGGTTGAACGCGTGCGGGCAAGTTTCACGCGTAGCCCGCGGAAAATTGGCTCATGCCACAACTGGAGACCAACAGCGCCGACTTCATCTTTCAACAGGATGGTGCTCCACCGCACTTCCATCATGATTTTCGGCATTTCTTAAACAGGAGATTGGAAAACCGATGGATCGGTCGTGGTGGAGATCATGATCAGCAATTCATGTCATGGCCTCCACACTCTCCCGACTTAACCCCATGCGATTTCTTTCTGTGGGGTTATGTGAAAGATTCAGTGTTTAAACCTCCTCTACCAAGAAACGTGCCAGAACAGCGAGTTCGCATTAACTTTGCTTTCGACCTCATTGATGGGGACATGCTGCGCCGAGTGTGGGAGGAACTTGATTATCGGCTTGATGTCTGCCGAATCACTAAAGGGGCACATATCGAACATTTGTGAATGCCTAAAAAAACTTTTTGAGTTTTTGTATGTGTGTGCAAAGCATTTTGAAAATATCTCAAATAATAAAGTTATTGTAGAGCTGTGAAATCGCTTCAATCATTTGTAATAACCCTGTACTTGTCCACCCCTCAGTTATCAGTACGGTAAGTTTTGCCCTCTGTTTTACACTGGTAACCATACAAGATCCAGAGGGTGCAGCAACTGAAACCTCATGACGCGCAGCAACGTTCTGAATTTGCTCTTCGTTTTCTAACACACATCGAAGTTGATTACATGTAACCGGGCAATATTCCATAGAAATGACGAGGCACATTTTGCACTACAGGATGTAGTGAATACACAGAACTACCGAATCTGGGGTAATGGTAAATCGCGTTTAGTGCACGAAGAGGCACTGCACTCGGCGTATGTGACTGTGTGTTGTGGATTCACACGGACATTTATGCTGGGTTCTTTGAAGAGAATACACACAGAGGGACTCTAAGGTGCGCCGTGACGTCCGCACGTTATCGAGACCCCCTCGTACAGAATGTGATTCCTGCTTTGGAAGAGCACGACTGTGTGGAAACCTTTGTTTTCATGCAAGATGGGCCAACACCTTATGTCGCTCGCACAGTGAAAGATCTGCTTAATGCAGTCTTCCACGAACGCCTTATGTCCAGAGGTTTTCCAGATGCTTGGCCTGTGAATTTACATGATCTGAATCCATGTAACTTTTGCCTCCGAGGACATCTAAAGGAACACGCTTCGTCTATGCCTGATCTGAAAAGCAGTATACAAGAACTCGTCGCTCAGATTCCACCGGAACTGCTGCGAGCAACTGTTGATCGCGTCATATTACGGATACAGCATCTCGTCGACATCTCCGGTGCCCGTAATGAACGGATTTAGTGATTAGCGGTTAATAATAAAATTAACATTGTGTTTTTTTCACTCGCTTAATTTTTGCTTTCAACGTGCCTTTCCTAATCCATTACATATGGGAACATTTATATACATCTTCCTTTCATTCACAGCGCCAGATTTGCACATTGCTTTTGCTTTACACGTGGCTAAGGCCTTATCGGCCATACACCTGCTCTACGAGCCTCTTCCAATTATTTCTATCCAGGGAAATTGTTGTCCAATCAGAGTTGATGCTCATCCTAGCTGCATCTTCCCGGATATTCTCCATCCACCTAATTCGAGGTCTTCCTCTTCTTCTCTTTCCTTCTAATTTCTTAGTGGATGCTATTTTGGGTAGTCTGTTCTCCGGCATCCTTGCTACATGACCAGCCCAGTTCAGTCTTCTCTTCTTTAACATTTCCACAATGGTACTATGTTTGTACAGCTCCCGTAGTTCTTCATTTTTCCTTATCCTCCACTCCATGACATTTTCATCGAAGATTGGTCCAAATATTTTTCTTAGTATTTTTCTTTCAAATATCAACAGTTTTTCTTCATCTTTTTTCCTGAATGTAATAGCTTCACATCCATATAATGCTACTGGTACAATAGTTGACTGATAAAAACGGATTTTGAATTCAGTACTAAGTGATCTCATCCTTAAAATTTTGATACAGCTGTAAAAAGTTCTATTAGCTGCTGCTAGACGGGCGTCTATTTCTATTTCTGCTCTATTGTCTCTGCCAGATTTGCACATGATGGAACTAATTTGTTTTGCAGTGTAACTAGGTTCCACATTAACCCGTTGGCATATCTACCAAGTTTCGCAGCTGTACGACAATTACAGCCCATGCTGGACCACTGTGAGTAACTGCACTTTAATTATAGCCACCCGCTACAAATCCTTTGGATGTCCTACGGAGATGGCAGTGATACATCTTGCGCGACAAGCAGTTCAGACGACGACAGAATGGACTCTAGGCCCGATCTCTGTGTTGACCATGCTCTTGATTTTAAGCATTCTATAAAATTAACTTGCTTCAAATGGTTCAAATGGCTCTAAGCACTATGCGACTTAACATCTGAGGTCATCAGTCCTGGTGTGGACGTGCGGTTCTAGGCGCTTCAGTCTGGAACCGCGTGACCGTTAAGGTCGCAGGTTCGAATCCTGCTTCGGGCATGGATGTGTGTGATGTCCTTAGGTTAGTTAGGTTTAAGTAGTTCTAAGTCCTAGGGGACTGATGACCACAGATGTTAAGTCCCATAGTGCTCAGAGCCATTTGAACCATTTGCCATCATCAGTCCTCTAGACTTAGAACTACTTAAACCTAACCAACCTGAGGACATCTCAGACATCCAAGCCCGAGGAAGGAATCGAACCTGCGACCGTAGCAGCCGCTTTGTTCCGGACTGAAGCGCCTAGAATCGCTCGACCACAGCGGGCGGCTATAAAATTAACTACACTCCTGGAAATGGAAAAAAGAACACATTGACACCGGTGTGTCAGACCCACCATACTTGCTCCGGACACTGCGAGAGCGCTGTACAAGCAATGATCACACGCACGGCACAGCGGACACACCAGGAACCGCGGTGTTGGCCGTCGAATGGCGCTAGCTGCGCAGCATTTGTGCACCGCCGCCGTCAGTGTCAGCCAGTTTGCCGTGGCATACGGAGCTCCATCGCAGTCTTTAACACTGGTAGCATGCCGCGACAGCGTGGACGTGAACCGTATGTGCAGTTGACGGACTTTGAGCGAGGGCGTATAGTGGGCATGCGGGAGGCCGGGTGGACGTACCGCCGAATTGCTCAACACGTGGGGCGTGAGGTCTCCACAGTACATCGATGTTGTCGCCAGTGGTCGGCGGAAGGTGCACGTGCCCGTCGACCTGGGACCGGACCGCAGCGACGCACGGATGCACGCCAAGACCGTAGGATCCTACGCAGTGCCGTAGGGGACCGCACCGCCACTTCCCAGCAAATTAGGGACACTGTTGCTCCTGGGGTATCGGTGAGGACCATTCGCAACCGTCTCCATGAAGCTGGGCTACGGTCCCGCACACCGTTAGGCCGTCTTCCGCTCACGCCCCAACATCGTGCAGCCCGCCTCCAGTGGCGTCGCGACAGGCGTGAATGGAGGGACGAATGGAGACGTGTCGTCTTCAGCGATGAGAGTCGCTTCTGCCTCGGTGCCAATGATGGTCGTATGCGTGTTTGGCGCCGTGCAGGTGAGCGCCACAATCAGGACTACATACGACCGAGGCACACAGGGCCAACACCCGGCATCATGGTGTGGGGAGCGATCTCCTACACTGGCCGTACACCACTGATGATCAGCGAGGGGACACTGAATAGTGCACGGTACATCCAGACCGTCATCGAACCCATCGTTCTACCATCCTAGACCGGCAAGGGAACTTGCTGTTCCAACAGGACAATGCACGTCCGCATGTATCCCGTGCCACCCAACGTGCTCTAGAAGGTGTAAGTCAACTACCCTGGCCAGCAAGATCTCCGGATCTGTCCCCCATTGAGCATGTTTGGGACTGGATGAAGCGTCGTCTCACGCGGTCTGCACGTCCAGCACGAACGCTGGTCCAGCTGAGGCGCCAGGTGGAAATGGCATGCAAGCCGTTCCACAGGACTACATCCAGCATCTCTACGATCGTCTCCATGGGAGAATAGCAGTCTGCATTGCTGCGAAAGGTGGATATACACTGTACTAGTGCCGACATTGTGCATGCTCTGTTGCCTGTGTCTATGTGCCTGTGGTTCTGTCAGTGTGATCATGTGATGTATCTGACCCCAGGAATGTGTCAATAAAGTTTCCCCTTCCTGGGACAATGAATTCACGGTGTTCTTATTTCAATTTCCAGGAGTGTATATCGAACGGAGTGAATTTGAGCCATTCAGCTGTGCTTATCCGTAAACGAGCGGTAATGGTATCTCGGGATGTTATTTAAGGTCAACACGTCACTGTCGCGTGGTGTAACCGTGCGGTCTCATGAGCCTTGTCACGATTCGAGCGGCTTCACCCCCCACCCCACGCGGCTCCCCCCAACCCCATCCCCCGCCCCGTCGGAGGTTCGAGTCCTCCCACGGGCATGGGTGTGTGTTGTCCTTAGCGTAAGTTAGTTTAAGTTAGATTAAGTAGTGCGTAAGCCTAGGGACCGATGAACTGAGCAGTTTGGTCCCATAATCCTTACCACAAATTTCCAAATTTCGACGCGTAACCTGTTTATCCAATCGTAGCTACACAGACTTTTTGCAGCTGCGAACGTTACCAGTACGCTACAGTATTTACTGCACTGCACGTAACAGGAGGGAGGAAATTCTACGCTCCGATTAACAAACGTAATTAAAGAAAGGTTTTCTGTACTGTTACAGGCTCGGATAAACATGATCGACCAGTCTTACTGTAAGACGCATATGTCTTCTTCTACGAACTCGTCGCTATTGTCACAAAGGTTTCTGGAAGTTTAGTAAACAAGAGGATCTTGCACACGGACAGAATAAGAGTTACATTTCCTGTGTGCCCCGTTTACACTGGTATTGTGGCAGTGCGACACTGTGTTTCGTCCTTATCTGACGAGATGTATTTCTTTATTCTGGCACGAAATCACAAACTTCTGCGTACGGAAACAATCCGTTTAGTAGTTAATACTACGAATCGCGTTTTGAAGAGTGATAACACAGTTGAATATGTCTCTTTTAGAACTACGATATTTGCACCAGAATTTACTCCAGTTATATTTGAAAAAGGAACACACTTTGATCAATATAGCTGTGAGAAGAGACTGTAGGTTGCTTGGTCATGACTTTCTCCCAAATCATGTGGATGAAAAGAGGATTACGATACCTCAAGCAGTTCTGGGACTATCTGAGGCGAAGATCTTAGCTTAATCATGCTATATTATTTCTGAAAACAGATCAAGTTAAAATCCATTTAGTTTGTATAATAACTGAGAATTCAAATGAAGTAATACAAGCAATTATACGGAGGGGCATGTGGTCAACACACCGCTCTCTCGGCCGTAAGTCAGTTTCCGAGACCGGAGCCGCTACTTCTCACTCAAGTAGCTTCCCTGTTTTGCCTCACAAGGGCTGAGTGCACCCCGCTTGCCAACAGCGCTCGGCAGACCGGATGGTCATCCATCCAAGTGCTAGCCCAGCCCGACAGCGCTTAACTTCGGTGATCTGACGGGAACCGGTGTTACCAGTGCGGCAAGGTCGTTGGCCGTCCTCAGAAAAACTTCGTAAATAACTTTATGTTTTACATTTAGGGGTAGCTGTGAGTGCATTGTGTCTGAGGTAAGTGAATTCGAATGCGCGCAAACTGTTGGTGCTCGTGTGGTGCTGCTTGCCTAACCAATGTAATCGAAGTGTTTCGTGTTTCAAGAGGCACGTATGGCTTATACCGTATACAGGAAAAGCGAATAAATATACGCTAAATGACAAGGAGGACGGAAGTGTGTGTTGAGTGGTCGCGACAGACGGTCATTGAAGAGGACAGTGACAAAAAATAAGAAGACGACAGCTGCAAAAGTCACTGTAGATATGAATGTCGTACTCGCAAGGACTGTCAGCACCAACGCCAGGGAGGGGTGAACTCCAGAGCCACATATCTGTGATGCAAATGCACGTAACAGGAAAGCGTGATTCAAATGGTTCAAATGGCTAACCTAAGGACATCACACACATCCATGCCCGAGGCAGGATTAAAACCTGCGGCGGTAGCAGCAGCGCCGTTCCGAACGGAAGTACCTACAACCGCTCGGCCACAGTGGCCGGCGAATTCGTGGTGCCGAAGTTATAAAAACCTGGGCTATGGAGCAATGGAAGAGAGTCATTAGATCGGATGTGTCCTGTTGCACACTGTTTCCACCTTCTGGCAGAGTCTGCGTCCCAAAAATGAAACACAGTTGGAGATCGGGGATGATTTCGGCAGCCACAACGCGGTATTCCATGGGCCCCATGGGTACCCTGCAAGGTAGCAGTCCTGCCAAGGATTAAGTGACTGTTTTAGCTGAGCAGGTCCATCCCGTGGTACAAGGATTGTTCCCCAGTGGTGCCGCTTTGTTCCAATTCGACAGGGCCATTGTTCACACAGCTCGCATCATCCAGGACTAATTTTGTAAGCAAGATGATGAGTTATCACATACGTCCTTGCCACCACAGTCACCAGATCTGAATGTTGTTGAATCTTTGTGGCCTATGTTGGAGAGAAGAGACCGTGATCACTCTCCACCACCATTATCGTCCCCTGACCTTGCCGCTATTTTTCAGGAAGAATGATACAAGATTCCTTGAAAACCATAGAAGATATCTATTTGTCCATTCCGAAACGACTTGAAACTGTTTTGAATACCAACGATTTTCCTAGACTGTAATGCTCGTGGTAATATGTTGTGCCCTTGGTGCTACCATGTTTTCGTCCATCTCCTGCATTTCCGTACGTCAATCTGTAAAGGCAATCGCATACGAGACACTAGTACGACCAAATCTAGAGTACTGTTCCAGTTTTTCGAGTCGTAATAAAGGAGGCGTGACAGCAGACATCGATCGTTTTCGTAGACGCTCTGCTCTGTGAAGCCCATACGAAAGTGGAGCGGCAAAACTCGTCATACTCTAATGGGAATCTTTGGAACAGGATAACATTGTTCCGGCCAAACCCTGTTGGATGAATTTAGAGAAGGTGTGTGTGCGGCCATTATACTGCCTCCAAACTATACTTGGCGTAGACATCGTGGGAATAAGATAACAGAGAGAGTGAGTCCAGGGGCATTGCGACAACCGCTTTCCCTTCGGCAATACGGGAAAAACATTAGGAAGGAAATAACCATTTTATCTTGAAGCTATTCCTTTGGTCCGTGTCTGCATAGAAGCACCAATATCGGACTGTGGGTCTGCCTTGATATGAATACTTTTGTTTTAGGCTGCGAAATACTAACACGAATTCTTTACAGACGAATAGAAAAACTGGTAGAAACCGACCTCGGGGGAGATCAGTTTGAATTCCGTAGAAATGTTGGAACACATAAGGCAATACTGACCCTACGACTTATCTTAGAAAATAGATTAAGGAAAGGCAAACCTACGTTTATAGCATTTGTAGACTTATAGTAAACTTTTGACAATGTTGACTGGATTACTTTCTTTCAAATGCTGAAGGTGGCAGGGGTAAAATACAGGGAGCGAAAGGCTATTTACAATTTGTACAGAAACCAGATGACAGTTATAAGAGTCGAGGGCCATGAAAGAGAAGCAGTGATTGGGAAGGGAGTGAGACAGGGTTGTAGCCTTCTAATGAGGAGGTATTGAAAAGAATTGGAGAGAAGAGAAATTTGTGGCACAACTTGACTAGAAGAAGGGATCGGCTGGTAGGACATATTCTGAGGCTTCAAGGGATTACCAATTTAGCATTGGAGGGCAGCGTGGAGGGGAAAAATCGTAGAGGGAGACCAAGAGATGAATACACTAAACAGATTCAGAAGGATGTAGGTTGCAGTAGGTACTGGGAGATGATGAAGCTTGCACAGGATAGAGTAGCATGGAGAGCTGCACCAAACCAGTCTCTTGACTGAAGACCACAACAACAACAATTTCTTTCCCAAACTAGTTTCAGCGGTAATATCGTCATCATCAGTGGCTTTTTCTTTATTGTAGAAAATTAAAAATTAGCACCATTGTAAACATTATGAAACATTATTACACGTGTATTCTTTGGTTTCAAATATTGTATTCTGTGAATCGTTTCATACATCTTACCTATTTTAAGTCACAGAATGTTTTCTGTGTTTGTTATCGTCATTTCCGCCGTATTTCCTGTGTTTTTGATTGTCGTTTCTTCGGCATTTAGCACGTCATCTGCAGCTGTATGAGTGGCTGTTGTGATCAGACATGAAAAAGGGAACTGAAATAGGTCAGCGTTATTTTGTAGGAAATTGCGGTAGTGTTGTCAGTACAGTTTTTGCGTGTACTAGATTCTTACGTAATTTTTCACGTACTCGCGTTCCTTGGTCGGCTTGCAGTTGCTTTTACACACAGAGAAACATAACTTTTCCACTTTGTCGTAATCCAAAACATTACACCGTCTCGGTGTTCGCGCGTGTCGCGAGAATTTATCGCATATTCCGAGAAGGTTTCGAATGCTAAAACGGGAGTTCTGACGACTGCTGTTCCTTATTTATGTCTCTGCGAAATGTGCCATTGTCTAGCACTAAACATCATTCCGCGTTCAAAGTCTGTAAATTCCCGACGTACGGCCATAACCATGTCGGAAATCGTTTCGCATGAATCACCAGAGTACAAATGACTGCTCCACCAGTACACTGCCCTTTTATACATTGTGTACACTATACTACCACCATCTGTATATGTACATATTGCTGTCTGAAGCCTTTTGTCACGTCAGTGTAGTCCTTCGCCGCGCGGTATTAGCCGAGCGGTCTTAGGCGCTGCAGTCATAGACTGTGCTTCTAGTCCCGGCGGAGGTTCGAGTCCTCCCTCGGGCATGGATGTGTGTGTTTGTCCTTAGGATAATTTAGCTTCAGTAGTGTGTAAGCTTAGGGACTGATGACCTTAGCAGTTTAGTCCCATAAGATTTCACACACATCTGAACATTTCTGTAGTCCTTCACACACATGATTCGCGAGCGGAACAGGAAAAGGGTGAAGCGAGTGTGGTACACAATCTACCCTGCGCCACATGCCGTACAGTGCAGAGTGTAGGTGGAAGTGGAGAAGAGGTGACAGTCTCTGATATTTACGAAAACACAGACTTCTGAGAGCAGGAAGTCCAGCACATTTATGCAGAGAGCAGTAACGGGAAAATCGTTTGGAAATCATTGGTGGCAAAGCAGGTACAGAGGCAATGCTTGAGGCGGCGGTGACTAATCAACATTCCGCTAAACAAAGCCATCGCCAGCTACGTTGGTGAGGCGGGAGGCGGCCTTTTTTGTGGACGGAAAGGAACAAAACCGTAATTAAGTTTGTCGGGAGGGCGCAGCATTTCATTTGGCGAGCACGGGAAAGGGCGGCCGTGGGCAGGTTTTATGGGCCATACGCCGTGTGTCGTCATTACAGCCGTGCCTGCCGCAAAAAGCGACGCTCTACCTGCCACCCAGAGGGCCGCAGCGGCGCCGCCGAATAAGATGAGCTCAGCCGGTTCTCCCTATCCTGCCTGTTTCCCAGTTCTGACGCTTTTAGGGGCATTTGCACAACCTGTAGCTGACACCTGGTTGCCCTTCTTACTGCCACTCTGACAGGATTGTCTTTGTTACGTCAGAGAGTGGAGAGAGAGAGAAAAAGACAGAAGCAGGAGAGAGAGAGAGAGAGAGAGAGAGAGAGAGAGAGAGAGAGAGAAAGAGGCGAGAGAGGGAGAATGAGGAAGAGGGAAAGGAAGAGAGTGAGAGAGGGAGAGAAGTAAGGAGAGATGCGTGAGAGAGAGTTGTCAGGTACGAATGAGAGAGAGATTTATTTTAAGTCGCAGAATGTTTTCCACGTTTGTTATAGTTATTTCCGGCATATTTTCTGTGTTTTTGGTTGCTGTTTCTTCGACATTTAGCACATCATCTGGAACTGTGTGAGTAGTTGTTATGAACAAACGTGAAAAAGGGAACTAAAACACGTCAGCGTTGATCTATAAGGAATTGCGGTAGTATTCTGGGTACAGTTTTAGTGTGTACTATGTTGTCACGTAATTTTTCATGTACTCATGTTCCTTCGTCGCCTTGCAGTTGCTTTTAAACACAGAGAAACATAACTTTTGCACCTTGGTCGTAATATAATTTATCATATATAGGGCAAGACACGTGAGACATTTCGTTTCGGAACTCGTTAGGGAATTCCATATACCGACGTCCACAGTCTCAATATTGTGCCGGGAATACCAAAATTCAGGCACTGCCTCTCACCACAGACAACGTAGTGGCCGACAGCCTTCACTTAACGACCGAGAACTGCAGTGTTTGTGTAAAGTTGGCATTGCTAACAGAGAATCAACATTGCGTGCAATAACCGCAGAAATCAATTTTCAACTGACAACGAACCTATCCGTTAGGACAGTGTGGCGAAAGATGGCGTTAATGGCCGCGCGGGATTAGCCGAGCGGTGTAAGGCGCTGCAGTCATGGACTGTGCGGCTGGTTCCGGCGGAGGTTCGAGTCCTCCCTCGGGCAGGGGTGTGTCTGTTTGTCCTTAGGATAAGTTCGGTTAAGTAGTGTGTAAGCTTAGGGACTGATGACATTAGCAGTTAAGTCTCATAAGGTTTCACACATATTTGAACATTGTATGGCGTTAATGGGCTATGGGAGCAAACGACCGACGTGAGTGCCTTTGCTAGCAACACGACATCGCCCTGTATGGGCTCTTTTCACAAGATTTATGTAAGGGAATGTAATATTGTATTTGTCTGTTCTAGGGACGTGCACTTTCAAAACAGTAAACCACATCATGGCACACACCGTCTGTCTTGTAGCGTATGCCATTGTAGTTGGCTGAACATCGCCATGGCGCTTTAATGTGAAGAAACCCGTTGCTCTTCTTTGTATCTACTTCCATCATGTCTACCTGCTGACGGTCCCACACTAGCGAGTAACACTCAAATATTTTAATAGTGTAAGAAATCTGTGAACGGTCTGACTTCCTTCTATTATATATATGTGGTCATACCACCTTAAATCTCTCGGTACAAGTACAGGCATTTAAAGTGTGTGACTGTTTCCAGTCGTGGTTCGGCAATCGCGTAACCGAACAATAACTGGTCTTTCCATCTTTTAATGAACAATTTTTTTTACGTTGACTGCGATGTTCTGCAAGTTTTCCTACATTTACATATACTGTGAACAGTCCTATAACATTCCATAATAATACATTATCTCAAGTTTAATTAGACAGCTTCTGTAGCCAAATTGTTTGCGTCGTACTCTTCACTGCAGAAGGACCTGGGTGCGATTCCCAATCTCTCTTCATATTTTTCTGTGGTAAGGAGGTAGATCTGGAATGGGATCCACTAAGCCTTTTGGTACCAAATTTAGGAGCTGCTTGATTAAAAAAGCAGTGGCATCACTAGAATTAAAGTACTGGCAATAACGGCTGCAATGATTGGTGACATGCTGATCACATGTCCCACAGGCATGGATCGCTTGCTCCTCGTACTGTCTTGTAGGCAGCAGGTGGGGTGGGATTATGATTGGTGCACGTACACCCCTGCATGTCTTTGACAGAGGAACTGTGACAGGTCAGGTGTATCGGGACGTCATTACGCATCAGTATGTCCGCCTTTTCAGGGGTGCAGTGGGTCCCACCTTCCTCCTGATGGATGATAACGCACGGTCCCACCGAGCTGCCATCGTGGAGGAGTACTTTGAAACAGAAGACATCAGGCGAATGGAGTGGCCTGCCTGATCACCAGACCTTAACCCCATCTAGCACGTCTGGAATGCTCTCGGTCGACGTATCGCTGCTCGTCTTCAAACCCCTACTACACTTCAAAAGCTCCTACAGGCATTGGTGCAAGAATAGGGGGCTATACTCCAGCAGCTGCTCGACCACCTGATCCAGAGTATGCCAACCCGTTGTGTGGCCTGTGTACGTGTGCATGGTGATCATATCCCATTCTGATGTCGGGGTACATGCGCAGGAAACAGTGGCGATTTGTAGCACATGTGTTTCGGCACGATTTTCTCAACTTATCACCAATACCATGGACTTACAAATCTGTGTCGTGTGTGTTCTATGTGTGCATATGCTATTAGCGCCAGTTTTGTGTAGTGCCACGTTGTGTGGCACCACATTCTGCAATTATCCTTAATTTATGAGCATGAGTGTACATTGTTTGCTCTTCAACAAAATCTTTGTTTTGCTAACAATATGCCTCCTAGTTGTTAGAGTCTATAGTAGTTACAATCTTTTATTTAGCCGCCCGTTGCTGCTACTTGCTGTAATTGCTGTAGTTCGTGTTATGAAGATTTTCTGTAATGTAAGTGACATGAAAAGGAATGGGGTTCCCACTGTCGGGATTCGTGACTGAAATAAGTATAGGAAATTAACAGAGTTGAAGGTAGTTTCGTATTTCTTTAATTTCGTACTTCTTTAGATTTGTATTATTGTTAGGATTTCTTGCAATTCAGGGCTATTGTTTTCTGTTAATTGTTGGGAGTTATGTTGTTAATGTGATAGCAGTCAGATTGCGTTGGGCTTGTATATTGTGGGTAATAAATGAATGGGTTAAGTTTGAGTTGTCTTTGTCAGGGAAAATACTGTTGGTTCGTGCTTAATAAAAAAAATTAAAGAGTTAGTCTCAGATGCCACGTCGGGTTGCTGCACTACACCGGAAAAAAACAAATCCGACGCGATCTCAGGAGTATCCCATGACTTTTGGTACCTCGTTGTAAAGACAGGAATTCCTCAACGAGATAAGCTGTCACAGATTCTGTTCAGCTTGTTGCTGGATGAAATGGTCCAACAATGGACACAACTACTGAAGATGTGCAAAGTGTGTACCAAATAAAACGTATCATCACAGTATACTGCCAGACCATTGCCAGTGATATGGTACTGCTACATGGGAATGAAGAAGATGCAAAATTGACACTGGAAATTCTTCCTCCGCTTGCAGCAAATGCTGGTGTCAAGGTAGCGTGTAATAAGCCCAAGGTCCTGGATTCAGAGACCAACTCGATGGTACGAAATTAGTTGAGAATATGGATTAATGCATGTAGGCCAGACGGGGCGACTCATCAGTACACGGACATCTGAACACGAAAGATATGTACGACTAAGACAACACACCAAGTCAACGGCGACAGAACACCAGGATGAGTGAGGCCAACAGGTAAAGTGGAGCACGCTTACTGGCGAAACAGCCCCTTACTTTCAGGAGGAAGATTAGAGAGGCAATACAAATAGCCAAGCGACCCGCAAACACGAACAGAGAAGACGGATACCGACTTCCGACGTCTTAGCTGCCAGCAGTAACAGCGTTACGGGACGACAGCTTATTTGAAGCAATACACGCAGGTGGGCGGGAGACAGCAGCAGCCGCAGGTACACGAAGTACTGGCACTCCTCAGCTGGCGCTAGAAAGCAGGAAAACAACGCCATAACTGCCGCCTGGTTTTCCATTCGCCGATTTCCACCAATCACAAGCGGTAATGCAAACACTAATCATAACGTCAGGCTTCCACTAATGAAAAGAAATAATAAAAACACCAATAAAGAACTTCTAACATCCCTCCTCGTCATCCTTAACAGCCTATCACAATTAGATAACAGCCACGTCTGCAGGTACATAAGGAACAAAGTTTTGTCATTCAGCAGTAAACAAGAACGCCCTGAAGAAGGTCGCTTGCAAATGTGACCGAAACGTCGGCAGTTTTACATGTTGACAATGTGGTCAAAAACCAAGAAAAATTTTACTGACTGGATAGTTGGTAGTTGAACGTTGAGTGATGGAGAATGTGAACAGCGCCTGTAACCTGGAGGAAACATGGCAAATCTGTCCAGGAACGGCAGACGGAGACATTCAGAGATACTGCATTGTACCCAGCAGAGACGATGGTCTTGAGCTGGAGCTGGAGCTGGAGGAAAGAATGATCTCGAGAGACATTTGTAGCACTTAAAAACAAGGTAGTCTGGATACGCAGATCAGTCCACGTGAGTATTTAAGCAATTCAGGCTTCATGTAGAAGATTTACCGGGTACTTCCTGAGTATGGGGGAAAACACGTTGACTTCCTAGCCGCGGTGTAGAGTGTACGATCATCTAGGCTGCGTGGTGCTGGTATCGCGGCCTGGAAAACGAGGTGTCGCTGCAGGAGAAGCGAACTGGGGTCCATGGTGCTTGGGTGGCGACGTCCTTCTCTCTCTCTGTGTCAAAAGTGTCACGTGGCTCGAATTTGTGGCGAGGCATACTGGTTTTGGGCATTGGGAAGTTTGTATGTGTACAACGGATTTCTGGGGTGAGGCCCTTTCTTAGTGAAGGGTTCTCTAAGTCTTCCGGAATTGATTAATTTTCCGTGTGGTAATCTAGTAGCGCTCGGTAGCTGGTTCGTGGCCGTGGAATTAAGCCCCCTTGTTGCTTGTTCGCCTAGTGTGAATTTTGGCTCCGAGAAACCCACATCTTGTCTGAAAAGGTAGAGCGAACTTTTGCAATTGAGCGTGACAGTTCTGACCGCTAAGAGCCTCACTGCCCCACCCGTCTCGTTCCCAGTACTTCGGCAAATCGGAGAGGAACCGTGTTGAGTTGAATATTTCTGGCTGTTTAGATTTCTTAGTCCATGCTCGGCAGTAATTGTGGAATTATCCTTCTATTCTATCGCCTTTCGTGATATCTGCAGGGCTGCGCGCTGTAACTGCTGCAGTGTTGAGTGTGCAGCGCTGGTCCGGACACTCGCCTTTAGTCTGTTCCAGAGTCACGGACAGTGTGGTACGCCGCCTATTGCACGTCAGTGCCTTTGCAGCTGTGCTTCTATACGCAGCGCCGGCCTGTGCCGTCTTCCCTGAGTAGATCTCCGCTCGCTAATTTATGTAATTGTAATCTGTTAACTGTTTCAGGTTACTGCAGTTTTCCTCATTCTAAAGGCCTAAGCGGTCACTGAAGGTCTCTACTAGCTAACGTTCGTAATTTTAATCTAGCAGCTCTTTGTGTAACTACAGTTTATCTCATTGTAAGGACCTAAGTGGCCTGTTATTCTATGCGTTTTGTACCTTTTCTTTTAAGGGGCTCCGGAACGCCCTATACTTGCAATGTTAAAATAACGCTTATAAATTACATCTTTCCTCACAAAGTATTTGAAGTAGGAAGTTGAACTTTTTACAGATTATTTATTGGAATATGGGCTACAACTTAACACAGGGATTTTACAAAATTTTAGTTCAGTTATTAAAGATGATTTTTTTTTCAATTGTAATGAAAATTCACAACATTTTTTTGCAATTTTTTATTTACATATTCAAAAATATACAGTTTTTTGGAAAAAGGCTGTGTTAAATTATGCAGAAGGTACTGTGTAACATTTACTGAAAGTTTGAAACAAATATGTTTGGAAGATCCTTAGAAAACATGTAATTAGTATGAGAAAATAAAAGTTTTGGGAATCGAGCGACAAAGATTGGATTAACTTTTTAGTGCATTCCACGTCCATAGGATGGATTATCTTCATCCTCTGCAAACTCCTCCTCCAGCTTCCTCTTGTTCCTCCTCCTGTTTACTCTTGCTTGTATTTCTAGACTCTTTACAGCCCTGTCTGCAGCCCGAAGGCGTTCCTTGTCTAAAGCAAGCATCGCTCGTACCATGTTAGAACCTATCTTCATTCCCATATTTCTAAATACCTTGCACCTTACAATGTTGCCATCATTGAAAGTCGCAACAGCATCATACACACCAAAGTGAAGTGTTTCTATTCCAACAAATACAGTCTTGGGGATTCTCGACCATTTAACACTATTTACACTTTCATTGGGGTTTTGAGTTTTTCCGTGAATACACTTTTTCAACAGTTCAGGTGCTGCTAAGTCTCTGAAAATAGGTTTAGCCACAACACATACTTTATCTCACATCACTAAAATGTACCTGATGAACACGGACGTTAATAATAACACCATTTGACAGCAGTTTAACAGCGCCACAGTGGGTCACACCCATGTAGAACACATTTCAAAAAAAATTTAAAAATAGTTGTAGTCTTCGGAATTGAATAAATTATATATGTATTAAAAGGTAATAGTCTGCAGATTCAGAAAACGCAAAAAAGTAAAAATTGAACTTTTAATGATTTTGAGTCTTTCCGGAGCCCCTTAACAGTGTAATATGTTTCTAAAATTGGTCAACTTTTTTCTTTAAATCACTTTGGGAAGCTACTCCGGCTGTAAACTGTTGAGCCGGCCGGGGTGGCCGAGCAGTTCTAGCCGCTACAGTCTGGAACCGCGCGACCGCTACGGTCGCAGGTTCGAATCCTGCCTCGAGCATGGATGTGTGTGATGTGCTTAGGTTAGTTAGGTTTAAGTAGTTCTAAGTTCTAGGGGACTGATGACCTCAGAAGTTAAGTCCCATAGTGCTCAGAGCCATTTGATTTGTAAACTGTTGAGTCTTTTGATTTAGTAATTTGTGTAGTGTGACAATCTCTCTCTCTCTCTCTCTCTCTCTCTCTCTCTCTCTCTCTCTCTCTCTCCTCTCTCCCCCCCCCCCACCCCCACCCCCACTTTTCCTTTTAATACCGAGGGCTCTAACGCCACTGGCGTTTCGGACCTCGTGCTTCGTTTCACCTTAGTTGACTGTATTTCGTAGGCGCGGCGCCTTGATACAAACAGATTGTTTTTAATTATTCCTTATTTTGTCAGCTCATCGCCCTTTTGGTTTCTATTTGTTGTGTTTGGTGTCACCAGCCAATCTTGGTGAGAGGAAAGGCACATAATCTGATATGCGTGGCTTAAACCTCGTGCTGAAGGGATTTCTCCGTGCCGAACGTTTTGGCCGCATGTTGTCAACGGTGGACTGTCTTGCACGGGGTAGAGTTCTTTGATACGGAACGGTTTTTTAATTAATATCTTTTTTTAATTCCAAAATTCAGGCCGTTGCGTCTTAGCTTCATGGTTGTTTAAATGTTGAGTCAGCCCTGTGAGGCAAGTTCGTAACGTTCTTGTGAAAAGTGATGGAAAACCGTAATTAACTTATTTGTGCCCTTTAGTAATACATATACAGTCTGTGATTTAAATGATAATAACATTTGGTCGCTACCTGACACTAACGATTTCCAGTTTTTGAATTTGTCTATAAGATGTTATAATTTGATAAAAGGCCCTGTTTCACTTCAAAACTTTTGTTGGTATACGTTGTTCAGTTTTTAATTCTTGTTTAAAATGAATGTTGCTGAGCTGAAAAACTGTTCCACTTATTTTTTAATCTACATCTATGTCAATACTCCACAATCCCCCTTAGGCGTGTTTCGGAGGGTGTCCTGTACTGCTACTAGTCATCTCCTTTCCCGTTCCACTCGCAAACAGAGCGAAGGGAAAACGACTGACTACACGTATATGTCTCCGTATAAGCACTAAGTTCTTGTATCTTCGTGGTTCTTACGAAAATGGTTCAAATGGCTGTAAGCACTATGGGACTTAACATCTGAGGTCATCAGAACCTTAGACTTAGAACTAGTTAAACCTAACTAACCTAAGGACAGCACACACATCCATGCCCGAGGCAGGATTCGAACCTGCGACCGTTGCAGCAGCGCGGTTCCGGACTAAAGGGCCTAGAACCGCTCGGCCACAGCGGCCGGCTGTGGTTCTTACGTGTAATGTATGTTGGAGGCAACAGAATCGGTCTGCAGTCCTCTTCAAATGGCGGGCCTCTAAACTTTCTCAGTAGTGTTCGAAAAGGACGTCGCCTACCCTCCAGGGATTCCTGTTTGAGTTCCCGAAGCATCTGCGAAACACTTGCGCATTGTTCGAACCTACCAGCTACACATCTAGCAGCTCACCTCTGAATTGCTTCATGTTTTCCTTCAATCCAGTCAGGTACGGACCCCAGATAATCTAACAGTATTCAAGAATAGGTCGCACTAGCGGTCTATACGCGCTCTCCTTTACAGATGAACCACACTTTCCTAGAATTCTCCCAATAAACCAAAGTCGACCATTCGCCTTTCCCACCGCAAACCTCATATTCTCGTTCCACCTCATATCGCTTTGCAACGTTACGCCCAGATATTTAAACGACTTCACTGTGTCAAGCAGGACACTAGTAATACTGTATCCGAACATTACGGGTTTGTTTTTACCACTCATCTGCATTAGCTTACACTTTTCTACATTTTGAGATAGCTGCCATTCATCACATCAACTACAAATTTTGTCTAAGTCGTATCCTGCTAAAGTCACTCAACTTGGACACCTTCCGTACACCCCAGCATCATCAGCAAACAGTCGCAGATTGCTTCCCATCCTGTCTGCCAATTCATTAATGTATAAAAGGGATAACAGTTGAACAGCGGTCCTGTCACACTTTCCTGGGGCGTTCCTGACGATACCCTTGTCTCTGATCTCTCGCCGTCGGGGGTCGCAGTCCTGAATCCTCCCACGGCCAGAAAAATGGTGCCGAATCCTCCCAAGCCCGAAAGGGTCTGAAAAACGATGGGACCGAATCCTCCCGTTTGAAGCAGGTAGCAGTTCTACACGTTATGAATACTCCAAGCAGGCAAAGGAAAGCATATGAAGTTACAGTAGAAGATGTAAAACTTTTCACGTGTATTGTGAGTATGTTTAAAAATTTTTATCTTTTATCTTATTGAGATAAAGTCCAGCCAGCTCAGCGCCAGCGACTAAGTCCCGCTCAAGGTCACGCGCAAAGCGTGCATAAGTGATCAATTTTTTTTTGTTTAAGGCCGGTATTACACTATCAAATTTCTTTGTGAAAGATTTGATCAAAGATGTGATCAAATATTCCGTCAAATATATTTGACAAAGATCTTTGACGTAGCGCTAGAAGGGGTATTACACTGTCATCCAATTTTTCGTCAAAGTTCAAGATGGCTGACAACAACTTGTTATTAACCGCAGCAGTTGTGCGTACCCCAATTGCATTGTGTGCACATGCGGAAAAGAAGTGGGGGAAAAAATGGAACCATACATACGACGTTGACAGTCTTAAAAGTCCTGGGATTACAACTTGATAATAAATTCAGTTGGGAGGAGCACATCCCAGAACTTCAGAAACGCCTGAACAAATCTGTTTGCAATTCGGGTGTTAGCAGAAATAGGCAACATAAAAATGAAAAAGCTTGCATACTTTCATTCCATAATGTCATACAGTATAATATTTTGGGGTAAATCTTCAAGTCAAACAAAAGTTTTCAGAGTCCAAAAGCGTGTAATACGTATTATTTGTGGAGTAAATTCACGGACGCCCTGTAGAAATCTCTTCAAAGAACTGGGTATACTAACTACTACCTCTCAGTATATTTACTCCTTAATGAAATTTGTCGTAAATAATATATCTCTTTTTCCAACAAACAACTCAGTTCATACATACAATACCAGGAACAAAAATGATCTACACAAGGACTTAAAAGCACTTACTTTAGTTCAAAAAGAGGTCCACTACTCAGGAACACTCATCTTCAATAATTTGCCAGCAAACATAAAAAATTTAGTTACAAATAACGATCAGTTTAAAAGGTGCCTGACAGACTTACTAGTGGCCAACTCCTACTCCATTGACGAAATTTTTAATAGAAACAAATGATGTATTGTATTTATTCATACTATTAGTATTGTTATTTCAGCTTTAAAAAATTGACATGTTCCACATCCACGAGGATCTCCTCAGCACGGATCTATGGAACGAAAAACTAATCTAATCTGGGTGAAGCCGTGGGTTTTACGGCGACACGATAAAAGCATTCAACAAAACTTCTTATATGAGCTTTCAGTGGAAGACGTCAAGTGGTACATCAATTACTTAAGAATGGATGAGCATACATTCCTGTATGTGCTCAGTGAGGTGTATCTTCATATCACAAAGCACAATATTCACTTAAGAACTGCTACATCTTCAGAAGACAGGCTCACTGTAACACTCCGATTCCTTGCTACGGGAGAGGGTTATGTTATGTTATGTTAGGTTAGGTTAGGTCAGGTCAGGTCTCGTCTCCAATCTTCTTATTTTATTTTTGTATTCAGGGTGCCTCACGTTGTAAAGCGCCTCATCAGATTCATACATCTCTATTAATTTTGTAGTTGTCCGCACACACCAATTGTATTTACCGGCAATGTTTATAAAAACACTACAGACGACAGAACGCTCCATGTGGTAACATGTCACATTCCAGTGAACAGAAGACAAGCGATTTCTTTGATCAAATATACAGCGAGGCCCTAGATTTGATCAAATATTGGACGACATTTGACAAAGTTCCTATTACACCATCAAATATCTTTGACAAAGATTTTGGACAAAGATATTTGACAAAGAAATTTGATAGTGTAATACCGGCCTAAAACATGGGAGGTGTAGGGGAAGAAGATAAGGAACATGGCAGAAAAATGGTTCAAACGGCTCTGAGCACTATGGGACTTAACATCTAAGGTCATCAGTCCCCTAGAACTTTGAACTACTTAAACCTAACTAACCTAAGGACATCACACACATCCATGCCCGAGGCAGGATTCGAACCTGCGACCGTAGCGGTCGCGCGGTTCCAGACTGTAGCGCCTAGAGCCGCTCGGCCACCCTGGCCGGCGAACATGGCAGAGATAATTATATTATTGTCTATAATACATCATACAATGTGTCAGTTTGCGAGGATTCGGTCCTGTTACCTGCTTACCTACCTGGTTTCGGAAAGATTCGGGGCTGCACCCCCCGTCGAGAACAACATACATGGTTCTATTATGTAAGAAGTCTCCAAGCCACTGAAATATCGGTGAACTTATTCTGTGTGGTTGTACCTCTGTTAACAACCTGCAGTGGGAATCGTTTCGAATGGTTTTTCGGAAATCTAGAAATGTGGACTCTGCCTGTTGCCCTTCGTCCACAGTTTGCAGCATATCATATGAGACTCGCTAAAACCATGCTGATTCTTGGACCTAAGCTTCTCGTTTCAAGCACACAGGTGTCACCTGCGCTTTTTTCTAGTCGTTTGGGACTTTGCTCTGGGCTAGAGATTCACAATGAATGCAAACTAAGGAAGTGGCCACTGCTGGAGAGCACTCTTTGAAAAACTGAATTGCGATTCCATCCGGGCCTGGTGACTTATTTGTTTTCAACTCCTTCAGTTGTATCTCTACGCCAGGGATGCTTATTGCTAAGTCATCCATACGGGTGTCTCTTCGATGGTCAAACAATGGCATGTTTGTACGATTCTGTTGCATTAACGACTTCTTGAACATGAAATTTAAAACTTCGGCTTTCGTTTTGCTATCTTTAAAAAAAAATAGTGTGTGAAATCTTATGGGACGTAACTGCTAAGGTCATCAGTCCCTAAGCTTACACACTACTTAACCTAAACTATCCTAAGGACAGGCCCAAGGGAGGACTTGAACCTCCGCCAGAACCGTCTGCCCCCCCCCCCCCCCCCGGGGGTCCGCAACTCTTGTGGATATGTGCTTAGCGAGCACAGGACCCCGAGCTAATGTGGCCCCCCTCCCTTTCTGGGCTGCATACCTTCCTTTTCCGCATCCTTCCCCATCCCCCATCTTCGCCCCCCTCCCTCAACTCTGCCTCTTTCCTTCCCCTTCTCCCCCTGTGGGAGTATTTTTTGTGCCTACATCCAGAGACGGACGCTCGAAAATGTAACACATTCTTCGCTTTTCTCTGCTTGCAAGTCTTCATCCTTCCTTTGTCCTTCTCTTTTCTTTACCTCTTCTCTTTACCCTTTTCTCCACTGCAGCGTTTGAGACCTCTCTTCCTTCCTTTCCCTTTCTTTGTTTTTCCCTTTCTCTTTTTTCCTCCCTATGCATGTCTGAAGGCTGACCCATGCATTTCCATACGTAGTCGGTGATGGGGTAATGCGTAATTCCCTGCCCCGGGTCGACAGGTAAGACACATACGTACCCCCTGGTAACGGCCAGGCCCTGGGAGGGGTGATTACCCGATCTGATACCTTCCGAAAGTGCCGATTGGTCCCTCCGTCCGTTTCTCGGGAGGTGTTTCCTGAGGTGTGAACAATCACCTAAGGCGGGAGTGCCCTCAGAGAGGGATATTTCCGCAATGGTTTCCTCATCATCTACTATGTCTGCTCACAAGCGTAAGTTCAATGAGTCTCAGCCACAGACAGTTCTTTCACCGTTCCTTATTGTTTCTCGGTCTGATGAAGGTCACGACTTCTCCACGGTCAACCCTTTCATTATTCAGAAAGGTGTTGACGCAATTGCAGGTCCTGTAAAGTCTTGTTCCAGATTACGAAATGGCACCCAGTCAGTGCCCTCCAGGCACAAAAATTGCTGTGTACTTCACTGCTACACACCTTCCCTGTCCGGGTGGAAGTGCACCCCACTTTAAATTCCTCACGTGGGGTCGTTTATACACGCTCATTCGACGGATTGTCCTACGACGAAATTCAACACTACCGGTCCGACCAGGGCGTAACGGCTGTTCATCAAGTCATGAAAAGGGTTGACACGAACATCGTTCCAGCCCGTACTGTCTTCTTGACATTTGACAGAGTTCAACTCCCATCGAAAATTAAAAGCGGGCTATGAGATAATTTCCGTTCGCCCTTACATCCCAAACCCTACACGTTGCTATCGGTGTCAGTGGTTCAATCATACCAGCCACTCCTGTTCCAATCCAGCTAAATGTGTTACGTGTGGCAAGGATGCCCATGAGGGTGCTTGTCCACCTCCATCCCCTCGTTGCATCAACGGTATGGGTGACCACGCTGCTTCCTCTAGAGATTGCCCCATTGTTAAAGACGAAAAGCTCGTTCAGGAAATCAGAGTGAAGGAAAAGGTGTCGACCTTTGCTGCTCGAAAATTATTCGCCAGTCTAAAGCCCACTGTGCCTCAGACAGGTAAATTCAGCACTGCCCTTACCTCTCCTCAGCCAACAAAGGAGGCGGCCACACAGACTTGTGATATCACCTTTAGTGCCACAGTCGTCAGATCGGCCAGCGCAAAGATCGCCCGTTCAACCTCCCCACTTTCGCCTGCTCACTATGGCTCACCCTTCATCGGATTCTGCTAAATCTCGAGCCCAAAAGTCAGACACCCAGACTTCCAAAAAAGAGCCTACGCATGAAGATTTTTTACGTACCCCAACTTCACAACCATAGGTTCCTCCTTCATCTAAACATCCTGTTTCCAAGAAGGCTAATAAGAAACCCAACTCCTGCCCTTCTCCACCACGGCGTGTCTCATCTACAGCACCACCTGTTGGTAGCCGCCCTCGGCCGACTTCTGTGTCGCCGAGGCGCACTGCTGGCGGCCGATCAACCAGCCGATCGCTGGTGGCAGGAGATGCTCCTGACAACCTATGGATCAGGATCTTCTGCCTTCGTCTGAATGCCGTTCCACGCTGTCGGTTGCAAGCTCTGAGCAGTCGTTGACGGCAACCTTGGGCACATTCTTCCATTTTCTGTCCACCCTATGTCCATTATCCATTGGAATATCAGCGGCATTCGAGCCAATCGGGATGAATTGTCGATCCTCTTACGATCCTACTCGCCAGTCATCTTCTGTCTTCAGGAAACAAAGCTGTGTCCCCACGACCGCTTTGTTTTCCCCCTTTTTCAGTCAGTCCGATTTGATCTCCCCTCTGTTGAAGGCACTCCAGCACATGGAGGACTCACGATTCTTCTCCATGATACTCTCCATTATCACCCAATCCCCTTACATCTACATCTACATCTATACTCCGCGAGCCACCTTACGGTGTGTGGCGGAGGGTACTTATTGTACCACTATCTGATCCCCCCTTCCCTGTTCCATTCACGAATTGTGCGTGGGAAGAACGACTGCTTGTAAGTCTCCGTATTTGCTCTAATTTCTCGGATCTTTTCGTTGTGATCATTACGCGAGATATATGTGGGCGGTAGTAATATGTTGCCCATCTCTTCCCGGAATGTGCTCTCTCGTAATTTCGATAATAAACCTCTCCGTATTGCGTAACGCCTTTCTTGAAGTGTCCGCCACTGGAGCTTGTTCAGCATCTCCGTAACGCTCTCGCGCTGACTAAATGTCCCCATGACGAATCGCGCTGCTTTTCGCTGGATCATGTCTGTCTCTTCTATTAATCCAACCTGGTAAGGGTCCCATACTGATGAACAATACTCAAGAATCGGACGAACAAGCGTTTTGTAAGCTACTTCTTTCGTCGATGAGTCACATTTTCTTAGAATTCTTCCTATGAATCTCAACCTGGCGCCTGCTTTTCCCACTATTTGTTTTATGTGATCATTCCACTTCAGATCGCTCCGGATAGTAACTCCTAAGTATTTTACGGTCGTTACCGCTTCCAATGATTTACCACCTATGGCATAATCGTACTGGAATGGATTTCTGCCCCTATGTATGCGCATTATATTACATTTATCTACGTTTAGGGAAAGCTGCCAGCTGTCGCACCATGCATTAATCCTCTGCAGGTCTTCCTGGAGTACGTACGAGTCTTCTGATGTTGCTACTTTCTTGTAGACAACCGTGTCATCTGCAAATAGCCTCACGGAGCTACCGATGTTGTCAACTAAGTCATTTATGTATATTGTAAACAATAAAGGTCCTATCACGCTTCCTTGCGGTACTCCCGAAATTACCTCTACATCTGCAGATTTTGAACCGTTAAGAATGACATGTTGTGTTCTTTCTTCTAGGAAATCCTGAATCCAATCACAAACCAATCACTTCCTTCCAAGCTGTCGCTGTCCGTCTTTCCCTTTCTGGATACACCTTCTCTCTTTGTGCTGTATACATTCCATCGTCCACACCAATGGCACGAGATGATCTCCTTCATCTTGCTCAGCTTCCACCCCCCTATTTGCTGGATGGGGACTTCTATGCCCAGCACCCGCTTTGGGGATCTCCACATCCTTGTCCGCGTGGCTCACTATTGATAGACGTCTTCTACCGAGCGGATCTTGTTTGTCTCAAGACTGGGGACCCTACATTTTTGTCTGCCTCCACGACAAATTTCTCTCATTTGGACCTTTCGATCGGTACTGTTCCGATAGCTCGGCGCTTCGAATGGTTCGCCCTTGCTGATACACACTCGAGTGACCACTTTCCATGTGTCCTTCGATTGCAGCCTCAACTGCCATATATGCTCCCGTGACACTGGAAGTTTGCCCAAGCCGATTGGACACTTTTTTCGTCTCTAGCGACATTCGACGACCGTCACTTTCCTAGCGTCGACGATGAGGTCACTCATATTATAGACGTTATTCTTACAGCTGCGGAACGTTCAATACCTCGCACCTCCGAATTGCCCCGGCGCTCCCCAGTTCCTTGGTGGAACGAGGCATGCCGTGAACGCAATATGTGAGCGGTGACGTGGTCTTCGCGTTTTCAGACACCATCCTACTTTGGCCAACTGTATCCGCTGCAAGCAGTTCCATGTGCGCTGCCGTCGCGTCATCCGCGATAGCAAGAAGGCAAGCTGGGACTTCTTTACTAGCTCATTTAACACCTTCACTCCCTCCTCGGAAGTTTGAAGTCGGATTCGACGGTTATCTGGCGCACCTAGTTTCTCACCGGTCTCTGGGCTCACTGTCGCGCATGATACATTAGTGGACCCCGTCACAATTTCTAACTCATTGGGTCAACACTTTGCTGAGATTTCCAGCTCTTCAAATTACCCGCCAGCGTTTCTCCCGAAGAAACGTGCAGCGGAAGTGCAACCTCTTGCTTTCTCCTCTCAAAATAGCGAAAGATACTGTTTTCTCCATGCGGGAGCTTCAACAAGCACTCTCTTCTCCGCCTCTATCGCGCCTTAGTGAGCTCGAGATTAGACTATGGAAGCATAGTTTACTCCTCTGCTCGGCCGTCTATTCTTCGGCGTCTCGACTCTATCCACCGCCGTGGATTACGTTTAGTGTCTGGAGCTTTTTACACCAGCCCTGTGGAAAGCCTTTATGCTGAGACGGTTGAACCTCCGCTGTCCAATCGGCGAGCTGTCCTTCTGAGTCGTTATGCTAGCCGTCTGTCTTCCATGCCTGCTAATCCGGCCCATGACATTTGTTTCGACGCCTCCTTGGATTTAGGGTATGCTGGTCGCCCTTCCTCCCTACTACCACCGGGAGTCCGCTTCCTTCAACTGCTCCATTCTCTTTCCTTCCACTTTCCTAAAACTTTCTTGACAACTTGGGGTACAGCACCGCCTTGGCTCCGTCCCAGACCTGCCTGTTCCGTGACCTTTGTCAGTTTCCCAAGGATGGTACCCCTTCACTTGTTTATCGTCGGGCATTTGCTGCTCTATGTGCACAAATGAAGGAAGCCACATTTATTTACACTGATGGCTCAAAAACATCGTTTGGTGTAGGGAGTGCCTATATTGTTGGCGACACCCCAAATCGATTTCGACTTCTCGACCAGTGTTCGGTTTATACTGTGGAGCTTTACGCTGTTCTCTAGGCTGTCCAATACATCCGTCGCCAGCAGCGGATACTGTATGTTTCTGTTCAGATTCTCTCAGCTCTCTCCTCAGTCTCCAAGCTCTCTACCCTGTCCACCCGCTGGTCCACCGGATTCAGGACTGCCTCCACTCGCTCCACTTGGGGGGCGTCTCTGTGGCGTTCCTCTGGATCCCAGTACACGTTGGTATCTGTGGAAATGAGGCGGCCGATATAGCGGCCAAGGCTGCAGTCTCTTCTTCAGCCAGCTATTCGCACGATTCCCTTCGCCGATCTACGGAGTGTTTTATGTCGTCGAGTTGCTCTATTATGGCACGCACGTTGGTCGACACTTCCCAATAATAAATTGCGGGACGTGAAAGCTCTTCCCCGTGCTTGGACCTCTTCCTCCCGAACGCGTCGTTGGGAGGGAATAATTTTAACTAGACTCCGGATAGGGCACTGTCTTTTTAGCCATCGACATGTTTTAAGTGGCGGTCCTCCCCAAATCTGTCCCCACTGCTCTCAGCTGTGGACGGTGAGACACCTTTTACTTGAGTGCCCCTATTTTACTCCGTTACGCGCCCGCCTACAGCTGTCACCTGATCTATCTTCCATTTTAGCAGATGACACGCGCTCAGCCGATCGCGTTCTCGAGTTTATTAGTGCCAGTGAGATGACGTCAGTCATTTGAAGCTCTTTTTGGGGACAACCAACCCCCTTCCACAGTGGTTTTTTAAGCTTTTCTTCTGTTTTTAGTTTCACCAATTTTTTGAGTCTCGTTCCCATTGCTGCTGGTTTCCAGTTTCGTTTTTTTTTTTTTTTTTTTTTTTTTTACCTTTTCCTAAGTCACAGACCGGGCGCTATAATGACCGTAGCAGTTTTGCGCCCTAAAACCATAACAGAAAAATATAAGAACCAGCCGCACAGTCTACGACTGCAGCGCCTTAGACCGTTGGGTACTATCTTCAGCTGCCACACCAGAGTGGTCGACGAATGACTGGCTGGAGGCCATAGACCCACTTAGCGATTTTACAGAAGACTAGAAGTTACTCGGGTTCTCTGCCAGATCTTTTGCTAAGGTATGACGGTGGTAGTAGTTGTAGGCTTCGCGCGTAGGTCTCTTCACAGATGCACGAATCTTTACCAACCTTTGCTTGTCAAATGAGCGTTCTCTTTTGAGCCGAGAGTGCAACAGCTTCCGCTTCCTCAGCATTTTTCGAATCTTGTTCTTAACAAACGGTGGGTCTTTCCCGTCCTTAATCCACTTACTAGGCACGTAATTCTCCAGACCATGAATCACAATCTTTTTAAACTTTGCCCACAATTCCTCTAAAACAGATGTCAGTTCACTGTGTAATCGAGATACTAACAACTGCGTATCTGCTATTTCTAACAGAAACACTCTCCTAGCGTTCTTAATTGATTTATTAATCTTCGTAATCATAGCTGCTACAATGACATGGTCGCTAATCCCCATTTCTGTACTGACGTTGTCGGCAAGGTCCGGCCTATTTGTAGTCACAAAGTCTAACATATTTCCATTGCGTGTGGGCTGCGGAACTAGCTGTTCAATACGGTTTTCAGAAAACGTGTTCAAAAGTAGTTCGCGTAACTTTTGTCTGTAATCACTGCAGTGAATCCATAGACATACCAGTCTATATTCTGTAGGTTAAAGTCGCCTCCAACTAGCAAAGCACGATCTGATTATTTCCATGCCACTGACCGTAGAGTTTCTGTGAATGACTCTAGAAGTGTCACAGCAGAATCGAGTTGCCTGTGAAAAACATCGCACAATTAGCTTCGTTCCACATAGACCTGTTATAAGCGACCAGATGACTTCAGTGTCACACTCAACTTCGACCTCAATTGAGACGATATTTTTGCCAGCTGCAATGAACACTCCCCCTCCTATGGCCTCTAATCTGTCTTTCCGACCTGACTCTCTAAATATCTCAGAGCTTTCCACTTCTGTTTTCAGCCAGCACTCGGTCCCAAGAATAGTATCAGCGCGAAAACTTTCCTGAGTGGCAGTAAATTCGGGAACCTTGTTACGAATACTTCGACAACTTACTGATAAAATTCTGACAGTCGAAGTGTCTTTGAACGCGGTCTGAATTTTCTTGCTGCGTATCGCCTGGCGAGTGTTCATCAGGATACCTCAAACTATCTCCTAGCCTACAAAATCCTCTTGTGCACTCCGCAAATTTCCTGTTACCTCAGTAGCTGGTTTCTTTGTGTAGTGCAGCACTCACCTATCAAGGGGAGTCCTACAAATTCCCAACCTATAACGAAGGTCTAGGAATCTGCAGCCAAGTCCGTCACACAATCGACGAATCCTATGGCTGAGGCCCTCCATTCGGTTTCAAACCTAAGAACCCCTATCAACTCTGGAAACAGTACTGCAAACTGCGAGCTCTGCTTGCACCCCACGCTTGATGCCAACAGCCTTTACCACTTCGGCCAGCAGTCAGTGTGAACTGAGGACGGGTTCTGAACCCATGCGACAGGCGTAGTTAGTGCCAACGTGAGCCACAAATTGTAGACGACTGCACTCCGCCCGCCCTTTTTTCACATGATATCTTGCGAATCATGGATGAAGCGTATCAGACGGATGCCATATTCCTTGACTTCCGGAAAGCGTTCGACTCGGTGCCCCACTGCAGACTCCTAACTAAGGGACGAGCATACGAGATTGGTTCCCAAGTATGTGAGTGGCTCGAAGACTTCTTAAGTAATAGAACCCAGTACGTTGTCCTCAATGGTGAGTGTTAATCGGAGGTGAGGGTATCATCTGGAGTGCCCCAGGGAAGTGTGGTAGGTCCGCTGTTGTTTTCTATCTACATAAATGATCTTTTGGATAGGGTAGATAGCAATGTGCGACTATTTGCTGATGATGCTGTGGTGTACGGGAAGGTACCGTAGTTGAGGGACTGTAGGAGGATACAAGACCGCTTGTAAAACACTAATACGACCTATTCTTGAGTACTGCTCGAGCGTTTGGGATCCCTATCAGGTCAGATTGAGGGAAGACATAGAAGCAATTCAGAGGCGGGCTGCTAGATTTGTTACTGTGTAACCTCCCCACAAAAATTTTAAAAGAAATGTGACAATATTTAATAAAAAATGGGGGCCAAGTGAAACCTTCCCACAAGAATGTTAACCGGAGAATAATTTGAATGTTAACAAGAATACAACCTAACGTAATCTCCCAGCAAATAAATTTACTGACAATGACAATTAAACAAAAATTAGCAATCTGACCCAAGTATAAGCTACTCACAAAAAAATGAAAGTCGATTCAGTGATAAGAAAATGTCAGTGATAATGATAATTCAATTAAACCGAAATATCGGTCTTTGGCCCTGTGCAAATCAGAATTAAATTCTTACCTCATTGTAACTGCTAGTCAAATTTCTGCTCTTATTCTTGCGCACAGCTTGGAGGAACTGCATTGCAAATAATAATATTCCTTTTTTTTTAAATTTAACTGAAACTTTTCTTTAAGGGAAGTGAAACGAAATCGTTAATTCAATTAAATAAATTTTTTTGTAAAATTGCTTTTGAAATCAAAATTATTATTGGGGCACTTGTTGGAAATTAATTACAATCAATAAACTTTACATTATCTGATGATTACCTTAATTAACAATATACCTCATTCAGCATCTTGACCAGTGTTGCCGACAGACTACATCACACAACCGCACTGGGCTGCTACTACTGACCGACCGCTCTGCATGACGACTACTACTGAACTGCTCGCAACACTCGCGCGGTCAAGCGCAGACTAACCACGAAAATAGGCTCTCTGGTCAAAGATTTTAACGTGCCTCACCATCGCTGCTATGTTACATACGTGTTTCATAACCCTCCACTGGGGGGGGCAAAAATTTGGCAGCGATGGTGAGTCATTTGGACTTGCCATCGCAAGAAATTTTTTTACAATTTACAGAATATTCAAATTTAGTACATAAATTAAATGTTGTGCACATGCACCGAGTACAAAATATATCAGACAAAGACAGGATGTGAGTACAAAACATAGTAGTAAATCAGAAAAATGTATATAAAAAGTATTTGACAGATAAAGTGCACAGGCACTGAAGTTCAGTAGAAAACATATTAACACACAACATAAGTGCACATGCACTGTAGTTCAGAACATATCATTAAAATAAAATAATAAATACAAAAAATGTATATACAATATAAAAGACAAGAGTGCACATACTGTACTTGAGAACAAATCGAAAAAATGTCTTAGGCATTTTTGCAATAAATAAACATAATGGCAAAAAATCATATCGACAAGTGACATAAGTGTACTCGCACTGGAGTTCAACGAATCAAAAAAAAAAAAAGTGTATAACCCATGAACATAAATAATGTTAGCAAAAAAAAAATGACTTTCACTATGTGACAAGAATTAGGATAGGAAAGGGAAGGATTGCATCATGGTTGTAGCACTTTAGATTGCACACAGCTGTTCTGAAAGTCCATATCTTTCCACAGAAGTACAACACCAAGTGACACAATTTGAAGTTTTTTTTTTATCAGAATTTATCAGTGTAGCCAAGACACTGAACTGTCGCACTAATGTTCCATGTTCTCATTTTGGCAGTACACTAGGTACACCAAACAGTGGGACCATAATAACGTCTTCATCGCTCACAGTGGTGGTCAGCATGTCGTGTCAACACCACGCTCTTACAAGGCACACCAACGTAGAATTAGTGCAAAACCAAAGATAGTGCTCCATGATCACTAGGATAGACAGGACAAATGGACATTGCAGTAATTCAGGGTAGTTAGCTCATGAGGTGAAGGACATTAAGTCACATAATATTGACAATTACAGTCTTCATTAGTAGTTTGCGGCATTCATAGCCCAGTGATTGAACATTTCTGTACCAAGTATGTAGTATTACAGAAAAATGTTCATTAATTGTTTTACATAGAATCAGTAACCTTCTTTTCCTAGTTACAAAGCATTATTAAAAAATCGCATTCTTTTTCAGTTACAAAGTATACCATAGTTAATTAATCATTGGTCATTCCAATAGTATTAATCACTAGCCTTCTCCTAATTACAAAGCATTATGAAGCAATCGCATTCTTTTCCAGTTACAAAGTATGGCATCGTTAATTAATTATTTGTTATTCCAATATAGTAATAATCATTAGCCTTCTCCTAATTAGAAAGCATTATTAAACAATCACATTCTTTCCCAATTATAAAGCATAGTTAATCATTTGTCATTTCAATATAGTAAGAATCATATTCTTTTCCAGTTACAAAGTATCAACATTGAAAACAAGAGCTAATTAATGGCATAATTAATAACATAATTCATTGAGTGACATTAATTATTGGCACTCAGTGGCCATCAAGTATCGAATAGTATAAAACATTGTTCCTCATTCAGTATTATTCAGATCATTAAGAAGTAATAATAATTCATTGAGTGACATTCAGATCATTACGAAGTCATTATTAAAAATCAGATAATTACAGTCATAGCATTAATAATCATGGGCATTATAAGTAGTCTCATTACAATAAACAGTGGCAGTTATTAGCCAGTTACAAAGCATTATTTTATATATATATTTTTTTGTATCATTACGAAGTCATTACTGAAGTGACATACTATTCAGAGTTGATCAGTATTATTCAGAACTTTCTCAAACTGGTATCGCTATTTGGGACTGGTAATACATTTTTTTGTTAGCAATGCATTGCATTGCGATCGATAATTAATTGCTGAGGCATAACACTATTTGCTTTTGACCTATTACTGCAAATGGGGATAGGTAACGTCATTCGTCATGAGTCAGCTGTAGCAAGGTTATGTAACAAGGCAGTATATGTGATCACATTTATAAATGATAAACACAAATGGGTTAAAAAAAATGCAAGTACTAGAACAGGTATAATAAGTAACAGGTTTAGTATGTATCATGAAAAACGTCTCCTGGAAAAAATACAAAATGGATTATTGACCTGAAAGAAGAAACGCACACTATGCTGAAGAGTAGTGAACTTCGAATTAACAGGTAGTGAAATGTGTATAAACATGTGTTCCATAGCTGTCCTTTCCAAAACTTTCCGTCATCCTACTATGCAATATAACACCTGCTGTCAAAACAAACTGCAACAAATACTTAAATAACTACATAGCATAAATACATAACTTTAACATTATCCTCATCTGTAAAGAAAAAACTTCATTATCAATCACTTCATTATCCATATTATCATAACTTCATTATTATCATCACCTGTAAAGAAAAACTTCATTATTCATAATAGCATATTCTTCATCATTAATCATCAGTATTCATTATCATCTGCAAAAATATCACTTCATTACTCATTATACAACTATTCCTTATCTCTAGCATATTTCATCACTAAAACTAAGATGTGTAGTTCTGTCTGACAGCCTGCATCAATCGCCTCGTATTCTGAAAGAAAAAATTAGTTAAGACTGCTATTCAGCGATGTGTATTGTATATTCTTGTTAATGCTTGTTAATCCTGATCCATTTACTCTTCCTCATAAAGTTATTGCATCTTCTATCGTTTATTCCGTAGGTGAAATTCCCATTTCTGTTGAATTTATTTCTTACACGCATCATTTCTTTCTGAAATTGATTAACAGAGATTAACGTCTTGCATTTAAATCATATACCCACTAAATAATGACTGGTTTATGGTGACACAATTAACCATACAGCATAACATTACAGACAACGTAATATGTCAAAGACATTGACAGTGTTCAAAGCCAAAATGTACAGAGAATATCACAATGCAGCAGCAAAATATGTAAAAGTCACGATGTTGAGATGTCATAAGGCAAAAAAAAAAAAAAAAATGTCAAAGTCGACTGGTGTGTGTTATATCTTAACTATTTCACAGTGCATATAGACAAAACTGGAATACAATCGTACATAAAAAAGTGGAAAATGTGCATGGTCTGATGTGTAACGACAAGAAAAGCGACCTGCTAACCTTACCTTGCCGGGCACTTGCCAAGAAAAAATACGATAATCATCAGTAATTAGTCAGGTGAATATAATTGCATTAGTAAATGGCATCATAGCATGTTACATCATAAAGTGATTTCATTCAATAAACGGTTTAATGTTTGAGATATGGTAATTGCCTTTCAATTTTCTGGTTCTCAAAGTTTCGACGTGTACAACATTGGGGTGAGGGATGCTGCGAATCCGATATGGACCTGCGTATAGAAGTTGAAATTTACTGCACTTACCTTTTAATTTGCTGGATAAATAGTGTGTACGTACTAATATTTTCTGTCCAACGTGAAAGTCTCGGCGTGTACAAACCTGTTTTTGCTATCTTCTCCGGCGCTCTGCGGCACGTTTGATGTTGTTCAGCGCAATGTCAATTATTTCGTGGTGTCGTTAGCGACGAGATGTAGGAAAATTTACAAATTCTTTAATTTTGTTTGGTGGTTCAACGTTTTTCAGTATAACAGACGGAGATAGCATAGTGGATTCATTTGGAATGGAATTAATTACATCTTGGAATGAGAGTATGTGTGTATCCCAATCAATATGTCTTTTGTGGCAGTATATTCGGCACAGCTTACCAATTTCTTTCATTAATCTTTCACAGGGGTTCGAAGAAGCGTGGTACTTGGATATATAGATCGGAGAAATGTTTCTGGCTCGTAACATGCGTGACCATATGCTACTACGAAATTGAGATCCATTGTCAGAAATTACTTTCAACACATGCCCTACATGAAATAGAAAATGTTTTACAAATGCTTTCGAAACAGTTTTAGCAGTAGCTTTGTGTAACGGAGTGAAGGTAACAAATTTTGAAGTGAGCTCAACAGCGACAAAGATGTAGCAAAAACCTCTGTTAGTTCTCGGAATCGGACCAAAAATATCTACTGCGGCCATGTGTCTTAATTTAACAGGTACAATGGGATATAAAGGAGGAATATGTGAAGTGGTGTCTGATTTAGCTTTCTGGCAAATTTTACAAGACGCTAAAACTCGTCGTATACGTTTCTCCATGTTGGTAAAATAACAGTTCTGTCTCAGTATAAGAAAACATTTTCGTGCTCCGTAATGTGCGTAACTTAAATGAGTGTACCAGATTAATTTGTTAACAAGTTCGTCAGGGCTGCATAATAACCAATTGTTGCTGTCAGGATGAGAGCGGCGAAACAGAATGTCATTGCGTACAGTGTAATAGGATGAGAGCGGCGAAACAGAATGTCATTGCGTACAGTGTAATGGTTTCTAATCGTAACATTATTCCTATCTTGCCAAAGGTGTTTAATTTCTTTCCCCTCATTGTCTTTATTTTGTTCTTGTGCTATGTCCTGTAATGACGATGAAATAAAATTTTCAAATGCAACTTGCTGAATGTACATGACACTGAAATTTGTTTTGCAGAAGTTGGTTGCTACGTCTTGCTGATTGTTGCCGAGAGAACGCGATAGTGCGTCTGCTATAACATTTTGCGTACCGGGAATGTGAACTATTGTAAAATTAAATTCCTGTAAATAAAGTTTCCATCTGCTTAATCTGTCGTGCGTGAATTTGGCTGAAAGTAAAAATTGTATCGCTCTGTGGTCTGTGTAAACTGTAGTGTGCCTTCCATAAAGAAAGTGCCGAAATCTCGTAAAAGCCCAAACAACACATAATGTTTCCAGTTCTGTAACGGAATAATTTCGTTCAGCGGGTGACAAAATGCGGCTTGCAAATGCGATGTTTTTAATTACTATCGAACCATCTTCTTCAATTTCCTGGAAAATGTGTACGCCTAAAGCGGTGTTAGAACTGTCGGTGGCAATGGAAAAATTTCTGGTAAGATCTGGGTGCGATAAAAGTGGAGTATTCAACAATGCATGTTTCGAATAACATTTTCGTGAATAAGATTCCGCGTGTCAAAATTATTGCTTACGTTACTGGAATATGCAACCTGTACTGTATTTAATCAAATTCTATCTGACGTGTAATTATTTTCAGGGGGACACTGTGGAATTTTGACTACTTGAACTCTTCTGTTTTTTTTTTTTTTTTTTTTTTTTTTTTTTTTTTTTTTTTTTTTTTTTTTTGACGTATTACGCTACGTATGATACCTACTGTCTGGTTCATTCATGAAAATATGTTGTTGCTGATGTTCTTGCTGCTGAAAAAATCGACTTTTATTAGTACGCTGAAAATTGCATTCATCGTTTTTACGTCTGTCGTGATAGTCATTCCTATACGGTGCATTGCGATAGGAATTGTAATACTGTCTTTTCTGTACGTAGTTATTTCATTGCTGCCGTGCGTTACTATTTGTTGTAACTAGGACTATACGTGCACGCGGCGAAACATTAAAGCTTGGTTGACCTTGTGCATTACATTGTTGGTTACGTATACTAAGCGGCTGACTCTCATGCTGTTGCGGTGAAAAACGTCTATTGTTACAAAAATGTGTTTACTGTTACTGATAATTTTACACGTACTGATGATTAAAATTTTCCCTGATGTCAAAATTACGCTGGTAATTCTGGAGTGCCTAATAAAAATTGTCACTTTCGGTAAAAATTTGTCACGTCGGGTTTTCATTACATATTCTTAATTCTAAATAGAGCAATAGTTAAAGAGCGGTTTTGATAGACATAAAGGATAGTAGAAGAGAAGGCAGCAGTGCAGAAAACTAAAGATGAAACAGCACTACTACAGCTCGGGGCCCTATGCTCGCTATGGCACATATTCATTAAAGCGTAATGAATCCCCTGAGGTTTATGACGCACTGCAAATACTTTTCAGCTTTTGTGTTACAGGCAATGGCGGTAAAAATTCAGAAATAAATTGCTGTATCCATACTAATTCAAGTTTCCTCATTACAGGCAATGCTAATAAAAATGCAATAGCAAATTGTCGCATCAGATTCAAAGCTCGTTTCCGCATTACAGGCAATAGCGGTGAAAGTACAAAAATAGATTGTCGCATATAGTCCAAAGCGTGTACCTGTAAGCTGTCATTATTAAATTCTTTACATTTTCTGGCGGATAAAAATTGCTCGTAATCTACGTTCTCGTCATTGAATTTGAAAACACGTTCGGGTTTGTGTGTGAATCTGTTTGTCTGTGTCATTTCGGATTTCAAGTTGCGTAGCTTTTCAGATTTTAAGTCGCGTAGTCTCTGTAAATTGCTCAAATCATACACGCTGCGTAAGTCTGACAAATGTTCGCAAAGTGGCGTCTGCTGTGATGTGTTAGTGACTGAAATAATTGTTAATTCTGTTACTTTAATATTTTCGTCTGTTTGGTTATTGTGTCGTGCAAATTTCTCGTCAACTTCCGTATTCGGAGTGTGTGAAACTTCCACTGACTCTAAATTAAACTCGTCACGTATCTGTACTGTGTTTTTACGGCATTGTTCAGTGACTGCATTAATCTTGTCTTTATGTGATTCTGTTGTGCCTATGCGTGTGCTACTCACTTCTTGTGCAACAGTGCCAACTTCTTTATTACTGTTTTTAGCACAAGCCTTAGTATCCTCACGTAATTGTTCTTTACTGTCCTGACATTGAACGGTTACAGCTGTAATCTCTTCCCTAACTTGATTATTCTGTTCGTTAAGGTTGTCGTGTTTTTCGTTCGCCAGTTTGAAACTTTCATTAAATTGTTTGTTCTGTTCACTAAGTTGTTTGTTCTGTTCACCGAGTTTTTCGTTCTGTTGTCTGACCTGTTCACTAAGTTTGTCTTGTTTTTCAATAAGCTGTTTGAAACTTTCCCTAAGTTGTTTCTTGTCTTCACTAATTTCATTAAGTTGTTTACTCATTTGTAGCAACAATCCCATAATTTGATCCCGCCTGCTAATCGGATGCGCATTGTTAGTTACTATTTCGGAATTAAATGGGTCCATCGTACTTTCACTACACTGTCCATTTTCATTCGAAAAATTTGTCTGTAAATTACTTGGATTTTCTAAATCGGGTGTGTTAAGCTCGGCAGCACTCATTACTATAGACCGCTCCGCGTCATCAATTGTCGTCAAGTTAACAGACGAGACAATTGAGTTCGTTTGTTCATCATTAAGGTAAAAGTCATCATTAGTGATTGTAATGCATTGATTGTTAGTGAACGCAGGATTGTCATCATTACACTGCGTGTCACAATTACTATCGGTTAAGTTGCTTAAGTCGGTAATTTCGTTCACAATACCTCGCGATACACTATTCACAGTCTTTCGCGGCATTTTTACAATAGTCAAAATTTTTCACAAAATAAATAAGCACAATGCAAAAGCAACACACAAATACAACAGAGCAACGAATTGCCGTTGACCTGTAGAAAGAAAGTCACAAGTTAATAAAAGCGTTGCGCCAAATCCTAATTATATCTAAGCAAATAAGAGCAGATATCTGACTGTTGTTCAAAAGACTCTCAACGAAATACGATCGTGGACTGGGTGTCGCCAAGTGTAACCTCCCCACAAAAATTTTAAAAGAAATGTGACAATATTTAATAAAAAATGGGGGCCAAGTGAAACCTTCCCACAAGAATGTTAACCGGAGAATAATTTGAATGTTAACAAGAATACAACCTAACGTAATCTCCCAGCAAATAAATTTACTGACAATGACAATTAAACAAAAATTAGCAATCTGACCCAAGTATAAGCTACTCACAAAAAAATGAAAGTCGATTCAGTGATAAGAAAATGTCAGTGATAATGATAATTCAATTAAACCGAAATATCGGTCTTTGGCCCTGTGCAAATCAGAATTAAATTCTTACCTCATTGTAACTGCTAGTCAAATTTCTGCTCTTATTCTTGCGCACAGCTTGGAGGAACTGCATTGCAAATAATAATATTCCTTTTTTTTTAAATTTAACTGAAACTTTTCTTTAAGGGAAGTGAAACGAAATCGTTAATTCAATTAAATAAATTTTTTTGTAAAATTGCTTTTGAAATCAAAATTATTATTGGGGCACTTGTTGGAAATTAATTACAATCAATAAACTTTACATTATCTGATGATTACCTTAATTAACAATATACCTCATTCAGCATCTTGACCAGTGTTGCCGACAGACTACATCACACAACCGCACTGGGCTGCTACTACTGACCGACCGCTCTGCATGACGACTACTACTGAGCTGCTCGCAACACTCGCGCGGTCAAGCGCAGACTAACCACGAAAATAGGCTCTCTGGTCAAAGATTTTAACGTGCCTCACCATCGCTGCTATGTTGCATACGTGTTTCAACTGGTAGGTTTGATCATCACACGAGTGTTACGGAAATGCTTCAGGAACTCGGGTGGGAGTCTCTGGAGGAAAGGAGGCGTTCTTTTCGTGAATCGCTACTGAGGAAATTTAGAGAACCAGCATTTGAGGCTGACTGCAGTACAGTTTTACTGCCGCTAACTCATATTTCGCGGAAAGACAACAAAGATAAGATAAGAGAGATTATGGCCCGTACAGAGGCATATAGGCAGTCATATTTCCCTCCTTCTGTTTGGGAGTGGAACAGGGAGAGAAGATGCTAGTTGTGGTACGAGGTACCCTCCGCCACGCACCGTATGGTGGATTACGGAGTATGTATGTAGATGTAGATGTAGAAAGGCCACATTCACATCTCGGATGAGGCCTCCAGGCCGATATACAGAGTGCACATTGGCCTTTTCCATTCCAGCCCTGAACGCTGCCTAAGGGACTCCATAATGCGCTAGCGTTGAAGCTCCCGATAACTAGTAGCCTCCCCAGACCCTGCTGAATGAGTGGCCACCTGTCCACTCATAGGATGAATAGGCGAGGCCAAACGACCACTCGCCTCAATGGCCCTCCGCTTCGAGCGACGCGAATAAATTTCCACCCACCACTCACTCTGCTGTGAAGGCGGGTCCATTGCGTCGGGTACACTTGGAGGTGCCTCGGCAGCAGAGCCCGTGGGCAAAACAAGCCACTTATGAGATGTTCCATGTAACATTCTAGATTCTCCGCCACCACTGCACTCTGGAGCAGTAGCCTGAAGGTGACTGATCGTAGCCAAAAACGCATTCATCTGTTAGCCAACTGCAGCCAACTCCGACTGCATCCGCACTCAGTATGCAAACATTGTAACCATCCTAGCAAGACGAACTGAAGAAATAAATTATAAAAGCAGACAGAATCCTAGGTAAGAACTTCCTACCCTCCTGATGTGTAACTAATGCACGCTGAAGCCTCAGTGAGCTATGTAGCTGGCTGTTCAGAAGAAATGAAAACTTCGCTACAGACTGCCCGAATTTACGCTTACAAAATGCGAGCTTACATATCTTAAGCGGAAACACGCACGAAATTTAATAAATATACTACGAAAAAAAGGACAGGAAAAGATAAACACTGAAATTGCCGCTTTGTAGATCTGTGTCAGCCGAGAGCTGGCTACAACTACATCTACATCTACACGGATACTCTGTAAATCACATTTAAGTTCTTGGCAGAGGGTTCATCGAACCACCTTCACAATAATTCTCTATTATTCCAATCTCGTACAGCACGTGGAAAATTCGAACACCTATGTCTTCCCGTGCGAGCTCTAATTTCCCTTATTTTATCGTGGTGATCGTTTCTCCCTATGTAGGTCGGTGTCAACAAAATATTTTCGCATTCGGAGGAGAAAGTTGGTGATTGAAATTTTGTGAGAAGATTCCTGCCGCAACAATAAACGCGTTTGTTTTAATTATGTCCACCCGAAATCCTGTATCATTTCAGTGACATTCTCTCCCCTATTTCGCGATATTAGAGAACGTGCTGCCCTTCTTTGAACTTTCACCATGTACTCCGTCAATCCTGCCTGGTAAGGATCCCACACCGCACAGCAGTACTCCAAAAGAGGACGGATAAGTGTAGTGTAGGCAGTCTCTTTAGGAGAGGAGATCTGCTACATTTTGTAAGTGTCCTAAAAAAAAAAAGAAAAAAATCTTTTGTTAGCCTTCCCTACAACATTTTCTATGTATTCCTCCCAGTTTAAGCTGTTCGTAATTGTGTTTCCTAGGTGTTTAGGTGAATTTACGGCCTTTAGATTTGACTGATTTATCATGCAACCGAAGTTTAACGCATTCATTTTAGCACTCATGTGGACGACCTCACTCTTTTCATTATTTACGGTCAACTGCCAATTTTCGCATTATACAGATATCTTTTCTAAATCTTTTTGCAATTTATTTTGATTTCCTGATGACTATTAATCGATAAACGACTGCATCATCTGCAAAGAACCTAAGACGGCTGCTCGGAGTGTCTCCCACATCGTTTATATAGACAAGGAACAGCAAAGTACCTATAACACTACCTTGGGGAACGCCAGAAATCACTTTCGTTATACTCGATGACTTTGCATCGATTACTACGAATTGTGTCCTCTGACAGGAAATCAGAAATCCGATCACATAACTGAGACGACATTCCATAAGTACGCAATTTCACTACAAGCCGCTTGTGTGGTACTGTGTCAAAAGCCTTCAGGAAATCTACAAATACGGAATCATTTGGAATCCCTTGTCAATAGCACTCAACACTTCGTGTGAGTAAAAACCTACTTGTGTTTCACAAGAACGATGTTTTCTAAATCCGAGTAGACTGTGTATCAATAGACCGTTTCCTTCGAGGTAATTCATAATGTTCGAACTCAACATACGCTCCAAAATCCTGCTGCATGTCGACGTTAATGATATGGGCCTGTAATTTAGTGGATTACTCCTACTACCTTTCTTGAATATTAGTGTGATGTATGCAAGTTTCCAGTCGAGTCATCAGACTTCTGACTGGTTCGATGTAGCCCTCCACGAATTCCTCTTCTGTGCCAACCTTTTCACGTCAGAGAAGTAGTTGGAATCTATGCTTTCTGTTATTTGCTAAACATATTCCAGTATCTGCCTTCCTCTATAGGAGGAGTGGTCAAGAGGGTTCGTAGTCCTCGGCCAGGCACGACTGTCAAAACGCTCAGCCCCGCTTTACATTTCCCACACCGCCATGCCATGCTATTTGAGCGCGAGGAGAGGGAAGAGGGGAACATTGCGAATGCACCGCATTTAAATGGCAGTGCAGTCACACTGCATACTATTTGGTTTTATATTTCACATTTCTCAACAACATAGATCGCAAAAAAAACAAATTTTCAACTTTATTTTGCCGTACTAAAGAATTAATATAATTTTTATCTGCTACAAACTGTCGGCAATCGGCCCCGGATAGAATGCGCCTGGCGCATTAACGGCGAGGGCCTGTGTGCCAGCTAGCGTGGATGTGGTTTTTAGGCGGTTTTCCACATCCCACTAGGTGAATACTGGGATGGTCCCCACATCCCACCTCAGTTATACGACTCGCAAGCATTTGAAAACGTTCGCATTATTTCATGGCTTCCTCTAGACACAGGCAGCTGGGGTACTCTAATTCTGCCCCAAGGGCTACAGGAAGAACATCTGGCCACCCTCTGACACTAACATCGCCAAATCCATAGTAACTAGGCTGACTCTGCGTTGAAGTGGGACAAAGGCCCAAAGGAAATGACAAACTGTCGGCATATGGACAAACACAGACCCTCTCAAAGAGTTTTGCACTCAGGTTTCCACGTAATAATAACCGAAAAAGGTCTTTTACACAAACATGTCGATTGAAATACTGTAGCACTTTTGCAACCTCATTATGGAGATTTGAAAACTCTACCTGAGGAAATCTATGTAGACATTCTGGACAGTTTTAACGTAAAACTATTTGCCATTAGAACTGGAATTGCCTTGCAGGTCAATCAGTTAAATCGGCATATGTCAGGGGCACTTCCAAGTGAAACAGAAAACGGTCTCAAAAACAGCACGCAACAGATGTAAGATTGACACTGTCCTCAAAATCTTTATAAAACAATCCTTGTAATTCTTTCAACGCCACAATGAATTCTTCAAACCTCGAGTTTTCTTTAACGGCATGGGATTAGGGAAGTGGACTGTCTTTCTCAGAATATGTCCCTTCTACAACGCGATGCTCTTTTTAAATGCATCAACATTAAATCAGAAAGAAGTCACCGTGCGATGTCTTCCTGTGGGCAATGGGAAGTCAAGACCTCTTAAAATGTAAAGTCTGTAATCAATTCCGGATGTTCTAATTTTCGCTCTTGCACTCCTTTTTCCTTCACAACGTCAACAATAGCGAGTTTTGAATCGAAAAATCGTTCCAGGCATGCCCCTTCATTTAGCCAATATAATTTGCATTAAAATACACTCCTGGAAATGGAAAAAAGAACACATTGACACCGGTGTGTCAGACCCACCATACTTGCTCCGGACACTGCGAGAGGGCTGTACAAGCAATGATCACACGCACGGCACAGCGGACACAACAGGAACCGCGGTGTTGGCCGTCGAATGGCGCTAGCTGCGCAGCATTTGTGCACCGCCGCCGTCAGTGTCAGCCAGTTTGCCGTGGCATACGGAGCTCCATCGCAGTCTTTAACACTGGTAGCATGCCGCGACAGCGTGGACGTGAACCGTATGTGCAGTTGACGGACTTTAGCGAGGGCGTATAGTGGGCATGCGGGAGGCCGGGTGGACGTACCGCCGAATTGCTCAACACGTGGGGCGTGAGGTCTCCACAGTACATCGATGTTGTCGCCAGTGGTCGGCGGAAGGTGCACGTGCCCGTCGACCTGGGACCGGACCGCAGCGACGCACGGATGCACGCCAAGACCGTAGGATCCTACGCAGTGCCGTAGGGGACCGCACCGCCACTTCCCAGCAAATTAGGGACACTGTTGCTCCTGGGGTATCGGCGAGGACCATTCGCAACCGTCTCCATGAAGCTGGGCTACGGTCCCGCACACCGTTAGGCCGTCTTCCGCTCACGCCCCAACATCGTGCAGCCCGCCTCCAGTGGTGTCGCGACAGGCGTGAATGGAGGGACGAATGGAGACGTGTCGTCTTCAGCGATGAGAGTCGCTTCTGCCTTGGTGCCAATGATGGTCGTATGCGTGTTTGGCGCCGTGCAGGTGAGCGCCACAATCAGTACTGCATACGACCGAGGCACACAGGGCCAACACCGGCATCATGGTGTGGGGAGCGATCTCCTACACTGGCCGTACACCACTGGTGATCATCTAGGGGACACTGAATAGTGCACGGTACATCCAAACCGTCATCGAACCCATCGTTCTACCATTCCTAGACCGGCAAGGGAACTTGCTGTTCCAACAGGACAATGCACGTCCGCATGTATCCCGTGCCACCCAACGTGCTCTAGAAGGTGTAAGTCAACTACCCTGGCCAGCAAGATCTCCGGATCTGTCCCCCATTGAGCATGTTTGTGACTGGATGAAGCGTCGTCTCACGCGGTCTGCACGTCCAGCACGAACGCTGGTCCAACTGAGGCGCCAGGTGGAAATGGCATGGCAAGCCGTTCCACAGGACTACATCCAGCATCTCTACGATCGTCTCCATGGGAGAATAGCAGCCTGCATTGCTGCGAAAGGTGGATATACACTGTACTAGTGCCGACATTGTGCATGCTCTGTTGCCTGTGTCTATGTGCCTGTGGTTCTGTCAGTGTGATCATGTGATGTATCTGACCCCAGGAATGTGTCAATAAAGTTTCCCCTTCCTGGGACAATGAATTCACGGCGTTCTTATTTCCAGGAGTGTATGAAGTCTCCAAACTCTTCGTTCATTTCCACTATAAATGATTGCAACTGACAATGGAATTATGTGTGTAACTTCAGAAATTTTAGCTTTCGTACGACCAATTCCTGCATGTGTCCCAAGCTTGCAGATATGGCATAAAAAGCTTTTTTATGTACAGAACAATGAGCCCCGTCTGTCGATCGTTGTAATTTTTTACTCCTTCGTTGTCAACGAAATCTTTAAATCCTTTCTGCGTGGTATTGCAATGTCGTTTCATAGCAAATACGCAGTACTTGTCGTTGTGCGAACTGAGAATTCTCATCCCTCTCTTCTATCATTCCTACTCATTTTAAAGGACTATGGTCCGCAGCTCGTGGTCGTGCGGTAGCGTTGCAGACGATGATAATCTACATCTACATCCATACTCCGCAAGCCGCCATGACGGTGTGTGGCGGAGGGTACCTTGAGTACCTCTATCGGTTCTCCATTCTATTCCAGTCTCGTATTGTTCGTGGAAAGAAGGATTGTCGGTATGCCTCTGTGTGGGCTCTAATCTCTCTAATTTTATCCTCATCGTCTCTTCGCGAGATATACGTAGGAGGGAGCAATATACTGCTTGACTCTTCGGTGAAGGTATGTTCTCGAAACTTTGACAAAAGCCACACCGAGCTACTGAGCGTCTCTCCTACAGAGTCTTCCACTGGAGTTTATCTATCATCTCCGTAACGCTTTCGCGATTACTAAATGATCCTGTAACGAAGCGCGCCGCTCTCCGTTGGATCTTCTCTATATCTTCTATCAACCCTATCTGGTACGGATCCCACACTGCTGAGCAGTATTCAAGCAGTGGGCGAAGAAGCGTACTGTAACCTACTTCCTTTGTTTTCGGATTGCATTTCCTTAGGATTCTTCCAATGAATCTCAGTCTGGCATCTGCCTTACCGACGATCAACATTATATGATCATTCCATTTTAAATCACTCCTAATGCGTACTCCCAGATAATTTATGGTATTAACTGCTTCCAGTTGCTGACCTGCTATATTGTAGCTAAATGATAAAGGATCTTTCTTTCTATGTACTCACAGCACATTACACTTGTCTACATTGAGATTCAATTGCCATTCCCTGCACCATGCGTCAATTCGTTGCAGATCCTCCTGCATTTCAGTACAATTTTCCATTGTTACAACCTCTCGATACACCACAGCATCATCTGCAAAAAGCCTCAGTGAACTTCCGATGTCATCCACCAGGTCATTTATGTATATTGTGAATAGCAACGGTCCTATGACACTCCCCTGCGGCACACCTGAAATCACTCTTACTTCGGAAGACTTCTCTCCATTGAGAATGACATGCTGCGTCCTGTTATCTAGGAACTCCTCAATCTAATCACACAATTGGTCTGATAGTCCATATGCTCTTACTTTGTTCATTAAACGACTGTGGGGAACTGTATCGAACGCCTTGCGGAAGTCAAGAAACACGGCATCTACCTGTGAACCCGTGTCTATGGCCCTCTGAGTCTCGTGGACGAATAGCGCGAGCTGGGTTTCACATGACCGTCTTTTTCGAAACACATGCTGATTCCTACAGAGTAGATTTGTAGTCTCGAGAAAACTCATTATACTCGAACACAATACGTGTTCCAAAATTCTACAACAAGCGTTCTCGCTTCCCACGCCCGGGGTCCCGGGTTCGATTCCCGGCGGGGTCAGGGATTTTCTCTGCCTCGTGATGACTGGGTGTTGTGTGCTGTCCTTAGGTTAGTTAGGTTTAAGTAGTTCTAAGTTCTAGGGGACTGATGACCATAGATGTTAACTCCCATAGTGCTCAGAGCCATTTGAACCATTTTTTTTAAAGGACTGTGACAATAAATCGCTAAACTGCCACTTTTTGAGGAAACAGCAAACCTGTGAACGTCCTTCATACCACGAACAAATAGAGGAGGTTGGACAGCGCTGACTGCACGATTCTGCGAACTCGAAGTTTTGCCGACCGAAAAATGCCGCAAGCCAATGCTAAATGAAATGTGGCGTGTTCCGTCTAGTTCCGACACCGACCGAGCGAAGCCGAGTAGCGGACCGCGGCTTTGCCTGCCCGCGACCCGCACACGCTGCACAAATGAAGTACGGCACGCCGTGGCCGGCCCTGCTCCACACTCTTAACCCTCTACAATTCCTACTATACACGCGCCGGCGAAACATTGCACTTGACAGTTCGCTTTCTGTCACGTTAGGTTGGCTATACTGTAATAGCGATGTTGCAACAGCAGCCTCTATACACACAGCAGACGGTACAGTTTTCCGTCCCGTCTCGTAAATGCGAGCGATTGAGCAATTACAGAGTATATAAAAACTCGGTTTTTAGTTATGCTACAATGACAGTAAGTAAACAACCGTATAATAATGCACGTAAAAGCATAACAATGCACACCCTTTCGATAACGGAACAAAGAAATACAGAAAACAAGCATCTGACGACTGGTACTTCAAAATCAATACTGTACATAGTTTCAAAAATAAATATTAACCGAGATTGCAATAAATAACCAATATTAGTAATTTTTCCCTCACCAATTTATAGCAATAATGGCGCAATTCCATCCAGCTCGCCATCGTCACTGTTGTCCGATTCATCGCCAAAATCGTCTTCATCGTCGTCATCAGCAAGACAAATCATTAACTGTTCATAGCCACTGATAATGCCTTATATTGTCTGTGCTGCTCGTATAAGCTTCTCGACGTGCTCAACTTTTTTCCTCCGTGAGGCTGCATCCACAGTAACAAGAGCTTCACGCAACAGCTTTTCCACCTCTGTTATTGTAAAGGACTTGTTGTTCCTTACGTACATTTTTACATCACTCCATACTAACTCAATAGGGTTGAAATGGCAGTCATACGGTGGCAGCCTTATTACACTATGACCCTGCTCCTTGGCAATTTCATCTACTGCATATGTAGGTGGTGTAGTTTTATTTTCTTTAACAAGAGAATATAATAGAACCTTCGTCATACTCATATCTGCTGCAATATTTCGAGCCTGTAACCACTGCACCATAACTTCTTTCCGATCATTTGTGGTTGGGGCTTTGTTCAGTATCACCGAATGACATGAAGCATTGTCCATTACATTTGTTGTAGGGACAGGAAATTGTTTTAAAAGGTTACTGAACCACTCAACAAACCGTGTGTGATCCATATCTTCATGGTAATCACCAGTCTTTTTTTTATCTGAAAACTATAAGTGCGTCGGGGACAAAACCGCTGGAGAAGCCTGCATGGACCACAATTAATCTAGCTCCTCTTCCCGTCGGCTGATGGCCGCTACTGCTGGGTGTGTTATCCGTCCAGCATTTACTGACAGCTTCCCCGGCATTAACCCACGTTTCGTCTAGCCAAACTACGGAATGAATGTCTCTGCCGACAATTTTGTGCAAGAAAATGCTTCGAGCGGTAACAATATGTGCCCTTTCGAACAGTTCTTTGCGTCCGTCTAGCGTTTTGTAACGAAAATCCATATTTTTAGCACAATTTTTAGTGATGTTTTACCACCACTGAAGAGTTCACTTTCTTTTAAAGAGACTAGTAACTTAGCTACAGTTGGATACTCTTTTCTGCTGTAGTAAGCATAAACATGCCTGCGAATTGGATCAGTCCGGAAAGAATCTAAATCTGTGATAGGACTAGGTTGCTTTTTCGTCTTTCCCGGGGTCGTTAAAAATGTATTATTTGATCCAGACAGCTCGGAATATTACGGCTCACTTCAGTATCTTCCACGTTTTGTAGTAATACTCCCTTACTTACTACGGTTCTTGCACTAATTCCAAGAGTTTTCGACGTACTTTCCACCATTTTATCGGCAGGAATTGGTAGCTGTCCATGAATACTTACGTAGTTTTCCTCCTGCTCGTAAACTTACGAGTTCTGCGTAGTAGGCTAACTCCAGTGCCTGGCTGTTTAGCGGCCCCCCTCGACGCAAAGGATTGTGACGAGGTGAACAAAGTCTTTTTCGGTGGCTTTTTCCAAGTATGTAAACTCACAACGTAACAAAAGTCACGACGATATAGAACACAGTACAACAAAAACACGCGGTAAACAACATACAATTCACTTTGTTTACACATTCACTAAACAAAGCCGGCAACACTGGAACTTTGACGTCACAGCACGTGAGCAACAGCAGTGTTCACTGCGCTGTGATTGGCTGGCGCCCCACGCTGAACGCCTAGCGCTTCTCGTTCTTCACTTGTTACACTGTTAACGCTGCCAACTTCATATGCAAACGTCAAGTGCAATGTTTCAGCGGCCCGGATATAGTACCGTGGCAACTATTTCGTGGTGCCTTAGCAGTTGTCCTATTATCCTGTCCCTTCCTCTTATCAACGCTTTCCATGTACACCTTTCCTCGCCGATTCTGCGGAGAACATCCTCATCCCTTATCTTATCAGTCCACTTGATTTTCAACATTCTTCTGCAGCACCACAACTGAAATGTTTCGATCGGGATTTCCCACAGTCCGTGTGTCACTACCATACAGTACTGTGCTTCAAACGTACATGGAAATTTCTTCCTCTAAGGCCTATGTTTGATAATAGTAGACTTCTCTTTGCCAGATATGCCCTTTTAGCCAGTTATAGTCTGCTTTTTATGTCATTCTTCCTCCGTCCATCATGAGTTATTTTTGTGCCTTGTTAGCAGGATTCCTTACCTTCATATACTTCGTGGCTCACAATTCTGGTGTTAAGTTTCTCGCTTTTCTCATTTCTACTACTTCTCATTACTTTTCTCTTTCTCCGATTTACTCTCAGTTTTTATCTGTACTCATTAGAGGTTTCACTGCATTTAACAGATCATGTAATTCTTCATTTTCACTATGGCAGTGTCATCAGCGGATATTGTCATAAATATCCTTTCACCCAGAATTTTAATCTTACTCTTGAACCGTTCTTTTATTTCGGTCATTGCTTCTTCAGTGTATAGATTGAAAAGGAGGGGCGAAATACTACATTCCTGTCTTATATCCTTTTTAATCCGAGCACTTCGTCCTTGGTCTTCCAGTCTTATTCTTCCCTCTTGTTTCTTCTTCATAGTGTGTATTACCCTTATATCCTTGTGGTAACGAAACGAATAAATGATATCAAACCTAGATATATTTGTATCACCGCATTATCCGCACTGCTTAGTTATACAAAATAGGCTTATTTTCTGTGTGTCTATTTTTACGTCAAACTGAACGTTTTCGAGTAATGTGGCCCTCTTTCAGATCATATTTCGTAGTTTTACAGACTAACCTCTCCTAATGAAACAATCATTTCGCTGTCATATCTAGTATATTACTCTGTAACGAGCCACCCCAGACCACGTTTCCCTTATATTACAAAGGACTCAAAAAATTTCCCTGAACAAAATCCCAAATTTTGCCGCTGGAGTTCTGGATCACCTTGTATTTAGTACTAGCGTTGGATGCATAGTTCTTGAAGCAGTTACCATTGGTCGACGTTATGCATTCTGTGTTGATAGAGATAATCTTCAGCTACAACGTTATCTGGGTGTTTCTGCTGTGACAGGATTAGCCATCAGATTATTTAGAATCATTCCCTAAAGTTTGCAAGGGTACGATCGACCGCTGTCTTGATCGTGATCTTCGTGGAGGCTCCTTTAAATATACCCAAGACATCTTACGATAGTGTCTTGATTTTTCGTAGGTCTTGCTTTCATCATCAAGCGTGACGTCAGAACGGCCCGTCGTGCCTTTTTCCTTCTCAAAGGCTAACTGACCACCATGTAACAGATCCTCAGTTACCTCTGTCATTTTTTTCCTATATTATTCTGGTTAGTAACGTGGCTGCATGAGCTGTCAAGTTGATTGTGAGATAAATTTCGCATTTATCTGTCCTTGCTATCTGTGGGACTGTGTGTACGACATTCTTCCGAAAAACCGACAGGATGTCTCCGGGTTCAAGGTAACCGTGTCCAGCGGCAACATGCGTCACCTACCGCTGTCCTATCCAGACCAGCCTTGTGACAAAAGCAGAAAAAAATTAACAGATTGTGCGAAACTTTTTATGACATTCGCGGCAATAATTACTTGAATGATAAAATAATCAGCAAGTACGGTGATAACAGAAACATCAAAACCTAAATTAACGGGAGGGAAAGAGCTCTTGGGAGCGTGTGGCTTGCGAAGAAAGGAATTCTTCAATTGGCTCTACACCAAACGCCAAACACATTTCATCCTTCGTGAACAAAAGCCAGACAACAAAGGAGCTGAACTTCATTTAATGCGAGAAGAAGATTACAAAGGAAAGAAAGACATGTATGCGTAGCAGAGGTATGGGACATAAATAAGAGAAACAATTCCAACATATCTGACACTGAATGGAAGTCTTGTATTGCTTCTCCCCTGAGGCACGTGGGAACTGAATGCTGAATGAACTATGTCGTGCAAGCAGTGTTGATAGATAAAACCACAAGAGTAACTTCTGATAGTCAAAATTTCGCAACAAAAGAAAAGCTCATCAAGAGCACTTTCATATGTTGACAGATGCATAGATTAACGAAAACATTTTGCCGCCTGTTTAATAGCGTTTTTTCCATTTTTGGAACGCAATATAGCAGCGGTTCTACGTGACACTAAATCGCCTATCTTTGCTAGGTTTCAGAAGTACGTAGCACCAGATCCCCACGAAGAGATGATACAGTTGCCATAAATTAGGGCAGGTGGTTTGTAAGCGCTGAGCTGGTGTCCGACAGCACCCCAGATGTGTTCCAGCGGGTTCAGGTGAAGCGAATTTGGTGACAAAGACATCAATGTGACTTCACTATCATACGCCTCAAGCCCCTGAGACGTGAGTCGGGCCTCCTAATATGGACAGTTATCCTGCTGGAATACGTCTTTGCCGCCGTGGAAGACATCAAGCATGAATGGTGGTGTGCAATAATGTTCACGTAATGCACAGTTGTCACGATACCTTCGATCATTAAGACGGCTGCCATGGAAGCCTAAGTGAATGTGTGAGTGTTCTCCCTCTCACAACCAGCAACACCCTCCCCCCTCCGCCCCCTCACCACTCATCCCGCATTCCTTAGACAATCCAACTCCCACATATAAAACAGCTTCATACGTCTGGTCTGTGTGGAAGTGAGTTAATATGTTAAATATTTGAAGTTAAGCATGTGAAATACCTATACGATTGAAGACAGAGAGCCCTAATGAAACCGCACGAACAACGAACATTATGTAAGAAATAAACAATTTTCATTTTATCATTTTGTGGTAGTATCAGAGGGGTAAGTATAGGAAAGGTTTCAAATTGTGTGAAGTGTTTTTAGAAGTCGATAACTGCTGTCTTTCTCAAATAGTGGATGAATGCAGTCAGGGTTACTTTCGCGCCATGAGTTACGATGCTTCAAGACATACAGGGTGGTCCATTGATCGTGACCGGGCCAAATATCTCACGAAATACGCATCAAACGAAAAAACTTCAAAGAACGAAACTCGTATAGCTTGAAGGGGGAAACTAGATGGTGCCATGGTTGGCCCGCTAGATGGCGCTGCTATAGGTCAAACGGATATCAACTGCATTTTTTAAAATAGGAACCCCCATTTTTTATTACATATTCGTGTGTAAGGTGTCAGGCAAATCCAACACCTTCCTGACATGATAGCAAATACGGCAGTATGTCACATAGCTCCAAATAAATCCTGGCATTAAGTTAACCAAAGTAATACCATCAACGAGTGAGCAAATGGAATAACAAGAACGCCTAAATGCATGTCATACCTCCCTACCGTAAAACAGACGCAGTTCCGAGAGGAGAAACGAGAACAGAAGCCGAGAGCCGAGCCGTGTAGGCTAGGAGGCCCTACGATAAGGGACGGACACCCACGTCGTCAGCCGACCGCCAGAACCACCCCGCAGCCCATGTTAAAAGATAGAGCCCTCCAGAAGAACAGTACAGATTTCACGATAACACTAAAAGGGCCGCACCAGCTGCAAGTTTTAGCGTGAGACTTTTTCGCGTCTCTGTTACCTTGCAAACGTTAAAAACATTGTCCCACCACGAAAAGTATAACGTTTCTCATTGGATAGACAGAATTTTTGTAGGCGGTGCTTAAGGTTAACATTGAGACCCTGATTGGTCAGTTGAAAACACAGCCAGATAGCTTTTTTTAAACCAACTTTAGTAAATTGTAGTAAAGAGACAACAAGTGTCTGGCGCAGTCTTTGGATCGGTTACTGCTGCTACAATGGCAGGTTTTCAAGATTTAAGTGAGTCAGAACGTGGTGTTATAGTCGGCGCACAAGCGAAGGGTCACAGCATCTCCGTGGTAGCTATAAAGCGGGCATTTTCCCGTACGAACATTTGACGAGTGTACTGTGAAAGGCCGGCAGGAGTGGCCGAGCGGTTCTAGGTGCTACAGTCTGGAACCACGCGACTGCTACGGTCGCAGGTTCGAATCCTGCCTCGGGCATGAATGTGTGTGATGTCCTTAGGTTAGTTAGGTTTAAGTAGTTGTAAGTTCTAGGGGACTGATGACCTCATAAGTTAAGTCCTATAGTGCTCAGAGCCATTTGAACCATTTTTTACCGTGAATACCAGTAATTCGGTAAAACATCAAATATCCGACATCACTGAGGCAGGAAAAAGATGCTACAAGAACGGGGACCCGACGACAACTGAAAAGAATCGTACAACGTGACAGAAGTGCAACCCTTCCGCAAATTGCTGCAGATTTCAGTGCTGGGCCATCAACAAGTGTCAGTGTGTGAACCATTCAACGAGACTTCATCGATATGGGCTTTCGGAGCCAAAGGCCCACTCGTATACAGCTAATGACTGCACGACACAAAGCTTTACACCTCGCCTGGGCCCGTCAACACTGGCATTGGACTGTTGATGACTGGAAACATGTGCCTGGTCAGACGAGTCTCGTTTCAAATTGTATTGAGAGGATGGACGTGTACAGGCATGGAGACAACCTCTTGAATACATGAACCCTGCATGTCAACAGGGGACTGACTGTTCAATCTCTGTAAAGGTGTGGGGCGTGGCCAGTCGGAATCATATGGGATCCCTGATACATCTAGATACGACTCTGATAGATATACTGCATCCATTCATGTCTGCTGTGCATTCCAACGGACTTGGGAAATTCCCAGACGTCCAGAACTGCTAAAGAGTGGCTCCAGGATCTTTCCTCTGAGTTTAATCACTTCCGCTGGCCACCAAACTCCCCAGTCATGAACATTATTGAGTATATCTGAGATATGAAGAGATCTCCACCCCCTCATACTCTTACAGATTTATGCACAGCCCTGCAGGATTCATGGTGTCAATTCCCTCCAGCAGTACTTCACACATCAGTTGAGTCCACGCCACGGCGCGTTGCGCCACTTCTGCGTGCTCGCCGATACCCCATACGATATTAGGCAGGTGTGCCAGTTTCTGTATCTCTTCAGTGTAAAATTATGCAGTGTGTGTACTGTGTGAGGAGCAGCAACATGATTTACTCCGGGCGACGACTAGTTTTCTGTGGGAAGCAATGGATCAAAACGTGTTAATGTCAGTTTAGAACCTGACACAGACCTCGAAGTCGTGGAAGAAGAAATAAAATTGATGGCAGTGTACAAACTGTGTTACAGCAAAAAGAAAGAAAGAAAAACAGTGAATCAAACCACAAAATAGGGACCCTCTCTTGCAACGGATAGGCTGTGGGATATGTTCCTTCTACAGTACATAAAACTTTACATTGGTCTGTGCAAGCGACTTCAATCAGTGCCCACCATATCCAATGGATCAATACCCGTATATTCAAAAATGTTAAAGTGTGTGTGAATTCCTAAGGGACCAAACTGCTGAGGTCATCGGTCCCTAGACTTACATACTACTTTAAACTAACTTATGCTAAGAACAACACACACACTCATACCCGAGGGAGGACTCGAACCTCCGTGACATGGCGCCTCAAACCGCACGGCCACTCCGCGCGGCTCGTATATTCAATAAGTTTTGGGAGAACGAGAGAAACAGTGCTGTCCTTGTCATAATGCGGAAGTGAGGCTATTCATCTTTCGCCGAAAAGGTTATGATCATTGGCTCTCGGGCAAAGGGTGGGAGCATTTCCGAAATGGCTACGTTTGTGAACTGTTCTCGTGGTTAAAGGGTACTGTGTATGGCAAAATAGCGCTATCCGAAATCGACGGCGAAGGAGCTGTGGTGCACCACACGCCATAGATGACAGTGCTGAACGCCGGCCGTGGTGGCCGAGCGGTTCTAGGCGCTTCAGTCCGGAACCGCGTGACTGCTACGGTCGCAGGTTCGAATCCTGCCTCGGGCATGGATGTATGTGATGTTCTTAGGTTGGTTAGGGTTAAGTAGTTCTAAGTATAGCGGACTGATGACCTCAGCTGTTAAGTCCCATAGTGCTTAGAGCCATTTGAACCATTTGAACAGTGCTGAACGAAGGCTGCAGACATGTGTACGGGCGAATAGACGTGCAGCTGTTGAGCAGCTGGCCACCCAGATGAACCAAGGGGCTACAAAAACCGTGTCTTCAACGACCGTTCAGCGAACGTTGCTGCGTAAGGACCTCCGCAGCAGTCTCCTGGTTCGGTAGCGTCCTCGCTTCCCACGCCCGGGTTCCCGGGTTCGATTCCCGGCGGGGTCAGGGATTTTCTCTGCCTCGTGATGACTGGGTGTTGTGTGATGTCCTTAGGTTAGTTAGGTTTAAGTAGTTCTAAGTTCTAGGGGACTGATGACCATAGATTTTAAGTCCCATAGTGCTCAGAGCCATTGGAACCATTTTTAGTCTCCTGGTTCATGTAGCCATGCTGACTGCTGTTCATCAGCGACGAAGAGTATCGCAACTGTACGTTCACTGGATGGCAGCAGCTTTTAATGCTCCATCGGACTTATGCCGTTGGCGTGCATAGCGCGAATGTCTGAAAACAAGCACCTTGCAGCAATCGTCAGAGGGGGCCAGGCCGGAGTGCAATCCTTGGGTGATCTCGTCATTCTAGAAGGCACGATGGATCATCACAAGTATGCATTTATCCTTGAGGATCATGTCCACTGCTACACGCAGATCGTTTTTCCTTGGCACTATGGCATCTACCAGCAGGATAATGCAACGTGTCAGAAAGCTAGCAGTGTACATGTGTGGCTCGAAGGGCACCACTGTGAGTTTGTCATACTCCCCTGGCCACCAAACTCCTCGGATTTAAAACCAATCGCGAATCTGTGGGATCATCTCGATCAGGCTTTTCGTACCACGGATTCCCAATCGAGAAACCTAGCGCAGCGTGGTTCTACAACCCTTTCGGAACGTTCCGGAATTTCATTGACACTCTTACCGCACGTCTCGCAGCAGACAGTGCTGCAAAAGGGGGTTATTCATGCTTTCGACAGGCGATCAGATTAATGCGATTGTACAGTATGATAGTGTAGCGTAGCGGCTATGTGATACGATTAGAATGGCCCCATAGTTGTGTGCTCAGTAGGTTCCTGTAGCATTTGTATATAGTCAACCAGCACCCCAACGGCAATGGAACAGAGACAAATAATTAAAATAAAAAAAATACAACTAAACTAAACTCCGCATGGCCTTCCGCATGGGACACGCCTACACTGACTACTAGTGCTAGACACGTACGGTTGTTGTCAACAAGTATGGGCCTGAAGATGATGATGTAACAACATCGAAACTAGTTGCCAATAAAACCAACACCTTAATACAGCTGGAGGAATTTCGTCATTTTTTGACATGTATTATACTAGCTGATGTCCCAAGTCGTCCGTTTCAGTTATGGATATACGAAGATTAAACTAAACTCCGTCCGAACCGGCCATGAAGGCCCTACGGTACCGATAAATACAATGCAAAGTTCGAGAAACTATTAGAGGAGTTAAAGCTGCCCATACCAGATGCATATTCCAGGAATTGGGCATTATCACACATGTCAGTTACAGCACACATAATTACATCAGGTTATCATCCAACGGCCACCGTTGTAGATCCATATAAAGACATAACGGTGACAAAGATACATCACCTGTGTGATGAACGCGCGGTAACGGCAGAAATAACTGCCTTAGGAAAATGTTACATTGTAGGAAGTATGTTGTAATCCGTTAACACCTCCTTATATTTTTTATTGGTTTGTATAACATTGCAACCTTATTTTGTAAACATAGAGAGCTTTGTTACCTTCTGGTCACACTAGTAAAGATTTGGGATTAGCTCTCCATTTTGTTGGTCGAATGGCGGACATGCAATGGAGTTCCATCATGGACGATTTATTTCCTGCCCTAGTCCCTGCAATGGCAACGAAAGGTGAGCTTGAAACTTATTCCTTCAGCCAGAGAGGATCTTTGTCCTGCTCCTCTATTTAGCGTTGCCAACGTGATTTCTTTCCTTTTGCCGACTCTTTACTGCCGTTCGGTTGCTTGCTCAAACAAAACCAGAGAATCACATGCCGCATTGGGCTAGCAGTTCTGGTAAAAATTCCATTTCTGGCTGCCTAGCCCCCTGCTCTGTCACCGATTTGTTCTCAGCGGTCCAGGAAATATACTCCAGATTTTTTCGCTAGGAATGCTGTTGCCCGCCTTCTGTTCAACAGTATAGATAAGAAAGCACCTTCAGAACAGAAGGGAATCTGCAGTTTGAGTGGCAAATTACACACAGGTTAATCAATAGGCCTTAGCTACTAGACTGACTGAACGAGAAATGATTTGGAGGCTAAAAGACAAAAATTCCACCTTTGCTAAATATGCTCTGAATAAATGTCACTTTTATGATGTGACATTTGGTATTCTAAGGCAGAAAACTAACAATGCTTGAAATTCTAGCCATTAATAAACAGCAATTAAAGGATCAAATGTTCAACTGTGTGTAAATTCCTAAACGACCGAACTGCTGAGGTCATCGGTCCCTAGACTTACACCCTACTTAAACTAACCTATGCTAAGGAGAACACACACACACACACACACACACACACACACACACACACACACACACACACACATGCACAAGGGAGGACTCGAACCTCCGGCGGGAGGGGCCGCGCAATCCATGATATAGCGCCTCAAACCGCACGACCACTCCGCGCTGCAATTAAAGGATCCTGACCAGGTCCTTAATGACCACATTTCCATTACTTACCCCTAATAAAGTAGCAACAGACAGCTATTATTTCTCTTACTATTAGATATTAAACTTGCTATACTTGTTCCATACCCACATTCCATCATAGATTTCTTTCCCTCCCCCCCGCCTTTTTCGGTCTGCTCATAACATTTACCAGTTGTCGACATGACATAGTAGCCTGTGCCATTAATCACTTGTATAACATTTCTGGCTTATACATCCACATAGTTTTAATATTTGAATATAATGAAATATACGATACATTTGTTCAGGGTCGCTATAGGTATTACATAACGCTTGTATTTCGTATCGATACAATCATAAAATGTCACATATATTTGTACAGCCATCTTTTCAGAAATATCAATTCTCTCTGAAGTTGTGTGAACTGCCCGTTTAGTATTAAGTTACGCGACGATGGCCTAAGAAGGCGAATGCCGGTTCATAACGAATTAGTAAATAAATATTATTGTGAAACATTAATACTGTGTATTCAAGTTATAAACGTCATTTGAATTATCCACAATATCCAACAGTTTCTTTGAGCGGGGCTGCCATTGTTTTGGATCATGTTCACGAGGAATGAGAAAAGACTAAAACGTTTCTACATGTTTAGCCTTACAGAAAACGCATCTGCTAACAACGAAAAATTGTCAAACTTTCGAAATACCATCGTCTTATCTGTGATAATTGATACAAAATCACTGGAAGCAATTTTCTTTCTTACTTGGTCATGGTAAATGTCAAGAATACAGGAAAGCAAATAATTTTGAATTTGTTTACATGTGCCTTTAAAAACAGTAGCCATCGAAATACGATCCCTGAACGCAGTATCCAATCCAGCAATGAAATCTAGAAGACCACGCAAAATTCCTGAATTTGAATAGTCACTGCGTTAGTAATGTCCACGCAGTGCGAGTTCAGAGACAACACAAACTTAAATACAATATACAATTTGAGAGTATGTAACGATATTTGCAAATCTGACCATTGTGTCATTCAACTGACTGCCTATAAGCGCTATCCAGTTGTTGTGTATCATCCCGTTTGCCTAAAATATTGTACTCTAGCCGTGCAGTCATCAGTCGTATGTAATCTGATTTACTGTCTTAGAATAAATCTATATCACGAGTGGTTAACGGTCAAAACCGTCACGGGTCGTCAAGCATACGTATTTTTAATTTCTTCTTGCAACGTGTAGCTGGAGTCAGCCCAAACAAATCCTGTACATCACGTCTTTCATACGACGCCCAGAGTCCACGGACAGTGCCGGTTTGTTTCCCATTATAAACTAAATAATTTTTAAAGTGGAATTTTGCTTGTCCATCCGACAGAGCGCTATTGCCTCGTTATTTCTGTTTATTTGTTCTCGAATTTCTCTTCCTACGACGAAATGTGTTTACTACATTACAGACTTGCTCCTTTTTTATCACTATACAAATATCGTAGCTCGTAACAGTATAAAAACGAAGTCTCCTGGTTTTCGTTCCTGGTATACCAGGCTTTTCTGAACATCCATTAAACACTCTTAAGGTTATGAACTTGCTCATCACATGGAAGAGTCTTGTCATGGCTGGCTCTTCCAAGGATATCAGTAGTTGTGACGGAATCTCATCTACCTTCGACATTGTTTAGGCTCAGCTCTTTCAGCGATTTGTCAAATTCTTCGCACAGTATCATATCTCCAATCTCATCTTCACCTACGTCTACTTCCCCTTCTATAGTACAGCTTTCAAGTTCGTCTCCCTCGTATAGACCCTCTGTATACTCGTTCCACCTTTCAGCTTTCCCGTCTTTGCTTAGAACTGGTTTACCATCTGAGCTCTTGATATTCATACAGCTGTTTTTCTGCCCTAAAGCCCTCTTTAATTTTCCTACAGGCGGTATCTACAGGGTGTTTCAAAAATGACCGGTATATTTGAAACGGCAATAAAAACTAAACGAGCAGCGATAGAAATACACCGTTTGTTGCAATATGCTTGGGACAACAGTACATTTTCAGGCAGACAAACTTTCGAAATTACATTAGTTACAATTTTCAACAACAGATGGCGCTGCGGTCTGGGAAACTCTATAGTACGATATTTTCCACATATCCACCATGCGTAGCAATAGTATGGCGTAGTCTCTGAATGAAATTACCCGAAACCTTTGACAACGTGTCTGGCGGAATGGCTTCACATGCAGATGAGATGTACTGCTTCAGCTGTTCAATTGTTTCTGGATTTCGGCGGTACACCTGGTCTTTAAGGGTCCCCACAGAAAGAAGTCACAGGGGTTCATGTCTGGCGAATAGGGAGGCCAATCCACGCCGCCGCCTGTATGTTTCGGATAGCCCAAAGCAATCACACGATCATCGAAATATTCATTCAGGAAATTAAAGACGTCGGCCGTGCGATGTGGCCGGGCACCATCTTGCATAAACCACGAGGTGTTCGCAGTGTCATCTAAGGCAGTTTGTACCGCCACAAATTCACGAAGAATGTCCAGATAGCGTGATGCAGTAATCGTTTCGGATCTGAAAAATGGGCCAATGATACGTTTGGAAGAAATGGCGGCCCAGACCAGTACTTTTTGAGGATGCAGGGACGATGGGACTGCAACATGGGGCTTTTCGGTTCCCCATATGCGCCAGTTCTGTTTATTGACGAAGCCGTCCAGGTAAAAATAAGCTTCGTCAGTAAACCAAATGCTGCCCACATGCATATCGCCGTCATCAATCCTGTGCACTATATCGTTAGCGAATGTCTCTCGTGCAGCAATGGTAGCGGCGCTGAGGGGTTGCCGCGTTTGAATTTTGTATGGATAGAGGTGTAAACTCTGGCGCATGAGACAATACGTGGACGTTGGCGTCATTTGGACCGCAGCTGCAACGCGGCGAACGGAAACCCGAGGCCGCTGTTGGATCACCTGCTGCACTAGCTGCGCGTTGCCCTCTGTGGTTGCCGTACGCGGTCGCCCTACCTTTCCAGCACGTTCATCCGTCACGTTCCCAGTCCGTTGAAATTTTTCAAACAGATCCTTTATTGTATCGCTTTTCGGTCCTTTGGTTACATTAAACCTCCGTTGAAAACTTCGTCTTGTTGCAACAACACTGTGTTCTAGGCGGTGGAATTCCAACACCAGAAAAATCCTCTGTTCTAAGGAATAAACCATGTTGTCTACAGCACACTTGCACGTTGTGAACAGCACACGCTTACAGCAGAAAGACGACGTACAGAATGGCGCACCCACAGACTGCGTTGTCTTCTATATCTTTTACATCACTTGCAGCGCCATCTGTTGTTGAAAATTGTAACTACTGTAATTTCGAAAGTTTGTCCGCCTGAAAATGTACTGTTGTCCCAAGCATATTGCAACAAACGGTGTATTTCTATCGCTGCTCGTTTAGTTTTTATTGCCGTTTCAAATATACCGGTCATTTTTGAAACACCCTGTACCTTTCCCCTAGTGAAATATGCTTTTAAGTCCTTACATTTGTCCTCTAGCAATTCCTACTTAGCAATTTTTGTGCTTCCTGTCAATCTCATTTTTTAAACGGGAATAAAACACGTAACACGCCTTTCATTTCGTGAACGGTTACACATACCGAAATGCGGTTTTTGGCAAATTTTAGAGCGTCAAAGGGCACGAATATTTTTTTTTGTTTGTTTTGTCAATGTTTTTAGCGCTGGTATCAGCGGAGATATTGAAACAAGTACATTTTTAAAATGGAACCGTATACTGCACAGAAGCTCTTGAGAAGACAATTATAGTGACATAGGGTTTGTTAATGTTGACGTTGAAATCTGCCGTAAAGAAAGACGAGAAATGTCCTAGAATGTGAGAGTACTCATGCCGACCGCTACGGTCGCAGGTTCGAATCCTGCCTCGGGCATGGATGTGTGTGATGTCCTTAGGTTAGTTAGGTTTAATTAGTTCTAGGCGACTGTTGACTTCAGAAGTTAAGTCCCATAGTGCTCAGAGCCATTTGAACCATTTTTTTGTGAGAGTACAGTGGCCAGAATCAGCAATTGCGGTGCAAACACTGCCAAGCAGGCGTTTCGGTCAAGGCTGAATAATTGTGTACCGTAAGATGGGCATGCGGCACGGGAATAAAGCTGTGTTTCCCCTTGAACCAACTCACGACCTGGATGCAAGTTCACCTACAAACGTTGTACATGGAAATACGACACAAGCTAGAATCTAGCGTATCACAAAGGCCTTAGGAAAACTATTTCACATTTGTGTCCCTCCGTCGGAGGTTCGAGTCCTTCCTCGGGCATGAGTGTGTGTGTTGTCCATAGTGTAAGTAGTTTAAATTAGATTAAGTAGAATGTAAGCTTAGGGACTGATGACAAAGCAGTTTGGTCCCATAAGATCCTACCACAAATTTTACAAATTTTTTCACATTTGTGTATCCTCCCAGATTTACGTGATCTGAAGCAGAGAAATCAAATGTTCATTCTTCAAAAATAAAGATGTCTTATACGCTGCTAAAAGCCACTATTGTATTAAATATCTAAATGTTAGGAGGAAAATTTAACCTATCTTTTCCTGTACGTGGCTGTGCGGTTCTTAGTGCTACAATACGTGCTGTCGGACAACTGTCTCTACCTACACTGCTCTGAATTATATCATATCTAAATATTTAATTAAAAATACTTTGGTGACCACCTTTACACTGTAAAATAAATGTCCTTAACTAAACGTCGTTTCATGCTGAAAGTAGGCGCGTAATGACAGTGTTACCAGATACGAGGGGCGTTTGAAAAGTCCGTGCAAAGTCCGAAAGATGGCACCACCAGCGCGCATCGAGCTCATGTTTAGTTAGAAGCACCTTTGGAAAGAACGCACACCAAGTATCAGCCATATTGATCTATTTCTTTGTGTTTGGCATTAATGTGAATCAAGGAAGTCGATTGATTGTCAAAAAATGGACGAAAAAGAATTTCGTGTGGTGTTTAAACATTACTTTATGAAAGTCAAAACGACTCAGGAGACTAAAGAAAACCTTGATAAACATTACGGTGACTATGCACCTTCGGTTAGAGCAGTTTATAAGTGGTCTCAAAATCTTCGGAGTGGCCATATGGGCACAAGTGATGCTGAACGTTCTGGACGCCCTGTGGAGGTTACGACTCCAGAAATCATTGATAAAATCCATGATATGGTGATGGGTGACAGAAGAGTTAAGGTGCGTGATATTGCTGGTGCTGTGGGAAACTCGAAGGAATGGGTACATAATATTTTTCATAAACATTTGGACATGAGAAAGCTATCCGCAAGATGGGTTCCGCGATTGCTCACGCTTGACCAAAAACGGAACCGTGTGATGTGTTGCAAGGATGGTTTGCAGCTGTTCAGGAAGACTCCGCAGGACTTCAAGCGTCGTTTCGTCACTGTGGATGAAACATGGATACATTACCATACTCCTGAGACCAAACAACAATCTAAACAATGTGTTACCAAGGGAGAATCTGCACCAAAAAAGGCGAAGACCATTCCTTCGGCCGGAAAGCTTATGGCGACTGTCTTTCGGGATTCGCAAGGGATAATCCTCATCGACTATATGGAAAAGGGTAAAACTATCACAGGTGCATATTATTCATCGTTATTGGGCCGTCTGAAAACCGAGCGGCAAAAAAAAGGCCGGCAATTGGATCGCAAGAAAGTCCTTTTCCATCACGACAATGCACCAGCACACACCTCAGCATTTGTGCTCGCAAAATTAATGTAAACAGGATCACAACTTGTTTCACATCTCCCTATTCTCCAGACTTAGCTCCCTCGGACTACTATTTGTTCCCCAGTTTGAAGAAATGGCTGGCGAAGATTTTATTCAAACGAAGAGGTGATTGCAGCAACTAATAGCTATTTTGCAGAGTTGGACAGTTCCTATTATTCGGAGGGGATTTCGGACAAATTAGAGCATCGTTGGACGAAGCGCATAAATTTAAAAGGAGACCATATCGAAAAATAAAAAGGTTTTACCCCAAAAACGTAGGAGTTTTTTTTTTTTTTTTTTGCATGGATTTTTCAAATGCCCCTCGTACGTGCAATACACGCTGTTGACTTATTCGACATCGCAGTGCAATTCCGTGCGCTCGTAAATGAAATAAAATGTTTATTAACAATGATCTGGTAACCACCCAAATCACATAACTTAAATTTCGTCTTCCAAAAAAATAGCTTTATCCTATATTGAAGCATGTGTTGAAATTGTTGACCATTGACTGAAAGGCACATTTGCAATCGCCGTTCTAAAAAACGATGTAATTGCAGTGGATGATATGGTGGAGCACGTACTGGTGATTCTATGACACATATCATCTGGCGTGGTTGGAGCTTCGTTACAGACTGCATCTATGAGTGCTCCCCAAAGAAACAAATCAAGAAGAATCAAATCGGGGTGACCTCGCAGGCCATTTGAAACAGAATTTCGCCCTCTCCAAGGTCTAGGAAAGTTCTCATTGAGTATTTGCGTTGTTAGCACGGGACGAGTCCGCTGGACAACCGTCGTGTTACAGCCACATACACTGTCGTTTAACTAGCGGTACACCTAGAAGAACCGGCAGAATGTTCGTCAGAAAGTGTGTGTGCGAATGTCCATTTAGAACTCCTGAGATGAAGAAAGGTTCCACGATGTTATTTCTTACGATGCCGCACCATACGTTTACGCTCCACGGCCGTCGATGGGGCACCTGACGAAGCCAGTGTGGATTTTTGGCTGCCCAGTAGTGTATGTTACGCAAATTTACATTAGCGTGGTTAATAAACATGCTTCATCGGTAAAGAGCACAGTTGCAAAAACGTAGGGTCATCCCTCAGTTGCTGAAGGGCAAATCGACAAAATTCTGTACGACGTTCTAACTCACGGTCATAGAGTGCCTGATGTAGTGATAGATGATCGGGATGGAAATTCTGTCGACTCAGGACGCGAATGACACTCATCTGCCTAATTACACATTCTCTGGCAATATATCTCGTACCACTGTGCGGATTCATTAGCGTCGTAGCCAGAACAGCTTCTTAGTGTTCTCTGTCAGTTGCAGTCTTCATTCTTGTCTTCTTTTTGACGTTCAAGCAGTCTGTCTGCACTAGCGTCTTAATAAATCGTGCAACTGCCTGGCTCTGAGCACTATGGGACTTAACATCTATGGTCATCAGTCCCCTAGAACTTACAACTACTTACAATGGAACATCCCCATCGCACCCCCCTCAGATTTAGTTATAAGTTGGCACAATGGATAGGCCTTGAAAAACTGAACACAGATCAATCGAGAAAACAGGAAGAAGTTGTGTGGAACTATGAAAAAATAAGCAAAGTATACAAACTGGGTCGTCCATGGGTAAGATAGGCAATATTAAGGGCAATGTGAGGTGAGGAGCGCCGTGGTCCCGTGGTTAGCGTGAACAACTGCGGAACGAAAGGTCCTTGGTACAAATCTGCCCTCCACTGAAAATTTTGCTTTCTTTATTTTCGCAAAGTTTTGATCTGTCCATTCGTTCATTGGCGTCTCTGTTCACTGTAATAAGTTTAGTGTCTGTGTTTTGCGACCGCACCGCAAAACCGTGTGATTAGTTGACGAAAGGACGTGCTCTCCAATGGGAACCGAAAACATTTGATCGCAAGGTCATAGGTCAACCGATTCCTCCACAGGAAAACACATCTGATATTTTGTATACGACACTGGTGACAGCATGTGCGTCACATGACAGGAATATGTTGTCGACCCACCTAACTAGTACACTTGGCGAATGGGTGAAAAGTTTCTTCTACCTTGCCCGATTTAGGTTTTCTTGTGGATGTAATAATCACTCCAAAAAAAGTGATGAAAACATAAGAGTTTTTCACATAAACTGAAAATAAAAAGTTGAAATTTTCGGTCGAGGCAAGATTTGAACCAAGGACCTCTTGTTCCGCAGCTGTTCACACTAACCACGGGACCACAGAGCTCCTCGCCTCACATTGCCCTTAATATTGCCTATCTTACACATGGACGACCCAGTTTGTATATTTTGCTTATTTTTTCATAGTTCCACACAACTTCTTCCTGTTTTCTCGATCGATCTGTGTTCAGTTTTTCAAGGCCTATCCACTGTGCCAACTTATAACTAAATCTGAGGGGGGTGCGATGGGGATGTTCCCTTGTTAAACCTAACTAACCTAAGGACATCACACACATCCATGCCCAAGGCAGGATTCGAACGTGCGACCGTAGCGGTCACGCTGTTCCAGACTGAAGTGCCTAGAACCGCACGGCCACACCGGCCGGCCCATCCGGATAGATAGACCTATATTGCTGTACTGTTTTCACGGCATTTTTTTTACATTCGCCATATAAAAGAAGTATATCAAACTTCTCCACATTAGTGTACATGTCTGCACTCAACGACTGTTGAAATAGAGATGAGTAGCCTGCAATGCAGGAAAGTAAACAGGCAAATGTGTTGACATTGACACAGCGCACGCGGGAACTCTGCCGGGCGGTGTTTGCACCGCTAATGTCGATTACGGCCACCGTGCTCTCACGTTCTAGGGTATATCTCGAATTTTTTACCACAGGTTTCATCGTTAACATCAACAAACGCTACATCACTGTATTTGTCTTCTCAAGAGCTATCGAATACAATTATAAAAACTATATGCCTCCACTTAAAAGAGACGTACTTGCTTCAATATCTCCGTCGATACCAGTGCGAAAAACATTAACGAAACAAAAAACTAAGTGCCCCTCGACGCTCTACCTTTCGCCGAATGCCGCGTTTCGAGATATAGATGTGTAACCGTTCAGGAAAGAAAACGGATGCTACGTCTTACGAGACTACATATATACAGGGCTATTACAAATGATTGAAGCGATTTCATAAATTCACTGTAGCTCCATTCATTGACATATGGTCACGACACACTACAGATACGTAGAAAAACTCATAAAGTTTTGTTCGGCTGAAGCCGCACTTCAGGTTTCTGCCGCCAGAGCGCTCGAGAGCGCAGTGAGACAAAATGGCGACAGGAGCCTAGAAAGCGTATGTCGTGCTTGAAATGCACTCACATCAGTCAGTCATAACAGTGCAACGACACTTCAGGACGAAGTTCAACAAAGACCACCAACTGCTAACTCCATTCGGCGATGGTATGCGCAGTTTAAAGCTTCTGGATGCCTCTGTAAGGGGAAATCAACGGGTCGGTCTGCAGTGAGCGAAGAAACGGTTGAACGCGTGCTGGCAAGTTTCACGCGTAGCCCGCGGAAGTCGACGAATAAAGCAAGCAGGGAGCTAAACGTACCACAGCCGACGGTTTGTAAAATCTTACGGAAAAGGCTAAAGCAGAATGCCAGTTCGGCATTTCTTAAACAGGAGATTGGAAAACCGATGGATCGGTCGTGGTGGAGATCATGATCAGCAATTCATGTCATGGCCTCCACGCTCTCCCAACTTAACCCCATGCGATTTCTTTCTGTGGAGTTATGTGAAAGATTCAGTGTTTAAACCTCCTCTACCAAGAAACGTGCTAGAACTGCGAGCTCGTATCAACGATGCTTTCGAACTCATTGATGGGGACATGCTGTGCCGAGTGTGGGTGGAACTTGATTATCGGCTTGATGTCTGCCGAATCACTAAAAGGGCACATATCGAACATTTGTGAATGCCTAAAAAATTTTTTTGAGTTTTTGTATGTGTGTGCAAAGCATTGTGAAAATATCTCAAATAATCAAGTTATTGTAGAGCTGTGAAATCGCTTCAATCATTTGTAATAACCCTGTACATTGGTGTGGCCGCGTGGTTTAAGGCGCCATGTCACGGACTGCGCGGCTCCTCTCACCGGAGGTTTGAGTCCTCCCTCGGACGTAGGTGTGTGTGTTGTTCTTAGCATAAGTTAGTTTAAGCTAGTGTAACTAGTGTGTAAGTCTAGGGACCGATGACCTCAGCAGTTTGGTCCCTTAGGAATTCACGCAGATTTGTACACTGGTGTCCAAAATTAAAGCAAAAAACAGAAATTTTGCAAGGCTGCCTTTATTTTGCCACAAAACAGTACAAACAGGCTATAGTAAAGTAGAAACAATGTAAAGAATGGAGAACGTAAACAGCTGTAATATGCATAACGGCAGACAAAACAGTTCTTCGTTTTCTCCGACATAACGGGTTTGCACACACATTTCAACAACTCGTCAGTATGCTCACAAGGGAACCTCCACATCGCACCCCCCTCTGATTTAGTTATAAATTGACACAGTGGATAGGCTTGAAAAACTGAACACAGATCAATCGAGAAAACAGGAAGAAGTTGTGGGGAACTATGAAAAAATAAGCAAAATATACAAACTGAGTAGTCCATGCGCAACATAAGCAACATTATGGACAACATGATCTGAGGGGCACCGTGGTCGCGTGGTTAGAGTGAGCAGCGGCGGAGCCAGAAGTCCTCGGTTCGAGTCTTCCCTCGAGTGAAAATTTTACTTTCTTTATTTTCGTAAAGTTACGATCTGTCCGTTCATTCATTGACGTCTCTGATCACTGTAATAAGTTTACTGTCTGTGTTTTGCGACCGCACCGCACAACCGAAAGGACGTGCCTCTCCAATAGGAAGCGAAAACATTTGATCGCAAGGTCATAGGTCAACCGATTCCTCCACAGGAAAACACGTCTGATATATTCTATACGACACTGGTGACAGCATGTGCGTCACATGACAGGAATATGTTGTCGACCCACCTAACTTGCACACTTGGCGAATGGATAAAATGATTCTACTACCTTGCCCGATTTTGGTTTTCTTGTGGATATGATAAACACTCCCAAAAAAGTGATGAAAACATAAGAGTTTGTCACATAAACTGCAACAAATAAATGCAACAGTTTCACAGTCGCACGGTTTTCCCTGTGCTCTGTCAAAACACGTTTTTTACGTTTTCAAATGTTTCCGTGTGTAGAACGTCAAATCCTGCATATGTCCAAGCAAATCTGAACATGTCCTGGAATTTTGGAGAGCGAAGTCGATTTATGTGTGAGTGCCTGAACTTTGATAATTGTCTGAAAATAAAAAACTAAACTTTTCACTCAAGAGAAGGCTTGAACCAAGGACCTCTCGTTCCGCAGCTGTTCACGCTAACCACGGGACCACGGCGCTCGTAAGCTTACACTCTCCTTAATGTTGCATATCTTGCACATGGACTACTCAGTTTGTATATTTTGCTTATTTTTTTCATGGTTCCACACAACTTCTTCCTGTTTTCTCGATTGATATGTGTTCAGTTTTTCAAGGCCTATCCCTGGGCCAACTTATAACTAAATCTGAGGGGGGTGCGATGGGGAGGTTCCCTTGTCAGTAAGGGATGTGACCACCTCCAGCAGCAATACAGGCCTGACAAGAACGGGGCATACTGTGAAAGATGTCACAAATCTCATGTTGAGACAATAACTCCCATTCTTTCTGCAGAGATGCTCACTAGTCTTCGAGAGTGGTTGGTGGATGCTGACTTGATGCAACCCTAGTGCATCCCATACATGCTCTACTGACTTCACGTCGGGAGAGCGAGCAGGCCACGCCATGCGTGCGATATCTTCCGATTCCAAGAAAACATCAACCACTGCGCTCTATGAGGTCGAGCATTATGGTCCGTCAGTACAAAGTCTGGCCCCACAGCAACTCGCATGTAGCGCACATGGGATGCCAGGTTCTCGTCACGATATCTGACAGCAGTTAAACCTGCCGATTCATCCGTACAATTTCATGAAGAGGTGTTCGAGTGATCAACATAATCCCCGTTCACACATTAGGGATCCTCCTGGATATCGGTCTCTTTCCACAATGTTTGGGTGCCGAAATCGTGTTCCACGTGCCCTCCAGATGCGAATCCGCCGAAAATCACTCTCCAGACCAAATCGGGACTCATCTGTGAAAAGAATATTTGCCCACTGTTCGGCTGTCCAGTTGGCATGTTGACTACTCCACGCTAGACGTCTCTTCTGTGAAGACGCATCAGAGATACACATACAGCAGGTGTTCGACAATAATGGCCACTCTGTTGAAGCCTACTACACAGTGTGTTAACTGTAAGACGGCAGAGTTGCGAAGGGAGTGCGGGGAAAGGAGGAAGCAAGCATTGGCTGGCAAGGGTGAGGAGCCGTTGGGAGGGGGGGGGGGGGGGGGTCAAGGCACGCCTACCAGTTGCAGTGCTGGCACTACAACTTGCGCGTCATGCTTACACGAAAGCAGACGAAAGGCTTGGAAATAAAACTCGCTTTAAATGTTGTTCGTAAACGAAACTGAAATCGTCATGTGTGTATATATATATATATATATATATATATATATATATATATATATATATATATATATGTTTGTCTACTATGCGCTCACAAACCATTCATCCGATTGCAATGAAACTTTGGTGAAAGTAACCGTAGGCCTACCGGTAAGGGTTGCTGGCGACTCTCGAGATGGGCCAGCAACTGCCTCTTCACTCATTTTGATAATGTTTAGCAGAACTGCACAATAAAAACACGCAGAACAGTACAGCGCAAAACAATAACGAAGCAGACGACAATGGCTACCTTGCACAGCACAGTCAGCTACGTAATGTTGGCAGCAGTCGAAACTGCTTGCCTACCGAGGCCTCCCGACGTTCACCGACTTCTACCGATTCAGGACTAGGGAGAGGTCTGGCTAGTAAAAGTTTACACACTGTACACTAGAGATGGGCAAACTGAAACACGTAACTGTTTCGAAACAAATGAAACAGTACAATGTAATGTTTTGATACGCTGTTTCGAAACAGTGAAACAGTTTGTGTTTTGTACTCTAATAAGACTACACATTTTATCATCTTGAATGTCTACTGTATAAGTATGTCCATATAAACACAAATGAGGTGCGAGAGCGCTAATCATATCGCAGAAAGCATGAAACTATCACTTAGGCGTCTTGGCAGTTTCGTATTTCCTGCAGCAAATGCGCTGCTTTCGTGTCGTGTGACTTCCATACTTTTCAATTGGCTGAGGACAGCCATAGCTGAAGACAAGAACTACCACAAACGGAATTGGAAGTGGGAGCAAATTGCAGAAACAACGGATATGCTACTGGGATTCCCATATTCTGTTAGTATGGGTAATATACCCATCCTGCTAATTTCCATTCACACAAAGGGAATCATTGTGGATAATAGGCACAGTGACTATAGAGAACCAAATAACGCCAAATAATTCGAATAAGTAACAAAGTATAACAGAAAAAATTTTTGTCTTTCAAGGGTTTTCGAACCGTTACTATAAATTCACCATTCTTCCCAGCCTTTCCTGTTCACAATTACACTATCAGTGATACGTCAAACAGATTGCTTGCAATTATACCTACATCAAATTTATGTATATGTCTAATAATTGTCATTCTACGCCTTTTTTTTATTCAGAATGTTGTAGGCTTATTTGCGTTTCTTAATGTGATTACTGTACATGAACAGAGAAGCGTATGTTATAAAAAAGTGTAATTTAACTGAATGATTTTCACATATTTATTATTTTGAATGTGAATAGTATGCGTTGTTTTATTGTTTGGTTAGTGTTTATAAAGCAGATGTTACGCCATTTCGTAATAGGACAGTCAGCTAGAAACGAAGCTTTATTTTCAGATATCTTCAGCTTCACGCTATTGCTTGTCAAAAATATTTCGACACTCTTGAAAGTGTTTCATGAAGTGTTATGTTGTGTTTCAGTACCTGTGCCAAGCACGACTCTCGTCCGACACAGAGCGGAATGAAACATCACTGTTTCGATACAAGCACAGGTGGACTGAAACAGCCTTATTTTGTAACAACGATACAGTTTCTGTGTCTGGCTCGAGATCGAATCTGGTCCTGTTATCCGAGACAGGGGCGGAATGAAACACCACTGTTTCGAAACAGTGAACCACAGCCGTTCCGAAACACTGAAACAGTTCCACGTATCGATACACTGTATCGAAACATAGAAACAGTGGCCAAGTCTACTGTACGCCGTTTGCCTCCACACACCGTGTCCAGTAGATGCTGCGAAGTCAGGTGACAGTTGCCGTGCAGTACTAAAGCGGTATCGTCGTGTTCCTACAGTCAAATAAAGGTTCTGTCTTTCTGATGTCACACGTGGTCGTGTCTGCCCAGGTCAAAAAATGTTCAAATGTGTGTGAAATCTTGCGGGACTTAACTGCTAAGGTCATCGGTCTCTAAGCTTACACACTACTTAACTTAAATCATCCTAACGACAAACACACACACCCATGCCCGAGGGAGGTCATCAGTCCCCAAGCTTACACACTACTTAACCTATATTATCCTAAGGACAAACACATACACCCATGCCCGAGGGAGGACTCGAACCTCCGCCGGGACCAGCCGCACAGTCCATGCTGCAGTGCCCGAGACCGCTCGGCTAATCCCGCGCGGCTGCCCTGGTCTCCAGGATACAATTTCGGTCTCTATAAACTGTAACCACATCCGAGAAACAACAGAACGATTCACATTAAGCCATCGGGCCACATCAGTTTGCGAATGTCCTGCTTCCATTCCTCTTTGCCCTCCACCACAGAGTCTGGTAGGCGTCTTCTTTGTTCCATACAGCACCGTCTGTGACTGTGCACACAGCGATTCTGGATGTGGGAATACTCGGCAAACACTGCCCCGTTATATCATTAATTAGACACAGAATGGAGGAATAGCGGTTTTTTGCTTTAATTTTGGACACCAGTGTATATATACTAGATGTACTGCAAAATTATATTTTTGTATTACAGAGTTTAGGGGATATGACGTCATACACATTGAGGTGCACGAAAATCTAGCTTTTCTTAAAACGGTACGCATGCTACCTAGAATATATCCTTCCAATGTTCAATAGTTAGAGGTCTTATTGATTTCCATCGAACTTTAAACATAATTTCAAACGTTTCTTCGTCTTTTAAATGTATTACATGTTTAACGTGAAATACTTTACACATTAACTCATTTGTAAAGTGATCAGGCGTTTGAAGCTGTTTTATACATGAGAGTTCGATTTTTTCCAGGAAGGGGATTACTGGTGTCAGTAGGTAAGTAGGCTGTTTAGGTTTTTATGTTGTAACGCCACGTAGCGCTCTGTATGAAAATCGCTGACTGCGCTGTGCGCAGTCTGTGGCTAGTTGGACTCATTGTTGGAATATTCGCTATTGTAGTGTTGGGCTGTTGGATGTGAACAGCGGGTAGCATAGGGCAGTTGGAGGTGAGCCGCCAGCAGTGGTGGTTGTGGCGAGGGAGATGCCAGAGTTTTGAGAGGTTACTATGAGCGGACGATCTGGACGTGTTTGTGCCAGAAAAAGGAAATCTGTAAGACTGGATGTCACGAGCTGATGTATATATATATTATGACTTTTGAACACTATTAAGGTACATACATTGTTTGTTCTCTATCAAAATCTTTCACTTGCTAACTATGCCTATCAGTAGTTAGTGCCTTGAGTAATTAGAATCTTTTATTTGGCTCTCAGTATCGGCGCTCGCTGTACTGCAGTAGTTCTAGTAACGAAGATTTTTGCGAGGTAAGTGATTCATGGAAGGTATAGGTTATTGTTAGTCAGGGCCATTCTTTTGTAGGGATTATTGAAAGTCAGATTGCGTTGCGCTAAAAATATTGTGTGTCAGTTTAGTGATGATCAGAATAAGTAAAGAGAGAACTGTCTGAGTACGTTCAGTTTTTTTCAGCTGTTTGAAAATCAAATAACTTAAAAGAATTTTCCAGCACTCTTATTATTTACATTCAAAGGGGAAGTTTCAAGTATAACTTGAGATTTATAAAAAAAAGTAGATTTCGAAGTATATACAAGGTGGAGAAAAACAAGCTGATAATAAGTTCAGAGAAAGTTGGGGACGATGAATTCAGTAAAATCTTCCAGATAAACGCAGAGCGGAAACGCATCGTTATAGAGATACGGCCACGAAACGACAACCAGTCAGCGCCGAGCTAGCAGAAGCGTTTTTAAAAATAACTTTCCACAGCTAATACCTGTCATACTAAAGAACGCAGTTACTGATTATATTAGTAGAAGATAATGGTTTGAACTGAACCGGCAAAGCTAGTCACACTTCAAATTCTATTCCATGATGGTTGCGTTACATGCGAATTTTATGTGACTTTTACTAGGTCAAACTTCACTATTAAGTCAACTACGCTAAAAGTACGGTAGTAAGATAATAAGTTGTACTGCAGGAACAGCACAACGGCAAAATGATGGATTTATGGTATTGTAAGTGGCTCAAGTGGCTCTGAGCACTATGAGACTTAATTTCTGGGATCATCAGTCGCCTAGAACTTAGAACTACTTAAAGCTAACTAACCTAAAGACATCACACACATCCACGCCCGAGGCAGGATTCGAACCTGCGACCGTAACGGTCGCGCGTTTCAGACTGTAGCGCCTAGAACTGCTCGGCCACTCTGGCCGGCTGGGATTGTAAGGGGCAAAGTTATTAGTGATGAAGTGTAGCTGTTACGTGCTTTGATTTTAGGTGATGAACTTCTATTGTAGATCGGTAAAAGTGAAGTAAGACATTGGAGAAAAAGAAAACAGAAATGAAAATTTAGCAACTCTTCTTTTCTCCGATCATATTTTGTACAGTAAATGCTCGAAATCGCTGCCTCCAATTTCGCTAAAGGTACAACTATTTCGACAGAACACAGCAGCATTTCAGTCGGAATAAATTGCACTTGTAGACACATCGGAACAAGTTCGCTCACCGTACAGTCTCCTACGCGCTGGCCGTTGATTGGCTATCGTTTTTTGGCCACAGCTCCACAACGGTGCACCTCGAACTATACAGAATCAATATATTTAACTATCTCAGACATAGAACCTTATGTTCCATTAAGTTTCGGGTGTGCAGCCGCAAGAAATCTCCTTCTTCTTCTAATATTTCGGCTGTAAAACGTTCAGCCATCTTCAGAGTGAGCCGCAAGAGTGCCGCTCCAGTTTTTTTTTTTTTTTTTACTTTATTGTTATTTTAAAACCTGTACAACTCAGGTTGGCTGGCAGCGGCACACAAACGCCGCTCTTCAGCCATAGCGATTTACAAGAGTATAAAAACAAGGTGAAGAACAATGAACAAAGTGACGGGCAAAAGAGAGAGGTCACATAGACATAAAAAACACGGTGTCGTTCACAAGTGACGGTAACAACACTGAAAAGACGTGGGCACGGCGCACAAATCACTGATGAGTTCGACGACACAAGTGAACTTAGGAGTGGGACGGCGGACACCAAAAACACTATACGACGTCACACACACGAGACACAAAAGGCGACGATCTCCGGCGCGCGAAAGTTCACTAGACGTGTGCGAGTCCGGGGACCTGCCAAGAGAGGAGGAGGAGGAAGGGGAGTGGGAGAGCGAGAGGGGAGAGCAGAGATGCCACGGGCAGGGGAGATAGGGGGGAGGGAGGAAGGGGGAGAGGAAGCCCGGGGGAAGAGGAGGAAGGGAGGGGACAGGGAGATGGAAAAAGAAGGGAAGAGAAGAGAAGGGAGGGAGGGTGCCGAAAGGAAAGGACACGGGGAGTGGGGGGCGGGGCAGGGTCAAAGTTGATAGGAGGGGTAGATGGAGGGGGCGAGGACATCATCAGGGAGAGGGAGCTGGCGGAAGCCACCTTGGGAGAGGGTATGGAGGGTGGAGAGATGGAGACCGGGTGGGACATGGGAATACAGGCGCGGCAGCGAGCGGGGGTGGGAGAGGATCGGGGAGACGAGCGGGTGAGGAGGATCGAGTTTACGGGAGGTGTATAGGATTCGTATCCTTTCGAGGAAGAGGAGGAGGTGGGGGAAGGGGATAAGGCCATACAGGATCCGCGTGGGGGAAGGGAGACGGATGCGATAGGCAAGGCGGAGAGCATGGCGTTCAAGGATTTGGAGGGATTTATAAAAGGAAGGGGGGGCGGAGATCCAGGCGGGATGGGCGTAACAGAGGATAGGGCGGATGAGGGACTTATAGGTGTGGAGGATGGTGGAGGGGTCCAGACCCCACGTTCGGCCGGAAAGGAGCTTGAGGAGACGGAGTCGGGAACGTGCCTTGGCTTGGATTGTCTGGAGATGGGGAGTCCAGGAGAGGCGACGGTCGAGGGTGACGCCAAGGTACTTAAGGGTGGGGGTGAGAGCGATGGGACGGCCATAAACGGTGAGATAGAAATCAAGGAGGCGGAAGGAGGGAGTGGTTTTGCCTACAATGATCGCCTGGGTTTTGGAAGGATTGACCTTGAGCAACCACTGGTTGCACCAAGCGGTGAACCGGTCAAGATGGGATTGGAGAAGGTGTTGGGAGCGTCGCAGGGTGGGGGCAAGGGCAAGGAAGGCGGTGTCATCGGCAAACTGGAGAAGGTGGACGGGGGGTGACGGCGGCGGCATGTCCGCCGTGTACAACAAGTACAGAAGGGGGGAGAGGACGGAGCCTTGGGGCACACCGGCGGAGGGGAAAAAGGTGTAGGAATCGGTGTTATGGATGGTGACATGGGAAGGACGGCGGGAGAGAAAGGAACCGATCAGACGAACGTAGTTAATGGCCGCTCCAGTGCTTGCTTCGTCCCTTTATACTGTTGTACCGCGCGACTGCGCATGCGGCCACAGATGCAAATGCGCCAGAGACGTTGGTCGGCGGCAGAGACGTGCATAATGCGCGAGTTGTATCTATGACTCCGCAGTTGATCTTTGTTGGCATATCGATATATCATTGTGAGCTGCACTGTGACGACGTCTTTGCGAGTTTATTACAGCAAGTGCCGGATTCCAGGATTTATCAAGATTGAAACCACTGTCTCTATTAATTAAGTTCGTCGTCAAGCGAATTTCAATTGCCTCCTTTACTATCGAGTCCCAAAATGACGATGTAGTTGCCAAAATTTCGACGTTGTCATACAACATACTGTGACCATTATCAATACAGTGCTCTGCCACGGCCGACTTGTTAGGTTGTAAAAGTCGTGTGTACCTCTGGTGTTCTGTACATCTTTCTTGGACAGTACGAGTTGTTTGTCCGATGTAAGAGAGGCCACATTCACATGGAATTTTGTAAACTCCAGATTTTCGGAGCAGCAAATCATCTTTGACGGAGCCCACGAGTGCAGCTGTCTTAGGTGGAGGACGAAAAATCACTTTTATTTTGTGTCTGCCGAGAATGCGTCCTATTTTTGATGAGAGGCTACCCACATATGGCAGGAAGGCAATCGATTTAAAGGTTTCTTCATCTTCTTCTGCTTTCTTTGTGGCCTCTTTCGGTTTCATTTTCAGTGCCCTCTGTATTTGTTGTGGAGAGTATCCATTATCTTCAAACACTCTTTGTAAGTGGGAAAGTTCATTTTGCAGACTGCTTTCGTCAGAAATAATATGCGCTCTGTGAGTCAAAGTCTGAAGATGGCTGAACGTTTTACAGCCGAAATATTAGAAGAAGAAGGAGATTTCTTGCGGCATCACACCCGAAACTTAATGGAACAGTCTTTGCGCCGCAAAAACCTGAAGATTCATAGAACCTTATGCTTGAAACAGAATTTATCTTTATGTAATTAATTAATATCTTCTTTCGATTTAAGATACTCTCCTGTTTTTTGTTAACAAAAGCGAAGTACGTAAAGTCTTCTTCTTGTTATCATTCCCTCTTGTTCCAACCGCCAAGCTATAAGATCATGTATCAGTTACATCTAAACTGATATAAGTTTAACTACGTTTCAATTCTTTAGTCATGTACTTGGCCATTTTTACTAATATCGTGAAAAACATTTTAAATGTTTCAGCTTGTCATATTCATTGGAAGTGATGTGTGTGTGTGTGTGTGTGAATACCTAATGGACCAAACCGCAGAGGTCATCGGTCCCTAGACTCACACACCTCTTAAACTAACTTACGCTAAGAACAACACACACATATCCACGCCTGAGGGAGGACTCGAACCTCCGGCAGGAGGGGCCGCGCATCATTGGAAGTGATTGAGTTGGTGATGGCGCGATCGCACGCCATAAACACGCTATCGGTTTTGCATTTTCATTTCTGCAAGACAAGCATGCAACCTAATATTCTTTAAGAAATCAGGTTATCTCTGTTACCATCATGGAAATTTTGTTGCATTGAAACTAAACGTTACCATGGTCTTGTGTCAGTAAACTTCTACGCTCTCCAACAACGACTTCTGGATAAGAGCAGTCATTTCAATGAAGATGGCATTGTATTTAATCTTTTAATAATGTTAGACGACGCAGGTGAACTTCAGACCAATAATTCTAAAAAATCAGTTTTACATGACTATGCTAATTGAAGCCATTTAAATGTCTCGAAAACACATCGGATTAAAAAAACATATAATTTCAATTTATTTTCTCGGAGAGGGACATCCAACGATACTACATTCGAGCCACCCCACCCGATGCGTCTGTGACGGGGATCAGCTCTGAAATCTTCAATGGAAATCCCCTTTTTATTGCACACTACGATTCTTCGAAAAAATCTACATATTTTTGTCAGAGGAATAAAAATGGGTACACAATCGTAATTTACCACATGCTACGCAATGGACCTTGAATATTCAATGGTACGCGGGACCCCGCGTCCAAACAGCGAGTGTAGGACAGGCCAGAAATTCATAACTTCTAATGGGAAACGTCGTATTCCTCCGGCATATCAAACAGGAGACAAATCGACGCGCCACCGTGGCTGTGTAGCGAACTACGACGTATCATAACAGGCAGTATGCTGCGACCGGAGCTCACGTATCGCAGAAAAGATAGCGGCTCCAAACGTTATAATACTTGCGTAGTGTTTATTGCCTGCACATATACCTTTCATTTGGTGAATAGACGAGCAACTGCATGATGAATGTTGCAACCACAGAAGAAAAAATAGAAATTATCCCGATTTACGGAGAATATACGAGAAGTGTTTAGGCTGCTCTTGCCTTCTATGGCAAGCGCTTTTCATAGAAAGCTCGCTCTCGTTTGTTCTTTCACAAGGCTGCGAACGCCTTTACATTTGATGGCAGCGTACAGACTGGCAAAAGAAAACGAAACGAACGTGTTAAGGAGAAGCTGTACTAGCGGCAGTGCACCACATCCCACGGGTATGCGCCCGACAATTACACCGCTGTTCCGGTATGTCCGTAGATAGTATTTTCAAAATACTGCATCGTCGTAAGTATCATCCATACCACGTGTCACTGCATCAAGAACTTCATAGCACCGATTTATACAGGGTTATTACAAATGATTGAAGCGATTTCACAGCTCTACAATAACTTCATTATTTGAGATATATTCACAATGCTTTGCACACACATACAAAAACTCAAAAAGTTTTTTTAGGCATTCACAAATGTTCGATATGTGCCCCTTTAGTGATTCGGCAGACATCAAGCCGATAATCAAGTTCCTCCCACGCTCGGCGCAGCATGTCCCCATCAATGAGTTCGAAAGCATCGTTGATGCGAGCTCGCAGTTCTGGCACGTTTCTTGGTAGAGGAGGTTTAAACACTGAATCTTTCACATAACCCCACAGAAAGATATCGCATGGGGTTAAGTCGGGAGAGCGTGGAGGCCATGACATGAATTGCTGATCATGATCTCCACCACGACCGATCCATCGGTTTTCCAATCTCCTGTTTAAGAAATGCCGAACATCATGATGGAAGTGCGGTGGGGCACCATCCTGTTGAAAGATGAAGTCGGCGCTGTCGGTCTCCAGTTGTGGCATGAGCCAATTTTCCGCGGGCTACGCGTGAAACTTGCCCGCACGTGTTCAACCGTTTCTTCGCTCACTGCAGGCCGACCCGTTGATTTTCCCTTACAGAGGCATCCAGAAGCTTTAAACTGCGCATACCATCGCCGAATGGAGTTAGCAGTTGGTGGATCTTTGTTGAACTTCGTCCTGAAGTGTCGTTGCACTGTTATGACTGACTGATGTGAGTGCATTTCAAGCACGACATACGCTTTCTCGGCTCCTGTCGCCATTTTGTCTCACTGCGCTCTCGAGCGCTCTGACGGCAGGAACCTGAAGTTCGGCTTCAGCCGAACAAAACTTTATGAGTTTTTCTACGTATCTGTGGTGTGTCGTGGCCATATGTCAATGAATGGCGCTACAGTGAATTTATGAAATCGCTTCAATCATTTGTAATAGCCCTGTATTATCGGGCAGTGTTTTGTCAGTGGTCAAGTCAACAAATGCAGATGATTCCCATGTTCTTTACCGAGATACTGTTATCCAATGAGTCTACATTCACAAACCATGGAAGTGTTACCCGGCATAACATGCATTACTGGAGGTCGATAGTCATCACTGTTATGTCAAGCTGACCAACAACGTCCCTGGTCGGTTAACGTGTGGTGTGGCATAATGGGGAACAAATTCACTAGCATGTGTTTTATCGACGGCATGTTAAATGGCCTCAAATATCGAACGTTTTTGGAAGAGGAACTACCAATACTACTGCAGGATGTTGCCCTGGACGTTCGACGAGGAGCAGGAGGAGGAAAAGGAGATCAGTGCTTAAGGTCCCGTCGATAACGAGGACATTAGAGATGGAGCATAAATTCGGATTAGGGAACGATGGGGAAGGAAATACGTCGTGCCCTTTCAAAGGAACCATCCTGGCGTTTGCATGAAACGATTTAGGGAAATCACGGAAAACCTAAATCAGGATGACCGGATGCAGGTTTGAACCGTCATCCTCCCGAAAGCGAGTCCAGTGTGCTAATTATTGTGCCACCTCCCTCGATGGCAATCTAAATGGTGCAATGTATGCTGATTTCCTACGTAGTGTTCTACCTATGTTACTACAAGATGTTTCACTGCATGTCAGATTGGCGATGTATTTTCAACATGATGGGTGTCCGGCACATAGCTCGCGTGCGGTTGAAGCGGTATTGAATAGCATATTTCATGACAGGTGGATTGGTCGTCGAAGCACCATACCATGGCCCGAACGTTCACCGGATCTGACGTCCCCGGATTTCTTTCTGTGGGGAAAGTTGAAGGAGATTTGCCATAGTGATTTTGAGCATTTATTGCATTAATGCGGTATTTACAGGTTGCCACGCTGTAACAGCGTTCGTTCTCAGAAATGATAAGTTCACAAAGGTGTAAGTATCACATTGGAACAACCGAAATAAAATGTTCAAACGTACCTACGTTCTGTATTTTAATTTAAAAAACCTACCTGTTACCCACTGTTCGTCTAAAATTGTGAGCCATATGTTTGTGGCTATTACAGTACTATCTATCACAAAGCGAAAAAAGTGGTCCAACTAAAACATTCATATTTCCTTACGTACTACACGAATATGTAATGAAAAATGGGGGTTCCTATTTTAAAAAAAACGCAATTGGTATCCGTTTGACCTATGGCAGTGGAATCTAGCGGGTTAACCATAGCGCCATCTGGTTTCCCCCTTCAAGCTAGACGAGTTTCGTTCTTTGTAGTTTTTTCGTTTGACGCTTATTTCGTGAGATATTTGGCTCTTTCACGATCAGTGGACCACCCTGTATACAGGAGTTACTTAACCCTATCTTCCAATCGCTTGGGACTGTGCCGTGGGCGAGATATGCGCGATAAATGCAAACTAAATAAGGGGCCAATGCCGTATAGTACTTTCCGTAAAACCGAAGTGGGATTCCAGGGAAGAGTGGCCGAGCGGTTCGAGGCGCCATTCACGGACTGCGCTGCCCAGTCCTCTCTCGGGTATGAGCGTGTGTTCTTAGCATAAGTCAGTTTAAGTAGTGTCTAGGTCTAGGGACTGATGACCTCAGCAGTTTGGTCCCTTAGGAATTCACACACATTTGAACATTTGATTCCATCCAAACCACGTGACTTGTTTGTTTTCAATTCCTCCAGTCGCTTCTCTACTCCAGGGATACTAATCACTACGTGCTGCATATTGTAGTATTTGCGATGTGTGCCGGACCGAGACTCGAACTCGGGACCTTTGCCTTTCGCGGGCAAGTGCTCTACCAACTGAGCTACCCAAGCACGACTCACGCCCCGTCCGGCACACAGTTTTAATCTGCCAGGAAGTTTCATATAAGCGCACACTCAGCTGTAGAGAGAAAATTTCATTCTAGAAACAACCCCCAGGCTGTGGCTAAGCCATGTCTCCGCAATATCCTTTCTTTCAGGAGTGCTAGTTCTGCAAGTTTCCCAGGAGAGCTTCTGTAAAGTTTGGAAGGTAAGAGACGAGGTACTGGCAGAAGTAAAGCTATGAGGACGGGGCGTGAGTCGTGCTTGGGTAGCTCAGTTGGTAGAGCACTTGCCCGCGAAAGGCAAAGGTCCCGAGTTCGAGTCTCGGTCGGGCACACAGTTTTAATCTGCCAGGAAGTTTCAAACGACGGTATGTTAGTACAATTCTCCTCATGGACGATATCTTGAATGTTAAATTTAAAACTTCGGCTTTGCTTTTGTTAACTTCCGCTGCCACACCACACTGATTAACGAGTGACTGCACAGAAGCCTTAGACACCGTTAGCGATTTTACGTAGGACAAGAATTTTCTCGGGTACTCGGTAAGAGGGACAAGGTTCAAAATGGTTCAAATGGCTCTAAGCACAATGGGACTTAACATCTGCGGTCATCAGTCCCCTAGACTTAGAACTGCTTAAACCTAACAAACCTAAGGACATCACACACATCCATATCCGAGGTAGCACTCGTACCTGCGACCGTAGCAGTCACGCGATTCCGGACTGAAGTGCCTACAACCGCTCGGCCACAGCTGCCGGCCAAGAGGAACGAGGTTGACGGTAATAGCTACATGCTACGCGCATCGATCTTTTAACAGGCCCACGAATTTCTGTTAACTTTTGTCCTTTCGTCATTTGCGCTGTCCCTTTTGAACCGTGAGTGCGACATTCTTTGCTTTGTTAGTAAGTTCCGAATTTAAACCATGATGGGTTTTTTCCACCCTTAAACCACTTATTCGGCACTTGCTTTCACTTTTCGTATTACTTTGGCCTTAACGAGTTACGGCAGGTATTGGAGACACCAAACCAGTTGCAATAAATGCAAAATTTTCAAATAACCTGCAATTTTTCCTCCTATCTATGTAGTTCTCGATTCGTTCGAGCAGTCAGTCATTCATAGTATGAAACACAGTCATAGCTCATTCACTCAAAATGATTCAGAAATTTTACTTGTTAGAATGAAATCAGGCGCTGATTCTTCTTCTCTGGAGGCTCGTGCTTTGCGGCAATCTGCTAATCTGTACAAATAAAATGCCTCGTAATTTTTGGGAGCGTTGTATAATCAGTCGGGAAACCTCAGATCAAGCGGATATTTGGCTTTGATGAAGTTTAACCTTCCGAAGAAGTAATGGAGCTCTTGGATTATTAAATGCAGATTCGTATCCAGTCTTTCGGAAGTTCCCTTCTGATTAACAACTACGCAATATATCGATGAATATCATTAATTCTCAAATGTCAAATACACACCTTTTGTATGAAAGAGCAATATGTATATACACTCATGGAAATTGAAATAAGAACACCGTGAATTCATTGTTCCAGGAAGGGGAAACTTTATTGACACATTCCTGGGGTCAGATACATCACATGATCACACTGACAGAACCACAGGCACATAGACACAGGCAACAGAGCATGCACAATGTCGGCACTAGTACAGTGTATATCCACCTTTCGCAGCAATGCAGGCTGCTATTCTCCCATGGAGACGATCGTAAAGATGCTGGATGTAGTCCTGTGGAACGGCTTGCCATGCCATTTCCACCTGGCGCCTCAGTTGGACCAGCGTTCGTGCTGGACGTGCAGACCGCGTGAGACAACGCTTCATCCAGTCCCAAACATGCTCAATGGGGGACAGATCCGGAGATCTTGCTTGCCAGGGTAGTTGACTTACATCTTCCAGAGCACGTTGGGTGGCACGGGATACATGCGGACGTGCATTGTCCTGTTGGAACAGCAAGTTCCCTTGCCGGTCTAGGAATGGTAGAACGATGGGTTCGATGACGGTTTGGATGTACCGTGCACTATTCAGTGTCCCCTCGACGATCACCAGTGGTGTATGGCCAGTGTAGGCGATCGCTCCCCACATCATGATGCCGGGTGTTGGCCCTGTGTGCCTCGGTCGTATGCAGTCCTGATTGTGGCGCTCACCTGCACGGCGCCAAACACGCATACGACCATCATTGGCACCAAGGCAGAAGCGACTCTCATCGCTGAAGACGACATGTCTTCATTCGTCCCTCCATTCACGCCTGTCGCGACACCACTGGAGGTGGGCTGCACGATGTTGGGGCGTGAGCGGAAGACGGCCTAACGGTGTGCGGGACCGTAGCCCAGCTTCATGGAGACGGTTGCGAATGGTCCTCGCCGATACCCCAGGAGCAACAGTGTCCCTAATTTGCTGGGAAGTGGCGGTGCGGTCCCCTACGGCACTGCGTAGGATCCTACGGCCTTGGCGTGCATCCGTGCGTCGCTGCGGTCCGGTCCCAGGTCGACGGGCACGTGCACCTTCCGCCGACCACTGGCGACAACATCGATGTACTGTGGAGACCTCACGCCCCACGTGTTGAGCAATTCGGCGGTACGTCCACCCGGCCTCTCGCATGCCCACTATACGCCCTCGCTCAAAGTCCGTCAACTGCACATACGGTTCACGTCCACGCTGTCGCGGCATGCTACCAGTGTTAAAGACTGCGATGGAGCTCCGTATGCCACGGCAAACTGGCTGACACTGACGGCGGCGGTGCACAAATGCTGCGCAGCTAGCGCCATTCGACGGCCAACACCGCGATTCCTGGTGTGTCCGCTGTGCCGTGCGTGTGATCATTGCTTGTACAGCCCTCTCGCAGTGTCCGGAGCAAGTATGGTGGGTCTGACACACCGGTGTCAATGTGTTCTTTTTTCCATTTCCAGGAGTGTATTTCCCTTTTAATCGTACAGTTCGTCTCAGTTATCCTTTTGTCGTAAATCTCAATATTCAGATTACAATTCTTCAAACGAAGCTCCGGCTAATCGGTATGAAGACAATCTCTGAAGCTTTTTTTTTTTTTTTCTAATAACCACCAGAGAGAGTACTACAAAGAATAATTATGCGCTCATGGCATAGCTATTGTATGAAACTATTTTGCGCATGGATTCTGCGAGTATGAAGATAGAAAATTTGTAAACGTCATTCAAGGGTAGAATTGTATCAGAATAATTCATCGAATATAAGTAGATATTACAATTGCCCCTCGCAGCGAGCAAAGTTAATGATAATACACTTTGCGAGCTAACAGGAATAATTTGTTGGGTTGTTTATTCAAAAGAGGAATATTTTGAATTAATAGAATTTTACTATAGAGAGTATGGGTATCATGTTAAGACAGTAAGTTACGAGAATACATAAGCTATAGCTTTTACATGTACCGAGGTATACCCGCATCCCGAGTACATAACCAGGGAAGATGTAGATTGGTGTAATTACAAAAAAGGTCTACCCATTTGGGAACTGGCCTTCACAGGGAAACCCTGGAAAACCCGGAAGAATAGACCCCAGCTCAGGTATTAAAGAAGATAGGAAAGCCTAAATCCAGTAATTTTGAAATATATAGAAGCTCCATAGATTAGATCGAAGGAAAACTGCCTCATAGCCAAAAAAAATTTTACAATATTGCTCAAAAAAAAAAAAAAATTCAGAATTCTTCTTTCGACGATGTAGCCGGCGATCTCGTTGTGAAGTCGATGGAACAGGAACACTGGGTACGGACACCGGGTAGGCGACGTACAGCGTCTGGTGGAGGCGGCACGGAGGACAGGCGATGGCTTATGGTACAGGATAGAAGCTGGTAATGTGCCGTAGAAACAGCAAGATGATCTCAGGAACAGATGGTCAGGGACGTGAACATGGAACAGGTTTAAAGTGGAATAAGAAAAGGTTCTGACTGAATAAATCCCTGGAAGAAAGTGGATTAAGGCAACGAAGTCCATATTTCATCGTTGAACTCAAAATCGGAGTGGATTCTTATATTCTTCCATCTGTACTAGACTGGAACATCCATCAGTCCTGACAATTGCGATTTTTTTTTTTTGTAGTCCTCAATACCAATTACAACTGCTGATTGTCCAATATATTGCCAAATAGACGGTGGGAATCTAATCTTCGTTTTGTTATAGTGCAGGTGGAAGTAGAGCATTCAATCTGTCCGAGATTTGCTTTCAATTACGAAATTATGGATAAAATTTAAGTTTACACCTGATGAAAAATTTTAAACATAGGCATATGACACTGACTCCACAAAAGGAATAATTTCTAGAAAAAAATTCTCTGAAAAATTTTCATTATTCTTGTAATTAATTGATTTATAGATCCACCTGCAAATATATATCATTAATGATGACGTATGTTCATTTAACAAATCATCCACTCGCAGAATCTTCTTCATCCTCTCATGAACATTTATGGAAATATATTTCAACAATTATGTCCATAATATGAGACACACAAACTGCTATTCTTAAAATGTTCATTAATATTCTTAAATTAATTCTCCTGGTAGAGAAGGCATAATAAAAAAACTCTAAAAATTATAACAATTTTCTCTCGCGCAACCAGAGAGTTTCTTCAATTGTTTGCAGCAGTGACATTATCGACTGTTGTTTCATTTCACAGTTCATTTGTTTTCTCCCGTGAACAGCGCACATCATACACACAGCGTATTTACCTACATATCCTGCACTGTTCAAGTTTCACACGCAATTCTCACATAAGTGCCGTGTCTTGGGGAAATGTAGATGCACTTTCATTGTATATCACTATGGCTTCTGCTCATAGTCCACACTTACAAACACTAGTATTTAACAATTTCTGCTACCTATCTTAAAATTTTGTGCTAAACTATCACAGGAGTAATCTCACTGTCTCCTAACCTATCACAGGAGTAATCTCACTGTCTCTTAACCTATCACAGGAGCAATCTCACTGTCTTTTAACCTATCACAGGAGTAATCTCACTGTCTCTTAACCTATCACAGGAGCAATCTCACTGTCTCTTACCCTCTAGACAACAAACTTCTTGATATTTATATACACATTCGACTCATAGTCAAATTCCACTCTTAATTCTTCTCCATATTTGGTATCACAGAACTACGATCCTTCAAAAAATTTCTTAATATCACTATGCGGGAATAATCCCTTTATTCTTTTCGATTCGGGATATGCCAACAAGTATGATCCACGATTTGGTATATTTACAATAACATATGGCCCGGTATAAATAAGATTCCATTTCTTTATGTTCTTCACCAGTTTCGAGGAATGGATGTGTCGTCTCAATAAAACCTTTTCTCCAAGATGAAACGTCTGAATACGGTGAATCCGTTTATCATATGTCAATTTCCGTTGTATTGCCTTTTTAGTTAAATTGACATTTTAAATTCTGGTCTTCATACTTTGGCAGATGGTTTATCCAGAAGTTCTTTTCAATCTGACTAAACATAAGCTCTGTTGGAGTAAAGTTAGTTGAGGTATGTGTCAGATTATTAAATATTTGTTCAAATTCTGACAAATAATCAGCCCATGATGTTTGTTTACTGTGACAGTATGTACGCATAAATCGGTTTAATTATCGGAAAACTCGTTCTATTGGACTACCTTGTGGATGATAATATGATGTCAAAATTTGTCGAATACCAAGCTGTGTTAATGTTTGCTTCCATTTAAATCCGGTAAAAATTCTGGAATTATCTGTAATTATGGATTTCGGTAAACCTACATGCGGAAGATAGTCACGCACCAATCTCTACAACAGCTCTGGCAGTAGCACACTTTAATGGATATAGTTTTACATATTTTGTAAACACGTCAAAGAATCCAACAATGAATTTGACTCCTCCTCTTGATCGTGGGAGAGGGCCGCAGATATCACACGAAATTAACGCCCTTGGCTCTCGTGGAATAATTGAATGCACAACATGGTTACTACTTCTATTATCCGGTTTTGCCTTTTGACAGAGTAAACAGTTTTGTATTGTTTGGTGCACTTTTCTCCGAATATTCGGAAAATAACAGTATGCTCCTATTTTATTGGCACATTTAATTACACCAAAATGTCCATATGATAAGAGGGTAAACCAAATTAATTTTTCCTCATATTCCTTCGGGATACATACACACCACCGTGGATTGTTGTCCTTCCCACATCTGGAGAATAATACTCCATTTACTAATTTATAATGGTCTAAACTAGCCCTTGAATTTTGTTGTTCCTTTAGCTGAATTATCTTCTTCCATCGAGGGTCTTTTCGTTGTAAATTTCCCATATCTCTACAAAGATGTACATAATAAGTCTTGTAGATATTGTCCTGCAACAGTAATACTGGAAAATCCGAAGTATTTACTGATTCTATTTCCGGCGTTAAACCTTCTGGGGATCTTGACAGTGCATCCGCAATAATATTTTCTTTGCCAGACACATGAATAATTTTAAATTGGTACTGTTGTAGTGTCATTGTCCAACGTGACAGTCTGGGATGTAATAATTTACATGTTTGCAAAAAGGATAGTGACTGATGGTCACAATACACAATCGTTTTCGAATCATATAAATAATAGTTAAACTTCTTGAATGTCCAGATAACTCAAGTGCTTCAAGTTCTGTGGTCGTATAGGCTCTTTCGCAGGGCGGTAACACTCGACTAGCAAATGCTATCGGACTGAATGTTGGTACCCCTTTTATTTTGCTTATTTGGAAGAGACAAGCACCTAATCCAACATCCGATGAATCCGTGGACAGACAGAACTCACAGTTCATATCAGGGTGATATAATAAGGATGCGTTAACGAGTTGGTCTTTAATGTCTCTAAAAGCTAGTTCACATTCTTCAGTCCATTGCCATAGCACATCCTTCCGTAGAAGCCAGTTTAATGCCTCAGAATTCATGGCTTGAGTCTTTATGAAACGACGGAAGAACGATGCCATACCTATAAATCCTTTCAGCTGTCTTTTATTCCGTGGTGATGGAAAATTTCGAATTGCACTTACCTTCTTCTCGGTAGGCAGGATACCTTTCGCATCTATCATATGTCCTAAGAACTTAATTTGTGGTAAAGCAAAATGAGACTTTTGTAAGTTTACTGTAATTCCGGTTTTCTTGAAAACAGCAAAAATCCTTTCCAAAATATGCAAATGCTCCTCCCATGTTTTCGTGGCTATTAATAAGTCGTCAACAAACACAGCTATACGACTACGCAATTCTGGTCCAAGAACATAATCTAACGCTGAAATAAATATTCCGGCACTAATATTAAGTCCGAACGGGACAACTCTAAATTGGTAACTTCTCCCAGCATATATAAATGTGGTATATTTCCTAGATTCTTCATCCATTTTGACCTGCCAGTACGAACTTCTCAAATCAACACTAGTTAAGTACGAAACATCCTGGAAATTTTGAATTAATTCATCTATATTTTCCGGATGAGTTCTTACAGGTACTATTATTTTATTAATCTCTCTCGCATCCAGAACTAATCTAACGTTACCTGCAGGTTTTGGGACGACTAAGAGCGGAGAACAATATGGACTAGTTGATGGCTCAATCAAGTTCCATTCTAACATTCTATTTATCTCCCTTTGAACGGATTGTTTTAAACGCCAGGGGATCGGATAGTGCGTGTAACAGTAAGTCTGATGTGGCTTCACTTGTAGGTGACAAATATACCCTTTAATAATTCCTGGTTTCTCATCAAAAATCTCTTCATATGCCTCTAACAAATAATGAAGCTGCTGCCTTTGTTCTCCAGTAAGTTGATTTGATTCACTAGCTTTTATCATTGTTGTTTGGTTAAAGTCCTCCTGTTGTATCAAATCCTTTGAAAGCTTCTTCCAACGACCGTTTGTAGTGTCAATTAATTGAACTATGGCACCACGACAATATTTCTCATGCACCGTTTCCTTTCTATTTAAAGCCAGTGCTATCTATTCTCCATTTAATCTAAAGTTAGCTATTCCTTCCAAAAAATCAATCTGACAATCGTACTCCTGCATACTCCCTATACCAAGAATACAGTCCACTAATAACTTCTCTACTACAAGGAACGTGCATTTTATTGCTACATTTCCCATTTTCATCTCTAATTGTGTTTGTATTTTGACATTGGGAGAGCGTGCTCCAACAGCTCCGATGATTTTGCAGTTCTGTACCGACAAAATTGGTACCTTCTTCTTCCTAATAATTCTCCTAAAAAGAGCGCCTGAGATTGGCGGAAGCGGCGGTGTCTAATATCACATTCGTTGGAACTTCCTCTATTTCAACAAATACTTCCGATACCGGAACACTCGATCTGTCATTATGACACGTTATTAAATCATTTGTTAACTCTTCAGTCAACAGCTCCCCATCATTATATCTTAACAATTGTAATTTTACTGTTTCGCCCCTAACACATCCCCTGACCGCTCCTCCGGGGCATGATGCGGTCATGTTTAGTTTGGCTGATTGTTGGTCCGATTGGTATTTGTCTCTTCAGCTACTTCAGTGATTATCGGTTGTTGTGGTGAATTCGGTCTATATTGTTTTGCTTGATTCGTGTAATTATTGTTGTTGTTCTGCTGGTGTTGGTAGAACTGTCCTGTGTTGCCATACATTGGATTATATCGATTAAAATTCCTATTGTTCCTAAAACAGCCCCTCGCTGCACCATTACTAAAGTTTCCATTATGGTAATAATTATTGTTTGCATTTTGTCCATTTATAAGTCTCCTCGGAGAGTGTAGTTGGTTATGATTATTGTTACTGCTACCATTACTGCCATTCCCATTCGAGTTGCAGCTCGGATTCGCTTCTATTACTCTTCTTTGATATGACATTTCTCTTGCTCTTTTATTGTCCTCCTCAATTATATCAATATGATCAAGCGTAGTCATAAATGAGTCTATATCCTTATAATTTATATATAACAGCTGATTCTTATACTGGTGGGTAGTCTGGACTTGAGTATCCTAAGTATATCCGGCAAAGGAATCGGTACATCCCAATACAAAGATTTATTAATGTATTTCTCAAAATATCTCTTTAGAGATCCTCTAGAAAATGAGAAAGGCTCAGGATATAATACTTCCTGCCTAAGTCTTTCTTGTATTCCAGCAGACCAATATTTTGCTAGAAAAGCTTCCTCAAATTCTTTGTAACATTTACAAGAATATGTTTGTTCGGATGCCCACAATGCTCCTGATCCTCGTATATATCCAGATACAAAACTAATCTTTTGCCATTCTGTCCAAGATCGTGGAAATAGACCTCTGAAACTTCGAATAAAGACTACAGGATGAACATTCTTTTTGTCAGGGTTAAAGATTTGAAATTGTCTCTGTTTAATCATCTTTTCCTCAACGCTACTACGATTCCAAAAATCATCCTGTTCGTACTTTTCCCTGTGGCTATCCGTTATATCGAATCTAACTTGTGACGTACCAGTTCTGTCTACACCGGATCTTGACGTGGACGGAATGTCACGCGCAGATTGAGAATTTTGTTTCCTACTTCTCGCTGTTTCTAAATCCTCCTGCGAGAGATTTAGTGATCTTTCTATATTTTCTTTCCAACGCGAGAATTCTTCGCCAAGTTGTTCACGAACTTCCTTTAACCCTTTGTTGAAAAAATTCTCCTCGGAACTCTTCGAAATTGACTGTAAAGCTACTTTCACAGTTTCTTCTATCGTTCCCGTAGGAAAATTTTGCCACTCTGATGTCATTTTTGAAACCTTTCCCGCAAGTACATTCATTCTATGTTCCACTGTCGTCTGTTTTTCCTTCACTTCGTCAAATTGCTTCTTTAGATTATCTTGGGATTCTATAATTTCTGGTATCATAGCTACGGAACACTGTATGTCCTCTTGAGCTTGTATTACTTGAGGAAACAATTCTACTTGTTTTTGTATCGTGTCAATTTTGACGGATACATATTCGGTTAGTTCCGCTTTTAATTTAGTATTGTTTTCTTGGCATTGTTGGCGGACCTGCTCAATTTGAGCAATAAGATTCTGTTCGGTCCTTTCTGCCTGTTCTTTTATTTCCTCTGTCTAGGTATTTAATCTCTGATCTAATTCGGTAAAGGTTGCACTTAATTGATCTTGTAATTCTGTTTGATTTTCGGCTAATTGATTTTGGAGTTCATTTTGTATAACGGATAAGTCTCGTTTTACCTCCACTTGGCCTTCGGCTAATAGAGACAACTGTTGCATAATAACAACTAATGTGTCAACAACAGTCTGATCAGCTGTTGTATGAATGTTTTCTGAACCAGCGGGATTATTTATATTGCTACCGCTAGCCACAACAGTCTCAGAATTGCTATCCGTGGCCTCTGCTTCTGCGCAAACAGCTGAAGGCTGTTGCACTTCTCGTTGCTGATTCAATGACATTTTAAATGCCGCTCTAGTCAATACCATTAAATAACTGTCAATATCAGGTTCTAATCACTAAATACAGTTTAAAATTTACTGTCGTACACACACTTAACTCTCAAATTACTTCACAGATGGTATAAAGTTCAATGTCCAGATACGAAAATCACACAATATACAGTTCTACATTCTAACTACTATCTGGAAAAAAGTTCTTTCTAAATTGATTTCAAACTATTTTAACTACAGGATAAAAAAATATTAGATTTCTCTGGCCTTGTTCTGTAGTATCGGTGTTGTCCAGTAGTTGAAATCGTTTCTTGGTATCAGCAATCTTTTACTACGGGCAACGAATCTCTCTTCAGATTAGTTACCTCTCGTTCTCGTTGGTTTTCATGAAACAAAAAATACATATATTATATAACAATCCAAGAGAGTCCTGTCACACTGGCGCCACTGTAATTTTTCCTCCTATCTATGTAGTTCTCAATTCGCACGAGCAATCAGTCATTCATAATATGAAACACAGTCATAGCTCATTCACTCAAAATGATTCAGAAATTTTACTTGTTAGAATGAAATCAGGCGATGATTCTTCTTCTCTGGAGGCTCGTGCTTTGCGGCAGTCTGCTAATCAGTACAAATAAAATGCCTCGTAATTTTTGGGAGCGTTGTATAATCAGTCGGGAAACCTCAGATCAAGCCGATATTTGGCTTTGATGAAGTTTAACTTTCCGAAGAAGTAATGGAGCTCTTGGATTATTAAATGCAGGTTCGTATCCAGTCTTTCGGAAGTTCCCTTCTGATTAACAACTACGCAATATATCGATGAATATCATTAATTCTCAAATGTCAAATACACACCTTTTGTATGAAGGAGCAAATGTATATATTTCCCTTTTAATCGTACAGTTCGTCTCAGTTATCCTTTTGTCATAAATCTCAATATTCAGATTACAATTCTTCAAACCAAGCTCAGGCTAATCGGCACGAAGACAATCCCGGAAGCTTTTTTTTTTCTAACAACCACCAGAGAGAGTACTACAAAGAATAATTATGCGCTCATGGCATAGCTATTGTATGAAACTATTTTGCGCATGGATTCTGCGAGTATGAAGATAGAAAATTTGTAAACGTCATTCAAGGGTAGAATTGTATCAGAATAATTCATCGAATATAAAGAGATATTACAAACCTTTACCATGGTTTCGATGGATTTAAACCCGTCTTCCTCAGAAGGACAAATCTGCGTACAATGCAATAACTCGACATTTAATCACAACGCCATGGCTAATATTACGTGTCAAACAGAAACTGGTCCCTACAATAAGTGTAGAATAACATAAACAACGTCGCACACACCAACATAGGACAAGTAATACTTACAAACTTATGTTCTCAATCGGTCAGTAAAGCTGTCTCCACATGAAATGTATCGGCAACGGTCCGTATGTTCATGTGTAAAAATTAAGGCCTCCAGAATCAAGGGATCGTCACATTAGTAAAACCACTCTCTTAAAATAACAGATAATGTCAGCAGCTACATGCCGACCGAGGGAGAGTGGATAGTGTAGATACCAGGAAAACAACTCCTGATGCGATGCGCCGATGAACATGAACGCTTGGCGGTGTGAACACCCAATAAGCGTGAGCACATTACTAACAGAAATACGCCATCCGAATCAACGAGTATAGAATGAGATGCTGAAAACTACAAATACATAAAATATACATGTGTAAGTTAACACCCTTATGGGACTATCAGTACATTATCGTACGGAAATAGTTATGTCTGTGCATAAGTACGTTATTACAAGCATAATGAGAGCAATGAAATTAATGTCACCTTCAGTACGTTATCGTACTAGGAGTAAAAATGCCAGTGCATAAGCACGCCATTAAACATAATGACACTACAGAGCAAAAATTCATGGGTTGTAACCTCCCCTTACTAATCGGCCTATCCTGCCGATGACCGTGGAATCCGCGTATGCCTAATGGATTTTTACTAATCGGATAAGGCTATCTTTCCCGAAGAAATAATACTGATAAGTAGGAGGAAAGTGTACAACAGACCCTTCTGATGGAAAAGTCTACTAAAATTAAAAGGTAATTAAACAGAACAGGGTTGTAATTTGGAAAAATGAAAGTTATTTTGTGCATTCACCCACGAAAAGCACTGGACAGAAAAGGGATACCACTGATCATGAATCCAAAAGTTACACTAATGAATAAAAAGGAAATAATAAACGGTCGCCAGCCCACTAGGGCAATTTACATCCAAAATCCTGTACAAGATTATGGGAAAGGAAAACATGTACTGTTAAACACTGACGTGGCAACTGAAGGTTGTCACGTTTTCTTTTTTTTTTTTTAACACTAATTTTAAGTGAGTATGTAATGATAAAGAAAACCGAGAAGTCACTCTTACCTTATGTTTGTCATTAAATTAAAAAAAAACAATCGAGTAATGATTTGAAAATATGCAATTATACTATATGTTAGTACTGAACTTCGTTACGTGAACAATGACTTTCTAAGACCTCAGCGTAATGTCACCAAAGAAATTTAGGAAAAAAAGTAAGCACCTTTTACTTTGCAGTTACTTATTTTGCAAATTGGATTTCAAATTATTGTCTGAACAACTGAGAATTTTGTTGCTGACTTGAACAGAAATAAATAATACAATATGTACCAAACCAAACAGCCATGTGCTCCAAGCTATAAGTAAAATAAATAAAACCTCTGGACTCTTCTTTTGTGCATTTCTTTATATTTGGATTTTTTTTTTTCAGTGATTGATTCTCAAACTTGAAAAATGAAATTGCTTCAGTTTACTCATAAACTGAAACCTTTGTTGTAAACCAGTTAATTGAAAGTAGACTGAAGCAAAATTTCTTAAAAGTGAAATTATTCATTAATAAACTAGCTGTAACTATTAAATTTGTTTCTTATGACACTCGGTTAGCATATAAGGGAAAAAAAAGGAACTAGGACCCTGCTTGGTAACAATGTCTGAGAACAATGAGGACACAATCGTCCTGAGTTTAACTGATTATTATTTAAATAAATTTTATCAATCAAATCACATTCAGTTGTGCTGCTGGGTTAGCCGTTAATACTTTCTACCAATGAACAGTCTTACTTCAGCGCTGTGCATACAAGGAAACTCGGATTCGACGGCGAATCTGTGTTGCTGGAACTGCTGCTGTTGTTGAAGACGGTAGCATCTTGTGGAGCACGGCTAATTACATGAACGGGCAATCGTACTTAATACAGCCTCTTCCGCCCGTCCACTGTCCTTACTTCTGCTACTAAACATCTGGCCGGTGCGCGTACATGATGCCACCAAAATGATACTCTCTACTGTGAGAGCGTTAACACCACACTTCCGCACACTACAAACGCTGGAACCTGTCTCCCTCTCGCCACGCGCTCCACGGAACAACAACTTACCCACAGATTTTACAACGCGCAAGCACTGCTAATATCGTTGCTAGTCCATGCAAATAACAATTCCTTTGACTTTTTCCCAGAGCTTATAAATTTAACAAGAAGACACAGATAAATACAATGAAATGTTAACAGACTTCTACCTAAATTTACACATACAATGAAGCAATGTTCTTACTTATTAAAAGAAAGCATTTAAAATGCAAATATTTACATACAATTCAGCAAAAAAAATTATATATCGGTAGCATGTGCCATGCATCCTGCATTTTTGGGGTTACAAGGTCTCTGAATAGGACCAAACGTAACAAAAATGGGTGGCGTCAATATCCTAGTACAATATAAACTGACAATCGAAACTGTATGCACAAAAAATTTCTGGTAGAATATTGAAAAAATGAACCGCTCGCAAAGACTACCAGCGGTCGCATGAAAAAATTTTTTTCCTTTCTTTTTTGTTTTAATGAGTTTGTTTCCATCAAAGTGTGTATCGATAGGGCTCTGGATCATCCAACAAGAAGTGGTACGTTTTGCTGGTTTATCTTTGAATGTAGCTGACCAGAGACTTCACGATTTGTGTAACACAGCCCGCTTACTCCGCCTTACATCTGACGTCGGCCCTGTAAATTTTACGAGTGGCCGTTGGCTACGATACGTGATTTATTTTGTTGTAAGTTGCGACTCTATTTTATTTTATGATGTTGTAACACATTTCAATTTACCGCAGTTCTCCCCTCTGACGAGCGAAACAAGCAACAGAGGACCTGTAACACCCTGTTCAGTGTGTAGAACCCGTATCTTTAATAATTTTTTCATAATGCGGGGCCACAGTCATAATATATCTCTTTAACGTCAGTACCGCCATTAGACTGTTGTTTATTTACAGTGTTACCTTTAAACTTACACAATCATGATTTAGGCTTCAAAGTGCCGTTATCAAGTGTTTTAAGTATTATAAATTACCTAAGATGGCATAATGTCGATATTTCTGGCAGAGCCTACAACTTTGTTTCATTACTGAGTACTCAGTAATGAAACAAAGCAGTAGGCTCTGCCAGAAATATTGACTTTTAGACAATGTGTCTAATCATCATCATCAGTGTTCTGCCAAAAGGCAGGTTTTCACATGGTAGTTCTCCAGGATGTTCGGTCTTCTGCCATCCTCTTCAGCTCTGCATAATCCTTCCAAAGCATCTACTAGCAAGCACTCCCTTCTCAGTGAATGTCCCAACCAGTTCTTTTTCCTTTCTCTTACAACCTTCAGTAGAAATCTTCTCTCACCAACCCTTTCCAATACTCTTTCATTGCTCATGCTTTACATCCAGCTTATTCTCTCCATTCTCGTCCACATCTACAACTCAAATGCTTCTAACCTTTTATCATCCTCTCGCCCCAGCGTCCATGTTTCTGCTCCATATAGTGCCACACTCCAGACAAAACATTTGCCAAGCCTTTTCCTTAGTCCTTTACCTAATTTGCCACATCAGAGTCTCCTCTTTCTGTTGAATGCCTCCTTTGCTATGGAAATTCGAGTTTTCACCTCCCGGTGACATCTCAAGTCTTCAGTTATTGTGCTTCCAAGATATTTAAATTCACTTACTTGGCTAATGGTAGACTGTCCTATTTTAATATTGGACAGTCTGCGTCTTGCACTGATGACCATACTCTTTGTTTTTGCTGTGTTTATTTGCATCCCATATTCCACACAAGCTTCATTAAGATCTTTCAGCATGTTATTCACTGTCCGCTCACTTTCTGCCACTAATACCATGTCATCAGCAAATCTTATACATTCTATTCTCTTTCCACCAATACATATTCCTCTTTTTCCATCTAAAGTTTTCGCAATAATCTCTTCAAGGTATACGTTAAACGCCGGCCGAAGTGGCCGTGCGGGTCTAGGCGCTGCAGTCTGGAACCGCGTGACCGCTACGGTCGCAGGTTCGAATCCTGCCTCGGGCATGGATGTGTGTGATGTCCTTAGGTTAGTTAGGTTTAACTAGTTCTAAGTTCTAGGGGCTAATGACCTCAGAAGTTGAGTCCCATAGTGCTCAGAACCATTTGAACCATTTATACGTTAAACAACGGTGGGGAAAGGCAACAACCTTGTCTAACACCTCGTCCAAAGCTGCTTCCTTCTGGCATTTCATTTCCAATCCTTATCCTTACTTTCTGGTGTAAATATAGATTCTGTATCAGTCGTCTCTCTTTCCAATCTACTACTGCCTCGAGATGACTGGGTGTTTGTGTTGTCCTCATCATTTCATCATCATCCAGGAAAGTGGCGAAATTGGACTGAGCAAAGATTGGGTAATTGTACGGGCGCTGATAACCACGCAGTTGAGCGCCCCACAAACCAAACATCATCATCATCATCATCATCCAATCTACTCATTTCCTCTTTAGAATATCAATCAGCTTGTTCCACTGAACTCTGTCAAAAGCCTTTTCAAAATCTATAAAAACAGCAAAGATTTCTCTACCCTTTTCCATATGTGTCTAACAGTGTATGTTAATACGACAGTATGTCATCTTAGGCAATTTATAACACTTACAACACTTGATAATGGCAGTTTAAAGCCGAAATCATTATTGTGTAAGTGTAAAGGTAACACTGTAAATAGATAACAGTCGAATAGCGGTACTGACTTTAAAGGCGTACCTCGATTGCTTTTAAAGTATTGGTCCCTGTTTTGACAACTGCGGCAGTTAGTTGCACGGCACGGTTAGCGACGCTGGTTAAGTGTGCATCCGGGCATTTTTAGGATCGAGCCGTGCGCCTATCGGCAGGGCAGCTGTGCACACACGGCGGCGGCCGTGTAACCGAGAACTCGCCAGAGTGGCGGCCCGGAACGCGAGAGCGCCATTGGCAGCCCAGCGGCAGATGCCTGGCTCGCGCTTCAACGGCAAAGCGCGCGCCCGCAACGCGATACTACTGTGCGCACAGCACTTCACGGCGGCCCGTTCAGCCGTGGGAGAGAGCCGTTAGCCGCCTGTCACAGCGCCACACGCCCACCAGCGCAGCAGGCGTGGGCATTCTGTTGTCACTGTGCACTGTGTTACCTCAATGATTCGGGATGGCCGACAAAAACGCTGGAAGTTTCTACGGGGGCTATTCCAGGCCCGATCCGCTGCGTGGGACATAATACACTCCTGGAAATTGAAATAAGAACACCGTGAATTCATTGTCCCAGGAAGGGGAAACTTTATTGACACATTCCTGGGGTCAGATACATCACATGATCACACTGACAGAACCACAGGCACATAGACACAGGCAACAGAGCATGCACAATGTCGGCACTAGTACAGTGTATATCCACCTTTCGCAGCAATGCAGGCTGCTATTCTCCCATGGAGACGATCGTAGAGATGCTGGATGTAGTCCTGTGGAACGGCTTGCCATGCCATTTCCACCTGGCGCCTCAGTTGGACCAGCGTTCGTGCTGGACGTGCAGACCGCGTGAGACGACGCTTCATCCAGTCCCAAACATGCTCAATGGGGGACAGATCCGGAGATCTTGCTGGCCAGGGTAGTTGACTTACACCTTCTAGAGCACGTTGGGTGGCACGGGATACATGCGGACGTGCATTGTCCTGTTGGAACAGCAAGTTCCCTTGCCGGTCTAGGAATGGTAGAACGATGGGCTCGATGACGGTTTGGATGTACCGTGCACTATTCAGTGTCCCCTCGATGATCACCAGTGGTGTACGGCCAGTGTAGGAGATCGCTCCCCACACCATGATGCCAGGTGTTGGCCCTGTGTGCCTCGGTCGTATGCAGTCCTGGTGTGGCGCTCACCTGCACGGCGCCAAACACGCATACGACCATCATTGGCACCAAGGCAGAAGCGACTCTCATCGCTGAAGACGACACGTCTCCATTCGTCCCTCCATTCACGCCTGTCGCGCCACCACTGGAGGCGGGCTGCACGATGTTGGGGCGTGAGCGGAAGACGGCCTAACGGTGTGCGGGACCGTAGCCCAGCTTCATGGAGACGGTTGCGAATGGTCCTCGCCGATACCCCAGGAGCAACAGTGTCCCTAATTTGCTGGGAAGTGGCGGTGCGGTCCCCTACGGCACTGCGTAGGATCCTACGGTCTTGGCGTGCATCCGTGCGTCGCTGCGGTCCGGTCCCAGGTCGACGGGCACGTGCACCTTCCGCCGACCACTGGCGACAACATCGATGTACTGTGGAGACCTCACGCCCCACGTGTTGAGCAATTCGGCGGTACGTCCACCCGGCCTCCCGCATGCCCACTATATGCCCTCGCTCAAAGTCCGTCAACTGCACATACGGTTCACGTCCACGCTGTCGCGGCATGCTACCAGTGTTAAAGACTGCGATGGAGCTCCGTATGCCACGGCAAACTGGCTGACACTGACGGCGGCGGTGCACAAATGCTGCGCAGCTAGCGCCATTCGACGGCCAACACCGCGGTTCCTGGTGTGTCCGCTGTGCCGTGCGTGTGATCATTGCTTGTACAGCCCTCTCGCAGTGTCCGGAGCAAGTATGGTGGGTCTGACACACCGGTGTCAATGTGTTCTTTTTTCCATTTCCAGGAGTGTAATACGAGGGCGTGCTGAAAAGTAATGCATTCGAATTTCTTAAAGGTTTGTAAACAAAACAAGCTTCATTAAAATTCTACGTCTTTGCACTGAAGTGACAAAAGTATGGGATACCTCCTAATATGGTGTCGGACCTCCTTTTGCCTGCCGTAGTGCAGGAACTTGACGTGGCAGGGACTCAGCAAGTCGTTCAAAGTCCCCTGCTGAAATACTGAGCATGATGCCCTGAATCTATAGTCGTCGGTAACTGCGAAAGCGTTGCCGATGCAGAACAGTGGGCACAAACAGACCTTTCGATTGTGTCCCATAAATGTTCGATTGGATTTACGTGGAGACATCTGGGTGGCCAAATTATTAGCTCGAACTGTCCAGGATTTTCTGTGGTGTCACCGCCAGACACCACACTTGCTAGGTGGTAGCCTTTAAATCAGCCGCGGTCCGTTAGTATACGTCGGACACGCGTGTCGCCACTATCAGTGATTGCAGACCGAGCGCCGCCACACGGCAGGTCTAGTCTAGAGAGACTCCCTAGCACTCGCCGCAGTTGTACAGCCGACTTTGCTAGCGATGGTTCACTGTCTACATACGCTCTCATTTGCAGAGACGACAGTTTAACATAGCCTTCAGCTACGTCATTCTTCAAACCAATTATGAAGTACCTCGAAGAAAACGGTCTGATGACAGTCAACATGGCTTTAGAAAACATCGTTCCTGTGAAACACAACTAGTTCTTTATTCACATGAAGTTTTGAGTGCTATTGACAAGGGATTTCAGATAGATTCCGTATTTATGGATCTCCGGAAGGCTTTTGACACTGTACCAAACAAGCGGCTCGTAGCGAAATTGCGTGCTTATGGAATATCGTCTCAGTCGTGGGACTGGATTTGTGATTTCCTGTCAGAGAGGTCACAGTTCGTAATAATTGACGGACAGTCATCGGGTAAAACAGAAGTGATTTCTGGCGTTCCCCAAGGTAGTGTTATAGGCTCTTTGCTGTTCCTTATCTATATAAACGATTTGGGAGACAATCTGAGAAGACGTCTTCGATTCTTTGCAGATGACGCTGTCGTTTATCGACTAATAAAGTCATGAGAAGATAAAACAAATTGCAAAACGAATTAGAAAAGATATCTGAATGGTGCGAAAAGTGGCAGTTGACCCTAAATATCGAAAAGTGTGAGGTCATCCACATGAGTGCTAAAACGAACTCGTTAAACTTCGGTTACACGATCAATCAGTCTAATCTAAAAGCCGTAAATTCAACTAAATACCTAGGTATTACAATTACGAACAACTTAAATTGGAAGGAACGCATAGAAAATGTTGTGGGGAAGGCTAACCAAAGACTGCGTTTTATTGGCAGGACACTTAGAAAATGTAACAGACCTACTAAGGAGACTGCCTACACTACGCTTGTCCGTCCTCTTTTAGAATACTGCTGCACGGTGTGAGATCCTTACCAGATAGGACTGACGGAGTACATCGAAAAAGGACAAAGAAGGGCAGCACGTTTTGTATTATCGCGAAATATGGGAGAGAGTGTCACTGAAATGATACAGGATTTGGGCTGGACATTGCATGGGGGCTTAATTATAATAAAGATATATGAATGCAATGCAAATACTTTTTAATTTTCTGTCGCTGTATGTCCGATTACGCAAGTCTCGTAAACGGCTGGCCCTGACTAGTATTATTGCGCAATCTGACTGCATGTAACAACCACAAAGAATGAAATGAAAATTTCAGTTAATACAATTAGTTAATTAAGTCCCCAGCAACTATAAAACCTACGAAACCAACAAAGCACAAGTGTAGCTGTTCTGTATGTGGTAGTATGACTCAACGCACATCTGGCACGGTTCTTCTTCAACAGGACAAGAATTTTTAAATATCATTTATACTGACGTGATAAAAGAAAATTAGAAATACTATAATTGTGCAAGAAACCCAGAATTACACTCTAATACAAGAACACACGCCAGATGCTTTGTTGACTGAACCTGTAATGAAGCATTATTCAGGACACACAAATAATAAGAAAATAAAGAACAGTAGTTAGTTACCTTAATTTATATTGACGAAAAGCACTCAGATCATTACAATATCTCCATTGGAACAACATCTGCTATCTCTCCCATCAAATAACTGCATAAACATGGAACAACACTCTCCACTACCGCATCTCACTCTGACTTCAGCTACAAGCAGTGTCCACCACAACTTCTCGGCGAGAACTGCTTGCCGCTACGTCTCAATAATCACTGCCAGTGGAGGCAGCGGAACAATACTCTCTGGCGCGATTTCTGGCGCTGTGGCTCAGTGTAGCCACCTTTCATATGCCCTTCCTCCACGGGCTAGAATTTGATGGTATTTTTGCCAGCATTGGTGGTGAAAATACGACCAAATTCGTCAAAAAAAATTACAGACAAAAATAAAAGATAATATAATACGTAAGTATCATATAACTAGATAAAATTTTGGCTTTGCACTGACCTTTCAATAGCCTAATATATAAAATACACTAAGCAATACAAATTCTTTCATACATGTGACTTTACATAATAGTTTACACAAGTATTATGTGGTTAAACAGTTCAATCAATAGCGTCAGCAATGACGAATATGTACAGGTAAGAGTCTCATAACTTTTCACAAACAGTAATACACAAAAAATCAGTTTATACAAATATTCACATAAAATATTTACACAACAAGTGGTTGACAGTTCCAGCAGTAGCACCCAGCAATGTTGAGTAGGTGCAGATTCCAACAGGTGACATCATTTCAGTAGAAGCAGTCCATCAGTGGCACCCAGTAATGTTGAGTAGGTGCAGACTCCAACAGGTGACATCATTTCAGTAGAAGCAGTTCATCAGTGGCACCCAGCAATGTTGAGTAGGTGCAGACACCATCAAGTGACATTATGTCAGTAGAAGCAGTTCCATCAGTGGCACCCAGTAATGTTGAACAGGTGCAGACAGCAACAAGTGACATCATTTCAGTAGAAGCAGTCCATCAGTGGCACCCAGCAATGTTGAGCAGGTGCAGACACCAAGAAGTGACTTCATTTCAGTAGAAGCAGTCCATCAGTGGCACCCAGCAATGTTGAACAGGTGCTACAGCAACAAGTGACACCATTTCAGTAGAAGCAGTTCCATCAGTGGCACCCAGCAATGTTGAACAGGTGCAGACACCAACAAGTGACATTATTTCAATAGATGCAGTCCATCAGTAGCACCCAGTAGTGTTGAACAGGTGCCGACACCAACAAGTGACATCATCTCAGTAGAAACAGTCCATCAGTGGCACCCAACAATGTTGAACAGGTGCTACAGCAACAAGTGACATTATTTCAATAGATGCAGTCATCAGTGGCACCCAGCAATGTTGAGCAGGTGCAGACATCAGTCCATAATATTCACTATCACTAATCACACTGTTGATCAGAGTTTATCAGCAGAAATGAAACATGTCCTAGTGGCACCAATCACGTAGAAAAAGTGCAAGTAACAGTCCATAATATTCACTATCACTAATCAGACAGTTCATCAGCAGAAATTAAACATTTCCAGGTGGCACCCATTATGTTGAACAAGTGCAGGTAACAGTCCATAATATTCACTATCACTAATCAGACAGTTCATCAGCAGAAATTAAACATTTCTAAGTGTCACACATCAATTTGAACAGGTGCAGGTGTGAACAACAGTTTGAATGCACACACAATTGCTTTTACAAAATTATTATCAATGCTCTTACACTAAACATACAAATCATAACAAACACACAAATGATGTCAGATAATTGTCATATTAACTATTGCAAGTACACAAACATCAGTAAACCTATAATATTTATGGGTGTCAGTGCAAGCCACTACAAACAAATAAAATAATATTTAGGAGATAGGTGGATAGGATTAGGAAAGGAAAACACACAAAACACACTCACTCATCTTTCATCCACATTAAGTACTACTGTGTAATTGAATAGTGTTAACTGTGTACATGCACTTCTGTCAAAATTTCATGTTCATCATGTGTATCAAGTAATAGTGGCAGCAATGTATAACAGTCAATAATAGTTAAGTCAACGTCATAGTCATCATGTCAAGACCAATGTTTGCCAAGCCAGATCAAATGTATGGTTGCTGAACAACTGTCAGTGTGCCAAGATATGCAACTTCCTCTCTCCAAAAAAAGTACATACTGCTTAGTGATTTAACAAAGTGTGTGTAGACAATCTTCCTTCCATTTTAGTGTTCTAGTCTGCTATCTTCATCCTCCTTGTTCCATATAGACCAACAACAAAAAAAAAAAAAAAAAAAAAATATGCACCTCACTTATTTCACCTCTTATACACCATAACTCCAATCAACTTCATATAATCTCAATACCTCCATAATACCTCTTCAATACGTCGATACATATAAACCTTATTGCCAGTTTCATTTCACTTCCATAACAACTCTTTCCTCTAGTCAGTCTCCTCGATCGAGTACAGATAAAATCCTAATGCAAACCTCCTCATCCCATACAATCCGAAGACACACTGTCAACACACAACCTCTGTGTAATCCATCTGACCAAAATCTTCTACTCATTATGAATTATAAACAAAGAATGCATACATGACCTCTAACAGACTTAGTTCGAATAACTCTCAGTAATTAAGTACGATTACGGAGTGTGAATGATCCTAATATTTCACAGTGTGTACACCACTTCAAGAATTATGGCAAACAGAAGCAAACATGTGGAGTATTTCTTGTGTCAAGTGTCACTTCCTATTTCAATTGCTCACGAAAAATGCAGTGTAATAACTGTGTTGGTATGTCATGTCGTTAGCTTCCTCCCTATTGGCATACATTTATACAGCTTTCATAAAACCTCCAGCTCATGTGACTTCTATGAAGTTTCTTGTACTAATGTCATTCGTCGAATTATAGCAGTTCATTTTCTTATCTTAAAAATATAAAGCACTGAGCGTAAGCAAAACAAGCAATAGCGAGTAAATATACCAGTAGTGAACAGAATGTCAACAAGTGGATGCAGCACAATTCTTACAACGAGGCTCTGCCAAGCGAACAATCTGTAACTAATACCATAGTGTAACCTAAACTCTATGTTCATACACAGTACAACAGCATTTCTATATACAAAATTAAAGAGTAGTTGTGACAACAAACAGAAATGTATAAATATGCAATCCATACACATAGCAGCAAACATATCTTACGTAATAAACAGGTCATCAGCATCGTATAACCGTAAGCAAATAAATGTTCATATGTAATCTTAATAAATAAACATGAAGGCGCAAGCAAATAAGTAAACATGAAGGCGCAAGCAGATAAATCACAAAGTATAACTTACATACCTAACCACATCAGCACAATTAATCAGGTGACAATTATAATTTAAATAAATAGGCACAGCAGGCACATAATTAAAAATATGACATCATTGAAAAAGCAGTGCAGCCAAGCGATGCATAATATACACAAGTAACAATCCAGTTCATTAATAATCATTGTCAAAATCAGTTAACGTACGCAAGCACGTCGCTTCACAAGTAATTTCATTGAACATGTAATTAGCACAAAGTATGAATCACGTAATCGCGAGCAGCAAATTACGTCTAAGGTACGTACCTAAGTGGAAATATGTTACCTGAAAAATAAACTCAATTAATAATTACCTTTTTAGTTTATTACTTTCTTCTTCGAAATGACATTTTTCCTGAAATTTTCTCGATAGCAAGTCGTCTTAACGTCGGACACGCACAGAATTTACCTGAAGTTCTTAAATATTTTATAGAACCGTATCCTGAAAAATACTGAATGTTAATAACAGAATTCATCAAGTCACTATAGCTTTATACTGAATTTAGTCGGAGAAATTAGACTGTGTATTTATTTACGGCTGTCAGTGCATTCGCACTGAGCGCTCGATCAGCTGTAGGCGCGTGACGTAGGAAGTGATTGTTTGCGGTCAACGACTGCCTTGTGCAGCGCGCAGACTTGACTGTTGCTTTGAGTATGTGCCGCCGCCAAAACACAGCGCGGTGTCCTTGTACTCTCCGCATGTTTACATGTAGCTGTTAGTTTCTCACAAGTATGTCATTCTACAAAAATTTTTCAAAAGTATATCATTCCACAAAAATTTTAACGTTAGATATATGATGTATTCCCTTAGAGCGTCGTGATTTAATAGTTTCTACTTCTGCAGTGTTATCATGAATAATTTTGCGAATTCTATATGGGCTGTTATAAAGCAGAAAAAATTTGCGACACAAGCCTTTTACTTTGTGAGACAATCGATGAGACTTAATTAACACCTTCTGACCAACTGACAAGAATTTTAAACGACCAGGATGCTTAGCTGGTTTCTCTCTTCTAGCAGCCACAGATGCAATATTTTGTAGAGCCAGGTTGACAACTTCAGAATGCCGCAGTTTCCGTGTAGGCGGAAAAGGAACGATTTCAGATATGCGATTTGTCGGTGCTTTGTTTTTTAATATCAGTATAGGCGGTAAAGAAGTTGAGTCATTAGGAAGTTCATTCAGAATGTTTTGAAAAATATGAAGATACTGATCCCACGCTCTGTGATTCTGATGACAATAAAGACGACACAATTTATTGATTTCCTTCATCCATCTCTCTGAAGCGTTAGATTGAGGGTGAAAAAGTGAAATGAAGATTGGTTTAATTTTACGACGCCGTAGAGTACGAACCCAAATTTTAGAACGAAACTGTGATCCATTATCTGATATAACCTTATCAACATGACCCACTTCTTTAAGAAAATGGTTAATGAAAGCATTAGATACTGAACGAGCTGTTGCTTTGCGTAACGGTGTAAAACACACATATTTTGATGTCAACTCCACTGCTACGAAAATGTACGCAAAACCATTAGTAGATCGAACCACTGGACCGAACAAATCAACTGCAGCCATGTCCTTTAATTTTGCTGGAATGATAGGAAACAACGGTGCTCTGTGAGAAACTGTCGGCGGCTTAGCCTTTTGACATAATTTGCATTTGGCAAGAACAAATCGAATACGTTTTTCCATATTATTGAAGTAGCAATTTTCTCGTAATTTATGAAAGCATTTTCTGGGACCAAAGTGTGCATAACTGAAATGCGTATACCAAATCAGCTTATTAACCCACTCATCAGGAATACAAACTAACCAAACAGAGTTGTCGACCGATTTTCGTTTAAAAAGAATGTCATTGCGAACTAAATAATGCTGTCTAATCGCTACGCTTTCCTTTCTCTTCCACTTCTCCTTAATGTCCTTCCAGATTGGATCCTTATTTTGCTCCTTAGCGATGTCCTGGAGCGAAGACGAAATAAAGTTCTCAAACGCAACACCTTGAATATACATCAAACAATAACTGTTTTCCTTGCAGTCCTCTTCAGCACTTTGTTTCAAACCCATAGGTGCACGTGATAAAGCATCAGAAACAATATTTGAAGAACCCTGTATGTAAACAATACTAAAGTCAAATTCCTGTAGGTACAACGCCCATCGTGACAATCTGCCATGAGTTAATTTTGTTGACATAAGAAATTCCAGAGCTCGATGATCGGTGTAAACCTTAGTATGTCTGCCCAACAAAAATGTGCGAAATTTTGTAAAAGCCCAAACAACAGCCAAAGCTTCAAGTTCCGTAATCGAATAATTCTTTTCTGATTTAGAGAGAACACGACTTTTAAATGCAATAGTCTTTTGTACTACAACGCCGTTTTCTTCTATCTCTTGAAATAAATGTGCACCTAGGCCTTTGTACGATGAATCCGTCGCCAAACAAAAATCTTTAGATAAATCCGGGTGTGAAAGAAGTGGAGCAGCAACTAAAGCATCACGAAGTTGTTCAAATTCTGACTCAGCTTCCTCATCCCAACACCAATTAGATTTCTTTCCAGATAGTTCACATAAACGAGGTGTGGCCAAATCGTCCAATCTAACAAAGCGTCTAAGAAAATTACAGACACCAAGAAAACTACGAACATCACGTTTTGTAGTAGGAACAGCATAATTACGAATAGCGTCTAATTTTTCTGGATCAGGAAGAATACCTTCTGTAGAAATAATATGACCGAGAAATCTCACCTGAGAACGACCAAATTCAGATTTTTCTAAGTTCACTGTAATGCCAACTCTTGCAAAAATACGTAATAATGAATCCAAAATTTTGTTGTGCTCACTCCAAGAATTTTTAGCAATAAGAATATTGTCAACATATGAAGTAATGTTGTCACGAAGATAAACAGGTAAAATTTCATTTAAGCTACGAATGAATGCTGCAGAAGATACAGTAAGTCCAAACGGTAATTTCCGAAACTGGTAACAGTTACCAAAGGCTAAAAAGGCAGTATATTTTCTACAATCAGGGTGGAGTTCTATTTGCCAAAAACTTGCGCGCATGTCAATCGTGGATAAAACTTTAATTCCATGGAAATGTTGAAGAAGTTCATCTAAATTTTGTGGGCGGTCAGTTTCAGGAATGATGATATTATTTATCTGTCTGGAATCCAGAACCAAACGAATTGACCCATCCTTTTTAAGAACAACGTGTAATGGGCTAGTATAAGGACTGACTGCAGGCTCAATAATGCCCTGATCTAACATGTACTGAAGTTCATTCTTAACCTTGTCTCTGTAAGCCAAAGGAATAGCGTACGTTTTCCCGCGAAATGGTGTGTGTTCTTTTACTTTAAATAAATATTGTAAGCCTTGTATAGTACCCGTGTGATGACTAAACACTGTAGCATGTGAAGTCAAAATTTGGTGCAGCTCTTCTCTTGCAACGTCATCTGGCACTTCAGCTTTCTTAACCTTTTCATTAATTAGTTCTTCGCTATTAATTATATCATCCATCGCGTCTCTGTATCTATTGTCATTGTCATGAATAAACACATTGTCGTCATAATGCTCAACGAAAACATCAGAAGTAAGAAACCTGAAACATTTTGTATCTGACTCAGATCTTGTTAAACACTCGAAAAATTTCAAACATTTCGGCATTCCGGCAACAGTCAAATTCACACTTCCCTCTTTAAAGTTCAAAATTGCCTTATGTGCGTTAAGAAACTCCATACCTAATATAATTTGTGTACTGAGTAATGGAACAATAATAAAATTAGCAGAAAATTCGTATCCTTGACAATTGAAATTTAGGTTGGGCTGTTGTTTAACTTCTACACCTTTTCCAGAAATCGCTCCTCGAATTGTAGTTTTAGAAATAGGTAACACAGGACAGGCAATAGTCCTTTCACATATACGAAAAACTGATTCACTAATGACGTTCAATGGGCTCTCAGAATCTAAAACTGCAGTGAACTTATTCTTACCCACACATACTTCAATAACAGGATGTAAAAATGCGTCTACATTATTTTCCTTTTCGTCTAACAAAATGTCTCTCATGTCTTCCAGGCGTACGTAGTGTAAAGCCGTAGTGTCATTACTTTCTGAACCGTCTATATTGCTGCCAGAAGCCGAAGCTGCTAGTCATTGTCGATTGTTTGCGTCACGTCTTTGATTATTCGCGTCATTTCGCGGATCCATTTCTACGATTTGCACTTGTCTCTCTGAAGTTCTGTCACGTGGAGGATGCCAATTAGGTCCCTCCTGTCTGTTAGATACAAATTCTTGGTTGTGTCTGTTATTAAAATTTCTGTTTTCCTGTCTGTCTGCATAACTACTTCTTGTGTAATTTCGACTGTCACTTCTGAAATTATTGTTGTATCTACTACCCTGGTTATTTCTGTAGTAAGAATTTCTATTACTGTATGAATAATTTCTGTCTTGGTGATACCGATTACTGTTTCCATATGATTGATCATTCCGGTACGAATTACCGTTGTTATAATTGTCTGTGTAATTTCTGTTAGAACGTCTGTTATTGTCATAGGGCTGGTATCTATTGTCCTGTCTGTTACGTCTGTCATTCTCAAAGTTACCGCTATAACGTCCGTTCCGATCACTATCCCTTTTCTCTGAAAATCTATTGTAATTACTGTCACTGAAAAAATTACAGGAAGTCCCGTCGTCATTGTCATATTCAAGTTCTTGCAACAAAGTCTTAAAAGTCTCAATGTCGTCTTTACATCTTCCGGCTAAAGCAATTTGCCTTATGGATTGTGGCAGCTTAGTTAAACAAATGCGAATTAATTCAGTCGGGCTGTAAGGGTTTGAAAGGAACTGATTCTTTCGAATCATGTCTTCAAAATATTCTGCCGGCGTGCGGAACTCAGACTGTTTGAAATTACGCTGCATAATCAGACTATGTTTGACTCTATCTTGCGTGTTTTCGGACCAATATGCCGATAGAAATGCATGATAAAAATCATTCAGATTATTACAATCTCTAATGAGTGCGCGCATTCGCGTCGCCGGTTCGTTTTCTAAATATCCACACATAAATTCCAGTTTGTGACTTAGCGGCCAATTTGGTGGGAGTGCGTACATAAATTGATCTAACCATGCACATGGATGTATGTCATTCTTAGAATTGCGGAAGATCTTAAATTTCCGAACAGTCAAAAAGTGTTTATAGTCAAAGTTTTCGCTTCGTGGCGACAAAGACCTACCGCGTCTGTCCCAGTCCGAATGTCGATTATTGTCAAGGTCGCGCGCCTGGCGCTCTCTTGTTGCTTCTCGTAAATGAAATAAATTACTTTCTTCAAACCCTTCTGCTATCTGTGATTCTAAATTTCTTCTGCTATCTTTTCCCACGATTTCGCCTTCAATTTGTTTGACTTGCTTCTTTAATGCCTCAACTTCCCTTTTAACGCGTTCATTAAATTTTCCCTGATTTTCAACATGCTTATTTATGTTCTGGTACTCTTCGGTTTCTGCAAATGGCAATGGTGCTGTATCATCTGAATCTCTGTCCCCACTTAAACTAAGACTTGTCAGTTTATCTGAAATCTCCTCAACTCTTTCCGTTAAATCACCTATTTGTTCTTTCTGTTTATTTACGTCTTCCGTAAGTGTCGCGACTCGGGTTTCGGTATTACCACATTTAGTAGTTAACTGTTCATACTGTTGTGTTAGGTTATTTAATCTGTCATTTGGTACGGATTCCCCGATTCTCTCAAATATTTCTTCCTTATCTTTTGCACGTTGTAAATTTAACTCTGAAAATTTCTGTACTATCACGCGATCTCTTACTTCCTGTTCTCTATCCTGTTCCCTTTGTCTAATCTCTACTGCAACTAATCTATTATTGTGAGCATTCAAAATCGGTTGTACTTCTTCTCTGATTTCTTTCTTTAATTCATCTTTCATATTTTTGAAACATGTCCCTATTCGTGAATCTAACCGTGTTTCCAAAGTTCCCATCTCTGTTTTAATTGTTCCAATCTCTGTTTTTAATTCAGATCCAAACCGTGTTTCCATTGTTCCCATTTGTGATCCCAGTGAGTCTAACCGTTTTTCCATTGTTCCCCTATCTGTTTTTAATTCAGATCGTAAATTTAATATTGCACTCATCAACTGCTCCAGATTAACTTGTTCGAAATTCTTTTCGCCCCTAACATTTCCTGTAAAACTAACTTCCTTCGTCATAGCAGTAAAGCTATCTGAGTTCGATACTATTCCAGAATCTTCTGTCGTTAATCTCAGATTCTGTGAATTTTCTGATTGAGAAAAATTTTGAAATGGTTCCGGACTATTTTCCCGACTTATTACATTGTTTTCCACTTCATTATCCATCATACTGTTTTCCTCTGTTGGCGAGTTCGCCATGTTAACAATTTCGTCATTCTCACTACTCATCATTTTTGCCTTTTTCATCGATCGCGTAATCATTTACAAAACATACAAAACTCGTCACTATATGAAAATTACACACAATGACTCTTTATCTTCAACAATACCATTCACACGAAATATTTCCCTCAAACACGATTAATCGAACAATTGAAATAATTGCACCAAATCGTCAAACGCGTATACAAGGCAATAAAAATTAAATTTTGAAAAATACCATTAGAAGAATGCCAATTACCAAATCTACACACGCAAAATAGACTACAATTACTAAACTACAAATTACTACAACAATACTACTGTCTACTATTTTTACAATCAGAAGAATTCCAAGGGACGATCCGAAGCAGCGGTCGCCACGTGCATGGGGGCTTAATTATAATAAAGATATATGAATGCAATGCAAATACTTTTTAATTTTCTGTCGCTGTATGTCCGATTACGCAAGTCTCGTAAACGGCTGGCCCTGACTAGTATTATTGCGCAATCTGACTGCATGTAACAACCACAAAGAATGAAATGAAAATTTCAGTTAATACAATTAATTAATTAAGTCCCCAGCAACTATAAAACCTACGAAACCAACAAAGCACAAGTGTAGCTGTTCTGTATGTGGTAGTATGACTCAACGCACATCTGGCACGGTTCTTCTTCAACAGGACAAGAATTTTTAAATATCATTTATACTGACGTGATAAAAGAAAATTAGAAATACTATAATTGTGCAAGAAACCCAGAATTACACTCTAATACAAGAACACACGCCAGATGCTTTGTTGACTGAACCTGTAATGAAGCATTATTCAGGACACACAAATAATAAGAAAATAAAGAACAGTAGTTAGTTACCTTAATTTATATTGACGAAAAGCACTCAGATCATTACAATATCTCCATTGGAACAACATCTGCTATCTCTCCCATCAAATAACTGCATAAACATGGAACAACACTCTCCACTACCGCATCTCACTCTGACTTCAGCTACAAGCAGTGTCCACCACAACTTCTCGGCGAGAACTGCTTGCCGCTACGTCTCAATAATCACTGCCAGTGGAGGCAGCGGAACAATACTCTCTGGCGCGATTTCTGGCGCTGTGGCTCAGTGTAGCCACCTTTCAACATCATTAAAAGAAAGGCGTTTTTCGTTTGCGACGGAGTCTTCTTACGAAATTCCAATCACCAACTTTCTCCCCCGAATGCAAAAATATTTTGTTGAAACCGACCTATAGGAACGGTCAGCACGATAAAATAAGGGAAATCAGAGCTCGTACGGAAAGATATAGGTGTTCATTCTTTCCGCTCGCTATACGAGATTGGAATAATAGAAATGTGAAGGTGGTTCGATGAGCCCTCTGCCAGGCACTTAAATGTGATTTCCAGAGTATCCATGTAGATGTAGATGTAGATGAATCGCGAACAATTGTGGCCAGGTGACATGGCGCATTGTTGTCCAGGAACACAAAGTCCATGAATGGCTGCTAATGGTCTCCAAGTAGCCGAACATAGCCACTGTCAGTCATGAACGGTTCAGTCGGACCAGAGGACCTGGTCCATTTCATTTAAACACAGCCAACATCCATATGGAGCCACCACCAGTTTGCACAGTGCCTCGCTGACAACTTGTGTTCACGGCTTCGTGGGGTCAACGCCGCACTCGAACACTAACATCAGATATTACCAACTGAAATCAGGGCTCGGATCACCGGGTCATGGTTTTCCAGTCGTTTAGGGTCCATCCAATATGTTCACGAGCCCAGCAGAGGCGCTGCAGGCGATGTCGTGCTGTTAGCAAAGGCACTCGCGTCGTTCGTCTGCTGCCACACCCCATTAACGCCGAATTTCGTCACACTGTCCTAACGGATATGTTCGTCGTACGTTGCATATTGATTTCTACGGTCATTTCATACAGTATTTCTTGTCTGTTAGCACTGACAATTCTATGGAAACGCAGCTGCTTTTGATTGTTAAGTGTAGGCCGCCGGCCATTGCGTTGTTCGTGGTCATAGGAAATGCCTGAAATGTGGTTTCGCGTCAGATTCCTGACACTGTGGATCTCGGAATATTGAATTCTCTAACGATTTCCGAAATGCAATTTTCCATGCGTCTAGCTCCAGCTACCATTCCGCGTTCAACCTTGCTAACTCGCTTCGTGCGACTACAATCACGTCAGGGCCCTGGGGTCTAGTGTAGCAGGGGATACAACCCGTCGGCTTTGAACAATGACGTCTTTCCTTAGTCATAGATAGTAATGTCTTCACTTCGAGGCATAGATAATAAAGCAGTTCTGTGTTCTAATAAGCGCTATCATTAAAATAATTGAATGTGAATCTAAAAGCGATCGCTTGATATTAGATACAGATGCTTCAGTAGCTGATAAGTGTTTTTTGGCTTTTTAAAAAAAAATTTCACGAGATAGAATAAACTGATCCTAAGATACAGATGCTTCAGTAGCTGATAAGTGTTTTCTGGCTTTTTTTTAAAAAAATCTCACGAGATAGAATAAACTGATCCTACTTACGAATAGGTGTAAATACACGTACGTTACATTTGCAACCTGTTTCATTTTATATGTTTTGATTGTTTATTTAACCTTTGTGTTTCACTTGTCTTTTGCTGTTATGTTTTAGTTTAGTTTTTTTATTGACTGCTTAATAAAGTAGGATCAGTTTATTCTATCTCGTGAAATTTTTTTTTAAAAGCCAAAAAACACTTATCAGCTACTGAAGCATCTGTATCTTAGGATCAGTTTATTCTATCTCGTGAGATTTTTTTTAAAAAAGCCAAAAAACACTTATCAGCTACTGAAGCATCTGTATCTTAGGATCAGTTTATTCTATCTCGTGAATTTTTTTTTAAAAGCCAAAAAACACTTATCAGCTACTGAAGCATCTGTATCTTCTAATGGGTGCGGGAGTTCCGACTCCTGGGGAGGTGGGTGGGTGTGAGTCGGAACTCCCGCACCCATTAGAAGATACAGATGCTTCAGTAGCTGATAAGTGTTTTTTGGCTTTTAAAAAAAAAATTCACGAGATAGAATAAACTGATCCTACTTACGAATAGGTGTAAATACACGTACGTTACATTTGCAACCTGTTTCATTTTATATGTTTTGATTGTTTATTTAACCTTTGTGTTTCACTTGTCTTTTGCTGTTATGTTTTAGTTTAGTTTTTTTATTGACTGCTTAATAAAGTAGGATCAGTTTATTCTATCTCGTGAAATTTTTTTTTAAAAGCCAAAAAACACTTATCAGCTACTGAAGCATCTGTATCATAGGATCAGTTTATTCTATCTCGTGAGATTTTTTTTAAAAAAGCCAAAAAACACTTATCAGCTACTGAAGCATCTGTATCTTAGGATCAGTTTATTCTATCTCGTGAATTTTTTTTTTAAAAGCCAAAAAACACTTATCAGCTACTGAAGCATCTGTATCTTCTAATGGGTGCGGGAGTTCCGACTCCTGGGGAGGTGGGTGGGTGTGAGTCGGAACTCCCGCACCCATTAGAAGATATAGATGCTTCAGTAGCTGATAAGTGTTTTTTGGCTTTTTTTAAAAAAAATCTCACGAGATAGAATAAACTGATCCTACTTACGAATAGGTGTAAATACACGTACGTTACATTTGCAACCTGTTTCATTTTATATGTTTTGATTGTTTATTTAACCTTTGTGTTTCACTTGTCTTTTGCTGTTATGTTTTAGTTTAGTTTTTTTATTGACTGCTTAATAAAGTAGGATCAGTTTATTCTATCTCGTGAGATTTTTTTTAAAAAAAGCCAAAAAACACTTATCAGCTACTGAGGCATCTGTATCATAGGATCAGTTTATTCTATTTCGTGAATTTTTTTTAAAAAAGCCAAAAAACACTTATCAGCTACTGAAGCATCTGTATCTAATATCAAGCGATCGCTTTTAGATTCACATTCAATTATTTTAATGATAGCGCTTATTAGAACACAGAACTGCTTTATTATCTATGCCTCGAAGTGAAGACATTACTATCTAGGACTAAGGAATGACGTCATTGTTCAAAGCCGACGGGTTGTATCCCCTGCTTCACTATACCCGAACCCTGTTCACAGGAATCACCTGAGTACAAATGACAATTCGACCAAAGCACAGGGCTTGTATACCTTGAGTACGTAATAGTACCGCTGTCTGTGTAAGTGGATATCGCTATCCTGTGACTTCTGTCACCTGAGTGTATTTATCAACATAGTGATGCTGGCGACGAACACATTTCTGTCAACGAGAGACCAGCTTGTTGATACTGTAAAATTGACTAGTTTGTTAACACTGTCACTATAGAGTGTTAGAATCTGTTGGCGCAGCCAGAACCTCATCTTTGCTTTCATCACTATCAAAATGAAGTCCTCGAAGGTGCTCTTCAGCAGCTGAAAGGAGGTGAAACATGTGAAAATCGGATGGGGCCCAGTAAGGTGTGTTTGGAGGACGATCGATGACAGTGAAACCAAGACGTCGGATTTTTGCAGATGTCGCAGCGGTCGTGTTTGGTCTGGTAACGTCATGCTGAAGAAAAGGATGCTTCACGTGTGATCGAACTGTTTTGCGATTAGAAACTCGGTTATAGGACGCTGTTTGTCACGCATCGGCATAACTACGTCACATACCGCCATATTACACGCTACAATTCGGACCCCTTTAGCAACGGAGGGTTGTAACTTGCACCAGCAAAACAGGAAATTCGACCGAGTAATTTGTGTGACAAGTAATGCCTCAGCCGATATTGAGAACAGAATAAAAGATTCGGAGGCATTACTTTTCAGCGCGCTCAGCGTTTATGCGAAGAAATCCACTACTGTACAGTTATACTATGTGTCACAAATCACTGTAAACACTAATTAGCGTAAAATATTAAGAGATTGTGTATTTATTTTATTGGTTCACGACTAGTTTCCCTCTTAGCATATCATATTATCTCCAAGAATACAAACGCAATAATATGAATGCAGCTTTATAAATTTATTAGCAACTTTGTTACAAACAGTAAAAAAAACGCGCATATTCATTCAAATGACAGCGTCTTTAAATTTTGCGTTTTCTATTCGTTTGGATCACATATATGATGTCTTATTGGTTTGACAGCTTGATATTTTAGTAATGTGCTAAATTTATGTATGTAGATATTACAATGACAGAAATATAAGATCAGGTTACCTACCATTAGGAAAGTGGGTGCGCTCTGCGACTGTGATATGATTTATAAATTATAGAGTGCAGCAATCAGTCATCCTTTTTTGCAGATTTTATTTGGCACCTCCAGATTTCAGCTAGAACATTTCACTTTCTGCCGGACGTGAAAGAGAGATAAGGAATGAAGTACTTTGAGCCAACTCGGGGACCGTTCCACTTTCTCACTGGTCATGGGCCCTACCCGACATATCTGTGTCGGTTTGGGAGGAGAGCTACACCTGCGTGTGACTGCGGCGCACCAGAGGGTACTCCCGACCATGTGCTTTACGAGTGCCCCCTTTTCAATGATGTACCAGCCGCGTTACGACTTCAACTACCAAACAATGATACATACTTCCTACTGAAACGTGAGGAGACATTTCGAACTCTGAACAACCTAACCAACGAAGTATCACAGGAAGTTCCATCAGAATTTCTGAAAGACAATCGGGAACAGCAGCAAGTAACTAAATGTGTCCCAGTACCGTGATCCAGTACCACCTGTGCGTGGATAAGTCGACTCACAATACAGTTGGAATCCGCCACGTGCAGGACTAGGAGGATAGGGTACAACAAATCGAACTGAGACATGCACCGGACTTGACGTAGGATAGGATCTTAGTTAGTAGGACTTAGAAATAGGAAACAAAACTAGAAACCTGCAGCGATTCAAGTCATCATCCTTGGTCTGCCTAGTGTCAGGGGCACGCTCAACGGGGTTAGCTCGGTAGACAAGGGCGCGCAGTAGGTTTATACAATCACTGACACACCTGTGACGCTGCAGGCAGTAAAGGTTAGTCATAAGTAGCCATTAGAACCAAGCAGAGTACTAATAGAATAAAAATTACCCATTGTGAAACTGTAGTGTAGCTCACTTGTAATTACTGTAATTAGCTGCTAACAATAATGATATTGTCACACTCTAGGACCCACTAACCATGTAAGTAGGTGGGTTCCATATGTATAGTATAAAGATGAAGAATAAAGAATTTTTTTTAAAGAAATAGTGCCTAGCCATTACCATGCGCTATTTTCTAGTCTCGATGCATGTTAGTTACCTGTTGTTCGGGCGTCAGTCACAGTTCTTTGAATACTACTGTTTGTATATACTTGTTTGAATACTACTGACAGTATCATTCAAAGAATGCATCGATACTAGAAAATAGTGCATTGGTAATGGTTAAGGACTAGCCAAATCTGGATGTACCACATAAAATCTGCAGAAAAAGGACGACTGATTGCTGCGCTCTGTAATTTATAAAAAAAAATAGAAGACTAAGCAAGAATTAATAATTTGATGTAACTATGACTGTGTATTTATATGCATGTTTGAGGAGAGTTAAAAACGCAGTAAGAAAGAAAAATAATACTAAAAGTAAAAAGAAAAGTAAAAAAAAATTATTAAAACGTTTGATGAGATAAGAGATAATTTTTAATTTCAGTTATTTCTTGTACAAATGATTTTTGATTTGTCACTAGCAGAATGTGACAAAGCTGATGACAAATTTTAATTTTTTTATTTTATTTTATACTTTATTTTAACAGTATTTTAGACTTAAGTGTGTTTATTTTTATTATTATTATTATTATTATTATTATTATTATTATTACACTACTATTATTACACGAGGGAAATAGAAGTTATTTCAGAACTTTACAGCTGATTTAACAGTATTTTGTCAATTATTTTTCGTAGAATGCTGTAGTTCTTTCCCATACCATCTAAAAATGTCGTTATCAACCATCCTGAGGTTCTTGTTCCATCAGAGGATTCATATAGTACAGTTTTTGTAAACCTTTCTGCTTATGACCTCATTACATCAGTACCTTACAAGGCAATGTTGACGACCACGAATCACTGCATTCAGGTATGACATATATTTGACTACGTTCAACACCAACATTTAAATCTTTTGTCGTATCTCTCTCTAGCTTTAAGCGTGTTCTCTTACGGTTAGTCGTGGAGGAATATTAGGCATAAACAGGTGGAAATTGCTGATTCTTAGTTATATCTAGCTATTTAAAGTTATACTGCTAGTTTCTACATTATCGGATGAAGAATTGTACGACTCTTTTAATAGGTCAAGGGAGCTACTTGGGTAGTGGAGTACTATCTAAATTAATTAAAGAGAGTAGCATTCATGACGGCACACCGGAAAAAGAAACACAATTAAACAAAATTAAAGGGTCACATCTATGAAACTGTCATTCCCCCGCCCCCCAATGCGACGAGGAAGTTTGGAATTTGCCTCAAAGGTTGCTACAGCCTTTCTCAGTAATGCTGCGGTGAAGCTTCAGAAAGCAAGTGTCGACAAATGCGAAGAAAAGTCCGCAGCTTAGTTCATGCGAGGTGTAAGGTGAGTTACTGATATCATATTGGCACCAAATTTCAGCCCGCCGGTGTGGCCGTGCGGTTCTAGGCGCTTCAGTCCGGAACCGCGCGACTGCCACGGTCGCAGGTTCGAATCCTGCCTCGGGCATGGATGTGTGTGATGTTCTTAGTTTAGTTAGGTTTAAGTAGTTCTAAGTTCTAGGGGACTGATGACCTCAGATGTTAAGTCCCATAGTGCTCAGAGCCATTTTTGAACAAAATTTCACCACAGTTCTGCCCGACGCCACCACGGGTGTGTCACACCTACTCTCGCCCACATTTCACCGTTTCTTTTGACACCTCTGCGTTGGAAATCAGAACTGCGACACCCAGCATTCAAACCGTGATGTTTTTTTATGTGTGGGAGAGGAAAACATTTCAGACAGACTGCCGCCCACAATCGACACGAAAAGGCTTAAAGAGGTGGCGTAAAGGGCGTCGATGTGGCCACCCATTCCCTTGGACCTCTCATTTACACACGTTCTGCGGTCGAAAACGACAGTTTGCAGTACGATGTGTAACGGAATGGTGTTATTGACAAAGTTTGACACTGCAGACCTCGCTGCGCATTTCACCCCTGCTCTAAGGAAATTATGGGGCTGCAACCCCACTGAACATTATCTCACCGGCACAAAAACAATTTTTGCTCTAGTATGCAGGGTGGAACTACTAGGGACCGTTCAAAATCGTTCGACGAAATTTGCACGTTAACCGAGGCGGCAAAGAGTGTTTATGCTTTTTCAGCTGTCCTGCTTCGCGCTCTCTTGTGCGTCCCTGAAAAGGTCCCAGTACTTGTCACACTTATAAAAGGGAACCATGCGCCCTGATGGATAACCGGCTGAAATCACATTAATAGCAATACAATTCTGAAGTCCGACTGGAATTCACGCATATCAGAATGACAAGTTAAACGCCGATGATGGAGGCGTTTTTATACCCGTAAGGAATCTAAATAAATACGGTAATATCTAGTAACGTTAGTAGAGTTTCTGAATGCGAAATAGTTTGGGTAAAGATAAATATTAAAGGTGAATCAAATATATTCATCATATGCTTTTATAGACTCCCTGCCTCAGCAGCATTATGTCTGGAGGGGGGGGGGGGGGGGGAGGAGTCCGTCGAATATTCCTTTGGAGGGAGTATGGAGTGCGTTTAGGTGTAGGGTTAATGGGACTTGTCGGTATAGTCGCATCAATGTGCACGACTGAACGTTAGAGAGGAAACAATGGTATTGTGTGGGGAGATGTTATGGGATATGGAAGGCTAAAAGGACTGCTGGAGTCCAAGGATATGGAGGGAATGGTAGGATTTTTGTGGAACGGATATCCATTCCACATTGATGCTGGAGACGTTTAGTGGATCCTGGTTTTGTAACTGTTGAGGATAGTAGAGGAGAGGCTTATGGTTCAATGTTAGACTGGTTAATAATTTTAGTATAGTGTGAGCCACGATATTTATCCATCCCATAAGTCTTAACTATTCTTTCCATATCCTAACCCAAATCAGGGCTCCCTTTTCCATCTTTTCTTTTTCCTTTTCCTCTTATGCAATGCTCTCGCCCATACTTCAGTCCCCTTTTCTATTTCTGTCTCCGATCATCCATTAACCAATCCCCCTCTCACCCCCCCTCCCACCCCGCACAGCACTTACTCTCTTACTCTTGCAGCAGTAAACGAAAAAAAAAAAAGATCCCCCTTAGTTTGTTCGGGAACAGGAACTCCATACAGCATAAATGAAACACACGCATTTGTGTGTGTGTGTGTGTGTGTGTGTGTGTGTGTGTTTGAGTGCGTGCGTACATGTATGTGTGTAAAATGATTTGTGGCTAAGCCATGTCTCCGCAATGTCCTTTCTTTCAGGAGTGCTAGTTCTGCAAGGTTCGCAGGAGAGCTTCTGTGAAGTTTGGAAGGTAGGAGACGAGGTATTGGCGGAAATAAAACTATGAGGAGGTGTCCTCAGTCGTGCTTGGGTGGCTCAGCTGGTAGAGCACTTAACCCCGAAAGGCAAAGGTCCTGAGTTCGAGTCTCGGTCCTGCACACAGTTTTAATCTGCCAGGAAGTTTCATATCAGCACACACTCCGCTGCAGAGTGTAAATTTCATTCTGGTTTTATACTGACGGAAACTGAATGTGTTGGAGCATGAAGTACGAGTCCAAAGTTTATAAAACTTTCTGGAGATATTCATCGCACAACTAGTATTAAATGATTAAACTTTCGTTTAATTAGTATCACAGTACGAGGTGTACTCTCTTGTATGTCCTCTGCCATGGAAGTAAATACCATCTGAATCTTGTCTTTAGTAGTTTCTTGCTATGCCTGGAACACATGCTGTGTTTGTTCATGAAGGTTGCTGGCTGGAGACTCGTATGAAAGTATACGCCTTCCCACCCTATCCCAGACATTCTCTAGTGGTGTGAGATAGAATTGTAAAGTTACCGTAAGCTACAGTGGACTACAGCAGGTAAGCGTAGCCTTCCGTAGTTTTGCTAGTAGCTTTCGTCAGTTACGGTCGTTACTGTATGTTAGGCGAGTTGGATTCCTATTGGGGATTACCTCATATCGATCGCTTCGTCTACGTACGCGACCTGTGTCTTTCTGGATTCCCTTAGAAATCGGAAATTAAGAACGGTCTAGAAACTGAGTGAGGATATATGAAGGGCCACATAACCTACTTAACGTGTTTGTCCTATAAAGCTATACTCATGTTCGTTGCGTATAAATAAACAATATTTAGAGCAAAAATGAAATTGGCAATGTTTAACTCAGGTTTTATTCGATAATTGCTGCCTTTTAACATGAAACAAAGGGATGTTATAGTAACAGACAAAAAACAATATAGATGTATAAAATAGCGATAAAAACCCAATTTCCTGAAAACAAAAGTAAAAAAAAGTGCAAACAAAAAAATATCAAACACCACTTCAATTCTTTGTCTAAATTATAAAAAAAACATGTTTCTGTTGTTCATAAACAATTTTCGCATTATCAATGATGATAGAAAACTCTTGCTTTTGACCATGATGAAGAACATTCCATTGACCACAAAATGTGCTGTGTATGTAAACTGTATTTGCATCAAAAGTAATAGCTTTGTTTGCATGAAGGTGCAGAAGCTACACAATCACCTAATTTTTATTACTTATAAAATGCAGTTTATATTCTGTAAGGATATAAAATACACAAGGGAATAACACTGAATGATCTGCAGTATTTATTATGTGCAAAGCTAACAGACAACAACGAGAAGCCGTCGTCACCAAGTCTCTCTCTCTCTCTCACACTTTCATTTGTGTTTCTTTCCCTACCAAAGCCACCGATAGTGCAGGTAATCCCACCAATTACTACGCCATTTATGTATTGTACCAAAACGACCGAACCGTAGTTTCGATAGAGCGCAACGCTAGACAAGAGCAAGCCATTAATGTTTATTTTTACCGGTGCAGCAGGTCAGGTTGGACGCAAAACGCTTAGTCTATACTGACAGGGGTAGTCCACTTGGCGGTGCAGTTACACGCGCAGAGAAAAATTGGGTAGTAAATTACGCGTCGTATTTACGGAAGATTATTAGACGCAGAGAAAAAACAATCGACACACAGGTGTGTGCACATATTAAGATACCACATATGAAAATACCTGTACTTATGCCCGTTGCACCCTTTACATGTTCAGTTTCAATAATGTGAAATTAATTCTTTGTAAGAGATTAGAAATAAATTTTGTAACTTTTGTAAAGTACACACACTGGCGATGTTAGGGGTACGGTTTCGTATAAGGCCTGTGCCATTGACTAAAAGTAGAATGGATTCTTTGGAGTGAAAGAGGATGTAAGAGTGCATGTGGGTCAGACATAATTGGCTATGTGTACAGCAGTACCTTGCATCTCTGTGATGCAATGTAGATTCAGAGGGTCACAGAACAACGATAAGAAGACTAGAAGAGAATTAACAGAGAAGCTGGTTATCACAGTTCATACAGCAAGACTTACCCGCAATTAGTTAAAACAGCTGTTAATAACATGTGAAGTGGGACATTAGTATAAATGAAAGAAGAATGTTTGGACAAAAATGAGTGATTACTTAAACTTAGAGAAACTTACATTAATATGTAGGTCTTAACAGTAAAAGGCCAATAGGAGGAAAGGCGAAGAGTGAAATGACAGACGAATACTGATTTTACAAAGCTGATCCTGTCACTCCACTCGCTCTATTCCTCCAAAGTTTAACTGATGCCATTTTTATGATTCTAGGTTTCAAACACGTGTATGATTTTCTTATTATAGATAACATATTATTCGGTCGGACTATTGTACAGGGTTATTACAAATGATTGAAGCGATTTCACAGCTCTACAATAACTTCATTATTTGAGATATTTTCACAATGCTTTGCACACACATACAAAAACTCAAAAAGTTTTTTTAGGCATTCAAAAATGTTCGATATGTGCCCCTTTAGTGATTCGGCAGACATCAAGCCAATAATCAAGTTCCTCCCACACTCGGCACAGCATGTCCCTATCAACGAGTTCGAAAGCATCGTTGATGCTTTAAACTGCGCATATCATCGCCGAATGGAGTTAGCAGTTGGTGGATCTTTGTTGAACTTCGTCCTGAAGTGTCGTTGCACTGTTATGACTGACTGATGTGAGTGCATTTCAAGCACGACATACGCTTTCTCGGCTCCTGTCGCCATTTTGTCTCACTACGCTCTCGAGCGCTCTGGTGGCAGAAACCTGAAGTGCGGCATCAGCCGAACAAAACTTTATGAGTTCTTCTACGTATCTGTAGTGTGTCGTGACCATATGTCAATGAATGGAGCTACAGTGATTTTATGAAATCGCTTCAATCATTTGTAATAGCCCTGTATCCGTTGTAGAAACAAATAAATTTCATTTAAACAAGTAATTAACTGCTATTGTTTCTCTATACCGCAGAGTTAATAAGACATACCAGCACCTTGGCCAAAAATAAGGTTAAGCCATTTCAGACATTCAGTCCTGTAAAAGACTTTCCAGCATCTTAAAGTGATTTTTGGACAATGCATCACTGGTGTGAACTTCAAAATCATAGTTGTATATAGGTCATTAATCTAAGTGATTTTCTCCATAAACAGGGTCCCTGCCCCATTATCCATAGTTCAGGGAATGACGTAATGAATGAAAATTGTTAATGTAACAGATTATTATGTTGATCCAACAATGGAAAATCCAGGATGGAGTGTAACAATATTATGAGAAGGAAAGTAGCTGTTCACCATATAGTGGAGATGGTGAATCGCAGATAGACACAACAAAGAGACTCTCAGAATTATAGCTTTCGGCCGTTAGGCCTTGGTCAACAATAGACACACACACACACACACACACACACACACACACAAACACTCAAGCAAACGCAACTCACACACATGACTGCATTCTCTGGCAGTGTGGTTTGAGTTGTGTGTGTGTGAGTTGCGTTTGCGTGAGTGTGTGTATGTGTGTGTGTGTGTGTGTGTGTGTGTGTGTGTGTGTGAGTGAGTGTGTGTGTATGTTTGTGTGTGTATGTATTGTTGACGAAGGCCTTAACGGCCGATAGCTGCAATTGTGAGAGTCTTTTTATTGTGCCTATCTGCGACTCGGCATCTCCGCTAGATGGAGAGTAGCAACTTTCCTTCTCATAAGATGATTATGTTGCTATGTCAAGATGGTTAAACAAAATCATTACGAAATTATTCTTAATTAATTTTTGTAAAGTAATATTTGACAGCCGTCCGGAGTGGCCGAGCGGTTCTGAGCGCTACAGTCTGGAACCGCGCGACCGCTACGGTCGCAGGTTCGAACCCTGCCTCGGGCATGGGTGTGTGTGATGTCCTTAGGTTAGTCAGGTTTAAGTAGTACTAAGTTCTAGGGGACTGATGACCTCAGATATTAAGTCCCGTAGTGCTCAGACCCATTTGATTCTTTTTTTATATATATATATATATATATATATATATATATATATATATATATATTTATTTATTTATTTATTTATTTTTTTTTCACAAACTGCTGAAATGATTGAATCTGGCAAAAGTTGCGAATTGCAACATTTATTTAGTAAGCGCAAACACTACCAATAAGTTACGCTGCATAATCAGTGCTGCGTCGCATAATTCAATAATTCATTCAGTTTTAGTTTTGTCTGTAAGTTCTTTAAAGAATTCTAAAGTTTTGAATTTATAATTGAATATATAATTGGATTTAAATAACTAATTTTGTGATCGTGCGCATATCAATTAGCACCCAGATTAGTAATGACCGTAATTGCCAATATACATATTACTAACTGTTACGTACGATTAAATACAATTTAACCCAACTGGTTTCAAGAATAAATTGTTCACCTTAGGACAGGCAATCTTCTCGCTTCATTGCATCGTTAAAACTTTATTAATTGGCATATTTATCACCAGCAACGTATTCTATTAATCATTCAATCTTAATTTCTGTAATTTCTAATTCATTCGTTACTAGAAGATTGTACCCTCTCGTCACAGTAACGATTAGTTGTACACATTTTCACATTATTAAGATTTATTTTCGTCGGAATCGATGCCTTTCCGATCTCGGTCGACTGCGACACATACCAGAGATTGTGGGAAGGTTACAAGCGGCACATGACCGTCGTCTTGGCATGCTATGCTATTACCTCGACCTCAAAAGATGCAGTAACCTTAGACGCACCCAACATCCATCATGCAAAAATGACTTCTTCTGCACTAAAAAGACCAAAATTAGCTCTCACAAGGATGAAATTGTAATCAATATATCCGACAGGAATGGAAAACTGAAATAGTTTTGTAGGTTGTGTTTAGGTGTCCATGGTCTCCATGGTGTCCCTACTTCTCCACTTCCGGCAGCGTACTTTCATAATTCTAACTTGCGTGACTTTTAATCTTTTTTATCTTTGACATCTGCTTGTGATCCATATTTGTACCCTGGTTTTTAGACGACAAGCGGAAACTGCTACTCAGACCACATCTGTCCCAACTACATAACCATCTCTCAAATACTGCTCGACTTCAGTTAAGTTTCGAAGTTTTGTGTTGAAACTTTTCGCAAGGCACTGGCTTCATGATGTCTGAAGCCTTTGGTAGGCCGGCCGTTGCTGACTAACCTACGAAAACAGTAGAGTAACACTCATGTTCGTACAGAAACAGGATTTTCCGCTATTCGTAGATTCCTGCTAGTAAGCAGACGACCCAGGTTTGAATTTTGTTCCGGCATAAATTTTCAACTTTCCCACTGATGTAAATCAGTGCCCACTGGCAACTAATGTCTTTAATTTCTTGTATCTTAAATAACATCATCTCTTGCTAAATGCTTGCATTTTGGTTAACTTACGTAAAAATCTAAATTTCGATATTTAGTGTACTTCCTACGGCTTTCTTGAGAGACTGGATTCGTCTCGGCGTTGAATGAACCAAACTATCACACAACGTAGGCTTCATGTCTTCATACAAGACACAAACTCTCTTCTGTGTTAGCTCAATTTTAGATGCAGGGCAATGCTGGCGCAGCTTTTTTGATACTACCGACCACATGTTCTCAACAGGTTTAATGTCGGGCCAGTTCAGTGGGAACCTAGATCATTAAGACATTGCTCTACATGCCTCGATAGGTCGCGATTGGCATTGTCACCTTGAAAATAAATGGTAAAGATTTGCACTATTGAAGTGGTCCCTAGCTGTGTTCATAATTTCCTTTTCAGTTATTTTGCAGTACGCCGTACCTATATATATTTTTATCCTTTCAATCCCTTTGAAACAAAAGGCATCCTACACCCTTTGTTCAGTTCCTCTCCAGTCTCACTCCAGAGTTTCAAGACAGCATTACTGCCACAGGACAACGGCCTTGCCGCAGTGGATACACCGGTTCCCGTGAGATCATCGAAGTTAAGCATGTCGGGCGTGGCCGGCGCTTGGATGGGTGACCGTCCAGCCGCCATGCACTGTTGCCATTTTTCGGGGTGCACTCAGCCTCGTGATGCCAATTGAGGAGCTACTCGACCGAATAGTAGCGGTTCTGGTCAAAGAAAACCATCATAACGACCGGGAGAGCGGTGTGCTGACCACACGCCCCTCCTATCCCCATCCTCACCTGAGGATGACACGGCGGTCGTATGGTCCCGATGGGCCGCTTGTGGCCTGAAGTCGGAGTGCTTCATTACTGCCACAGACATTAATCATCTTTTCCCTGACAAAATTACCCTGTCCCAGTCTCCCACGACCCAGGCTGCATATATGTTCACTAACTAAATCCTGTCTGCTAGCTTTGTATTAGTCAACATACTATTGGTATGCATGTGACAGCATGCATATCTAAAAAACGCTCATAAAAATGGGATTCTCCGGTGCTCATACCTCAGGTTCTATTGGTGATAAAAAAAGTAGGGTTAAGTGTTTTGGACAGCACTTTGACTAGGGACAAAAGGATCGTCTTAGTATCACTATCCTACAGTACAGAGTCAAAGTTTGAATATTACAGACTTCCTCCTGCTTAGGCAAATGGAGCAAAGCGGTTGGAACTTTTTGCATTTCATGTGGTCTACGGTGAGCTTGACGGGACTTATGGAAGCACTTTTAGTTCATGAACAGTTCCTCGGGAAAACCCCACAAAAGGATGTTTTTACTATATTTTCTCCGTCGCCAGTAGGCCAAACCCAGCCGAGGATTCCTGGACGGATGTGAACAGAAAATGGCTGAAATTTTTCCGATACATTCCTGATATTCCCATCTTGAACAACCTTGAAAATTTTCATGATGTCTTTATCCATTTCTAAGACACAGAGGTTCAAAATTACCCTGTTTCTACAAGTAAAATGCGGTATGAGACGAAAAGTAAATAATACATAACATCAGGAAATTGCTCAAATTTTAACGGTATATTCTCTAGACATTTATCTAGAAGAGCCATGTCCCTATTTTTAAATATATTTTTGTCTTTGGGTACTAAAAACCAGCAGCGGGTTCCGAGACAACACATGGCTGAATTTCCTAAGGTTCCGATCTCGAACAACCTTGAAAATTTTCTTCACATATTTATATGCTTCCAAGATAAGAGTTTCAAAGTCACCTTACTTTTACAAGTAAAGTATGCGCGTAAAACAGTGTGAGGCGAAAACTTAGTTTATAAAGTGACGTAGCACAGGGAGATATGCTGTAAAGTGTCTCCGTTATCATCTGGGAACCCCATGTTGTAGTACTGAAGCACATGAAAAACTTTTTGCGCGTAAAATTCAATCTGAGACGTAGTTTTGCGTTATTTCAATTTTACATAAGTAAGTTATCTACATTTTATTTACCAATGCAATACATTTCTTTTCACATGTTACAGCGGGAGAAAGAAGGGAATCTGCGGAAAAATGTTCCCATCGGACTACAAAAAATGCGAATATGTTCCTGTTTATTTTTAAAGACTGACTGAAAAATTGGGTACCAGCTGCCTAGTTTTAACTTCCTCAGAACCTTTAAAAACTTACCAAAAATTTTGGCATACGACATATCGCGCTTTTTTATGCTGAGAGAAGAAGACAGTGACAGTGGCAGAGAGACGGAAAAATAATAAATACTGGAAGATAGTAGAGGTGTTTGTGTTATATAAAGAGCGAAGGAGACAATGGCAGTGTGAGAGAAAGAGAGGGACGTGATGGTTAGTGGAACACAGTTGACAGTGACAGAACAGTGCTAGGAAAAGAGTGAAGGAGACAGAGGCATATGAGGGTGTTGGGCGGGGGCGGGGGGGGGGGGGGGGGGGGAAGAGGAATAAAGAGAAGGAGAAAGTGGAAGTGGGTGAGAGCCAGTGATAATGAGAGTCAGAATATATTCCAACATGCTAGTCCAGGCGGGTGTAAAAATGAGCTTGCGCAAGGGAAAATGATATTGATGATGATATTTGGTTTGTGGGGCGCTCAACTGCGTGGTTATCAGCGCCCGTACAATTTCCCAGCCTTTGCTCAGTCCAATTTCGCCACTTTCCTGGATGATGATGAAACGATGAGGACAACACAAACACCCAGTCATCTCGAGGCAGGTGAAAATCCCTGACCCCGCCGGGAATCGAACCCGGGCCCCCGTGCTCGGGAAGCGAGAACGCTACCGCGAGACCACGAGCGGCGGACGCAAGGGAAAATACTGATCGCAAAAACTGAAGATTTGGCCCTGTCTGACTGTCCCCGGAAGCAGATCTTAGGATCTCTTAATGATGATATTATTTCCTCCTTCTTGCTCTGTAACACATATTTTACAACAGAAACATAAATGAATGATTAAGGGAACTAATAACTACTAAATGATAAATGCTGCGTCTGCTTATAAATTTATTGTAGATTAAAACCCCTTCTTATATATTACAAATGGTTATATATCAATGTAAAATGGACATAGAAAGATGCAAATGAAATTCCTAAGTAATATTACCGACCAATTACCCAAATCTGCCCATTTTTATGGCTACGAGATCCTAATATAAATACCGCGAGGTGACTGATATCATCTGCGGACCAAACACTAGAAGACACTACTTTCAAAGATGCTCTACAGTGGTATGCAACCTCAGTGGAAATAAAACTTAAATGATCATAGCTGTTTAGCTTTATACACCTAATAAGCTGAAGCAATTAGCAATACCTCCGTATGTACGGTGTCCGGTGCGTCAGAGTGATGGTTCTCATACACGTCTGCGACGATGAAAGAACTCCAACCACGAAATAAAAAAACTCATTCAAACACTAGGACGGTAGAAGGAGAAGGCGTACCTCCGACTAGTACACTACTGGCCATTAAAATTGCTACACCACGAAGATGTGCTACACACACGAAATTTAACCGACAGGAAGGAGATGCTGTGATAGGCAAATGATTAGCTTTTCAGAGCATTCACACAAGGTTGGCGCCGGTGGCGACACCTACAACGTGCTGACATGAGGAAAGTTTCCAACCGATTTCTCATACACAAACAGCAGTTGACCGGCGTTGCCTGGTGAAAAGTTGTTGTGATGCCTCGTGTAAGGAGGAGAAATGGATACCATCACGTTTCCGACTTTGATAAAGGTCGGATTGTAGCCTATCGCGATTGCGGTTTATCGTATCGCGACATTGCTGCTCGCGCTGGTCGAGATCCAATGACTGTTAGCAGAATATGGAATCGTTGGGTTCAGGAGGGTAATACGGAACGCCGTGCTGGATCCCAACGGCCTCGTATGACTAGCGGTCGAGATGACAGGCATCTTATCCGCATGGCTGTAACGGATTTTGCAGCCACGTCTCGATCCCTGAGTCAACAGATGGGACGTTTGCAAGACAACAACCGTCTGCACGAACAGTTCGACGACGTTTGCAGCAGCATGGACTATCAGCCCGGAGACTATGGCCGCAGTTACCCTTGACGCTGTATCACAGACAGGAACGCCTGCGATGGTGTACTCAACGACGAACCTGGGTGCACGAATGGCAAAACTTCATTTTTTCGGATGAATCCAGGTTCTGTTTACAGCATCACGATGGTCGCATCCGTGTTTGGCGACATCGTGGTGAACGCACATTGGAGCGCGTATTCGTCATCGCCATACTGGCGTATCACCCGGCGTGATGGTATGGGGTGCCATTAATTACACGTCACGGTCACCTCTTGTTCACATTGACGGCACTTTGAACAGTGGACGTTACATTTCAGATGTGTTTCTACCCGTGGCTCTACCCTTCATTCGATCCCTGCGAAACCCTACATTTGAGCAGGATAATGCACGACCGCATGTTGCAGGTCCTATACGGGCCTTTCTGGATACAGAAAATATTCTTCGACTGCTGCCCTGGCCAGCACATTCTCCAGATCTCTCACCAATTGAAAACGTCTGGTCAATGGTGGTCGAGCACGTGGCTCTTCACAATACGCTAGTCACTACTCTCGATGAACAGTGGTATCGTGTTGAAGGTGCATGGGCTGCTGTACCTGTACACGCCATCCAATCTCTGTTTGACTCAATGCCCAGATGTATCAAGGCCGTTATTACGACCAGAGGCTGTTGTTCTGGATACTGATTTCTCAGGATCTGTGCACCCACACTGCATGAAAATATAATCACATGTCAGTTCTAGTATAATATATTTGTCCAATGAATGCATCTCTTCTTGGTATAGCAATTTTAATGGCCAGTAGTGTATAATCTAATACTGTTTTCTCCTCTCTGTGTTCTACAGACAAGAAACGAGAACTCCGAGCCAGAAGGACGGGATTCAGAGAACGTCTCAACGTGAGTATAGACAGAAGAAGTGCTCTCAATCACTGAACGCTCCGTACTCAACGACGACTCCCTACCCGGAGGCGAAGTCCAGAATCGTATAAGTTCGCAACAGAGCAGTGCCTAACGGTTCTAACTATAAAATCTCCTGAGAGCAAAGGCAAGAATTCCGTCTATACCAACAAAACCTGATACTGAGGGACCGTCAAACACAGGCGCTCAAAACGGAAGACCTCATTCTCTCCACCGCTGGCTTCCCAGGAAAGCTCGCTCCCCTCCCTCGGAACACCAGAAGGCGAATCATATTCTCGAAACCACGGAATATTCTCCCTCTATACAGATTCTTCCGAACGCCGGCCAACCATATTTAAGTCTTTTGTCGTCCAGCGCGGAAAGTTTGTGAGGAAATAAAAATGTTCAAATGTGTGTGAAATCTAATGGGACTTAACTGCTAAGGTCATCAGTCCCTAAGCTTATACATTACTTAACCTAAATTATCCTAAGGACAAACACACACACCCATGCCCGAGGGAGGACTCGAACCTCCACCGGGATCAGCCGCACAGTGCGATCACCGATAATTAGGAATACATACTCGGAAATAACCTAGCCTGCGTGATTTTCGAAGTAACGCCTTTTTGTTACTCTGTGCTGTGTCCAAGATTTTCAAGGTTTCCGGTTAACCTTCCTGCCTAGCTACAAAAGTGGCCAGCCACCACTCTATTGTGCTTTAACTCTCAGGTGCCCCGACCGTCAGGCTAGGGCAACTTCCTCAGCTAAGCAGGACCAACACATCTGTGTGAGTTTTTCCACCCAAGGCCTGAGTTACGCCTGCCGTTTCATTTCCACTGGCGTTCCAACCTCTGCTAGTATAGGCAATCATTCATTACGCCGTTTTGATAACAAAGATACTCCATCACCTTTCATGCAATAAGTGTTAACAATTATTTACAAGGTGCACGTGACAATGTCAGTCTTCTTTAAATATTCATATACAGGGTGGTCCATTGATAGTGACCGGGCCAGATATCTCACGAAATAAGCATCAAACGAAAAAACTACAAAAAACGAAACTCGTCTAGCTTGAAGGGGGAAACCAGATGGCGCTATGGCTGGCCGCTAGATGGCGCTGCCATAGGACAAACGGATATCAACTGCGTTTTTTTAAATAGGAACCCCCATTTTTATTACATATTCGTGTAGTACGTAAAGAAATATGAATGTTTTAGTTGGACCACTTTTTTCGCTTTGTGATAGATGGCGCTGTTATAGTCACAAACATATAAGTACGTGGTATCACGTAACATTCCGCCAGTGCGGACGGTATTTGCTTCGTGATACATTACCCGTGTTAAAATGGACCGTATACCAATTGCGGAAAAGGTCGATATCATGTTGATGTATGGCTGTTGTGATGAAAATGCCCAACGGGCGTGTGCTATGTATGCTGCACGGTATCCTGGATGACATCATCCAAGTGTCGGGACCGTTCGCCGGATAGTTACGTTATTTAAGGAAACAGGAAGTGTTCAGCCACATGTGAAACGTCAACTACGTCCTGCAACTAATTATGATGCCCAAGTAGGTGTTTTAGTTGCCGTCGCGGCTAATCCGCACATCAGTAGCAGACAAATTGCGCGAGAATCGGGAATCTCAAAAACGTCGGTGTTGAGAATGCTACATCAACATCGACTGCGTCCGTACCATATTTCTATGCCCCGGGAATTGCGTGGCGACGACTTCACCAACAGCGGTAATGTAAACCGGCATAATATGCAGTATTGGGCAACGCAAAATCCACGATGGCTGGGAGATGTGGAACATCAGCGACCTTGGCGAGTTTATGTATGGTGCGGCATTATAGGATGAAGAATAATTGGCCCCCATTTCATCGATGGCAATCTAAATGGTGCAATGTATGTTGATTTCCTACGTAATGTTCTACCGATGTTACTACAAGATGTTTCACAGCGATGTACTTCCAACAGGATGGATGTCCGGCACATACCTCGCGTGCGGTTGAAGCGGTAGTGAATAGCATATTTCATGACAGTTGGATTGGTCGTCGAAGCAGCATACCGGATCTTATATCCCCGGATTTCTTTCTGTGGAGAAAGTTGAAGGATATTTGCTATCGTGATACACCGACAACGCCTGACAACATCAGCCAGCGCATTGTCAATGCATGTGCGAACAGTACGGAAGGCGAACTACTCGCTGTTGAGAGGAATGTCCTTACACGTATTGCCAAATGCAATGAGGTTGGCCGGCCGGAGTGGCCGTGCGGTTCTAGGCGCTGCAGTCTGGAACCGGGCGACCGCTACGGTCGCAGGTTCGAATCCTGCCTCGGGCATGGATGTGTGTCGTGTCCTTAGGTTAGTTAGGTTTAATTAGTTCTAAGTTCTAGGCGACTGATGACCTCAGAAGTTAAGACGCATAGTGCTCAGAGCCATTTTGCAATGAGGTTGACGGACATCATTTTGAGCATTTATTGCATTAATGTGGTATTTAAAGGTAATCACGTGCATGGGGGCTCAATTAAAATAAATATGAATGCAAATATTTTTAGTAGCTGTATGTCCGATTACGCAAGTCTCGTAAACGGCTGGCCCTGACTAGTTTTAGTACGCAATCTGACTGCTTAGAATGACAACAAAGAATGTAAGAAAATTTTCGTTAACACAGTTAATTAATTAAGTCCCCAGCAACTATAAAACCTACGAAACCAACAAAGCACAAGTGTAGCTGTTCTGTATGTGGTAGTATGACTCAACGCACATCTGGCACGGTTCTTCTTCAACAAGACAAGAATTTTTAAATAGCAATTATACTGACGTGATAAAAGAAAATTACAAATACCATAATTGTGCTAGAAAACCAAAATTACACTCTAATACAAGAACACAAGCCAGATGCTTTGTTGACTGAACCTGTAATGACACATTATTCAGGACACACAAATAAATAAACAACATAATATTTATTATCTTCATATATATTGACGAAAAGCACTCTGACCATTACAATATCTCCATTGGAATAACATCTGTTATCTCTCCCATCAAACCACTGCATAAAACATGGAGCCGGCCGAAGTGGCCGCGCGGTTCTGGCGCTGCAGTCTGGAACCGCGAGACCGCTACGGTCGCAGGTTCGAATCCTGCCTCGGGCGTGGATGTGTGTGATGTCCTTAGGTTAGTTAGGTTTAACTAGTTCTAAGTTCTAGGGGACTAATGACCTCAGCAGTTGAGTCCCATAGTGCTCAGAGCCATTTGAACCATTTTTAGCCATAAAACATGGAACAACACTCTCCACTACCACATCTCACTCTGACTTCACGACAAGCAGTGTCCACCACAACTTCTCGGCAAGCACTGCTTGCCGCTACGTCTCAATAATCACTGCCAGTGGAGGCGGCGGAACAATACTCTCTGGCGCGATATTTGGCGCTGTGGCTCAGTGTAGCCACCTTTCATATGCCCTTCCTCCACGGGCTAGAATTTGATGGTATTTTTGCCAGCATTGTGGTGAAAATACCACCAAATTCGTCAAAAAAAAAAATACAGACAAAAATAAAAGATAATATTAATACGTAAATATCATATAACTAGATAAAATTTTGGCTTTGCACTGACCTTTCAATAGCCTAATATATAAAATACACTAAGCAATACAAATTCTTTCATACATGTGACTTTACATAATAGTTTACACAAGTATTATGTGGTTAAACAGTTCAATCAATAGCGTCAGCAATGACGAATATGTATAGGTAAGAGTCTCATAACTTTTCACAAACAGTAATACACAAAAAATCAGTTTATACAAATATTCACATAAAATGTTTACACAACAAGTGGTTGACAGGTCCAGCAATAGCACCCAGCAATGTTGAGTAGGTGCAGACTCCAACAGGTGACATCATTTCAGTAGAAGCAGTCCATCAGTGGCACCCAGCATTGTGGAACAGGTGCAGACTCCAACAGGTGACATCATTTCAGTAGAAGCAGTCCATCAGTGGCACCCAGCATTGTGGAACAGGTGCAGACTCCAACAGGTGACATCATTTCAGTAGAAGCAGTCCATCAGTGGCACCCAGTAATGTTGAGTAGGTGCAGACTCCAACAGGTGACATCATTTCAGTAGAAGCAGTCCATCAGTGGCACCCAGCATTGTGGAACAGGTGCAGACTCCAACAGGTGACATCATTTCAGTAGAAGCAGTCCATCAGTGGCACCCAGCATTGTGGAACAGGTGCAGACTCCAACAGGTGACATCATTTCAGTAGAAGCAGTCCATCAGTGGCACCCAGCATTGTGGAACAGGTGCAGACTCCAACAGGTGACATCATTTCAGTAGAAGCAGTCCATCAGTGGCACCCAGTAATGTTGAGTAGGTGCAGACACCAAGAAGTGATTTCATTTCAGTAGAAGCAATCCATCAGTGGCACCCAGCAATGTTGAACAGGTGCTACAGCAACAAGTGACACCATTTCAGTAGAAGCAGTTCCATCAGTGGCACCCAGCAATGTTGAACAGGTGCAGACACCAACAAGTGACATTATTTCAATAGATGCAGTCCATCAGTGGCACCCAGTAATGTTGAACAGGTGCAGACACCAACAGGTGACATCATCTCAGTAGAAACAGTCCATCAGTGGCACCCAACAATGTTGAACAGGTGTTACAGCAACAAGTGACATTATTTCAATAGATGCAGTCATCAGTGGCACCCAGCAATGTTGAACAGGTGCAGACAGCAACAAGTGACATCATTTCAGTAGAAGCAGTCCATCAGTGGCACCCAGCAATGTTGAGCAGGTGCAGACACCAAGAAGTGACTTCATTTCAGTAGATGCAGTCCATCAGTGGCACCCAGCAATGTTGAACAGGTGCTACAGCAACAAGTGACACCATTTCAGTAGAAGCAGTTCCATCAGTGGCACCCAGCAATGTTGAACAGGTGCAGACACCAACAAGTGACATTATTTCAATAGATGCAGTCCATCAGTGGCACCCAGTAATGTTGAACAGGTGCAGACACCAACAAGTGACATCATCTCAGTAGAAACAGTCCATCAGTGGCACCCAACAACGTTGAACAGGTGCTACAGCAACAAGTGACATTATTTCAATAGATGCAGTCATCAGTGGCACCCAGCAATGTTGAGCAGGTGCAGACATCAGTCCATAATATTCACTATCACTAATCACACTGTTGATCAGAGTTTATCAGCAGAAATGAAACATGTCCTAGTGGCACCAATCCCGTAGAAAAAGTACAAGTAACAGTCCATAATATTCACTATCACTAATTAGACAGTTCATCAGCAGTAATTAAACATTTCCAGGTGGCACCCATTATGTTGAACAAGTGCAGGTAACAGTCCATAATATTCACTATCACTAATCAGACAGTTCATCAGCAGAAATTAAACATTTCTAAGTGTCACACATCAATTTGAACAGGTGCAGGTGTGAACAACAGTTTGAATGCACACACAATTGCTTTTACAAAATTATTATCAATGCTCTTACACTAAACATACAAATCATAACAAACACACAAATGATGTCAGAGAATTGTCATATTACTATTACAAATACACAAACATCAGTAAACCTATAATGTTTATGGGTGTCAGTGCAAGCCACTACAAACAAATAAAATAATATTGAGGAGATAGGTGGGTAGGATTAGGAAAGGAAAACACACCAAACACACTCACTCATCTTTCATCCACATTAAGTACTACTGTGTAATTGACTAGTGTTAACTGTGTAAATCCACTTCTGTCAAAATTTCATGTTCATCATGTGTATCAAGTAATAGTGGCAGCAATGTATAACAGTCAATAATAGTTAAGTCAACGTCATAGTCATCATGTCAAGACCAATGTTTGCCAAGCCACATCAAAATGTACGGTTGCTGAACAACTGTCAGTGTGCCAAGATATGCAATGCTTCCTCTCTCCAAAAAAAAAAGTACATACTGCTTAGTGATTTAACAAAGTGTGTGTAGACAATCTTCCTTCCATTTTAGTGTTCTAGTCTGCTATCTTCATCCTCCTTGTTCCATATAGACCAACAAAAAAAAAAAAAAAAAAAATTATGCACCTCACTTATTTTACCTCTTATACACCAAAACTCCAATCAACTTCATATAATCTCAATACCTCAATAATACCTCTTCAATACGTCGATACATATAAACCTTATTGCCAGTATCATTTCACTTCCATAACAACTCTTTCCTCTACTCAGTCTCCTCGAACAAGTACAGATAAAATCCTAATGCAAACCTCCTCATCCCATACAATCCGAAGACACACTGCCAACACACAACCTCTGTGTAATCCATCTGACCAAAATCTTCTACTCATTATGAATTAAAAACAAAGAATGCATACATGACCTCTAACAGACTTAGTTCGAATAACTCTCAGTAATTAAGTACGATTGCGGAGTGTGAATGATCCTAATATTTCACAGTGTGTACACCACTTCAAGAATTATGGCAAACAGAAGCAAACATGTGGAGTATTTCTTGTGTCAAGTGTCACTTCCTATTTCAATTGCTCACGAAAAATGCAGTGTAATAACTGTGTTGGTATGTCATGTCGTTAGATTCCTTCCTATTGGCATACATTTATACAGCTTTCATAAAACCTCCAGCTCATGTGACTTCTATGAAGTTCCTTGTACTAATGTCATTCGTCGAATTATAGCAGTTCATTTTCTTATCTTAAAAATATAAAGCACTGAGCGTAAGCAAAACAAGCAATAGCGAGTAAATATACCAGTAGAGAACAGAATGTCAACAAGTGGATGCAGCACAAATCTTACAACGAGGCTCTGCCGAGCAAACAATCTGTAACTAATACCATAGTGTAACCTAAACTCTATGTTCATACACAGTATAACAGCATTTCTATATACAAAATTAAAGAGTAGTTGTGACAACAAACAGAAATGTATAAATATGCAATCCATACGCATAGCAGCAAACATATCTTACGTAATAAACAGGTCATCAGCATCGTGTAACCGTAAGCAAATAAATGTTCATATGTAATCTTAATAAATAAACATGAAGGCGCAAGCAAATAAGTAAACATGAAGGCGCAAGCAGATAAATCACAAAGTATAACTTACATACCTAACCACATCAGCACAATTAATCAGGTGACAATTATAATTTAAATAAATAGGCACAGCAGGCACATAATTAAAAAATATGACATCAGTGAAAAAGCAGTGCAGCCAAGCGATGCATAATATACACAAGTTACAACTCAGTTCATTAATAATCATTGTCAAAATCAGTTAACGTACGCAAGCACGTCGCTTCACAAGTAAATTCATAGAACATGAAATTTAGCACAAAGTATGAATCACGTAATCGCGAGCAGCAAATTACGTCTAAAGTACGTACCTAAGTGGAAATATGTTACCTGAAAAATAAACTCAATTAATAGTTACCTTTTTTAGTTTATTAGTTTCTTCTTGGAAATTACATTCTTCCTGAAAATTTCTCGATAGCAAGTCGTCTTAACTTCGGAGACACACAGAATTTACCTGAAGTTCTTAAATATCTTATAGAACCGTATCCTGAAAAATACTGAACGTTAGTAACATAATTTATCAAGTCATTATAGCTTTATACTGATTTTATTCGGAGAAAGACTGTGTATTTGTTTACGGCTGTCAGTGCATTCGCACTGAGCGCTCGATCAGCTGTAGGCGCGAGACGTAGGAAGTGATTGTTTGCGGTCAACGACTGCCTTGTGCGGCGCGCAGACTTGACTGTTGCTTTGAGTATGTGCCGCCGCCAAAACACAGCGCGGTGTCCTTGTACTCTCCGCATGTTTACATGTAGCTGTTAGTTTCTCACAAGTATGTCATTCTACAAAAATTTTTCAAAAGTATATCATTCCACAAAAATTTTAACGTTAGATATATGATGTATTCCCTTACAGCGTCGTGATTTAAGAGTTTCTACTTCTACAGTGTTATCATGAATAATTTTGCGAATTCTATATGGGCCGTTATAAAGCAGAAAAAATTTGCGACACAAGCCTTTTCCTTTGTGAGACAATCGATGAGACTTAATTAACACCTTCTGACCAACTGACAAGAATTTTAAACGACCAGGATGCTTAGCTGATTTCTCTCTTCTAGCAGCCGCAGATGCAATATTTTGTAGAGCCAGGTTGACAACTTCAGAATGCCGCAGTTTCCGTGTAGGCGGAAAAGGAACGATTTCAGATATGCGATTTGTCGGTGCTTTGTTTTTTAATATCAGTATAGGCAGTAAAGAAGTTGAGTCATTAGGAAGTTCATTCAGAATGTTTTGCAAAATATGAAGATACTGATCCCACGCTTTGTGATTCTGATGACAATAAAGACGACACAATTTATTGATTTCCTTCATCCATCTCTCTGAAGCGTTAGATTGAGGGTGAAAAAGTGAAATGAAGATTGGTTTAAATTTACGACGCCATAGAGTATGAACCCAAATTTTAGAACGAAACTGTGATCCATTATCTGATATAACCTTATCAACATGACCAACTTCTTTAAGAAAATGGTTAATGAAAGCATTAGATACTGAACGAGCTGTTGCTTTGCGTAACGGTGTAAAACACACATATTTTGATGTCAACTCACGAAAATGTACGCAAAACCATTAGTAGATCGAACCACTGGACCGAACAAATCAACTGCAGCCATGTCCTTTAATTTTGCTGGAATGATAGGAAACAACGGTGCTCTGTGAGAAACTGTCGGCGGCTTAGCCTTTTGACATAATTTGCATTTGGCAAGAGCAAATCGAATACGTTTTTCCATATTATTGAAGTAGCAATTTTCTCGTGATTTATGAAAGCATTTTCTGGGACCAAAGTGTGCATAACTGAAATGCGTATACCAAATCAGTTTATTAACCCACTCATCAGGAATACAAACTAACCAAACAGAGTTGTCGACCGATTTTCGTTTAAAAAGAACTTTCCAGATAGGTCGCAAAAACGAGGTGTGGCCAAATCGTCCAATTTAACAAAGCGTCTAAGAAAATTACAGACACCAAGGAAACTACGAACATCACGTTTTGTGGTAGGAACAGCATAATTACGAATAGCGTCTAATTTTTCTGGGTCAGGAAGAATACCTTCTGTAGAAATAATGTGACCGAGAAATTTCACCTGAGAAAGACCAAATTCAGATTTTTCTAAGTTGACTGTAATGCCAACTCTTGCAAAGATACGTAATAATGAATCCAAAATTTTGTTGTGCTCACTCCAAGAACGTTTAGCAATAAGAATGTCGTCAACATATGAAGTAATGTTGTCACGAAGATAAACAGGTAAAATTTCATTTAAGCTACGAATGAATGCTGCTGAAGATACAGTAAGTCCAAACGGTAATTTCCGAAATCACTTTTAGGTAAAATAGTCATATCAGGTTATTGTTTACTTACTCTCTAGATAGATTGATAGTTGAAGAGTTGTTTTGACAGATGCAAAGAATAGTGAAAGAGTAGGCAGCGGTGCAGAAAACTAAAAGAGAAATAGCACCACTACAGCTCGAGGCCCTATGCTCGCTACGGCACATATTCACTTAGAGTAGTGAATCCCCTGAGGACTTTAATAGCTGCACATTAATTTCAGTTTGTGACTTAGTGGCACATTTGGCGGAAGTACGTACGTAAATTGATCTAACCATGAACATGGATGTATGTCATTCTTAGATTTGCGAAAGATCTTAAATTTCCGAACAGTTAAGAAGTGTTTATAGTCAAAGTTTTCGCCTCGTGGCGACAAAGACCTACCGCGTCTGTCCCAGTCCCAATGTCGATTATTGTCAAGTTCGCGCGCCTGGCGCTCTCTTGTTGCATCTCGTAAATGAAATAAATTACTTTCTTCAAAACCCGCTGCTATCGGTGATTCCAAATTTCTTCTACCGTCCTTTCCTACGATTTTGCTTTCAATTTGTTTGAGTTGCTTTTCTAATGCCTCCACTTCCCTTTTAACGCGTTCATTAAATTTTCCCTGATTTTCAACATGCTTATTTATGTTCTGGTACTCTTCGGTTTCTGCAAATGGCAATGGTGCTGTATCATCTGAATCTCTGTCCCCATTTAAACTAAGATTTGTCAATTTATCTGAAATCTCCTCAACTCTTTCCGATAAATCACCTATTTGTTCTTTCTGTTTATTTGCGTCTTCCGTAAGTGTCGCGACTCGGGTTTCAGTATTGACACATTTGGTAGTTAACTGTTCATATTGTTGTGTTAGATTATTTATTCTGTCATTTGGTACGGATTCCTCGATTCTCTCAAATATTTCTTCCTTATCTTTTGCACATTGTAAATTTAACTCTGAAAATTTCTGTAGTATCACGCGATCTCTTTCTTCCTGTTCTCTATCCTGTTCCCTTTGTCTAATCTCTACTGCAACTAATCTATTATTGTGAGCATTCAAAATCGGTTGTACTTCTTCTCTGATTTCTTTCTTTAATTCATCTTTCATATTTTTGAAACATGTCCCTATTCGTGAATCTAACCGTGTTTCCAAAGTTCCCGTCTCTGTTTTTAATTCAGATCCTAACTGTGATCCAAGTGAGTCTAACCGTGTTTCCATTGTTCCCATTTCTGTTTTAATTGTCCCTATCTCTGTTTTTAATTCAGATCGCAAAGTTCCCATATCTGTTTTAATTGTTCCTATTTGTGATTCTAACCGAGATCCCAAATTTAATATTGCACTCATCAACTGCTCCGTGTTAAGTTGTTCGAAATTCTTTTCGCTCCTAACATTTCCCACAAAACTAACTTCCTTCTGCATAGCCATAAAGCTATCTGTGTTCGATACTGTTTCAGAATCTTCTATCGTTAATCTCGTATTCTGTGAATTTTCTGATTGAGAAAAATTTTGAAATGGTTCCGGACTATTTTCCCCACTTATTAAATTGTTTTCCACTTCATTATTCATCATACTGTTCTCCTGTGTTGGCGAGTTCGCCATGTCAACAATTTCGTCATTCTGACTATCCATCATTTTTGCCTTTTTCATCGATCGCGTAATCATTTACAAAACATACAAAACTCGTCACTATATGAAAATTACACACAATGACACTTTATCACCAACAATATCAATCACACGAAATGCTTCCTTCAAACACGATTAACGAACAATAGAAGAATGACAATCACCAATCTACACATGCAAAATAGACTACAATTACTGAACTACAGATTACTACAACAATACTACTGTCTACTATTTTTGCAATCAGAAGAATTCCAAGGGACGATCCGAAGCAGCGGTCGTCACGTGCATGGGGGCTTTTTTATAATAAAGATATAAGAATGCAATGCAAATACTTTTTAATTTTCTGTCGCTGTAAGTCCGATTACGCTGTTTCGTAAACGGCTGGCCCTGACTAGTTCTTGTACGCAACCTGACTGCATGTAACAACCACAAAGAATGAAATGAAAATTTCAGTTAATACAATTAATTAATTAAGTCCCCAGCAACTATAAAACCTACGAAACCAACAAAGCACAAGTGTAGCTGTTCTGTATGTGGTAGTATGACTCAACGCACATCTGGCACGGTTCTTCTTCAACAAGACAAGAATTTTTAAATAGCAATTATACTGACGTGATAAAAGAAAATTACAAATACCATAATTGTGCTAGAAAACCAAAATTACACTCTAATACAAGAACACAAGCCAGATGCTTTGTTGACTGAACCTGTAATGACACATTATTCAGGACACACAAATAAATAAACAATATAATATTTATTACCTTCATATATATTGACGAAAAGCACTCTGACCATTACAATATCTCCATTGGAATAACATCTGCTATCTCTCCCATCAAACCACTGCATAAAACATGGAACAACACTCTCCACTACCACATCTCACTCTGACTTTACGACAAGCAGTGTCCACCACAACTTCTCGGCAAGCACTGCTTGCCGCTACGTCTCAATAATCACTGCCAGTGGAGGCGGCGGAACAATACTCTCTGGCGCGATTTTTGGCGCTGTGGCTCAGTGTAGCCACCTTTCAGTTGTAACAGCATGTGTTCTCAGAAATGATAAGTTCACAAACGTACATGTATCACATTGGAACAACCGAAAATTATAGAAGAGACCGAAAGATGACAACAGTAAGCACGTTAAAAAGGATGTAGGCTTCAGTAGTTATTCGGGGATGAAGAGGCTCGCACACTGTAGAGTAGTAGACTAACCAATCTTCGGAATGTAGAGCACGACAGCAACAACAACAAATTATTGTCACTGACGTAGGATTCAAAAATATCAACACTGAAACAATGCACTGAGTAAAGAGAAGTGAAACAAGAAAATATTGCTATTCACCTAAGAGTGAATTTTTTCTGGTCCTCAGTATATATAAGGTAAGGAAGCTGGTGAAAATGTAGAAGCACCTGCCATTGCACATCCACTGCTGAATAAATGACTTCTCTAGATTTTTCCGTGCATTACGATCTTGATCCTAACGCTTACGTATTGTTCACGCATGTTTCCTAAAGCCATCCGCTCTCCATAGATTAGGTAATCTTTTCAGTCTTTTCTAATCTTTTGGAAACCAGTAAATAACTTCGCCCGTTTACATATATGGAACGGCTCTCTTTCATTGCAGGGTTCTACTGCATTCGGCTTGCTGACCCATTTGATCCTCTTCCTGTCTTTTCCCTCGTACCATTCTCCGTTTCTTGCGGCCAACGGCCTTGCCGCTGTGGTAACACCGGTTCCGTCAGATAACCAAAGTTAAGCGCTGTGGGGCTGGGCTAGCACTTGGATGGATGACCATCCGGTCTGGCGAGCGCTGTTGGCAAGCGGGGTGCACTCAGCCCTTGTGAGCAAACTGAGGAGCTACCTGATTGAGAAGTAGCGGCTCCGGTTTCGGCAACTGACACGGCCGGGAGAGCTGTGTACTGACCACATCACTCTCCATAGTCGCATCCAGATAAGTCTGTGGTCTGAGGATGACCCGGCGGCCGGTCGGCTCCGTTGGGCCTTCATGGCCTGTTCGGGCGCCGTTTAGTTTTAATCCTCCATTTCTTTTTGAATAAGACGGAGTTTTCCACAGCTTTTCGCATGAAAAGTCCATTTTTGCTGCCACAAGTAAAAACTCGTAATCGACACTTTTTTTAGGCTCATTGGAGGCTTTATTTTGAGAATCTTATTTAGTTCAGCAGCAACTCTACAGAGCATTTTGATCTATTGTTGTGTGTGTGTGTGTGTGTGTGTGTGTGTGTGTGTGTATCTCTGTGCGTGTGTGTGTGTATCTGTGTGTGTGTGTGTTTGTGTATCCAGCTGATGTCTGCAACCGCCGTGCATATAAAAACATATCTACTGCTTCTATGACTTCACTGTCAATTTGTAACGATTTTTTTTCGATGAATTGATTGTACATTATTTTTGTGCTAATACAAATTAATTGACTTTCAGAACTACTTCCAAAGTTTCTCTATCAATTTCCTCCTTCTGTTGTTCAAATTTATCCTCGTAGGGGACAAACAGTGCAGTATCATCAGCAGAACCATTGCTACTTACTGGATATACACACTGATGAACCAAAACATTACGACCAATGCCCACCGCAAGGTTGTATGCTGCCTGGTGGTGCTTGGGGCAGGTGTTGGGGTAACAGAAATACAGGGCTATTACAAATGATTGAAGCGATTTCATAAATTCACTGTAGCTCCATTCATTGACATATGGTCACGACACACTACAGATACGTAGAAAAACTCATAAAGTTTTGTTCGGCTGAAGCCGCACTTCAGGTTTCTGCCGCCAGAGCGCTCGAGAGCGCAGTGAGACAAAATGGCGACAGGAGCCGAGAAAGCGTATGTCGTGCTTGAAATGCACTCACATCAGTCAGTCATAACAGTGCAACTACACTTCAGGACGAAGTTCAACAAAGATCCACCAACTGCTAACTCCGTTCGGCGATGGTATGTGCAGTTTAAAGCTTCTGGGTGCCTCTGTAAGGGGAAATCAACGGGTCGGCCTGCAGTGAGCGAAGAAACGGTTGAACGCGTGCGGGCAAGTTTCACGCATAGTGATGTGAAAGATTCAGTGTTTAAACCTCCTCTACCAAGAAACGTGCCAGAACTGCGAGCTCGCATCAACGATGCTTTCGAACTAATTGATGGGGACATGCTGCGCCGAGTGTGGGAGGAACTTGATTATCGGCTTGATGTCTGCCGAATCACTAAAGGGGCACATATCGAACATTTGTGAATGCCTAAAAAAACTTTTTGAGTTTTTGTATGTGTGTGCAAACCATTGTGAAAATATCTCAAATAATAAAGTTATTGTAGAGCTGTGAAATCGCTTCAATCATTTGTAATAACCCTGTATATGACCCCAGCAGAGACGAATGGGGAATTATTTTGACGAAAGCCAGACTTATGTGGCTCAGTGCCTGGGAGCAAGCATCTCGGAAGTGGCGAAGCTGTTCGCTTGCTACTGTCGCGAGCGTCTGTGGGAAGTGGTTGAAGAATGCTGACACCATGAGCAGTTGACACGAAACTGGACGTCCATACCTCACCACAGAACTTAGGGATCAGAGGCTTGCCCGCTCTCTAATGCGGGGAAGGCGGCGACCTGTGGCAGATTTGACGATAGAGTACAGTGCAGGCGCAGGCACGAGTGCTTTGCAGAAAAGCGCTCAGCGCACAGTGTTGAACTTAATTTTCCGCAGGAGAGGACAGCTACGTGATCCCACGTTGACTCAAAAACATCGTCAATTACACACGTCAAAAAAAGTTTCACATCGTCTCTGTTCCGAGAGATTCGAAAACTGTACAGAAAATTGGAATAGAGATCAACATAAACATTATTTCCGCCCTGTTTATTGTTCAAGAAAACCAAACTTTGCATGTTGTACCACCATACAGCGAGACCTTCAGAGGCTGTGGTCCAGGTTGCTGTAGACACCGGTACCTCTAATACCCAGTAGAACGTCCTCTCGCTTTGATGCATTCCTGTATTCGTCGTGACACACTATCTATAAGTTCTTCAAGGCACTGTTGATCCAGATTGTCCCAATCCTCAACGGCTGTTCGGCATAGATCCCTCGGAGTGGATGGTGGGTCACGTCGTGCATAACAGGTCCTTTTCAATCTATCCCAGGCATGTTCGATAGGGTTCATGTCTGGAGAACATGCTGGCCACTCTAGTCGAGCGATGTCGTTATCCTGAAGGAAGTCATTCAGAAGACATGCACGATGGGGGCGGGAACTCTCGTCCATAAAGACGAATTCCTCGCGAATATGCTGCCGATATGATTGCTCTATCGGTCGGAGGATGGCATTCACGTATCCCACAGCTGTTACGGCGCCTTCCATGACCACCAGCGGCGTACGTCGGCCCCACATAATGCCACCCCAAAACAGCGGGGAATCTTCACCTTGCTACACTCACTATATAGTGTGTCTAAGGCGTTCAGCCTGAACGGGTTGCCTCCAAACACGTCTCCGACGATTGTCTGGTTGAAGACACGCATCGGTGAAGAGAACGTGATGCCAATCCTGAGCGGTCCGTTCGGCATGTTGTTGGGCCCGTCTATACCGTGCTGCATGGTGTCGTGGTTGCAAAGACGGACCTCGCCATGGACGGCGGGAGTGAAGTTACGCATCATGCAGCCTATTGCGTACAGTTTGAATCGTATCACGTCGTTAAGTGACTGCACGGAAAGCATTATTCAACATGGTGGCGTTGCTGTCAGGGTTCCCCCGAGCCATAATCCGTAGGTAGCGGTCATCCACTGCATAAGTAGCCCTTGGCTGGCCTGAGCGAGGCATGTCATCGACAGTTCCTGTCTCTCTGTATCTCCTCCATGTCCCAGCAGCAAGGCTTTGGTACACTCCGAGACGCTTCGACACTTCCCTTGTTGAGAGCCCTTCCTGGCACAAAGTAACAATGCGGACGCGATCGAACCGCGGTATTGACCGTCTGGGCATGGGTGAACTACAGAAAACACCTGTGTATGGCATGGGTGAACTACAGAAAACACCTGTGTATCTCCTTCCTGGTGGAATGACTGGAACTGATCGGCTGTCGGACCCCCTCCATCTAATAGGCGTTGCTCATGCATGTTTGCTTACATCTTTGGGTGGGTTTAGTGACATCTCTGAACAGTCAAAGGAACAGTGATACAATATCCACAGTCAACGTTTATTTTCCGGAGTTCTGGGAACCGGGGTGATGCAAAAGTTTTTTTGATGTTTGTATAATTACAGTGGTCACAGAATCATCGAGATTGGACCGCGGTTGAATGAAATCGTGTAGTGGGGCAGATCAATCCCGTTTATTGTTAAACCAGGTCGACGGTCGTGTCCAGATACGCCGTCATCTAGGCGGACGGCTGCTCCAAACATGCAGCGTGCCACGGACACAGGCCGATGAGAGCAGTATTATGTTATGGGGGACATTCACCCGGAATTCCATGGAACCTGCGTTAGTCACCGAAGGCACCATGACAGCTGTGGGCTGCGTGAACGTTATAAGGTACCACCCGTAACCCCTTATGCTTGATGTCTTCCTCAACATCAATTGCATCTTCCCTTATTCCTCTCTTATGAGAACCACAGTTTATAGATTGGCAAGAACTGCTGCACAGCCACTCAATACGATTCTGCCCAGTTTCAATAAAGAAATATGTTACATAGTGGCATGTAAGAAACCGAAGCACATTGCAACTGAAGGATTCAATGGACCTTTACAATGACATCACTTTACATATCAGCAGATGACAGTCTTAACTGTTGAAACTGGTCGTGAGGAATAAATAGCACTGAATGCGGTCTCGGCTATTAATAGTTTCTTCAAAGCAAATATAGATCGCTGCTTCCAATCTCCAATTATAGAGGTTTCAGTCAATACTGAGAATATTGATCGTTAATATTTTTAGTATCGACAGGCTCCATCAGGCAGTCAATATATTGACAAACTGAAATTGTTATTGAACGGCCGGCCGCGGTGGTCTAGCGGTTCTGGCGCTGCAGTCCGGAACCGCGGGACTGCTACGGTCGCAGGTTCGAATCCTGCCTCGGGCATGGGTGTGTGTGATGTCCTTAGGTTAGTTAGGTTTAAGTAGTTCTAAGTTCTAGGGGACTTATGACCGAAGATGTTGAGTCCCATAGTGCTCAGAGCCATTTGAACCATTTTTGTTATTGAACGTTTGAGGGTCGCATTTCTTACGTGTAACAGGGAGCAATGCTGGCAGAGGCCGACGTGACGTACGACGGGAACCCGAGATGCTCTGACTACAACTGATTTTATGTGGCTCGCGACTGAACTGGTTCAAATGGTTCTGAGCACTATGTGACTTAACAGCTGAGATCATCAGCCCCTAGAACTCAGAACTACTTACACCCATCTAACCTAAGGACATTACACACATCCATGCCAGAGGGAGGATTCCAAACTGCGACCGTAGTGGTCGCGCGGTTTCAGACTGAACCGCTCGGCCACTGCGGCCGGCTGCGACTGAACTGCTAACCTAACCACATCCTCTTGATGCGCCATGTATCCGATAAAACGGCGGCCAGTAACTTGGAGCAGAACTATTCATCTCGCTAGCTTTATTCGTGGTGACTGAAGGTAAGCTCTACAAGACTCAAAACAGAAATCAGCGCTAAAGTAAAGTGTAATTTCACGCTTTCATTATTTACATGCAACTGTCTTCGCCTTACATGTTATACGCGACACAGGTACGGCACATAGATATAACGTGTAATGTCGAAATGCAGGGAAACTTTTTTGTGTACACCAGTTGCTAGCTGAGGGCAGCTGCGTTGTCCTAAAGAGGACAGGTACCACTCATTTCTGGGTCACCGGAACTTTCCGAAATGAATGAGCAGCAGGAATCAATAATAAATTCAATAACACTATCTTTGAGGAGATCTTTATTATTCCACGCTTCGTCAATTCCTCGCTTCGTATTCCTCACAACGCCCTCCAGTACAATTCGGTGACATTTTCCAGGCTCTGAATAGTCAGTTTCCCAACTCCACTCACAGTAAACATCCTCTCGCTTGCATGCAAATAATTTTATTTGCGTGAAAATGGGGTGATAAGATAGTAGTCTTATGACTACGTCCCCACTTATAAGTTACCTCGTCGATAACGTACTTTGGGAATTGTGGCTTATGAAGCGACACAAGTTCTAATAATTTTACTTTTTTTCAGTGTATCATCCACTGTAACTCTGTGTTGTCGTAACCACTGAATAATGTCTTCCTATCGAGAGGACGTGGTTGGAAAAAAAATTGTTCAAGTGGCTCTGAGCACTATGGGACTTAACATCTGAGGTCATCAGTCCCCTATAACTTAGAACTACTTAAACCTAACTAACCTAAGGACATCACACACATCCATGCCCGAGGCAGGATTCGAACCTGCGACCGTAGCAGTCGCGCGGTTCCGGACTGAAGCGCCTAGAACCGCTCGACCACCGCGGCCGGCCGACATGGTTGGAGTCTTTATCCACTGAAACTGAATACTGCGGTGCATTGTCGAGAATAATTACTGACGGATTTTCGCAATTTAGTAACAACGTATTTTCAAACCAATTTAAAAATGTTTCATTATTTATTTCGTCATATACTCTGACGTTTTCTTGCATCTGAAAAGCAGTTGACAGCCGGGAATAAAGCCTTGATAGGTGCCAGCATGCAAAAGAATAATTCTGCCACCTTCGCCAGGGGGAAGTGCCATACCTTCTCCTTTGTCCTCAACCCAATCTTTCGTAAGAGTGTGATCCGCATTCACCCATGTTTCATTAACCCAAACAATGTCGTCGAAATTAATGTCTTATTCCACTCAAAACTGAGCATCGTGGATCAGCTACGTCTTTTAGTTCCATCAGTATTTGACAGCCTAAAATATTTTTGTATTTAGAACCGATACTCTGCAGAACCAGTTGCAACGACAATTTCCTGCCTTCAAAAAGTTCGGCCTCACGCAATGCCGTTTGAAGCTCATCTAATGCAGGTCAACCTCTGTTATGTTAACACTATTATGCGTGACACAGATCGCTTCTTGTGCGAAAAAATCCAGATTTATTAAGTGTTTCTGAATACTTCTCTTCTTGCTAGGCGCATGAACACAAGAGAATCCTGCTTCACTGCTTTCCTTCTCTTACATTTCTTTACAAATAAGAAGTACGGTCGATTCACTAACCTTAAGCGCAGCTGTGGTTCTTGCAACTACGTTGGAAATCCGTAAGAGAGGTCCTCTATTTTTCGCCCCCCTCTGCTTTGAACCCAATTCCTTGCACGGCTTTCTTTCCTGATGTGTTTGCATCCCGAATCTTGGGTCTGCCCCTTTTCTTTAGCGTTTCATCAGAAATGACTACCACACTAAAGACAACACACGCACAACGATGGTACCTAGAGTTGCTCTCTACTACAACTACGGTTCGGCAGTTTTGGGACAATACATAAATGACGTAGTAAATGCTAAGAATATCCGTAGTATTGGTAGCACTGGTAGGGAAAGAAACACAATTGAATGTGTGAGAGAGCAACGGAGAGCTGAAAACTTTTCTTTTGTTTTTGTTTATTTATTTTTCACATAATTAGAACCGCACATTGCTCAGTGTTAGTCCACTGTGTATTTTATATCCTTACAAAATATAAATTTCATTTTATAAGTAATAAAAGTTAGTTGCTCACGTAAGCTCTGTGCTTTTATGTAAAAAAAGCGATTACTTCTGATGCAAATAGTTCACATGTACAAAAATAAAAAACCTATATACTTATTGTTGTTTTTTGTACTCAGTATAACGCTTTTCATCATGATCAAAGGCAAGAGTTTCCTATTATTATTATTGATTAGTGTGCAAATTCTTTATGAATAACAGAAACAAGTTTTATGTTAGCTCGACGAAGTGGGGAAGTGATGTTTGCTAGGTGTTTGTTTTGTGTGTGCTCTTTTTTTTAATTTCACCTTTTTTCGGGAAATCGTGTTTCATAGCGCTTTATGATAAATTTGTATTTTTTTAAATTCTTACTACAACATCCCTCTGTTTCACATTACAAACCAAAAGATTTCGAATAAAACTTGAATTAAACATTTTACTGTAAATACTGTTTCTTTTTAAGTAAAAAATGGAAAGATAACGATGTAGAAAAAAAGTTCCAAGGCATATGCAACACACTTAACGTACACATAAAACTGTTACGATCTTAACAGATAAATGTTACACGGGAAACTACCGTAGTCGACTCTTACTTACCATAGTCTATGGTAGCTGACGGTAGTTTTATAACTCTAATCGTAAAGAAATACGCATGTTTCATACACAGCACTAGCAAAGCAGCGGAAATGACCTGGCCATTTTTTGTGGGAGTTTGGTAACGCCATACAGGCCAGGGGTGGAGTTGGGCAACTCCAACGCGCGAAATATGAACTATCAAGTAATTTTAATCAGACTATAGGTCGAACGAGCAATAAGGAGAGCTACTTACAAGTCAACCAATGTTTGCATGAATCAACGCTAAAAAAACCGCCCAGATTTGTGGCGGAGTAATTCACGGCTTTTGGATCATAATGCACCTTTTCACACTTCCTTACTTGTGCTGTAAATTTTTGACCAAAACAATACTGTAATAAGTCCCCAGTCTCCATATTAACCAGACATGGAACCTTATGTGTATTTCCGTTCTGAAAATCAAAGAAAATCTTAAAGGACCATTGTCTTTATTTATTTATTTTATTTATTTATTTATTGTTCCGTGGGACCACATTAAGGAGAAGTCCCCATGGTCATGGAACAAGTCAATACATGAAATTATAACATGATTGTAGAAACAGATAAAATGAAATATAAGAAACATATTCAGGCGACACGTCATTAGTTTAAATAAAGAAAATCAAGAATGTAACACTGGAATTTGCTTAATTTTTTAGCTCTTCCAGGAGCTCCACGACAGAATAGAAGGAGTGAGCCATGAGGAAACTCTTCAGTTTAGACTTAAAAGAGTTTGGGCTACTGCTAAGATTTTTGAGTTCTTGTGGTAGCTTATTGAAAATGGATGCAGCACAATACTGCACTGCTTTCTGCACAAGAGTCAAGGAAGTGCATTCCACATGCAGATTTGATTTCTGCCTAGTATTAACTGAGTGAAAGCTGCTAACTCTTGGGAATAAGCTAATATTGCTAACAGCAAACGACATTAAGGAAAATATATACTGTGAGGACAATGTCAGAATTCCCAGACTATTGAACAGGGGTCGACAAGAGGTTCTAGAACTTACACCACACATAGCTCGAACAGCCCGTTTTTGAGCCAAAAATACCCTTTTTGAATCAGAAGAATTACCCTAAAAAATAATACCATATGACATAAGCGTATGAAAATATGCGAAGTAGACTACTTTTCGTGTTGAAATGTCACTTATTTCAGATACTGTTCTAATGGTAAATAAAGCGGCATTTAGTTTCTGAACAAGATCCTGAACATGGGCTTTCCACAACAGCTTACTATCTATCCGTACGCCTAGGAACTTGAACTGTTCCGTCTCGCTTATAACATGCCCATTCTGTCTGATTAAAATATCAGTTCTCGTTGAATTGTGAGTTAGAAACTGTAAAAACTGAGTCTTACTGTGATTTAGCATCACATTATTTTCCACAAGCCACGAACTTATTTCATGAACTACATTATTTGATAATGTTTCAATATTACACACAAGATCCTTCACTACCAAGCTGGTGTCATCAGCAAACAGAAATATTTTTGAATCACCTGTAATACTAGAAGGCATATCATTTATATAAATAAGAAACAGCAGTGGCCCCAGCACCGATCCTTGGGGAACGCCCCATTTAACAGTGCCCCATTGGGACTGAACATCATTACCACTCTCAATATTGCGGAGAATTACCTTCTGCTTTCTGTTCTTAAAGTAAGAGGCAAACCAATTGTAAGCTACTCCCCTTACTCCATAATGTTCCAACTTCTGCAGTAATATTTTGTGGTCGACACAGTCAAAAGCCTTCGTTAAATCAAAGAAAACACCTAACGTTCGCAACCTTTTATTTAATCAGTCCAAAACCTCACAGAGAAAAGAGACTATAGCATTTTCAGTTGTTAAGCCATTTCTAAAACCAAACTGTACATTTGACAGCAAATTATGTGAATTTAAATGCTGCAGTAACCTTGTATATACAACCCTCTCGATAACTTTAGCAAAGACCGATGGCATAGAAATAGGTCTATAATTATCAACATTATCCCTGTCTCCCTTTTTATAAAATGGCTTCACTACCGAGTACTTTAATCGGTCAGGAAACCGACCACTCCTAAAGGAAAAGTTACAGATATGGCTAAGTACTGGGCAAACATACATGGAACAATACTTCAGTATTCTGCTAGATACCCCGTCATATCCATGAGAGTTCTTGGTCTTTAGTGATTTAATTATTAACTCAATCTTCCTCTTGTCAGTATCATGGAGGAGCATTTCAGGTAACAGTCTCGGAACACTTTTTTCTACGAGCGCTATATGATTCCCTGTTGGGACTAGGTTTCTATTTAGTTCACCTGCTATATTCAGAAAGTGATTATTAAATAGTGTACATATATGCGACTTATCAGTAACACGGACATTCCCACTACGCACTGATTCTATATCCTCGACCTGTCTCTGCTGACCAGCCACTTCCTTTACGACTGACCATATGGTTTTAATTTTATCCTGAGACTTAGCTATTCTATTTGCATACCACATACTTTTTGCCATCCTAATAACTTTTTTAAGCACCTTACAATACTGTTTGTAATGGGATGCTGCATTTAGATTTTGACTGTTTCTAACGTTTTGATATAATTGCCACTTTGTTCTACAAGATATTCTTCTACCTTTAGTCAGCCACCCAGGCTGCCTGTTTGTGCTAGTACCCTGTTTTGAACGTTCTAACGGAAAGCAACTTTCAAAGAGCACGAGAAAAGTCTTGAGGAAAGCATTATATTTATCGTCTACTGTATCAGCACTATAAACATCTTGCCACTCTTGTTCCTTAATAAGGTTTACAAAAGTCTCTACAGCAACTGGATCAGCTTTCCTAAAACGTTGGTAACTATATTTAACCTGCGTCGCAGCACAAAAATCTTTTAGACTTAAAATTTGTGCATCATAATCTGAAAGGCCATTCACCATTCTGCTAACAGAATGCCCTTCTAGTAATGACGAATGAACAAAAATATTGTCTATGGTTGTTCTACTGTTCCCTTGCACTCTCGTTGGAAAGAATACGGTTTGCATAAGATTATATGAATTAAGGAGGTCTACCAGCATCCTTTTCCTTGCACAATCACTTATACAATTAATATTGAAGTCACCACATATAACTAACTTCTTGTATTTCCTATAAAGTGAACCAAGAACCTCCTCTAGCTTTAGCAAAAACGTTGTGAAATCGGAGTCTGGGGATCTATAAATAACAACAGTAAGAAGTTTAGCTCCACTAAATGTAACCACACCTGCACAACATTCAAACACCTTTTCAGTGCAGTACTTTGAAACATCAATTGGCTCAAATGGGATATCGTTTTTCACATACATGGCTACTCCCCCACACCGCAAAGAGCTCCTAGAAAAGCTGCCAGCCAACCTGTATCCTGGTAAAGGAAGCCTCTGAATTATCTCCTTATTTAAGAAGTGTTCAGATATACCAATAATTTCAGAGTCAACATCTATAAGTAGTTCACTAACTTTATCTCTAATGCCTTGTATGTGCTTTGTCGAAAGTGGTTTCTTTGTTAGAGAGACTTCCCTTAAGCAGGAATACCTGTCAGCTGACTTCAATCTAAAAAAGGTACAGCTCTAACACCCACAACTACCGGAATTTTCCCATGAGTGATCCCACTACCCCCACCTATGCTGTCACCTATAAGCTTTGCCAACCTCCCCTTTCCATACCTGTTGAGGTGCAGGCCATGTCTAGTGAAACCCGTCCTGCTGATAGACTTCACCGACACCACTGAAATGTGACTCATGCCTTCTGTCATTAGCGCACCCCCAAGTCTCATGTTATTACGCCTGACGGCTGTATTAAGATGAGGCCGATCGTGACGCTGAAACAGTTCCACGAAATGCACATTCGTGTTGCCAGTCTGAGTGGCTTTCAGGCACGAATGAGATTAAAAACACATCACCGAGGGAGCCAAGAGCAATTCCAAAGGTCGAGTTTCAGAAGTGTTTCAGGGAACGGAAAAAGCGCTGGCATTAGTGTATTATACCTAATGAGGACTATTTTGAAGCGGATAACGTTGATGTAGACAATTAAATAAAATTCCTTTAAAAAATTCCCGTTATCGTTTTTAGAAATCTCGTATCCCGCGTAGGGATCCTGAGAATAAGAAAAAATCCGGGTAAGTACAAGTAGGACTCGCACACCGAGGGGTCAGCCGACCGGGATGGCCGAGCGGTTCTAGGCGCTACAGTCTGGAACCGCGCGACCGTTACTTTCGCAGGTTCGCATCCTGCCTCGAGCATGTATGTGTCTGATGTCCTTAGGTTAGTTAGGTTTAAGTAGTTCTAAGTTCTAGGGGACTGATGACCTCAGAGGTTAAGAGCCATTTGAAACATCGCGGGTTCCGCATAAACTTAGTTATGTATACAGATAGTTCACCCATCCTGGGAACCGAGAATTTCGACGATTTTTGCCCGTTATTGACATCGGTAATGGCAAGACATCAAAACATGTGACATAAAGAGCCGTATTTCTTATTGCATTCACTTAGAAGCTTAAAGTTTTTTCACCGCCAATGCCCCGTACACCTTAGTATGCGATTCAAATCTCAACTTCATCCGTCTCCACATTATTGGGAAGATGTCAGACAGACAGACGTATAACAAATGACAAAAGTATATATTTTTCGTATGATATGATTAAAAATTAACAATTTTTGGGAGATTTTCACTTACTTGTACAGTTAAACCTTGCTTCCTGCTACATTTCATAATTCTAGAGCAACGGGAAGTACCCTATAGGTGCTGATGAGTGAGTTTGCGACTATCAAAATACGTAACATAAATGGCAATATCTTTCGATCGTATTGACACAAAGTCTTAAATTTTCTACATCGCCTATGGACCATAGACCTGAACATGTGAAACAAATCTCAATTTGATAAGTCTGCACGTTTCTGAGAAAACGGTGTCTTAACAGCCTTGCAGACAGACAGTGGATGACAAAATAACAAAGGACAAAAAAAAAAGCTATTAAACGGGTCGTCTCTCTCCTGATGTCACATTCGACGCTCTCTGCTCGTGCTCACGTAAATATCTGCAGCGGTGTCGATGAAAATCATACTGAGCATTTCATCTGACGGAAAATCATTAGCGCTATTTTAAAAACATTTGTTTAGAAGCTCGTTTAACGTGAAGTATTATTTATATGTTGTTTTCGTTTTTTAGTACCCAAGTCCTAAAATCAGCCCGGAAATAACGTATGAGACCTTTCATAAGGCTTTACAGACGTAGTGCAGTAAATCAGTATGTTCCCGTTCCCAGAGAATGAAGCGTTTTGTGCAGTTTTTGAAGAAATAGTCCATGATGTTGTATTTGTTAAAATAATCCGTGACAATATATTTTGCTTAACAAATAAATGCAATAACGAAGATTATTTTTTCAGATGCGCCAGAAGCTTCAGTTCTTCCGAATGGGAGAGCAGTGATTGATACAACTGTATGTTAAAACCGTCCACAAGCGGTAAAGTTGATGGAAGTGGGAGGACCGTGCAAACCACACACCAGCTCTGAAACAGACAAAACGGCGCCACTATTTGGAGAAACAAGGATTTGCTGCAAACTGTGACAGCGTTTTGCACGACACACTATGGATTTCAGGTGGTTGTTCACGTTGTCAGTTGCCTTTCTGCATTTAAAACATTGTGGATGTGACTCTACGAGTGTGAGATGATTCTACATTATTATTTTCTTACTTCGTCAATGTTTTGGAGAGGGCCGCTGCTCTTCAACTGTATACTGAATTGATAGAAACTGCTCCAGTTGCTAAGAATTCTATAGCTTACTCGCCGACCGGTGTAGGCTTTTTATATTGAAGCTATTTTCTAGAGGTACCAGAAACTGACATTGTACACGCAACCGAAAGCTTTACATGATAATATAATGACTATTTAGATAATTTATATAACATGAACGAAGGAGTTTTGACATAATAATGTTTAAGTATAAAAAAGAAAAATTCAGCTTACATTGTGGTATGGTGAAACGAAGTAGGTGACTGTTAAAGTTGCGTAGATTTTAAGGACATGTGCCCAACAATACCATAGGAAAACGTAACGAGAACTTAAGCTATATTTTTCTTTTTTCTGTACTTTCGCTGTACACATGTAAACTTAAAAGTTTCTTCACGTCCCATCTACATTTCTTTTATGTGAATTATGTAAATATTCATTGCGCCACCATCTCCAACACCTGGTTACATTTACAGTGTCAGTTCCAGAACACACTAGTAAATGGCTTGAATAACTTAGTCAACAGTTATTTTTTTGTTTTGTTTTTTACATTTCTTTATCTACTTTACCTGGTGAAAAATATCTGAACACTTATTAGTGAACATTAATACGGGATGTATCCACCCTTCGCCTTTGTGACAGCTTGAGCTGTACTGAGGACATTTTGTGTGGTGTCTGAATGTCAGTAGGTGAATAGCAGTCCTTCATCCTCAAGATCCCAAACCAGAGAAACTACTGATATTAGAGTCTATAGCGAATTCGACTCTAATTCATCCTAAAGCTGCAGCGTTCAGATCGTGACTCTGGCCAGAACAGTCCATTTCAAGAATGTAACTGTCTACAAACATTACCTCACAGGAGCTGCCTTATGACAGGATGAACTTTGATCCTGACATAATCATCGTCTCCAAACTACTCCACTGCTGTACGCAGTACACAGGCTGTAAAATGTGTTCATACACTCCTGGAAATTGAAATAAGAACACCGTGAATTCATTGTCCCAGGAAGGGGAAACTTTATTGACATATTCCTGGGGTCAGATATATCACATGATCACACTGACAGAACCACAGGCACATAGACACAGGCAACAGAGCATGCACAATGTCGGCACTAGTACAGTGTATATCCACCTTTCGCAGCAATGCAGGCTGCTATTCTCCCATGGAGACGATCGTAGAGATGCTGGATGTAGTCCTGTGGAACGGCTTGCCATGCCATTTCCACCTGGCGCCTCAGTTGGACCAGCGTTCGTGCTGGACGTGCAGACCGCGTGAGACGACGCTTCATCCAGTCCCAAACATGCTCAATGGGGGACAGATCCGGAGACCTTGCTGGCCAGGGTAGTTGACTTACACCTTCTAGAGCACGTTGGGTGGCACGGGATACATGCGGACGTGCATTGTCCCGTTGGAACAGCAAGTTCCCTTGCCGGTCTAGGAATGGTAGAACGATGGGTTCGATGACGGTTTGGATGTACCGTGCACTATTCAGTGTCCCCTCGACGATCACCAGTGGTGTACGGCCAGTGTAGGAGATCGCTCCCCACACCATGATGCCGGGTGTTGGCCCTGTGTGCCTCGGTCGTATGCAGTCCTGATTGTGGCGCTCACCTGCACGGCTCCAAACACGCATACGACCATCATTGGCACCAAGGCAGAAGCGACTGTCATCGCTGAAGACGACACGTCTCCATTCGTCCCTCCATTCACGCCTGTCGCGACACCACTGGAGGCGGGCTGCACGATGTTGGGGCGTGAGCGGAAGACGGCCTAACGGTGTGCGGGACCGTAGCCCAGCTTCATGGAGACGGTTGCGAATGGTCCTCGCCGATACCCCAGGAGCAACAGTGTCCCTAATTTGCTGGGAAGTGGCGGTGCGGTCCCCTACGGCACTGCGTAGGATCCTACGGTCTTGGCGTGCATCCGTGCGTCGCTGCGGTCCGGTCCCAGGTCGACGGGCACGTGCACCTTCCGCCGACCACTGGCGACAACATCGATGTACTGTGGAGACCTCACGCCCCACGTGTTGAGCAATTCGGCGGTACGTCCACCCGGCCTCCCGCATGCCCACTATACGCCCTCGCTCAAAGTCCGTCAACTGCACATACGGTTCACGTCCACGCTGTCGCGGCATGCTACCAGTGTTAAAGACTGCGATGGAGCTCCGTATGCCACGGCAAACTGGCTGACACTGACGGCGGCGGTGCACAAATGCTGCGCAGCTAGCGCCATTCGACGGCCAACACCGCGGTTCCTGGTGTGTCCGCTGTGCCGTGCGTGTGATCATTGCTTGTACAGCCCTCTCGCAGTGTCCGGAGCAAGTATGGTGGGTCTGACACACCGGTGTCAATGTGTTCATTTTTCCATTTCCAGGAGTGTATTTGTTAAAATAATCCGTGACATTATATTTTGCTTAACAAATAAATGCAATAACGAAGATTATTTTTGCAGATGCGCCAGAAGCTTCAGTTCTTCCGAATGGGAGAGCAGTGATTGATACAACTGTATGTTAAAACCGTCCACAAGCGGTAAAGTTGATGGAAGTGGGAGGACCGTGCAAACCACACACCAGCTCTGAAACAGACAAGACGGCGACACTATTTGGAGAAAAAAGGATTTGCTGCAAACTGTGACAGCGTTTTGCACGACACACTATGGATTTCAGGTGGTTGTTCACGTTGTCAGTTGCCTTTCTGCATTTAAAACATTGTGGATGTTACTCTACGAGTGTGAGATGATTCTACATTATTATTTTCTTACTTCGTCAATGTTTTGGAGAGGGCCGCTGCTCTTCAACTGTATACTGAATTGATAGAAACTGCTCCAGTTGGTAAGAATTCTATAGTTTACTTGCCGACCGGTGTAGGCTTTTTATATTGAAGCTATTTTCTAGAGGTACCAGAAACTGACATTGTACACGCAACCGAAAGCTTTACATGATAATATAATGACTATTTAGATAATTTATATAACATGAACGAAGGAGTTTTGACATAATAATGTTTAAGTATAAAAAAGAAAAATTCAGCTTACATTGTGGTATGGTGAAACGAAGTAGGTGACTGTTAAAGTTGCGTGCCCAACAATAACATAGGAAAACGTAACGAGAACTTAAGCTATATTTTTCTTTTTTCTGTACTTTCGCTGTACACATGTAAACTTAAAAGTTTCTTCACGTCCAATCTACATTTCTTTCATGTGAAGTATGTAAATATTCAATGCGCCACCATCTCCAACGCCTGGTTACATTTACAGTGTCAGTTCCAGAATTCACTAGTAAATGGCTTGAATAACTTAGTCACCAGTTATTTTTTTAGTTTTGTTTTTTACATTTCTTTATCTACTTTACCTGGTGAAAAATATCTGAACACTTGTTAGTGAACATTAATACGGGATGTGTCCACCCTTCGCCTTTGTGACAGCTTGAGCTGTACTGAGGACATTTTCAGTGTGGTGTCTGAATGTCTGTAGGTGAATGGCAGTCCATTCATCCTCAAGATCCCAAACCAAGGAAACTAGTGATATTAGACGCTGGAGTCTATAGCGAATTCGACTCTAATTCGTCCTAAAGCTGAAGCGTTGAGTTCAGATCGTGACTCTGGCCAGAACAGTCCATTTCAGGAATGTAACTGTCTACAAACATTACCTCACAGGAGCTGCCTTATGACAGGATGAACTTTGATCCTGACACAATCATCGTCTCCAAACTACTCCACTGCTGTACGCAGTACACAGGCTGTAAAATGTGTTCATATTCTTCCGCGATTAGCATTTGAGTAAGAGTAATAAGGTGCCACACCCCAACCACGAAAAACACCCCCATACGCTAAAACTACTGAGCCGTGCGTGGCTCGTGTTCATGCCGTTTATTGCTTGGCATCTTGTCATTGCAGTTACGGCATCTCGTTTCTTATTCGATTTACTGGCGTCACTAAGTTGCTAGCTTGCCTGCCCGTGAGTGGCAGCAGCAGGCCTATCGATACGAGTACTGTGGTACTATCTTTGGAGCGACTGCTAGTACTTCTGGGTCGCGTTGTGTAAAGGGGGAGCAGCGAAAGGGCATCAGGGCGGTGTGCTGCCACTGTCAGATTGGGGAGAGGTAGCTGCGAGAGCGACGACTTCGTTGCACACCAAACCCTGGACGTTTAAGTTGAGTGACGAGTTAATTGCTAGCGTAACCTCGACTATTCTGAGATCTCGCCTTTGGTCAGTGGGTTGTTGCTCCCAGGGCCACTGAGCCTGGCGGCAACGAGTGAATTGTTTCCAGGCGGTGAAATATTGCAGCCGTCTTTCTCTATTTGTTATTCATCATTGAATTGAGTATTATTCTTATTAGTGAAGTGCAACCAGCGGTATTTTCCGCCTTGTGGCCGATAATGCCACAGTTACCTGCCTTGGAGGTTAGTGTACTTCTCTGGCAGTGAACCTTTCCTCGACGTGTTGATGCTGTCCGACACTGCGTGTAGTTCGACAGCCTCTTGTATTGTACTGTGCATATTTTTTGGGAGGTCTACCTTGGCTCTCGTGTTTCCTTCGGCCTTGGGTGTTTTCCTGAAGACGTAGTGCTGTCTGTCTCTTCGCCCTTGCCTAAAAATATTCCATCGTTGTACCGGTGATCGAACGTTAGGCGGATTGGTTAGTCGATCGGTCGGCGCTTAAGCTGCCCCTAGTTTGAGTTGCCATCCTGTTACGTGAGTACCACTCTTGGCTGCCTGTCTCACCTTACCTTATGTTTGAGTTACCTTCCCAGGCCGACCCTTGGAACACTGGCTGAGAACCGCTTGTCCTGATTCCTTAGATTGTGATGTTTCTTCAGCTGCGCAATAATTTGACTTCTTTGGTGATTAGGCCTTCAGCCATTTACAGTAAGTTTTTTTTAAGCAAACTTATTTTAAAAGCAAGGAATTTATTTTAAAAGTGCTATTTGGAATTGTTTTCCTGATTCTAATTCAGACTTTCAATGATTGTTATTTGAAATTGTTTGTGGCCTCTAGCCGAGTAATAATTTCACTTCCTTTATAATAAGCCATGTTACAGTTTGTTTTAAAACGAAGTATTTATCTTAATACGCGTTATTTGGAATTGTTCTTCTGACTTCCAATTCAGGCCTTCAGCCGTTTGTTGTTTGAGGTTATTGTTCGTGGCTTTCGGCCCTAAAATTGTGGAATTTTTTTTCTGTGATAAGGTCTTCCGCCGTCATACAAGGTGCATTCAAGTTCTAAGGCCTCCGATTTCGGACTGGAAAGAGATAGAAACATGCGCATTGTTTTAAAATGAGGCCGTATTCATTGTCAATACGTCCCAGAGATGGCAGCACCGTACGGCAGATGGAATTTTACCGCCAGCGGCGAGAATGAGAACTGTTTTAAATACTTAAAATGGCGACGTTTTCCTTACTTGAACAGCGTGCAATCATTCGTTTTCTGAATTTGCGTCGTGTGAAACCAATTGAAATTCATCGACAGTTGAAGAAGACATGTGGCGATGGAGTTATGAATGTGTCGAAAGTGCGTTCGTGGGTGCGACAGTTTAATGAATGCAGAACATCGTGTGACAACAAACCCAAACAACCTCGGGCTCGCACAAGCTGGTCTGACGACATGATTGAGAAAGTGGAGAGAATTGTTTTGGGGGATCTCCGAATGACTGTTGAACATATCACCTCCAGAGCTGGCATTTCTGTGGGTTCTGTGCACACAATCCTGTATGACGACCTGAAAATGCGAAAAGTGTCATCCAGGTGGGTGCCACGAATGTTGACAGAGGACCACACGGCTCCCCGTGTGACATGTTGCCAAGCAATGTTGACGCGCAACGACAGCATGAATGGGACATTCTTTTCTTCGGTTGTGACAATGGATGAGACGTGGATGCCATTTTTCAATCCAGAAACAAAGCGCCAGTCAGCTCAATGGAAGCACACAGATTCACCGCCACCAACAAATTTCGGGTAACCGCCAGTGCTGAAAAAATGATGGTGTCCATGTTCTGGGACAGCGAGGGCGTAATCCTTACCCATTACGTTCCAAAGGGCACTACGGTAACAGGTGCATCCTACGAGATTCTTTTGAAGAACAAATTCCTTCCTGCACTGCAACAAAAACGTCCGGGAAGGGCTGCACGTGTGCTGTTTCACCAAGACAACGCACCCGCACATCGAGCTAACGTTACACAACAGTTTCTTCGTGATAACAACTTTGAAGTTATTCCTCATGCTCCCTACTCACCTGACCTAGCTCCTAGTGACTTTTGGCTTTTTCCAACAATGAAATACACTCTCCGTGGCCTCACATTCACCAGTCGTGCTGCTATTGCCTCAGCGATTTTCCAGTGGTCAAAACAGACTCCTAAAAAAGCCTCCGCCGCTGCCATGGAATCATGGCGTCAGCATTGTGAAAAATGTGTACGTCTGCAGGGCGATTACGTCGAGAAGTAACGCCAGTTTCATCGATTTCGGGTGAGTAGTTAATTAGAAAAAAAATCGGAGGCCTTAGAACTTGAATGCACCTCGTACAGTCAGTTGTGTTTTTTTTAAGAGATTGTTTTAAAATATTAATTTCTGTAAATAAAGTTTACGTTTTTACTGTTCAACCGAGAGTAACTGATTATGGCCCCATCTGCAGTCATAACCTTATCCTGCCCCATCTTGAGAAACCAGCTCTCAACCACCCCTCCATGCTTCATTGTTGGCACTGCACATGATGCAAAATAGCGTTCTCCCAGTATTCCCCAAACACAAACTCTTCCTTTGGATGAACAGGTTATACTGCGATTCATCAATCCAAATCGCTCAATTCCTGTCATCCACCATCCAGTAAAGTCACTCTGTGCACATCGTCAAGCTTCGCTTAACACTACCTAATGAACTGTGTGGATTGTAAGGATCTGCTCGAACATTGTACCCCCTTCTCTTTAGCTTACTTGTCACTGTGCTAGAGAATGGCTGGTATCCCTCTGGAGTTCACGAGTGACTCCTTCCATTCATTTCATGCGTTTTTTTCCAACACCCTGCCCTAGAGTGAGACTAGTTATCACATTTCCGGTACCCATTGCCACTGGCGAGTCTGATGCACTGTCGATACAGCATAGTAAGAGGACCAGTATGCCTCTTGGTGACCTGGATTATTTGGGGCCTACACGATCAGAAATGATGTCCCGTCACAAAAGAGTATGGTCGAGATACGTTTAGTGAAAAAAATACGAGCTTACGGAATATCGGACCAGGTTTGTGATTGGATTCATGATTTCCTAGAAGAAAGAACACAACATGTCATTCTTAACGGTTCAAAATCTGCAGATGTAGAGGTAATTTCGGGAGTACCGCAAGGAAGCGTGATAGGACCTTTATTGTTTACAATATACATAAATGACTTAGTTGACAACATCGGTAGCTCCGTGAGGCAATTTGCAGATGACACGGTTGTCTACAAGAAAGTAGCAACATCAGAAGACTCGTACGTACTCCAGGAAGACCTGCAGAGGATTAATGCATGGTGCGACAGCTGGCAGCTTTCCCTAAACGTAGATAAATGTAATATAATGCGCATACATAGGGGCAGAAATCCATTCCAGTACGATTATGCCATAGGTGGTAAATCATTGGAAGCGGTAACGACCGTAAAATACTTAGGAGTTACTATCCGGAGCGATCTGAAGTGGAATGATCACATAAAACAAATAGTGGGAAAAGCAGGCGCCAGGTTGAGATTCATAGGAAGAATTCTAAGAAAATCCGATTCTTGAGTATTGCTCATCAGTATGGGACCCTTACCAGGTTGGATTAATAGAAGAGATAGACATGATCCAGCGAAAAGCAGCGCGATTCGTCATGGGGACATTTAGTCAGCGCGAGAGCGTTACGGAGATGCTGAACAAGCTCCAGTGGCGGACACTTCAAGAAAGGCGTTACGCAATACGGAGAGGTTTATTATCGAAATTACGAGAGAGCACATTCCGGGAAGAGATGGGCAACATATTACTACCGCCCACATATATCTCGCGTAATGATCACAACGAAAAGATCCGAGAAATTAGAGCAAATACAGAGACTTACAAGCAGTCGTTCTTCCCACGCACAATTCGTGAATGGAACAGGGAAGGGGGGATCAGATAGTGGTACAATAAGTACCCTCCGCCACACACCGTAAGGTGGCTCGCGGAGTATAGATGTAGATGTAGATGTAGAATACCACACACCCCAGCTATGCACTATCTCTCTTCGGCTCCAAAACGTACTCCACGACAGCCATCGACCTGGCCATCTAGCCTACTGTCACTAGACGCCATCTTTGCTAGCTGGTGAGCTATGGGCTGCACCTAGTCCTGATGCTTCTGGGAGCTGAACTGATGCCTTCCAGTTGGGGCCAACTGCTGATTGACTTCAGGACGCCAACCTGGGATCCACAGTTCGCACTTGCACCTCAGTTGCTCGCGATCTGCATCCTGCCCTGTGTGCATGCACTCTGCTGCTGCAAACTTGAACCAACGAGCCTTTGACGCTGTATCCTGCATGGAGGTTCTTGATTCGTTCCACACTTGAGGGCTCCCTCCACAGTGCCCGTCCCAAGCTGTTAGAGCATGCATCTGCTGCCTTCTCATACTGACACAGACCTGCACTCGTCATGTTGCTGACACCACTTGGCACAATTGCAAACTGCTTGGCTTGGCAACTCATTGAGCTGGATGCCTTGCAGCTGAGCATAGCAAACTGTCCAGGGACAGCCTCTCTGCTGGACGCTGACCACAGCAAGACGACGTTACAACGGCTATACTACTTGTATGGCATAAATGGGTTATTAATCTTTCACTGCTTCTATGTCTTTCCAACAGCCGTCCATGTGGCTCTACATACTGGGTGCCTATAGTTAAACTAAAGGTGAGTACTGCAGTGTGGGCTGGATACATCGTAAGATGCTGAAGCATTGTAGATATGAAAATATGATACGTTCAGTAGTCGGTGCACTCTCAGAGTATGCTGAAAAAAGTAATACTTCCACTTTCTGGTGCTGAAAGTAGTCAAAACGTGGTGTAGGTGCAGGATAAGGGGAGGAACGATCACACACATGATAATGGTAGTTCTAGCAAGAATATTAGGATATGGTCACAAGTTAAAACATCTGTTCGATGTGTTCTTACGACTCAGCAACATGTTGTATCCATAATTTGGCATGGTAGACAGTTCCTTTCAGCATATTCAGCGTAATGGGAGCGATGTTTCGTCGTATGCTGTCCTTCAGATCAGAAGAATCGGGGTATATCCATGATAGACGCAGTCTTTCTCGTATCTGCGCAACCAGCATATGAATTTAGTAAGTCTGCAGGCTTTCGTGACCGTTGTCACTGAAGATAAAATCTTCTGGGTTATTAGGCACCGTCATGTTTCTTCTAAAATGTTCGACGTTTCGACCCCTCTGCTGGAATCTTCCTCAGGATTTTTTGGTGTCCACTACTGCTGGAACACTGTGTGTGTGCCAAAATACAGTGTTCCAGCAGTAGTGGACACCAAAAGATCCTGAGGAAGATCCTAGCAGAGGGGTCGAAACGTCGAACATTTTAGAAGAAACATGACGCGGCCTAATAACCTAGAAGATCTTAACTTCATATGAATTTAGGTCGGGGAATCTGAATGGCCATGCAACTTGAAAGTCCTAAAAGATGGTGTGTTATATTGTATTGTATTAAACTGGGGACCTAGAAATGACGCAGAGGCTTCGTCCAGCTGTGGATCTCAGATCCTCACAACCCCACAACTGCCCACAGCAGTCCACCCACCCCACCGCCGCCCCACACCAAACCCAGGGTTATTGTACGGTTCGGTCCCCAGTGGAGCCCCCCCCCCCTTTCTCCCCCACCGGGAACGTCTCATACCATTGCGTGGTAGAGTAATTATGGTGTATGTGTACCTGGAAACGGTGTTTGCGCAGCAATCGCCGACACAGTGTAACTGAGGAGGAATAAGGGGAACCAGCGCGCATTCGCCGAGGTAGATGGAAAACCGCCTTAAAAACCATCCACAGGCTGGCCGCCACACCGGACCTCGACACTAATCCGCCAGGCGATTCGTGCCGGGGACCTGCACGCCTTCCCGCTCGGGAAGCAGCGCGTTACACCACGCGGGTAAAGAGATGATGTGGTCATTTTCGAAGCAAATCTTTCACCTGTCAAGTAGCACTTAGTGTCGGCCCACTGTGCATGAAAATAATGGTATACACACAGGTGGATTCTAACAAAGCTATAATCACGTGTTGCACAAGGTTGTTCTTATGGCGTGCAGATGCCATTGTACACTTAACAGGCGAACGAGATGTTACCTCCTCGAGGAAAACCGGACCGAGAATGAAGAAACTTGTGATATCACACCTCACAGTGCCACAAGTTGAGTGCAGTGTGTGTTCCTGGGCGACACATGGTGGCATGAAACCCCATATTCATCAGTTCTTTGCACGCATGCCGCTGTGCAGAGTATAATGTGCCTCGTCTGTCCAAAGAATGTTCCCCAGCCAAATATCATTCATTTCCATGTGTGCCAAAATACGAACTGCAAAGTCACAGCATTATAGCTTTATATGGTGCACAGTCTGAATGTTGTAGGAATACCAATGTAAAATGCAATGCAAAATCTTTTGAATTCTTGACCAGAGGAGAGACAATGCCCGAGATACAGCTCGAACACTGGCTGCAAAACTTGAGGCATGTGCTGCATAGTCGGCTATGGCTGCAGCAACTTCATCAACAGCTGCCCTGTGAATGGGCCTCCTCGCTCTCCCTTCTGCACTACCTAATTCACCTTTTTCTTCAAATTTCTTGGTCATATTGTCGCAGAAGAAGCTGAGTAGCATAGTCACCGTGGTGTAGTGGTTATAATATTAGACTGTTGCATGGAGGGTCGTGAGTTCAAACCTCACCTGAACTGTAGAATTCATATTCCTGTATTCGGTTCGAGTACATTCTAGAAGTATCCACAAACGTCAAGAATCATTGTACTGGAAGGTTCTGTAACTGTGTATATACCGTATGTGTTCTGGCCGGAGGCAGTTCGCGCCGCGCTCTTGGATGTGCAAGTGCTGAATAAACCTTCGTTAAGTTAGTGTTCGTCATTCATCTAATTACATCTTCTTCTACGTGACAACATTCTTTAGCCCTTTTATTAACATGGGGCCTCTGCAGTTGTTCCCACGGTGCAACGCTGTTATTGCTGCGGTTCTGAAAAACAATTTTACCAACAGTGCACATTCCTTCTTCTCAAAAGCCACTGCGTTTTTCGCAGAAACCTTCAGCCATCTTTAGCCTTTTCACCAAGAGTCACTTGACAAAAGACCTGAGCACGCGTCGCCAGGTGACGACTCAGTACAGAAAAAGTATTTCACATTTTGAGTGCTTATAGCGTCATGTTTTCATCTGGTAGCAGAAAGAGGAACTTTTATTTTTTCAGCATACTCCGCGAGCATATCAATTAATTAACATACTTACCATATTTCAGCGTTCTGCGGTGTGCACAGGCAACACTGCACCACTTAGAACACCATAAGTAAACTCGCAACAAGTGATTTCGGTTAATAATATACTGGCCGGCGGCGGTGGCCATGCGGGTCTAGGCGCTTCAGTCTGGAACCGCGCTAAGTAGTTCTATGGTTCAAATGGCTCTGAGCACTATGGGACTCAACATCTTAGGTCATAAGTCCCCTAGAACTTAGAACTACTTAAACCTAACTAACCTAAGGACATCACACACACCCATGCCCGAGGCAGGATTCGAACCTGCGACCGTAGTAGTCCCGCGGTTCCGGACTGCAGCGCCAGAACCGCTAGACCACCGCGGCCGGCAGTAGTTCTATGTTCTAGGGGACTGAGGACATCAGATGTTAAGTCCCATAGTGCTTAGAGCCATTTTTTTTTGGAAGCTAGTGGTGTTCCATGATGGTGTGAACTGCATTAATATATGGTCCAGCTGAACTGATCATTGACTGGAAATGGTTATGATCGGTCACTTTGAGAACGCTTGCAGCCATTCATGGACTTCAAAATGGTTGAAATGGCTCTGAGCACTATGGGACTTAACATCTGAGGTCATCAGTCCCCTAGACTTAGAACTCCTTAAACATAACTAACCTAAGGACACCACACACATCCATGTCCGAGGTAGGATTCGAACCTGCGACCGTAGCAGCATATTCAGGAACAAGGCTCTCCATCAGACAACGGTGACTTCCTCAGACCGACTGCCGACCTTGGAAGTGCTATCTCGAAAGTCACTCACCGGCTCACAGTCGGAACCAAACTAGACGTAGAAATGTAGTGTAACTGCCAAACCTCTTCTGAATAATGAAGCTACGTGCCTTGAAATCCGACCACTTACGCTACTTACTGAGAGCAAACTGATTCGCCGAAGACTAAATACCGACACAGTGACTTAGCAAAGAGTAAGCGAAAAAGCTTGAATCGATATATGTTGAAACTCGTTAGAGCAAGATCTCACAGACAACAACGAAATTAATACTAAAATTCACAAAAACGTAGAATAGACAGTGAGGAAATGAAAGAGGCACCTAACAGCCATCTTTCTGTCTAAAATGTACAAGTTCCCTAATTTACTGCCCTCCAGGAAATTTTTTGCACTCAGATTATTCGTAGGACCGAGAACTTGATGAAACCCGAAGTAGAATGATCTGAGATATTTAGCGAGTCATGGAAAGTGTGTAAATTACCTATCAAAGATAAAATGTCTGCATGACAAAATAACTGGAGAAAAAAAAACAGGTCAATAGGTCAATGATCAGCGCCCTCTGTTGGCTCGGCCACCAGGATGTTACGTAGGCGCGTAGCGATCGTAAGAACTTAACCACTAGAGGGCTTTTCATACATCATGATATGTCTTCCGTAGGTTGCTGTTGTTGTTGTGGTCTTCAGTCCAGAGACTGGTTTTATGCAGCTCTCAATGCTACTCTATCCTGTGGAAGCCTCTTCATCCCCCAGTACCTACTGCAACCTACAGCCTTCTGAATCTGCTTAGTGCATTCATCTCTTGGTCTCCCTCTACGATTTTTACCCTCCACGCTGCCCTCCAATAGTAAATAGGTTGCGAGGTGCCGGGACTAGCAGTGTATTTAACACTAAATTCTTCTCGAATTTTCATATGGAAATGATGCTCTAAGCCCACCCACCCCCTTTTCTAACTCCTACTTTTGCTGTTGCACATGGATTAAGAAGAAATGCGAACTGACTGTAATCGACCCTGCAAGTGGAGTAGAAAAGAGTTTGGCACCTGCAATAATTTAATTTGATAGACATTAACTAAATAAAGGAAAGTTTCAGTAACATAGTGAGAAATGAAAGGGTTGCTCTACCGATTAACAGAATGAAAGTTCTGTCCAAAATAACAATTTGATTTATTATTACTAAACTCAAAATAATAAACAAAACACATGAAACATTTACAATACATCAAACTGGCTCAAATTGGATACTCAAATAAATGCTGTGAAGGTGAAGTTGTCCCTAAACTAGATTGTGACAGTTATGACGAAATTGTATGTGGAGCCAATTCCTTGCAACTCAAATCTTAAGAGAGACACACAGCCAACCCAGAATTAATTGCTGCTACATTAGTGAGAACTCAGACAATGAACACCCAAGACAGATCAGAGTTAGAGAAGACAAACAGGCGCGCTCTGCTGAGCTCGGATTATCACCTAGCAAAATTGACTGCTTTGCTGGTGCTGCAGACGTACATTACCAAGCTGTATTCTTAACTGCACAGACACGATCTGGCATACCGGAGGCGACGGCTGGTTGCTTCAACGTCCCGTCGTGGTGATAATAATGTCACGAGTATAGCCAGAAACAAATTATCCTGGCCTGGTTGTTCCAGACTAAAGACTTCCTAGCAATACAAATGCGCCTCTGAGGGAGACGAAGAAGACTCGCCACACAATCACTGATGGTACAGTGATTGATTCTAACAAGCGAAGTCACACAGTAACTCCGATACAGTCAACTTTAGCCAAAATTGCTGAAGACAGACAACATAGGCCCCTTGTACGCAGAACGCTCAATTGCCAACCATACTCGGAAAGTTACGTTGAAGTCGAAACTTCAGCAACTTCGTCAAACAGTTACAATTAAATAAAAGTATATTAGACAGCCAACGGAAGGCAGGCTGTCCAGAGCAACGAGAGCTCAGTCTTGTAACCTACTCCGACCGAAAGGCGAGAGCCAACTGCCCACAAGAGCACCCGTACAAACCGAACACAGAACATCCCGCCCCCACGACAGTGGCCGTGGTTAACCGTTCCAATCAGCAACTCGAAAACCGGCGGAAAATTCCACTCTATTGCCGGAGCACTACCATTCCACCAATGGAGATTCTTGGCGCCAATTTCTGCACTGCTTTTGCTACGTCACGGAGCTATGCCCTGAGCAAGCCAATCACAGTTACGATTTTGCAGAAAGCGCGGGAATTTGCCCGCCACAACTGCCTGGGTACACAAGTCATTCCCACGCCTCGCTGGTAGCCCGCTAGAAAGTGTTTTCGCTAAGTTTCTGCGAAGTAACGGAACCTCTAGCCCAGCCGCTACTTCAGGCCCCTGCGAGCGTGTCTCTGCCGCTATTCTACAATGTCGGCGTCTGGAAAGCATTCACTCGACTCCTTCACACCCGTCGGCTTTCCCTTTCAAGATCAGCAGAGCCCGCCTGTCACCGGACCACCCGGGTGACGAGAGACGCTGCGTGGGAAGTCCGCGTGTGAAGGATTAGCAACTTTTCACCGCATGCAATTAGAGAGGAAAATCGTAAGATAGAAATATGAGAGGGGGCTCATGCCACCACTCAAGGTGATCCCTTGATGCATCAGAACATGTCCTACCAACCGATCCCTGCTTCTAGTCAAGTTGTGCCACAAATTTCTCTTCTCCCCAGTTCTATTCAAAAGTTATCAAAATTTAAAAGTCTGCTATATGATTTTACCTAATGTCTTTTCATCATATGATGGTTCTTAAGTAAACGAAGAATACATTTAAGCCCATAGTAGCGACATCTATGAAGCATATAGTCAAACGTATTTCTGTTAGCTACTCCACTCGGTATGTTTTGTACAGTAACGCCAGTTGCAGAATGACTGTGTGGACGATGTGGCCTATTTCACACCATATTTTAGTTCTACGTGACGATGGTTTGCTGAGTGTATTTATATTTTTGACGATGTCATTACGGCTTTATCACATTAGAACATGGTGTAGAACAGGTACGCTTTACCTTATTTTATCTGTACATTTCCCAGTTTGTACGAGAGTATATCGTGATATGAAATGCTGCATTGTTTTGAAAGATATACTGCCCTGCCACGCGGAGTGGCCGCGCTGTTAGGGGCCTCATGTTACTGACTGCGCGGCCACTTCCGCCGGAAGTTCGAGTCTTCCTTTGGGCCGGGGTGTGTGTGTTGTTCTTAGCATAAGTTAGCTTAAGTAGTGTGTAAGTCTAGGGACTGATGACCTCAGCAGTTTGGTCCCTTAAGAAATCACACATATTTCAACATTTTTTTAGACTGCCCAGCAGGTGTATATTTTTTATATTGTAGATCTTAAAATGGTCATTACTGATTGAAACCGGTCATCGTTGAAGGACTTTATATTGTGATCAAAGACTCGAATAAAAGAACATTTGACAGTACCTGGATCACTATTTGTATTCCCACTATGTCGCAGCTGGTTAAAATGTAAGTTAATGTGAATGAGTAGGAGAAAAGCAAAAGCACTCCGTCGTCAGGCCACAAATGGCCCATCGGTACCATCCGACCGCCGTGTCATCCTCAGCTGAGGACGCGGATAGGAGGGGAGGGGAGTCAGCACACGCTCTGCCAGTCGCTATGACGGCTTTCTTTGACCAGAGCCGCTACTATTCGGTTGAGTAGCTCCTAAATTGGTATCAGGAGGCTGAGTGCACCCCGAAAAATAGCAACACCGCATGGTCGCCCATCCAAGAGCCGGCCACACCCGACGGCGCTTAACTTCGGTGACCTGACGGGAACAGGTGTATCCACTGCGGCAAGGCCGTTGCTGAATGGGTAGGAAAAAGAAACCTCTAATGTTTCGATACAGAATTAGTAGTGTCCTGCCTGACACAGTCACGTCGTTTAAATCGATATGAAATGGAAGGAGCATGTGAGGACTGTGGTAGGGATGGCGAATGGTCGACTTCAGTTCATCTGCTTACCTGCTGATTTTCTTCCTTTTGGGTCAACTGTGCATTGAACGCTGTTCCGCAAGAGGTTTCCTGAAAATGTCTATATACCAAGGGCAACTTCTACTATGTTAATTATTCTGCTAGATGCAGGTTCTTCTAGAGCTTAGTCGAGTATTCATTTGAACTTAGGCCACATTTCCTTGCCTGAATCAACTGAACCTAACACCTGTCTCAGAAATCAGACATTCTCATTATCTTTTCTGTTGAAGATGTACAATTTTGTTATTACATTTCCGGCCATCATTGTTTTGACGTTCACTGTTGCTAGACTGTTAGGGGATCACCAATCCCAATCTGTATGCCATTATCCTCAAAGGGATAGGCCTATTTGTTGTCAACATGCCTTGCATATTTCGTTTATGGGACCAAAATGTAAAAGACACGGAAATTAGTTTTTCACATTCTGATAGAATTGCATACAATTAGCCATTGAGAAAGTATCAAACGCTCATTGTGTTGAAATATTTTGAATACCGTTATTCATACCTGCGCGCAGTTATTTGGTTATTTTGATACTGTACTGCCGGCCTCGGTGGCCGTGCGGTTCTAGGCGCTACAGTCCGGAACCGCGGGACTGCTACGGTCGCAGGTTCGAATCCTGCCTCGGGCATGGATGTGAGTGCTGTCCTTAGGTTAGTTAGGTTTAAGTAGTTCTAAGTTCTAGGGGACTGATGACCTAAGATGTTAAGTCCCATAGTGCTCAGAGCCATTTGAACCATTTTGATACTGTACTCGTAAATGAAAATGTTTATTGAACACTTTCAAGCAGGGCATAACCGTTTTGAGTCATCTACATCATATTTCGCAAGTCACCTAATGGTATGTGGCGGTGGGTAATTCTGATACCATTAACAGATCCCCCCTTCCCTGTTTCACTCGTGAATGGCGCGCGGGGAGAATGATTGACGGTAAGCCTCTGTATTGGCTGTAATTTCGAATCTCCTCGTCGTGATCATGGAGCGAGGTGCATGTGGGAGGAAGTAACATGTTGTCCGACTCTTACAGGGAAGTACTCTCTCGACATTTCAATAGTGGTGGTGGCGGTGTTGGTGGTGGTGGTGGTGGCGGTGTGGTGGTGGTAAGTTCCTATGGGACCATACTGCTGAATTCATCGGTCCCTAGGCCCGAGGCACGATTCGAACATCCGATGGGGGACGCCGTGCGAACCGTGCAATGCGTTTCAGACCGCGCGGCTACCTAGCGCGGCCTTTTCAATAGTAAACCTCTCAGTGCTGCACAACGCCTCTCTTGCCAATGGAGTTTGTCGAGCACCTCGATAACGCTCTCGCGCCAGCTAAATGAGCCCCGCGACAATAATCGCCGCTCTTCTTTGGATTTTTCTCAATCTCTTTTATAAGTTCTGTCTAGTAAGGATTCCATACTGACGAACAGTACTCAAGAATTGGTCGAACAAGCGCCTTATAAGCTACTTACTTCGTGGATGAGTCACATTTCTTTAAGGAAAATGGATCAAATGGCTCTGATCGCTATGGGACTTAACATCTGACTTCATCAGTCCCCTAGAACTTAGAACTATTTAAACCTAACTAACCTAAGGACATCACACACATTCATGCCCGAGGCAGGATTCGAACCTGCGAACGTAGCGGTCGCGCGGTTCCAGACTGAAGCGCCTAGAACCGCTCGGCCACACGGGCCGGCTTTCTTTAAGATTATTCTTATGAATCTCAGTGTGGCATCTGCTTTTGCAGCTACTTGTTTTATGTGGTCATTCCACACGAGGTCGCTCTGGGTAGTTACTCCCAGCTGTTGTATGGAAGATTCTGTTCCCAGCAGTTTGTCGTCAGTAGTGTAGTTGTACACAAGTCGCTTTCTTTCCCTATGATACCGAGCGAGGAAGCGCAGTGGTTAGCAGACTAGCACACTGGACTCGCATTCGGGAGGACGACGATTCAAACCTGTCTCAGGCCATCCTCATTTAGGTTTTCTGTGATTTCCCTAAATCGTTTCAGGCAAATGCCGGGATGGTTCCTTTAAAAGGGCATGGTCGGTTTCCTTCCCCATCCTTCCGTAATCCGAGCTTGTGCTCCGTCTCTAATGACCTCGTTGTCGACGGGACGTTAAACACTAATGTCCCACTCCTCCTTTCCCTATGTATGCGCAATATGTTGCATTAGTTAGGTTCAGGGTCAACTGCCAGAGCCTGCACCATTAATCAATCTTCTGCAGGTCATTCTGCTAATTAATACTTTCTGCTAAATCATTTATGTGCATTGCAGACAATAACGGACTTACCACACTTCCTTGGGGTACTCGGGAAATTACCTTCACATATGTCGACTTTATTCTGTTGAGAGCGACGTGTTGAGTTCTGTCGGCAAGCAAGTCTTGAACTGAGTGGCAAATTTGCCCGATATTCGATAAGGTCGTTTCTTTTTTCACTAAACGGTAATTAGGGACGGTGTCAAATGCCTTCCTGAAGTCAAGGAACACGGGATCAACCTGAGCGCCGTTGTCTACACAGCTGTGAATCTCATGGAGGAGCAGAGTGAGTTGAGTTTCAGAAAGATTTTTCACAAGATTTTTTCACAAGAGTTTTCGAAATCCATGTTGATTTTTACAGAGGATAATTTCGTTCTTCAATAACGTCATAATTCTTGAGCATAGAAGTGTTCCATTATTCTATAACAGATGGTGTGCATCTGTCCTAAGGTCCTTCTTGAAATCGAGAACGAACTGCCCTTTTATCCAATCGCTAGGTACCCTTCGTTGCTCCAGTGATCTACGATAAACTGCCGTTACAATGGAAATAAGCTCTTTCGCATAATCTCTGTAGAATCGTATAGGTATCTCATCTGACTGTGACACCTTTCCACTACTAAGCGACTGTAGTTGATTTTCTGTTCCGCGATCGGTTATCTCAATACCTGCCATTTCTACGTTCGTACGACGAATGAAAGGAGGTACTGTGTTACTGTCTTCTGCAGTGAAGCAATTTCACCAGACCGAAATCAGTATTTCGGCCTTCTCTCCGTTACCTTCCATTTTGGTGCCAGTATGGTCTCTGAGCAAATGAACAGATGATTTCGAAACGCTTGCTGATTTGACATAAGACCGAAACCTCTTAATCCCTGTACGTCCATCTTTATGCAGTTGATTCCGGGACCTTGGTTGTTCAGTATAAAATGTCGAATCAAAACACCTTCTGCCGTCTAAATTTCCAATTGTTATTTTATCTGAGCAACCAGTTTCTGCGCTACATTACGCCATCTTCAGGCACCCTGACCGACGTGTAGGAAGAACCACACCTCTGGTTCAGTCTAAATATGTGCAGCATTCACTGATAATCGAAGGGACCGCTGTGTTAAGAAGAAATCTAAAGATACCATCCACTGTCTGCTGGCCCCTAGCTTGACTAAATCAGTACTGCGATTCTTCCTATACGTCGGTTAGGGGGCCTGAAGACGCCATAATGTAGCGCTGAAACTGATTGCTCACATAAAATAAAAACTGTAAATTTAGATGGCTGAAGGTGTTTTGATTCGAAAATTTATCATTTTCATTTTAAAACCTCTTAGGATTTCTACTTAATCGGTTGACCAAATTTTACTTTCAACGTCTCTCATAGCTCTCATTGCACTCATTTTCGTTTCGTTCAGCTTTTATTTGTCAGCTAGATTTTGACTTGTCTTGAATCTGAAATGCTCTCTTTGATTACGGAGCGGTTTGTAACACAGCTACTAAACGATGGTGGCTCTTCCCCATCCCTTAACACTTTGATTGTTTAAGTAGGCTGTTTAGGTTTTCTTATTGGTAACGCCACGTAGCGCTCTGTATGAAAATCACTGGCTGTGCTGTGTGCAGTCTGGGGCTAGTTTGCATTGTTGTCTGCCATTGTAGTGTTGGGCAGCTGGATGTGAGCAGCGCATAGCGTTGCGCAGTTGGAGGTGAGCCGCCAGCAGTGGTGGATGTGGGGAGAGAGATGGCGGAGTTTTGAAATTTGTAATACTCCACATTGCCTTATATTAGTTGTAATGTTGCAATTGCTTTGCTAATTTCTATAATGCTGCTTGCTTCGCAAATCTGCATTTTTTCATTGCTGTTTGCGTTAATTGTTTTGTGCTGCTGCATTGCCTCGTCCATTAGTATATATATCTGAGCTCAGTAGATTTAAGTTAGCTTAAGAGGGGGTAGACTATATAAGAAACTAACTATGATGAATTGGAAGAAATGCATTGAGAATATATAAGAAAATGGTTTGGCCAAAAAAGTAGTGTACAGTGGAGAAAAACTATTTTTGAAAGAGGATATGAACAGAATACAGAAAGCAGGCTTAGATAGGACTTTTTGTGAATAATGATGAACGAAGGGAGATCTCCATGCAAAATACTGCAGTAAAACAAACCCTGTCCTTTCCTTTTGTCTTATCCCTCTATGTGTTTGTGTACCATTGTGTATTTGTGTTTTTCCTGTCTTTATGTGTTTAGCTGATGTTGTTATGTTGTAGAATTTTTCTAATACTATGTTATTTACTTTGTAAATATGCTTAGACATTATTTATTCTGTTTTGTTTTAATGCTCATGTGTGAAGTTGATGTTTCGAAAGTTATTCTGATCTTTTATGTATGTACTCATGTCATAATTCCTGTAACACTGATGTATATGTTATTTCTAGTCTTTTGTAAAGCCTGTATTACTACAAATGTTATCTGTATTGTTATGTTTTTAATTATGTATTTTGTACCTTTGTAATTGTATTCTCATGTTATAATATTGTAATTGACACCAGTTCATCAAATTAAGTAACTTGTAAGCATTCATTTCACTACACACATTTCTGTTGGTCATAGTAATGCACAATATGTGAGAAGTTGGGACTGTTAGTGTTTGCACGTGTGTTACTAATTCAGCAAGGGACTGGATAACAGCATTGCTGGTTCTAAGGACAATTCCAAAAACTTTGTGAGTGCACAAGTGGTGGTTCATGGACTTGCTTTATATCCGCAAGACTCTTCAATGGTGATTGTGCACCTGCACAGTCGCAACAGATGGCTGCTGGCCATCTCTACAAGGACTGCAGTGGGTCTGCATCTTTGATAACTCGCCAATACCATTATTTCTACAAGGACTCCAGTGGGTCTGCACCTCTGGCGGTCCACCAATACCATACTCTCTACCAGGACTACAGTGGGTCTACTCTGTGATGACCTACCTACCAATATTCTTCAAAACGTCGAATGATTCTGCTGTGGGTTTGCTCTGTTGTGGCCCATTACCTGTCAGCATGTCAAGAGTCAGCACTGTCTTTTCGTTGGAAGGACAACACTAATTCTTCAAGACTGCATGGAAATCCATTACTTCCGTGTGCATTCTCTTTTACTACTCAGACTTTGAGAAAAAAAAACACTGTAATTTTGCTGTATGGATTATCAGGCCTGTCTTTATGGACTGTGAGAAAATTTTAGCTTTTGACCAACATTGTATTAATAAGTGTGTGCATTTGATATCTTTCTTACTGTAATTATGAAAATTTTTTTCAAATCTGTATTGGCCACTGCCCAAAACAATTTGTAAAACTTTGTGCGGAGCATGGGGGCTACGTAAGTAGGCTGTTTAGGTTTTCTTATTGGTAACGCCACGTAGCGCTCTGTATGAAAATCACTGGCTGTGCTGTGTGCAGTCTGTGGCTAGTTTGCATTGTTGTCTGCCATTGTAGTGTTGGGCAGCTGGATGTGAACAGCGCGTAGCGTTGCGCAGTTGGAGGTGAGCCGCCAGCAGTGGTGGATGCGGGGAGAGAGATGGCGGAGTTTTGAAATTTGTAATACTGGATATTATGAACTGCTATGTATATTATGATTTTTCAACACTATTAAGGTAAATACATTGTTTGTTCTCTATCAAAATCTTTCATTTGCTAACTATGCCTATCAGTAGTTAGTGCCTTCCGTAGTTTGAATCTTTTATTTAGCTGGCAGTAGTGGTGCTCGCTGTATTGCAGTAGTTCGCGTAACCAAGATTTTTGTGAGGTAAGCGATTTGTGAAATGCATAGGTTAATGTTAGTCAGGGCCATTCTTTTGTAGGGATTTCTGAAAGTCAGATTGCGTTGCGCTAAAAATATTGTGTGTCAGTTTAAGCACAGTCTTATATAATTGTTCTAAGGGGATGTTTCAATTGGAACATACTTGCTTAAAGCATATTGGACGATGCTTTTGAATTTTTTCCATTTGTGCTGCACATTTGCGTCATCATTTCTGAATATTTGATGCTGAATATTCAGACACTCTGCAATTTGTATCCTGTCACTCTTGAAAAAAAAAAATTTTAACATTCCTTGTAAAACCAGTAGCCATAGTTGCTGTCACAGCCTTATGATCATTGATGCCTTCATCTACGTTAACTGATTCTAAGTTTAGGTCAGTTTGTTGCTAGGAGGTTTAAGACGTTACCTTCACGAGTTGGTTCTCTAATTAACGGCTCAAAGTATCTTTCGGAAAGACGTTCAGAACAATGTCACACGAATCCCTGCCTATGGCATTATTTTTGACAGCATAATTCTCCCAACCGATACCTGGCAAGCTGAAGTCACCCCCATTACAATAACACGATCAGGAAAATTGCTAACAATATTATGTAATTTCCCCCTGAAGCGCACTACCACAACAGCTCCTGACTCAAGCTGTATATAAAGGAATCGGATTACCGTTTTTGACCGACCTCTGACGCTTGACTTCACCAAGATTAGTTCACATTTGGGATACGTGTTAGCTTCGCTAGATGCCCTGACGGAAAAAACCGCAAAACCTAAAATAATTAATGTATGGTAATGAACTTTCGCGAACACGTTTGTGAAGATAACATATTCGAGTGATAAACATTTCAATATCACAGGTTAATTAAAGCGCGAGATAAGCCATCGCAAATGTGAACTGCTTCTACATTAATAACACTGAACAACAAATTTGAAGTTAAAATGTGTAAATTGCATGATTTTGAGGTAGTTATGTTTATTTCAGTATAAAATCATCATCTTCATAAATATTTAGCTCTAGCTCTTTTTAAAAAAGTAATATACATTTTTGTATAAATAACTCACTAACTACATATGCATTCATGTTCCATGATTCAGCATAACAAATTTTAAGTGAATAATTACTTGAATTATGTTATGTGTTATGCGTTGATAAATTTCAGTGCCATTCTGGAAGCACAAAAGTAAAATATGTAATGAAAATACTTTGTAAGTCTACTTTGTACCAGAACTATGTAAAGCACAAAAGAAAATATCTAAATAAACTGGTCACAAATGTATATAAAGGATTACAAATGTTAAATGTCCATATGTACAGTATATATAATTACATACTTTATTCAGAGATAAATTCAGAAGATGACCGTTTTCGCTTGGCTTGACGTTTAGACACATACTTGGGAACGTCTCCTATGACAGTCCAGCAGTAATCCGCTAAAACAATAGGGCTCCACTTTCCAGCATACCTCTTCTCAAATGTGGCAATATGTTGATGATCCGTTCCCCATGTTCATCACTTACTGCACCACAATCTTTGGGGAAGAGGTCAAGAAGACCATGTAAGATATACATTTTCAATGGCATGTTGCAACCAAGTTTTTCATAAGATGACAACGTATTATCTACAAAAAATGGTTCAAATGGCTCTGAGCACTATGGGACTTAACATCTATGGTCATCAGTCCCCTAGAATTTAGAACTACTTAAACCTAACTAACCTAAGGACATCACACAACACCCAGTCATCACGAGGCAGAGAAAATCCCTGACCCCGCCGGGAATCGAACCCGTGAACCCGGGCGCGGGAAGCGAGAACGCTACCGCACGACCTCGAGCTGCGGACAACGTATTATCTACAATATCCTTGTTATTTATTGCTCATTTGTTCCCTAAAAACAGTAAACAGACTGTTGTAAAACATTCCCATGTATGCTTCTCATCACCTTGTATGATTCTATCAAAAGTATAGTGTCCAAAAAGCTCTCGAACCTGTGGGCCTACAAAGATGCCCTCCTTTACTTTGGCATCACTTAAGTAAGGGAATTTTTGCCTTAAGTACTTAAATGCATCACCACCTTTATTCATTCCCTTAACAAAGTTTTGCATGAGACCCAACTTGATGTGCAAGGGCAGGAGCAGAATCTTTTTAGGGTCCACTAGAGGTTCACTCTTAATGTTCTTTTTACCTGGTTGAAGAGATTTTCTGGTGGACCATTCATGTTTACTGTAATGAGATGCACGAGCTCGGCTATCCCATTCACAGAGAAAACAGCAATATTTAGTATACCCTAACCGCATACCTAATAGCAGTGCAACCACTTTCAAGTCGCCACAAATCTGTCATTGAGAGTCATTATACTTGATGGCTTCTAGTAAAATTTTCATGTTTTGGTATGACTCTTTCATATGCACACTATGCCCAACTGGAATAGCAGGAAACTCATTACCAAAATGTAAAAGCTCAACTTTGACGAATAAATAGAGAGTCTCCCCTCATCAGGGTTGTAATTAAATTTTAGAGCCTTCGTCAGACCATTTATGTCTACACACGCCACAAGACTATCTTGCATGTTAAGAAAAGGAATGAATTTTTGCTCTCTTCTGCGGTAGAATGAAACATTTTCATTGTTTTCCAGAAGATTGCGCTGCTGCAATCTTGATCAGCCTTAGCTTTAGAGACCTCCAAATCTCTAATGAGATCACTCAACTCATTTTGAGACAATTTTTGTGGATCATCAATTGATGATATATTTGGAAGAAACTCTGGATCTTGTGATGTGCATGGTTGAGGACATTGAGAATCCTTATCAGAAGTAATCTCGTATTCTGTCGGTGGTTCAGGTATTGGCAATCCTTCCCCATGTAGAACTGGACGTATGGTAGATGGAATGTTAGGCTGGATCACTGTCCGCTTCTTCTTCTTCTTCTTCTTCTTCTTAGATATTCTCTTCTTGATAGGAGGAACCATACAAAAGTAGTAGTCACTGACACAGTTAGTTGGCTCACGCCAGACCATTGGCACTGCAGATGCCATTGAACCTCCTTTCCCATGCATCCAATACCTGAGACTGCTGGCGCAAGTGTTGCAGATCACATGTGGAGCCCAGGGTTTATCCTTATCACCTATTTTGCACCCAAAATAACAACTGTAAGCTTTTTAACTCATTGGAGTTATTTGCTGTTTTTATGAAGCAAATGTCACTTCTCCACACACATAGAAAAATGTGTCAGCATTGTTAAGACAGACTCGTGGCACTTTTGTTCACTTCAGTGGCAGTCAACTTGAACAACTCGTAGTTAATCTGGAAACAAATGTGCAAAAATTATTACATGCATTAATAAAGTAGCCCGCATCTCGTGGTCGTGCGGTAGCGTTCTCGCTTTCCACGCTCGGGTTCCCGGGTTCGATTCCCGGCGGGGTCAGGGATTTTCTCTGCCTCGTGATGGCTGGGTGTTGTGTGCTGTCCTTAGGTTAGTTAGGTTTAAGTAGTTCTAAGTTCTAGGGGACTGATGACCATAGATGTTAAGTCCCATAGTGCTCAGAGCCATTTGAACCATTTTGAACCATTAATAAAGTCACTGAAGTTGAAGAGGAGGGAGACAAAAAGATCACTAAAATTGGTATCAAAACGTTTGTATCCAAAACATTGCACAGAAGTAAGACCAGGGACAATAATATACTCCATTGTTACTAGTTATTATGACTTTGACAAACCATTATAATAATTGATTTTAAACTTAACATAAAAATCCGTATATAATTATCTCACCGTAATAAAACAGTGTAAAGTGAAAACTAGAGCTAATTTTGAATTGTCTTTTTGATATTCGTGATCACCACATCAGAATCGATGGGAATTGGCTATTTTCATTCGATTTACACTTTCATTGTTGCACAGTGTAGTCGGTGTACTCGCCAAAATGCTGAATGCAAGCATGCAGACGTGCATGCATTGTGTTTTGTACACGTGCCGGATATCAGGTTGTGGGACGGAGTTTCGTGACTGTTGCTCTTGGTTGGCCAATACAGGGACGATTAACACTATTTGCATGAGACTGGAGTTGTCGTCCGATGATGTCCAGTATGTGCTCGACTAGAGGCCGCTCTTGTGATCGAGCAAGCCAATGTAACATGTCGACACTCTGTAGAGCATGTTGCGTTACAGCAGCGGTATGTGGGCGAGCGTTATCATGTTGGAAAACATCCGCTAGAATGCTCTTCACGATTGGCAGCAAGCAGATCTAATCACCAGATTCACGTACATTTTTGCAGCCGGGGTGCACGGGGTAATCACGAGAGTGTGCTCCTGCTGTCATACGAAAGCGCACCCCAGGCCGTAGCTCCAGGTGTACGTGCAGTGTGTCCAGCACACAGACAGGCTGGTTGCAGGCCCCCAACTGGCCGCCTTCTAGCCGACACGCGGCCATCACTGGCTCACAGGTAGAGCCAAATTTCATCATAAAACACGACAGATTTCCAACCAGCCCTCCAAAGAGCTCTCACTTGACACTACTGAGCAAGTGTAGGTGGTTTGGGGTCAGTGGAACGCACGCTACAGGGCGTATGTCTCGGAGACGCCCTTGAAGTAACTCCTTTGTCGTTGCGTCAATGCTGCAATGCTGCAATGCTGCTCAAATTGCTGCTGGAGATAAAGTACGATGCGCCACAGCCACACGCCGAACACGATGGTCTTCCGTCTCAGCAGTGCAATGTGCCCCTCTGGAGCTCAGTCATCTTGCAACCGTACATTCTCGTGACCACCACTCTCGGCAGTCATGTACGGTCGCTACATTCCTGCAAGTCTTTCTGCAATATCGCAGAAGGAACGTCCAGCCTCTCGCAGCCCTGTTACACGACCTCGTTCAAACTCAGCGAGGAGCTGATTATGGCGTTTTTTTGTCATCTTAAAGGCATTCTCGATTAATAACAACTCACCTCGCCGGCCACAGTGCCCGAGCGGTTCTAGGCGCTTCAGTTCGGAACGCGCTGATGCTACGGTCGCAGGTTCGAATTCTGCCTCGGGCATGGATGTGTGTGATATGGTTCAAATGGCTCTGAGCACTATCGGACTTAACTTCTGAGGTCATCAGTCTCCTAGAACTTAGAAGTACTTAAACCTAACTAACCTAAGGACATCACACGCATCCATGCCCGAGGCAGGATTCGAACGTGCGACCGTAGCAGTCGCGCGGTTCCAGACTGTAGCGCCTAGAACCGCTCGGCCACCCCGGCCGGCTGTGTCTGATATTCTTAGGTTAGTTAGGCTTAAGTAGTTCTAAGTCTAGGGAACTGATTACACAGATGTTAAGTCCCATAGTGCTCAGAGCCATTTGAACCATTTGAACAATTCACCTCGTCCCAACTGAGAGGTAACTAACGCTCACGACCGTTACAGCGTGTATTTAAAGCAAAACTGATTTGTATCCTCACAGTGGCATTACCAGCACCACTCTTAAGCGACTGGCGCGAAATTTGAATAGAGTGCTTTACTGAAATAAATATGCAAGACTCCACTTGACTTGCGGTATGTTTCGGAAAGCGACAGGCGACTCTGAATTATCACCCTGGCAGTAAACCTACCTCTGAACCACCTGTCCCATGCGTCTACTAAGTTGATTTTGTCCTTTAATTGTATTCCTTGTTGATAGCCTGCATTAGAGATTATCACAGTTATTAAAGTCTAATTGAGCCTGAATGCTGAATAGTGTTAATGAAATGGTGGCTCTGTCATTATTTTGTCAATTATTGATGGGTGACTAATTTATCAACACGGGTTTGATCTTTTATAAAAGTTATGGGACAAGTTTATTGATTATAATTGGACAAAAATACATGTTGAGCGTTATGACAAAAATAAAACAGGATCTGATAGCAACACAAATAATCTGGGTTAAGCTAAGTATCAAAGGTGGGTCAGATATGATAGTCGGATGCTTCTATAGACCACCTGCATCAGCAACCGTACTAGTTGAGCGCCTCAGAGAGAACCTGCAGAACGTCGTGAAGAAGTTTCGTGATCATACTATTGTAATAGGGGGAGACTTCAATCTACCAGGTATAGAATGGGATAGTCACACAATCAGAACTGGAGCGAGGGACAGAGACTCTTGTAACATTATCCTGACTGCCTTGTCCGAGAATTACTTCGAGCAGATAGTTAGAGAACCAACTCGTGAAGCTAACGTTTTAGACCTCATAGCAACAAATAGACCGGAACTTTTCGACTCCGTGAATGTAGAAGAGGGTATCAGTGATCATAAGTCAGTGGTTGCATCAATGACTACAAGTGTAATAAGAAATGCCAAGAAAGGAAGGAAAATATATTTGCTTAACAAGAGTGATAGGGCACAAATCGCAGAATATCTGAGTGACCACCATCAAACGTTCATTTCTGAGGAAGAGGATGTGGAACAAAAATGGAAAAAATTCAGAAACATCGTCCAGTACGCCTTAGATAAGTTCGTACCGACTAAGGTCCAAAGCGAGGGGAAAGATCCACCGTGGTATAACAATCATGTACGAAAGGTACTACGGAAACAAAGAAAGCTTCATCATAGGTTTAAGAGTAGTCGAATCATAGCTGATAAGGAAAAGCTGAACGAAGCGAAAAAGAGCGTAAAGAGAGCAATGAGAGAAGCATTCAACGAATTCGAACATAAAACATTGGCAAACAATCTAAACAAGAACCCTAAAAAGTTTTGGTCATATGTAAAATCGGTAAGCGGATCTAAATCCCCTATTCAGTCACTCGTTGACCACGATGGCACCGAAACAGAGGACGACCGAAGAAAGGCAGAAATACTGAATTCAGTGTTCCGAAACTGTTTCACTGCGGAAAATGGTAACACGGTCCCTGACTTCAGCCGTCGCACGGACGCCAAAATGGAAAATATTGAAATAAACGATATCGGAATTGAAAAACAACTGCTATCACGTAGTAGCGGAAAAGCATCCGGACCAGACGAGATACCCTTAAGATTCTACAGTGATTATGCTAAAGAACTTGCCCCCTTTCTATCAGCAATTTATCGTAGATCGCTGGAAGAACGTAAAGTACCTAGCGACTGGAAGAAAGCGCAGGTCGTTCCCATTTTCAAGAAGGGTCATAAATCAGATGCGAATAATTATAGGCCTATTTCGCTTACGTCAATCTGTTGTAGAATAATGGAACATGTTTTGTGTTCTCGTATTATGACGTTCTTAGATAATACAAATCTCCTTCATCATAACCAACATGGATTCCGCAAACAGAGATCATGTGAAACTCAGCTCGCCCTATTTGCCCAAGAAATTCACAGTGCCGTAGACACTGGCGAGCAGATTGATGCCGTATTCCTGGACTTCAGGAAGGCATTTGATACGGTTCCGCACTTACGTTTAGTGAAAAAAATACGAGCTTACGGAATATCGGACCAGGTTTGCGATTGGATTCAGGATTTCCTAGAAGAAAGAACACAACATGTCATTCTTAACGGTTCAAAATCTGCAGATGTAGAGGTAATTTCGGGAGTACCGCAAGGAAGCGTGATAGGACCTTTATTGTTTACAATATACATAAATGACTTAGTTGACAACATCGGTAGCTCCGTGAGGCTATTTGCAGATGACACGGTTGTCTACAGGAAAGTAGCAACATCAGAAGACTCGTACGTACTCCAGGAAGACCTGCAGAGGATTAATGCATGGTGCGACAGCTGGCAGCTTTCCCTAAACGTAGATAAATGTAATATAATGCGCATACATAGGGGCAGAAATCCATTCCAGTACGATTATGCCATAGGTGGTAAATCATTGGAAGCGGTAACGACCGTAAAATACTTAGGAGTTACTATCCGGAGCGATCTGAAGTGGAATGATCACATAAAACAAATAGTGGGAAAAGCAGGCGCCAGATTGAGATTCATAGGAAGAATTCTAAGAAAATGTGACTCATCGACGAAAGAAGTAGCTTACAAAACGCTTGTTCGTCCGATTCTTGAGTATTGCTCATCAGTATGGGACCCTTACCAGGTTGGATTAATAGAAGAGATAGACATGATCCAGCGAAAAGCAGCGCGATTCGTCATGGGGGCATTTAGTCAGCGCGAGAGCGTTACGGAGATGCTGAACAAGCTCCAGTGGCGGACACTTCAAGAAAGGCGTTACGCAATACGGAGAGGTTTATTATCGAAATTACGAGAGAGCACATTCCGGGAAGAGATGGGCAACATATTACTACCGCCCACATATATCTCGCGTAATGATCACAACGAATAGATCCGAGAAATTAGAGCAAATACGGAGACTTACAAGCAGTCGTTCTTCCCACGCACAATTCGTGAATGGAACAGGGAAGGGGGGATCAGATAGTGGTACAATAAGTACCCTCCGCCACACACCGTAAGGTGGCTCGCGGAGTATAGATGTAGATGAAATATGCAGCGAGTTGCTAACAACCCTGTGTGACGGTTGGTCTGTAATGAGTAGGGTTCGACTGATTGAACTGTTTACTCTGGCACAAATGCGGATAACGCAATCTGAAATTATGTGACACTGAATAGACTCTGATGGATTTATTCTACACAGAATCTATACTGCGTCGGTGCAGCTGAGAACATGTGGCGAGATTGTGGTCTTGTTTGAACTAACAAGCCTGAGCAGCATCACAACAGTCCTTTTCTCGGTGTGCGGCGCAGCAGGTGACGGCCGCGGTTCAAGCGTCTGGAGAGCAGCGATGTGCAGTCCTGTAATTCCGTGTCGCGGCACGAAATATGCAAAATCGCGGCTAGCGTATCGATTAGACGGATGCTATTTCTCTGTAACGGAGCCCTGAAGTCTCGGCAGATTACAGCGTGTGGCTGTCGCGACCACTTTAGGCAGCGTGTAATTTTGAGTTTCCGTAAAGCTGTAAAGTGAACAACACGTTCATCGTGGATGTCATTACCTGTACGTTACGGCGCGTCCGACCAGGAGCCCCGGCTAAACCAAGAGAAGTGCTTTTGCGTCCCAACACAGACCGTTTCAGAGCGTTCCTTCTAAAATTGCTCTGAAGGCCTGAGGCTTCCCAAAAAACTGCAGGCGGAGAGATGGCACCGTACCCGCCAGGTTAGCAGAGAGCGCTAATGCGCTGCTTCCTGGACTCGGGTAGGCGCACCGGCCCGGATCGAATCACCACCACTTAGAGACGAGGCCGCGGCTCGAAATTCATAGCAGGTCGTGACGTCACTCCAAGCGGGCCACCATGTTGTGTTTCGAAGCGTTTGTTTATCTACACGTTTGTTGGATCGAGTGCTATATTCGTGCTTAAAGCTAGCGATTACAGTGTTTGCCTGTAGTGAAGCTACTGTGAACATGGTTTACAAGTGCTGTGTGCCAAGTTGTCGTGGGAATTACGGAACTCGACCGAAAGTAATGTTGTTTTCCTTTCCGAAAGATGTGAATCGGCGTTGGAAATGTCTTTCAGCGATTCATCGGGCCAATTTCCAACCCACTGAGCACACGAAGGTATGTAAAAACTATATACCTAGTACAATTGTTATTTTTTCTGGTGGAATATCTTGCATTTTGGATACATTAGACTAAAATTGTGAGCAAAAGTCCGCAGTAAGTAGGCCTAGTATTCGTTATCAAGTGGCTTTATTTTGATTTTGAAAACGAAATATAAATTTGTGGCTCGTGTTACTTTTTATTCGTGTTTAAATTTCTCTGCAGTTCGTATTTTGTTACGCATTACCGATACGTTTTATTCTCTGTTTGTGAATGGGTGTTGTTTTTCACTCTCGCATTAGTTATCATGAGTGCTAACGAATGTTGAAACTGCTGTTTTCATGTTTAAAAAGCGATCTCCCTGTATGAAGCATATCTGTGTTATTTTTCGATGTGTCAAACAATGGAACAAATTAATCTAGAAATAGGTTAAATTTATTATTGACCTTTTTAGCTTGACACATTTTCTCATTCCAACTGCTGCAAATGTCTGCAGAAGGTTTATAGATTTTCACTGTTGACTTATGCTCAAAATCTGCCATAGTTTTACAGGAAAGAAAATTTACATTACAATAACAACGCATAATTGTTTTTGTGAGGTGAGTTAAAAGTGATTGTTTGCTTGGGGAATGTACTCAGCTTTCCTGAGGGAGCTCTATAAACAGCTACACAATATTTATTTAGGATACTGAAGGCAGAGGAATTTAATATTATACACTGTATTAGTGCAGAATTTTTCAAGTGAGTGTAAATAATAGTTGTCTGGTCCAGAAAGAATGTACTTTATCACGGTGCATTTTTCACAAATGTACCTTGTTTTATCATGTATATCGCAATATTATTTACATCCCGCACTCGTACGTTTTCACTGGCTATTGATAAGTCTTATGCAATTACATTACCGGTAAAAAAGAATTATAAACTATAGTTTCTGCTATATCGCGATTGATAAAGTTACTTATTTTAACCATTCGGCAAAGTACTCTCCTCTTTGCGTGGTATCATTTGCCAAGATCTCGTTTCGTTATCTCCAGCGGTTTACGATCTATGACAGGACTTATGAATATTTGATTCCCGCGCGTTGCGATCGGAAGTGAAGTTGCTGCAGATACTCAATTTTTTCGAGATTGGAAGCAGATATTGATCCAAAGTTTTAAGAAAATTTCAAAACCTCATCTGTATTTCATACTCAGCAATAGAATGTGTAATATGCATCAAACACAACTTCATAGCGACCTCTATTTTTGATGGCAACGATCTCAAATTTGATACTCATCTGTGAAATACCACAATAGTTATGACCATTATCGAAATGATTGGCACTTCATCATGAAGCTGCCATATAAGCTAAAAGTATTTCAGAAATTAATTATTTTTTACGGAATAGGTTTTGTAAAACCGTTTGACAAAGATTTGCAGGCCGTGCGTCTCGATTCTTTAAGCGCAGCGCCAATCCAACCCTGGCCCGCTTTGCGTGACGTCACAAGAGCGCGCCGCGGCCTTCTCTTAAGGTGGTGGTGATCGAATCCGCCCGGCGGACTACCGTCATCGGTCGGTGTGCCGGCCAGCCTGGATGTGGTTTTTAGGCGGTTTTCCATATCCCGCTAGGTGAATACCAGGCTGGTCCCCACGTTCCGCCTCAGTTACACGACTCGCAGACATCTGAACACGCTCGCACTATTCCATTAATTACACTCGACGCAGACAGCAGGGGTACACTAATTCGATCCCTGGGGGTATGGGGTGGCGGCAGGAAGGGCATCCGACTACCCCTTTCCACTAACCTTGCCAAATCCGTTCATAACAATGCCGACCCTGCGTCAGCGCGGGAGATGGCACCAGTGAAAGAAAGAAAGGAGAGATGGCACCGCCTGATGGCTCCCTCGATAGCGTCCTGTCCACAGTTAACGTGGAAACTCGCGAATTTTTATGGGCGCCATCCCTGTTAAGAAAGGCCGTTCAAGACGCTGTCATAATACGTTGACTGGACGACCTAGATTTCTCTCGCTCCCCCGTCCTCTGCTGTGGCAAGAGTTGCTTAACAGGTAGGTCCAGATAGGCTGTTTCCTGCCCCATCGACTGAACCCATTGTCTGCACACTTTGGGTCCAGCATTCTGTCCCTAGAAAGTGCTCCGAGATTTTCCTTTCGCTAAAAGCTGCACTTGGCTTTCAAGCCCCAAATGTCCACCACTAGATTTACTGTTAAACTGCCTGCTTGTTCTCAACTCCAGAAAAATACTACGAGTATTCGAAGAACAGCAAAACACTTTGTCTTGTGTGAAAAAATCAGCATTTAACTGAACCCTTGAATATAGAGAATGGTGAGAGAGTATTTCATCTCCTCTCAAATGCTCTGCCACCATTGGCGACTAACCGTGTCTTGCGATAAATATTCCAATATGAACTTTTCCGTTGCTATTAAAAATAAAAAAAGTTCAAATGTGTGTGAAATCCTATGAGACTTAACTGCTAAGGTCATCAGACCCTAAGGTTACACACTACTTAACCTAAATTATCCTAAGGACAAACACACACACCCATGCCCGAGGGAGCCGCACAGTCCATGACTGCAGCGCCTCAGACCTCTCGGCCGTTGCTATTCACTTCCGATTTCAACCAATTTGCTGTTCCTATCCGTCTCTAATACCTCTCAATAAGCTACACTAACTCTGGGGTCTTTCCTTGGCTGTTCCTCAAGTTAACCAATATCAAATTAACCTTTCTATATGCGATCTCTGAGGACAAGTATTCTCTTAGAACCAACGGCTGAGAAAACTTAGATTTTGTCACGCAGTTCATCTCTGATCTCAAAAGAGGGTTTTTGCCACCTAATAAACCCCGATGCGCATGCCACATGTACTCTGCTACCCTAGCAGCGACTTCCTGTGTGCAGTCTACTCCTGATCTATTAAGGGGAACCCCACAATTCTCCACCCGACAGCGGAGGTCGAGAAATTCGCATCCGATAGCGCTGCGGTGTCAACTGAGCCTCTGGTTTACACCTTCCACTCTGTTCCAAACCAGAGGACCGCGATCAGACCGAGGTACGGTGATACAAATAAACAGCTTGGCCTGCATCCCGCATGCAATGCTAATTGTCTTCAGCAAATCAGCCATTTGCCAAAATGCGCCAAATTTGACTGCAGAACCCAAGTGGTAGGCGTAATTCATGCCGACATGTGCCACTGTTTGCTTATGGTTGCATCCAGTGCTCTCGATAGCTGCCGGCAGGGTCTCTTCCACGACACAGACGAGACCCCTGACAAATATACTGGGTGCTCACTGGCATTCTTTCCCACCCTGCATGCCTTTTCTCTGAGGGGCTCCATCAGCCCCCTATCGTTGCAGGTACCGTGGACTACCACACCAACCCTTTGCACTTGTCCGGACTGTGTGGGGCGGAGAGTTAACTCGTGAAAATTAAAAATAATTGCTGTATAAATTTTTGAATGTTGAATCCGTTTCGGGCTTTTAGAATGTTGTTAATGCTGTCTTTCGCCGTTCTCAACACTGGCTCTCTATTTACTTTTTTAGCTCCCAGAAAGTGATTTAACCAAACGTGAAGCCAGTATTTAGAGATCCTAGTGCCCACTTCATCTGAGAATACCATTATAGCTGCAGCTTATAGCTCTGAGGAATTAGGAGATTGTCCGGGATTTCTAATCAAAACGATTTTCCAAAATAGTTTTTGTATATTCTGAAATTCACTGATAAAAAACACAAGTATCCCTACAACCTAACTAACAGAGCAGTTCAGAGTCTAATGCGCTGATGCAACTATAAATGTCCGAATTACTGTTTGTAGCAGTGCTACCGAAGCGACGCGACTCCCGACACAGCTGACGTGCTATTCAGCGTCTGGAGAGAACTGGGGCCTTCCTTCCTCGCGCAGCGCTCTTATATATATAGCCGCGGTGCGGACGGCTAAGGGAACGCCTGCTCAAATCGGCTCTCCCGACTAGCCGCTGGGCTAGTTACGCACCACTTCAAGTTACATAATAATTTATAGCTTCTTTTGCTGATGGCCGATGAAGCTCTTAATTTAAACGTGCATTCAGCACGCAGGTAAGTATTTATAATAAAATTTTGACGTGGCTAAGTTATATATTTTGGGCGAGAGAATTAATTAAATTACACTGCACGCATAAGATGAGCTCTGAACTGGCTCTTTTGAGATCCGCTATCGCTATAATTTTATAGGTATTCAAAAGAAACTTTTCACATCTTCACAGTCATAGCGGACCTCCAACCTATTTAAATCTAAACATCCTAGCCTTATTTATTAGCCTACTTAATCTATCTTGCTTCCTTCAGTTTTGAGACGAAAACCAGAAAATCATGAATTTCCACTAAAGTCTTAATCTGTGAAATCCAAAGTACTGTTTTTATTAAATCATTATGAAAGATGAATCTAAATATAAATTTTGAAGTCTCTAGCTCTTTTCTGTTGCGCCAATGATTTTTTCAGAAAAAGTCCAAATTTCAAAAATGGCTGAAGTTATCGAACTGATATTTAACACACATTAATTTAGTATTATTCCTGACATGCTAGAAAAGTTTTAGGTCATTTGCTTGATTTTTAAGGTATTGCGCAACATTTATGACGTCAGAGCTAGTTACAGCAGACTGGCTGGCACACAATGGAAACTGATGTGAATTTACTACAGCGTGAGTAGGCTGCTTCCCTACAACTGGGCACCAAAATTGGCCGCTGGTCCAACAGCAGAATCGCCGTGCTGGCTCAGAAGTATTATCAACACTTGATGTCACCTTGCACCTGTTACCTAAGGCGTAAGAAGCCAGCCATGTGGCCCATTCCCTCTTTCGCCTTCCGCCCAGCGACACGCGGACGCACCACTGACTGCCACCAACTCTCGAGTGAAGACAGATGAGTCAGATGTTGTGTATCAGAAGGCGCAGCGACCATCAGGTCGCCAAGGAATGCCAATGGCACGAAATGCTTCGCAGGTCTTGTCACCAGCGTCCGATGTCGCCGCAGCTTTGAGCATTAGTCAGAAGCCTGACGATTGTCGCCAAAGTAGCTTCTAGCTGTTTACGGACGGGAGCCAGTTTTCCTTGTGAACCTAGTTTCATCGCTATTGTAGCTTCCCTGATATTAAGCCGGCCGCGGTGGCCGTGCGGTTCTAGGCGCTTCAGTCAGGAACCGCGGGACTGCTACGTTCGCAGGTTCGAATCCTGCCTCGGGCATGGATGTGTGTGATGTGCTTAGGTTAGTTAGGTGTAAGTAGTTCTAAGTTCTAGGGGACTGATGACTTAAGATGTTAAGTCCCATAGTGCTCAGAGCCATTTGAACCATTTTGAACCCTGATATTATTTTGTTAACTTTTATTTTTATCTGATGTTTGAATACATGTGAAACCAGATATCGAATACTTCTGCACTATTTCCTCCCAATACTGTGTTTAATATTGATTTTCTGTTTGTCTGTAATTCTTAAACCAACACACATTTCAGTTCTTTAATTAGACTGTAAAGGCCTGTGTGTACGTGCACTCACACTGTCCCAAGCTGAGTCCGGAACCGCGCTACTGCTACGGTCGCAGGTTCGGATCTTGCCTCGCGCATGGATGTGTGTGATGTTCTTAGGTTAGTTAGGTGTAAGTAGTTCTACGTTCTAGGGGACTGATGACCTCAGATTTTAAGTCCGGTAGTGCTCAGAGCCATTTGAACCATTTTTGTCCCAAGCTCACTCATATTCATTTGAACAGTCACTCAATCTCTAATATGAAATAAATTTGGTCACATGTTGCAAATTTTATTATTAAAAAGTGCATAATATTTTAGGGAGTATGTGGGACTTTTCACGAAAACTTAAAAAACTTACCTTTCGTCTCATTATCAGTTGAAATAGAGCATCAACCTGCAGTTAAATTGGCCAAAACCCTCTTGTCTGAAAGTAAAACACAGTCGACTAAAATGTGGCGCACTTTTAATGTTTCCACAACAAGCACCACACATTGGAGTGTCCACTCACTGGAGCAGCAGGCCGTGTGACACAGAACTGTGTCCTATGTGAGTGAGAAAGGCCTCATTTCGTCTGTCTAGCTGCAAGGAGGTACGCCATGGCCGCATTGTTGACTTTATTAGGTACAGCTCACTGCCTCACTTATAGCCATTCTTCTTGCGCCCCATACATGACTCTGCACGTAACTATCGAGGTAACAACAAGTAAGGGCACGCTACAGTGAACCCTATGAGGTGAAGGTTACTCAGGGAGTCGGAGCAGTTGAGGACTTTTGCAATCTGAACATCTCATTCGCTCCAGTGCCCACAGAATCTAGAAATGATATTCAAAAGCATGTGTACTGCCACGTGTAATGGAGACCGAGGCAACATAGAGTTTCTTACGTCGGAATAATTTTTGGTACTAATGCTCTACAAATCATTTTAGTAAAACAGTTTTATAAGAAAAACTACTTTATAACTTCATCTTAAGATCGTGAACAATACTGACTTTATATAAAAATGACTGGTTTTAGAAACAATTCTAACTGATTGATAAAGAAAATGTAAATGATTAGATTAGATTTACTTTCATTCCAATTGATCCGTAGTGAGAAGGTCCTCCAGGATGTGGAACATGTCAGAAAAACAACAATACATGACAAATATTTACAACTAAAACAAATAAGCTAATATATCATTCCACAGGTCCCAAGTAAAATGATCATCATTTTTTAATGAACACTATATGAAATATTTACAAATATTAATGAACTGAATTTAAAATAAAAAAGTTTTTTTAAAATTTATTTGTAAGTTAATAAATGTGTAATACAACTACTATAATATTTATTTATAATGAACACATTACTGCAAGAAATTGTGCAGAAGTTAAGTTATATTATATATATACACACACAAATCAATTGGTTCTACTGAGAAATTCATCAATGGAGTAGAAGGAGTTGGCCACCAATAAATTCTTTAGGCTTCTCTTAAACTGAATTTCATTGGTTGTTAAGCTTTTTATGGCTGCTGGCAAATTATTGAAAATGTGTGTTCCTGAATAATTAACACATTTTTGTACAAGACTAAGTGACTTTAAATCCTTGTGAAGATTATTCTTATTTCTAGTATTGATTCCATGAATTGAGCTGTTGGTTTGAAAAAGTGATATATTTTTAATGACAAATTTCATTAAGGAATAAATATATTGGGAAGCAGTAGTTAGTATCCCTAGTTCCCTAAACAGGCTTCTGCAGGATGTTCTTGAGTTCAAACCACAGATAACTCTTACTGCACGTTTTTGTGCCCAGAAAACTGTAGCTTGGCTTGATGAATTACCCCAAGAAATAATCCCATATGATATTATGGAATGAAAGTAAGCATAGTATGCCAGCTTTTTCATTTTTATATCCACTATTTCTGACAAAATTCTCATTGCAAACAGAGATTTGTTAAGACACTTCAGCAGTTCTGTGGTGTGCTCCACCCAGTTGAATTTATTATCAAGCTGTAATCCCAAGAATTCAACACTGTCCGCTTCTTCTATCTTCTTGTCATCATGTGTTAAATATATATTTGTGGGACACCTCTTACAAGTTCTGAAATGCATGTAGTGTGTTTTTTCAAAGTTTAGTGACAAAGAATTGGCTAGGAACCAGTGATTAATGTCCACAAATATTTTATTAGCTGATCTTTGTAAGACTACACTTGGTTTGCTATTTATGGCAATGTTTGTATCATCGGCAAACAAAACGAACTTGGCATCTGGTAATGTTACTGATGAAAGGTCATTGATATACACAAGAAAAAGTAAGGGCCCCAAAATGGAACCTTGTGGGACCCCACATGTAATTAGTTCCTAGTTGGATGATGCCTGATAGCTTGATACATGTCTCTTTCCTAATAACACTCTTTGTTTCCTGGCATAGATATAAGATTTGAACCATTTTGCAGCATTTCCTGCTGCACTATAATATTCTAATTTACTTAAAAGGATATTGTGATTTACACAGTCAAATGCCTTTGACAGATCACAAAATATACCAGCTGCCTGAAATTTTTTTGTCTAATGAATTAAGCACATTTTCACTCTAAGTGTAGATAGCCTTCTCAATATCAGAACCTTTTAGAAATCCAAACTGTGACTTTGACAGTATGTTTTTTGAGATAAGATGGTCATAAAGCTGACTGTACATTACTTTTTCTAAAAATTTTGAGAATGCTGGCAACAGTGAAACTGGACGGAAATTTGATGCTATTTCTTTATCACCCTTCTTAAACAGTGGCTTAACTTAAGCATATTTCAACCATTCAGGAAATATTCCACTGATAAACGACTGGTTACACATTTAGCTTAATATGTTACTTAGCTCAGAATCACATTCTTTAACTAACTTTGTTGATATCTAAATATTTTTGATTTTAAAGATTTTATGACAGACATTATTTCTGTTGGGGTAGTGAGGGTCAAATTCATATTATGGAAATTAATTGAAATGTCTGGTCTGAGGTATTCCATAGCAGCATCCACCGAACCTGACAACCCCATCTTTTCAGTAACAGTTATAAAATGTTTGTTAAAAAGTTCTGCAACACTATACACATCTGCCACCAATGTATCATTTACTTTCCTTCACTATATCCCACATCGTCTTTATTTTGTTATCTGATATGACTATCTTTTCCTCGTAATCTATTTGCTTTGACATCCGTATTACAATCTTTAATATTTTGCAGTATTTCTTGTAATGTGCTATAGCATCAACATCAGAACTGTTTTGGATTGACAAATACAGTTTTCTTTTTGTTTTACAAGTTACCCCTATTTCTCGAGTAATCCATGGCTTCTTTGTAGACTTTGCTCTAACCTTGGCAAGTTTTGGGGGAAACCAGTATGCGAATAAGGTAAGCACTTTATTAGCAAAAGTGTTATATTTTTCATTCATGCCATGAGCACTGTAAACATCAGTCCAGTGAATGTCTCTGAGGAGTGTCCTAAAATAATCAATTTTTGGCTTATTGATTACCCTCTTGAGCTCAGATTTAACAGATTTTATATCCTGTTCGGTATTAACATTTAACAGAAGGAACTGCATGCCATGGTCTGAGAGGCCATTGACTATTGGTTTTGTAATATAATTTTGTTCATTGGACTTTTCTATAAAGATATTATCAATGGCTTTTTGTGAGCAAGTGGGTACCCTAGTGGGAAACTTTGCAGTGGGAATTAAGTTGAATGATAGTGTTACTAACTCAAATAAGTTCTTATTGGGAGAGTCTTTAAGGAAATCTACATTGAAATCGCCAGCAACCACTATTTCTTTGTTTTTGGTTGTTAAATGGGCCAGTACGGCTTCAAGGTGGTTTACGAACAGATTAAAGTTACCTGCAGGTGCTCGATATACACTTAATATTATGAAGGATTTTTTGTGAAATTCTAATTCTGTTGCACATGCTTCCATATGCTGTTCTAGGCAAAATTTATGAATGTCTATGTTCTTAAATTTATGACAGTTCCTGATAAATGTGGCAACTCCTCCTTTCTCCGTTTCTGATCTACAAAACTGAGATGCTAACCTAAACCCTGTAACACTTAAAAGTTCTATACCAGTGCTCACACGATGTTCAGAGAGGCAGATAATGTCAGCTGGGTTTGAAGACTAATACATCTATACTGATAGTTAATTCATTAATTTTATTTCTCAGTCCTCGAATATTTTGATGCAATAAAGATAGCTGACATTTCACACTGACTGAGTTAAAATTGGGTAGAGTTAAAATATCTGCTGACTGTTGAAAATTCGTAACCAATAGCTGTTTATGCTGATGTAATAAGCTGGAATTATGTTTTTTGATTTCTTTCTCAAACTGAAGGTTTGTCTCATTCCTAGCCTCTCTTAACATTTGCTTTCTTTCTGTCCTCCCTACCCTAAAAAAGGGTCTTTTCTGAACCCTATAACCACTGGTATTTTACCACTCATGACAGTGCCTCCCCCCTTTAACTTTCCTGCTATTCCCCCAGCCGATTTACCCTTCCCCGTCCTGTTGAGGTGAAGGCCATGCCTAGTGTAATCCCACCTACTGAGAGAATCAACAGGAACCACACCAATGTGTGACCCTGCACCCGATATAAGCAGCCGTTCCAGCTCCAAATTAACTCTCTTGACAGAAGAGTTCAAATGAGGTCGGTCATGGCGCCCAAGAACAAATACAAACTCAACACTAGTATGCTTAGATGTTGATGCAATCTTTGCCAGGTCACACTCTATACTGTACCTAGGATCTCTGTCAATACTGTTACCTGCCCCACCCACTATAACTACGGTGTCTTCCTTAGTGAAATCTTTGCAAAGTGATCCTAAATGCTCTGTCACCTACTCCAGACTAGCACTAGATTTAAAAAAAAGACTGGTGACCTGGTATTCTGATACTAGTTCATCCTGCAAAAGTTGATCAACACATCTTCCATGGGAACTACCTAACAACAACACTTTCTTTCTCTTTACTGATTTCTCTACTTTCATTGTCGTGTGACTAGGGCCTCCCGTCGGGTAGACCGTTTGCCGGGTGCAAGCCTTTCGATTTGACGCCATTTCGGCGACTTGCGCGTCGATGGGGATGAAATGGTGATGATTAGGACAATACAACACTCAGTGCCTGAGCGAAGAAAATCTCCGACCCAGCCGAGAATCGAACCCGGGCCCTTAGGATTGACATTCTGCCGTGCTGACCACTCAGCTACCGGAGGCGGACTGATTGATTATTCAAGCATTTTCTTTGCAAAAAAGTTTTTTTTTCTTTGCAAAACGTATATATGAGAGAGGAGAACTAACTTCTCTAGCGCCGGCCGCTGTGGCCGAGCGGTTCTAGGCGCTTCAGGCCGGAACCGCGCGACTGCTACGGTCGCAGGTTCCAATTCTGCCTCGGGCATGTATGTGTGTGAGGTCTTTAGGTTAGTTAGGTTTCAGTAGTTCTAGGTTCTAGGGGACTGATGACCTCAGATGTTAAGTCCCATAGTGCTCAGAGCCATTTTTTTAACTTCTCCAGCGGTGAGCAGTCCATGAGATAAATGTTTCAGCCAACTCTCGGTATGGCAGTTAATTATACAACAGAGTGCTAACTGCTTGCAAGTATGCAAAGCTGCAAATTTACCTTAAATACAGTTCTTCATATAATTCTTTTTAAAATCCATAAATAATCTCATCATCATGTTAGTTAATCATTTCCAGCAAATCTGTATTCAGTATTTAGCAACTCAGTTCCAGATAAAAATTTCCTCACCATTCAGTTCCACGTCTGCTTCCCAGCACACCTCGACTAATAATATTACTCTCTCTGTGTGCCCTCAGGCAGAGACGATGTAAAAACATAACCAAAGATCGCTTATCAACATGTCTTCTTCTCAGATACGTGGATACTGATATATGAAAGCAAGAAGTCAACAACTGTACAACAGCTGTTACTGCCTTTTACTACTTGGTGGGGAATTGGCCGAGCGGCCTAGGGCGCTGCAGTCTATGCGGCTGATCCCGGCGGAGGTTCGAGCCCTCCCTCGGGCATGGGTGTGTGTGTTTGTCCTTAGGATAATTTAGGTTAAGTAGTGTGTAAGCTTAGGGACTCATGACATTAGCAGTTAAGACCCATAAGATTTCACACACATCTGAACATTTTTGAACTACTTGGTGAATGAGAACCTACCAACTTCACCATTACGACTTTTCCACATTGGCACTACGACATTTTTTCCGCTTATCACTTCTCTGAATGCCTGTATTTTAATCCCTCATTGGTACTATGTTTTTTCTTTCTTTTTATTTATCGTTTCTTTCATCCTTTCAGCCATTTCTTACTGCGAAACATGCCAAGTTGCACCAGTGCTCGGACTCAATGTTAAAGTGGATGATCAGTATCTCCTGTTAGTTCCATTGATACTGCTTGAGAAATATTAAAAGATACGCCAGTACTTTATTAGTAGTCTCCTTTGTAGACGTCTTCTTTATTTTTTCTCGGAACAAGCCAGTTCACAAACCTGTAATTAGTTTCCTTTCCTTTTTGATCTTCCATCTTTTTTTTACGGTTGCGCTGTCCAATTTGAGTTTCTGTCTTCATAGCAGCTACTGAGTGTTTTTCAAATGTACTTTCGATCCGTTAACTGGCCACATGATTTTTTTCACACGCGTTCTCTTCCTGGTGTGCAAAAATGCCGTGACGTTGCTGGATCCACTTAATGTGTGACCACATGTTTCAAAATATGCTTAGCTCGTTCAACACGTAGCTACAGAATTCATCTTGAAGCGGAAAACAGTATCGTTGGGAATCTGCGAAGGCTGCAGAGACATCTATCGGTTCGTACTAAACTACCAAGCTGCCTTCGACATCACGAACGTTACCCAATCACAAGGCGCCGAAGAGCAGCTGGGTGCAGGCAGTCTTCCCACACAGGCGAGTCTTCCTGGAAACGGGAGGCAGGGCGGCTCTTAGATCCGGCAGTGTGGCAGCTATGTGCGGTAGGTTTCCCGCGGCAGGCTATTCCCGGCCCGTTTATTATTTGGAACTAGCGGGGGGAGGGTGCGCTCATAGCGCCGACGCGAGATTGTCCAGGAAGGCCTTACGTACCTGAACATTCCGAGAAAGATTTGTAACACTTCTGACTACTTGCTCGGGGCTTGAATTTACCACAGTGCAAACGGACGACTGAGTTCGTCAATCGTCCTAACCACTTAGGATCGCTTGCTCGATCGTTACAAAGGCAATTCCAGTTCGTTTTACGGAGAACACTCTGCGGCATTGGCCCCATTCTTAGGCTGCGTTTATCACGAATCTCTCGCCCAGCGAAAAGTCCCAGGAAAATGGAGAAATGGACAGGCGACTACTGTATGTAAGAAAAGTAAAAAACTGACCCGCATAATTACAGACCAATATTCTTAACATCGAAACTTCCTGGCAGATTATAAAACGGTGTGGCGGACCGAGACTCGAACTCGGAACCTTCGCCTGCGCGGGCAAGTGCTCTGCCGACTGATCTATCCAAGCACGCTTCGCGACACTTCCTCACAGCTGTAATTCTACCAGTACCTCGTGTTCTACCTTCCAGACTTCACAGAAGCTCTCCTGCATATCTTGCAGAACTAGCACTCCTCTAAGAAAGGATATTACGGAGACATGGCTCAGCCACATCCTGGGGGATGTTTCCAGAATGAAATTTTCTCTCTACAGCGGAGTGTGCGCTGACATGAAACTTCCTGGCAGATTAAAACTTTGCCTTGGCAAAGGTCCCGAGTTCGAGTCTCAATCGGGCACACAGTTTTAATCTGCCAGGAAGTTTCATATCAGCGCACACTCCGCTGCAAAGTGACAATTTAATTCTGGAAACATCCTTCACGCTGTGGCTAAGCCATGTCTCCGCAATATCCTTTCTTAAAGGAGTGTTGTTTCTGCAAGGTATGCACGAGAGCTTCCGTGAAATTTGGAAGGTAAGAGACGAGGTACTGGCGGAATTAAAGCTGTGGGGACGGGTTGAGGTATGCACTTGCCCGCGAAAGGCAAAGATACGCAATTCGAGTCTCGGTCCGGCACACAGTTTTCGTCTGCCAGGGAATTTCATATCAGCGCACACTCCACTGCAAAGTGAAAATTTCATTCTGTATCCTTAACCTCGGTTTGTTGCAAAATTCTTGAACACTTTCTGAGTTCAAATACACTCCTGGAAATGGAAAAAAGAACACATTGACACCGGTGTGTCAGGCCCACCATACTTGCTCCGGACACTGCGAGAGGGCTGTACAAGCAATGATCTCACGCACGGCACAGCGGACACACCAGGAACCGCGGTGTTGGCCGTCGAATGGCGCTAGCTGCGCAGCATTTGTGCACCGCCGCCGTCAGTGTCAGCCAGTTTGCCGTGGCATACGGAGCTCCATCGCAGTCTTTAACACTGGTAGCATGCCGCGACAGCGTGGACGTGAACCGTATGTGCAGTTGACGGACTTTGAGCGAGGGCGTATAGTGGGCATGCGGGACGCCGGGTGGACGTACCACCGAATTGCTCAACACGTGGGGCGTGAGGTCTCCACAGTACATCGATGTTGTCGCCAGTGGTCGGCGGAAGGTGCACGTGCCCGTCGACCTGGGACCGGACCGCAGCGACGCACGGATGCACGCCAAGACCGTAGGATCCTACGCAGTGCCGTAGGGGACCGCACCGCCACTTCCCAGCAAATTAGGGACACTGTTGCTCCTGGGGTATCGGCGAGGACCATTCGCAACCGTCTCCATGAAGCTGGGCTACGGTCCCGCACACCGTTAGGCCGTCTTCCGCTTACGCCCCAACATCGTGGATCCCGCCTCCAGTGGTGTCGCGACAGGCGTGAATGGAGGGACGAATGGAGACGTGTCGTCTTCAGCGATGAGAGTCGCCTCTGCCTTGGTGCCAATGATGGTCGTTTGCGTGTTTGGCGCCGTGCAGGTGAGCGCCACAATCAGGACTGCATACGACCGAGGCACACAGGGCCAACACCCGGCATCATGGTGTGGGGAGCGATCTCCTACACTGGCCGTACACCACTGGTGATCGTCGAGGGGACACTGAATAGTGCACGGTACATCCAAACCGTCATCGAACCCATCGTTCTACCATTCCTAGACCGGCAAGGGAACTTGCTGTTCCAACAGGACAATGCACGTCCGCATGAATCCCGTGCCACCCAACGTGCTCTAGAAGGTGTAAGTCAACTACCCTGGCCAGCAAGATCTCCGGATCTGTCCCCCATTGAGCATGTTTGGGACTGGATGAAGCGTCGTCTCACGCGGTCTGCACGTCCAGCACGAACGCTGGTCCAACTGAGGCGCCAGGTGGAAATGGCATGGCAAGCCGTTCCACAGGACTACATCCAGCATCTCTACGATCGTCTCCATGGGAGAATAGCAGCCTGCATTGCTGCGAAAGGTGGATGTACACTGTACTAGTGCCGACATTGTGCATGTTCTGTTGCCTGTGTCTATGTGCCTGTGGTTCTGTCAGTGTGATCATGTGATGTATCTGACCCCAGGAATGTGTCAATAAAGTTTCCCCTTCCTGGGACAATGAATTCACGGTGTTCTTATTTCAATTTCCAGGAGTGTATAATAAATTCCCTTGCAATGGAAAAGCTTCTGTACACAGATCATCACGGATTAGCAAAGCATCGCTCATGCGTATCTCAGCTTGCCTTTTTCTTACGTGATATCCTAAAAACCATGGATGGAGGGCAATAGGCAAATTCCGTGGTCCTAGATTTCAGTAAAGCCTCTACTATGGTGCCCCACTGCAAATTATTGACGAACGTCCGAGCATACCGTTTAGGTTCCCAGAGAAGTGAATGGCTGGAACACGACCTTTTAAGTATTATAACTCAGTATATGATGTTTGGCAACGAGTGTTCATCAGAGAGAAGGGTATAGTCAGGAGTGCTCCAGAGAAGTGTCATAGGACCTCTTTTATTCTCCATACACATAAACGACCTGACGGTGAGCAGCATTTTATGGTTGTTTGCTGATGAGGTTTAATGTACGGGAAGCTGTCGTCGTTGAGGACTGTAGAAATATGCAAGATGACTTCGGCAAAATTTCTGCTTGGTGCGATGAATGTCAGCTTGCTCTAAATGTAGAAAAAAGTAAGTTAAGGCGGATGAATAGGAAAAACAGTTCAGTAACGTTTGAGTAAGCTTAGTAGGGTGCAGTTTACACAATAACTTCGATTGAATATCTGCTCTTAAAGTTTCAAAGTTACATGAAATGGAATGAGCACTTTAGGTTGGTATCAGGAAAGACGAATGCTCGATTCCGTTTTACTGGGAGAAACTTGGGAAAGTCTGGCTCACCCTTAAAGAAGACGGCTTATAGAACGCTATTGCAAGTCATTACTGAGAAGTGTTCGAGTGCTTGGGATCCGCTCCAGGAAAGGAAGACATTCAAGCAATTCTCAGGCGATCTGATAGATTTGTTACCAGTAGGTTCGATCAGTACGCAAGTATTACAGAGACGCTACTTGAGCTCACATGGGAAAGGGAAGGCGATACTCTCTCCGCAAGGTAATATTGCCAAATTTAGAGAAATGGCATTTGAAGCCAACTGCAGAGCGATTCTATTGCGACAACGTAAATTAGGGGAAAGGACCATGAAGAGAAGATACGAAAAGTAGGACGCAAATGGAGGCTTTTCAACAGTCGTTCTTCGCTCGCTCTATTTGTGAGTGGAAGAGGAGAGGAAATGGTGGGACGATGTACACTCTGCCATGTGTATTATACAGGGTGATTCAAAAAGAATACCACAACTTTAAAAATGTGTATTTAATGAAAGAAACATAATATAACCTTCTGTTATACATCATTACAAAGAGTATTTAAAAAAGTTTTTTTTCACTCAAAAACAAGTTCAGAGATGTTCAATATGGCCCCCTCCAGACACTCGAGCAATATCAACCCGATACTCCAACTCGTTCCACACTCTCTGTAGCATATCAGGCGTAACAGTTTGGATAGCTGCTGTTATTTCTCGTTTCAAATCATCAATGGTGGCTGGGAGAGGTGGCCGAAACACCATATCCTTAACATACCCCCATAAGAAAAAATCGCAGGGGCTAAGATCAGGGCTTCTTGGAGGCCAGTGATGAAGTGCTCTGTCACGGGCTGCCTGGCGGCCGATCCATCGCCTCGGGTAGTTGACGTTCAGGTAGTTACGGACAGATAAGTGCCAATGTGGTGGCGCTCCATCCTGCTGAAATATGAATTGTTGTGCTTCTTGTTCGAGCTGAGGGAACAGCCAATTCTCTAACATCTCCAGATACTGTAGTCCAGTTACAGTAGCACCTTGGAAGAAAAAGGGACCAAAAACTTTATTGGCTGAAATGGCACAGAAAACGTTCACCTTAGGCGAGTCACGTTCATACTGAGTTGTTTCCCGCGGATTCTCGTCGATTCACTTCTGCCGTACTCAATAACACAAAAAGCTTTCTGTTGAGCGGTCGCCATCTTAGCATCAACTGACGCTGACGCCTAGTCAACAGCGCCTCAAGCGAACAAATGTACAACTAAACGAAACTTAATAGCTCCCTTAATTCTCCGACAGATAGTGCTTAGCTCTGCCTTTTGTCGTTGCAGAGTTTTAAATTCCTAAAGTTGTGGTATTCTTTTTGAATCACACTGTATATGTATACATTCGAGTTCATGGTTTGGACCTTTCCTGGGACTTCAAATCAAATGTTCAAATGTGTGTGCTATCTTATGTGACTTAACTGCTAAGGACATCAGTCCCTAATCTTACGCACTACTTAATCTAAATTGTCCTACAGACAAACACACACACCCATGCCTGAGGGAGGACTCGAACCTCCACTGGGACCAACCTTTCCTAGGACTGAAGGACCTACTCTGCTCTAGGATTTTTCCACTTAATTTTGAGGGTGTGGGGGGGGGGGGGGTGACGGTTGACTTACCCAATAAAGATAGGAACTCAAATAATGAATTAAAATATGTGCCATGGCCAGGATAGATGTTGAGACTAAATATGTCTCTAGCAAAATATAATTACATCACATCAGTAGATATCCATTAAGTAGAGAGCTGGGGTGCTATTCCAATATCGGAGAGCCTCGGCAATACTGACGATTTAAGAACTAGAAAAAGAAAACGGGCTGAGGTGTGAACTGAACTTTGCGTCAGGGAGGGCACTGGTCTAGGATTAGCTCATGCAGCTCAGTGTGAGGCAACGGGCGAGTTACGGCGCCCTGGCCCTGAAAATATTCCAAGTTCGGAGTTGGCGTGGCCGCATGGGCTGCTCGGCAAGCCTGGGCTCGTCAGCATCCGCGTGGTGCCGAACATTAGTCACAGTAAGAGGGGTAGCCCCAGCGCGTGGTCCAGGCTGACCGCATGGCTGTAAATCCATGTTGACGCTGTGCCGAGGACTGTGCTTTGGGTCGATGAAGGAGATTTGTATGCTGGGAGTGCCAAAGATGGAGGAATTTGTGAAACCATAATGGCAGACATTTCACAGTTCATGTAGAAATTAATAATAGCCAGAGGAATCATGATACCTTAAAAAGAAGCATGTACATTACCATTATTTTCACGACGATTCTGATGGTGTAATCAGATTTTCAATATCTTTATTAACCATGGACCTTTCCGTTGGTGGGGAGGCTTGCGTGCCTCAACGATACAGATAGCCGTACCGTAGGTGCAACCACAACGGAGGGGTATCTGTTGAGAGGCCAGACAAACGTGTAGTTCCTGAAGAGGGGCAGCAGCCTTTTCAGTAGTTACAGGGGCAACAGTCTGGATGATTGACTGATCTGGCCCTGTAACACTAACCAAAACGGCCTTGCTGTTTTAGTACTGCAAACGGCTGAAAGCAAGGGGAAAGTAGAGCCATAATTTTTCCCGAGGGCATGCAAAAAATGGTTCAAATGGCTCTGAGCACTATGGGACTTAACATCGTAGGTCATCAGTCCCCTAGAACTTAGAACTACTTAAACCTAACTAACCCAAGGACATCACACAACACCCAGCCATCACGAGGCAGAGAAAATCCCTGACCCCGCCGGGAATCGAACCCGGGAACCCGGGCGTGGGAAGCGAGAACGCTACCGCACGACCACGAGAGAGGGCATGCAGCTTTACTGTATGATTAAATGATGATGGCGTCCTCTTGGGTAAAATATTTCGGAGGTAAAATAGTCCCCCATTCGAATCTCCGGGCAGGGACTACTCAAGAGGACATCGTTATCAGGAGAAAGAAAACTGGCGTTCTACGGATCGGAGCGTGGAATGTCAGATCCCTTAATCGGGCAGGTAGGTTAGAAAATTAAAAAAGGGAAATGGATAGTTTAAAGTTAGATATAGTGGGAATTAGTGAAGTTCGATGGCAGGAGGAACAAGACTTTTGGTCAGGTGAATACGGGGTTATAAATACAAAATCAAATAGGGGTAATGCAGGAGCAGGTTTAATAATGAATAGAAACATAGGAGTGCGAGTAAACTACTACAAACAGCATACTGAACGCATTATTGTGGCTACGATAGACACGAAGCCCACCCCTACTACAGTAGTACAAGTTTATATGCCAACTAGCTCTGCAGATGATGAAGAAATTGATGAAACGTATGATGAGATAAAAGAAATTATTCAGGTAGTGAAGGGAGACGAAAATTTAATAGTCATAGGTGACTGGAATTCGAGAGTAGGAAAAGGGAGAGAAGGAAACATAGTGGGTGAATATGGATTGGGGGAGAGAAATGGAAGAGGAAGCCGTCTGGTAGAATTTTGCACAGAGCATAACTTAATCATAGCTAGCACTTGGTTCAAGAATCATAAAAGAAGGTTGTATACATGGAAGAATCCTGGAGATACTAAAAGGTTTCAGATAGATTATATAATGGTAAGACAGAGATTTAGGAACCAGATTTTAAATTGTAAGACATTTCCAGGGGCAGATGTGGACTCTGACCACAATCTATTGGTTATGAACTGTAGATTAAAACTGAAGATAGTGCAAAAAGGTGGGAATTTAATGAGATGGGACCTGGATAAACTGACTAAACCAGAGGTTGTAGAGAGTTTCAGGGAGAGCATAAGGGAACAATTGACAGGAATGGGGGAATGAAATACAATAGAAGAAGAATGGGTAGCTTTGAGGAATGAAATAGTGAAGGCAGCAGAGGATCGAGTAGGTAAAAAGACGAGGGCTAATAGAAATCCTTGGGTAACAGGAGAGATACTGAATTTAATTGATGAAAGGAGAAAATACAAAAATGCAGCAAGTGAAGCAGGCAAAAAGGAATACAAACGTCTCAAAAATGAGATCGACAGGAAGTGCAAAATGGCTAAGCAGGGATGGCTAGAGGACAAATTTAACGATGTAGAGATTTATCTTATGAGGGGTAAGATAGATAATGCCTACAGGAAAATTAAAGAGACCTTTGGAGAAAAGAGAACCACTTGCATGAATATTAAGAGCTCAGATGGAAACCCAGTTCTAAGCAAAGAAGGGAAAGCAGATAGGTGGAAGGAGTATGTAGAGCGTCTATACAGGGGAGATGTTCTTGAGGACAATACGAAGTGCATTCAAGTTCTAAGGCCTCCGATTTTTCTTCTCCGGACCGGAAAGAGATAGAAACATGCGCATTGTTTTAAAATGAGGCCGCATTCATTGTCAATACGTCCCAGAGATGGCAGCACCGTACGGCAGATGGAATTTTACCGCCAGTGGCGAGAATGAGAATTGTTTTAAATACTTAAAATGGTGACCTTTTCCTTACTTGAACAGCGTGCAGTCATTCGTTTTCTGAATTTGCGTGGTGTGAAACCAATTAAAATTCATCGACAGTTGAAAGAAACATGTGGTGATGGAGTTACGGATGTGTCAAAAGTGCGTTCGTGGGTGCGACAGTTTAATGAAGGCAGAACATCGTGTGACAACAAACTGAAACAACCTCGGGCTCGCACAAGCCTGTCTGACGACATGATAGAGAAAGTGGAGAGAATTGTTTTGGGGGATCGCCGAATGACTGTTGAACAGATCGCCTCCAGAGCTGGCATTTCTGTGGGTTCTGTGCACACAATCCTGCATGACGACCTGAAAGTGCGAGAAGTGTCATCTAGGTGGGTGCCACGAATGCTGACGGACGACCACATGGCTGCCCGTGTGGCATGTTGCCAAGCAATGTTGACGCGCAACGACAGCACGAATGGGACATTCTTTTCGTAGGTTGTGACAATGGATGAGACGTGGATGCCATTTTTCAATCCAGAAACAAAGTGCCAGTCAGCTCAATGGAAGCACACAGATTCACCGCCACCAAAAAAATGTCGGGTAATCGCCAGTGCTGAAAAAATGATGGTGTCCATATTCTGGGACAGCGAGGGCGTAATCCTTACCCATTGCGTTCCAAAGGGCACTACGGTAACAGGTGCATCCTACTAAAATGTTTTGAAGAACAAATTCCTTCCTGCACTGCAACAAAAACGTCCGGGAAGGGCTGCGCGTGTGCTGTTTCACCAAGACAACGCACCTGCACATCGAACTAACGTTATGCAACAGTTTCTTCGTGATAACAACTTTGAAGTGATTCCTCATGCTCCCTACTCACCTGACCTGGCTCCTAGTGACTTTTGGCTTTTTCCAACAATGAAAGACGCTCTCCGTGGCCGCACATTCACCAGCCGTGCTGCTATTGCCTCAGAGATTTTCCAGTGGTCAAAACAGACTCCTAAAGAAGCCTTCGCCGCTGCCATGGTATCATAGCGTCAGCGTTGTGACAAATGTGTACGTCTGCAGGGCGATTACGTCGAGAAGTAACGCCAGTTTCATCGATTTCGGGTGGGTAGTTAATTAGAACTTGAATGCACCTCGTATTATGGAAATGAAAGAGGAGGTAGATGAAGATGAAATGGGAGATATGATACTGCGTGAAGAGTTTGACAGAGCACTGAAAGACCTAAGTCGAAACAAGGCCCCGGGAGTAGACAACATTCCATTAGAACTACTGACAGCCTTGGGAGAGCCAGTCCTGACAAAACTCTACCATCTGGTGAGTAAGATGTATGAGACAGGCGAAATTCCCTCAGACTTCAAGAAGAATATAATAATTCCAGTCCCAAAGAAAGCAGGTGTTGACAGATGTGAAAATTACCGAACTATCAATTTAATAAGTCACAGCTGCAAAATACTAACGCGAATTCCTTACAGACAAATGGAAAAACTGGTAGAAGCCGACCTCGGGGAAGATCAGTTTGGATTCCGTAGAAATGTTGGAACACGTGAGGCACTACTGACTTTACGACTTATCTTAGAAGAAAGATTAAGCATTTGTAGACTTAGAGAAAGCTTTTGACAATGTTGACTGGAATACTCTCTTTCAAATTCTGAAGGTGGCAGCGGTAAAACACAGGGAGCGAAAGGCTATTTACAATTTGTACAGAAACCAGAGTCGAGGGGCATGAAAGGGAAGGGAAGCAGTGGTTGGGAAGGGAGTGAGACAGGGTTGTAGCCTCTCCCGGATGTTATTCAATCTCTGTATTGAGCAAACAGTAAACGAAATAAAAGAAAAGTTCGGAGTAGGTATTAAAATCCATGGAGAAGAAATAAAAATTTTGAGATTCGCCGATGACATGGTAATTCTGTCAGAGACAGCAAAGGACGTGGAAGAGCAGTTGAACGGAATGGACAGTGTGATGAAAGGAGGGTATAAGATGAACATCAACAAAAGCAAAACGAGGATAATGGAATGTAGTCGAATTAAGTCGGTTGATGCTGAGGGAATTAGATAGGAAATGAGACACTTAAAGCAGTAAAGGAATTTGCTATTTGGGGAGCAAAATAACTGATGATGGTCGAAGTAGAGAGGATATAAAGTGTAGACTGGCAACGGCAACGAAAGCGTTTCTGAAGAAGAGAGATTAGTTAACATCGAGTATTTATTTAAGTGTCAGGAAGTCGTTTCTGAAAGTATCTGTATGGAGAGTAGCCATGTATGGAAGTGAAACATGGACGATAAATAGTTTAGACAAGAAGAGAACAAAAGCTTTCGAAATATGGTGCTACAGAAGAATGCTGAAGATTAGATGGGTAGATCACATAACTAATGAGGAGGTACTGAATAGAATTGGGGAGAAGAGGAGTTTGTGGCACAACTTGACTAGAAGGAGGGATCGGTTGGTAGGACATGTTCTGAGGCATCAAGAGATCACCAATTTCGTACTGGAGGGCAGCATGGAGGGTAAAAATGGAAGAGGGAGACCATGAGATGAATAGACTAAGCAGATTCAGAAGGCTGTAGGCTGCAGTAGGTACTGGGAGATGAAGAGGCTTGCACAGGATTGAGTAGCATGTAGAGCTGCATCAAACCAGTCTCAGGACTGAAGACCACAACAACAACACATCTGACGATAAATTATACAAGTAACACTTAGCAACGAATTCCAAAATCTAAACGGTTCATCCGATTTTGTCGATCGACGTGTCTTTAGAAAGCTATTAGTGTAAACCTAAGTTGGTATGAATTACAGGCATGTAACTTGAATAGTACATGAGTTATTGAAGGTCAAATTTGCCGACTACTATTGATCGTGTCGCGCTGTAAGTACTCCACAGTTACACAAAAAAACGGTAGCAGCATGCTTATAAATATGTTTATTCGTATATGTCTTTGTTTATTTCCGATTTATACTATTCATGGAGAAATTGGTAAAATATTTACTGTGTTTTAGAAAACACAGAGACATTAGGCTACTGGCCTACTTTTGTTGCTATCCTTTGATTTATGATCCAGCCGTAGGAACATTTATTTAATTTCGAATTATTTAAATGTAAATCCAGTAGTTCGTATGTGTTTCAATATTTTTGTGAGTTTGCATTGGCTTGGAGACATGGCAGGAGCGCTCTAGCCAATCTTAGCGCTTGTTACTACAGTAGGCGACTACCAAAGTCAGTGGAGACACTGTAGCGAAGTGGGGGACGAGTCTCGGGTTACAGTACACGTGAAGTGCTGGACGGGAAGGCGCGAGGGACGGTCGCAGGAAATACTTGGAGAGTGTTGAGCAGTTTGCACATGGTTGCAATATATTTCGTATTGCCAACTTATGCGCTTGGGAGATTTCTGTGGCTTCTGCAGTGAATACATAGTACGTGTTTAGAAGTGAATATCTCGCGAGCTATGTTGTTGCTCATAACTAATTACGTGAAGTAGGAATCTATTGTTCCCCAGATATTCAACTTATATTTTATTTAATTGCTGGACCATCGACACCAATAAGTGTTTTGCTGTAATAAATGGCATTCTTAAAGGTACTTCTGCTATCGTACTCATCATTTAAGGTCGTTAAAATAGTGCCTGCAGATTTTATTTAATAGCAATCTTTCATTTATAAATTTCCATGTTACATTCAAAATTTTCAATTGGCGACTGATAGGAACCTGCTGAAACAACCCCTTAGAAAAATTTATGACTGTGCTGATAAACCTCTTACATTATTTGATTTTCAAACAGAGGAGCAAAACTGAACGTACTCAGACATTTCTCTCCTTACTTATTCTGATCATCACTAAACTGACACACAATATTTTTTTATCGCAACGCAGTCTGACTTTCAATAATCCCTACAAAAGAATGGCCCTGACTAACAATAACCTATACCTTTCATGAATCACTTACCTCACAAAAATCTTCGTTATTCGAACTACTGCAATACAGTGAGCGCCGATACTGCCAGCTAAATAAAAGATTCTAACTACTGAAGCCACTAACTACTGATAGGCATAGTTAGCAAATGAAAGATTTTGATAGAGAACAAACAATGTATTTACCTTAATAGTGTTCAAAAGTCATTATATATATATATATATATATATATATATATATATATATATATATATATCAGTTCATGACATCCAATCTTACAAATTTACTGTCTCTGATGGACACACGTCCAGATCATCCGCTCTCAAAACTCTGCCATCTCTCTCCCCACGTCCACCACTGCTGGCGGCTCACCTCCAACTGCGCAACGCTACGCGATGTTCACATCCAACTGCCCAACACTACAATAGCGAATATTCTAACAATGCTAACCAGCCACAGACTGCACACAGCACAGTCAGTGATTTTCATACAGAGCGCTACGTGGCGTTACCAACATAAAAAACCTAAACACCCTACTTACACCTAAACAGCCTACTTACACTGCGACCAATCGATTCATGTACATATTCATATTGTATACTGTAGACTAAGCAGTATTTGGCGTGTAATGCAGCAACTACGTATCCCAGCCCCTAGACAACGAAACCAGCCAAAACTTTTAATATTTCAACTTTGAGTCTGAGGGTACGTGATTGAGGGCCACATTTTTTTAATTGAAAGCCCCCATCTGTCAGCCCCCGTGACAGGGTGGTGTCTAGTAAGCAAGAGACTTGGGTTCACCTCTCGTCATTGGCACAAATTTTAATTCATTACTTCAGCTTTGTCCTTATCGAACATAAAATTGAGATTCAGTATGTTCAAATGGCTCTTAGCACTATGGGACTTAACATCTGAGGTCATCAATCCCTTAGAACTTAGAACTACTTAAAGCTAACTAACCTAAGGACATCACACACATCCCTGCCCGAGGCAGGATTCGAACCTGCGACCATAGCAGTCTCGCCGTTCCTGGGTGAAGGGCCTAGAACCGCTCGGCCACCGGGGCCAGCTGAGATTCAATATGTCTCCAGGAAAATATAAATTACATCAGATCAATGATTTATCCGGCTTCACACGTGAGCACACTGGACAATAATTAGTCACCCTCAGATGACATATCATATTAGTACACTGTGACAATGCCTCTAGCCTTAATAATGCTTCAGGTATGCCATATGCGACTGAAGGCATTTATTGATGATTGCATCACTTAGGGCAACCAGACTGCTACTTTTCACTCACTGTGGCAGCAGCTAGAGATTTTCTGTGGGATTGTGCTAGGGTGATTCAGCGGTCAAGCGAGAAGCGACTGGGTGATCGACAGACTAGGAATGTATGTGGGTTGCCCAGCAAATACGGCTGTTGTCAACTGGGAAAACAGCACTGCCAACAGAGTAGTCATTATGGAGATGTGGAAGAAAGAGCAGCACTCGCTCACAGAGAGTAACAAAGTAAACATCCTGCTTCATTTTCTGTTTTAGGCCCAGCAGCACAATACATCTCAGATAATGACGTGATTATTTGAAAGATGCACCAGAACAGCTGCTTACAATAATTAATCTTTATTAACGACCGACGGTTTCGACATTTATCGTAATTGTCAAGTACCTGCGAATACAATTTTAGTGAGACGTATATAAATGTGAACGTTATTTATATTAAAGTGACTGTATTGTACTCACGTCTAGAAGAATGTGACGTCTGTAGTACGCCGTTAGTGTACCGTCTTACAACAGTTAATGTTTTGAATAGATGGTGCATGACGTAAATATATTGAAAACATACATTAATTATGGTTTGACAGTTGTACTTTTTCGACGTTATGTTTTACAAAGATTGTACAGATGAACAGCGATATTATTTTACTAGCAAAATTCTGTCACGATTGTATTTGGTTGTTGCGTATGTTACTCCAGATTTATCCTGTGTCGTGCTCTAAAAGGTCAACAAAGTTTTTAGGTAGTGTTTGTGTCTAAATTCTGTATGATTGTTTAATATTTATTGTGGGTATTTTCTCGTGTGTACAGAAATTTCCAGTTCTTCAAGAACGTTCGTTGCAAGACCTTTGGTATTCCGTGCTCGATTTGGAGTGTATTTTCTATTGTACCAGCAACGTGGTAATGACTTTTCAAATGTAGAAAGAAGCTTGACTCATTATTCTCCCTATTTTTAATGTGTTCTTTATATCTGACTTCAAAATTTCTTCCTGTATGGCCAATGTAAAAGTTGCTACATGTGACTTTATATGCGCTTGGGTTATTATATTCGTACGTTCTAGTGGAGGCGGAACTTAATTTTACTGAAAGTTTGTTGCGGGTTCGAAAGGCTAGTTGAATATTTTTGACTTTAAAAAATTGCATTAATTTTTTAGGAAATTCTACCAAGGTAGACTGTTGGTACGTATCTTATTTTTTGTTTAGGTGATGTTTCTCGAGTTAAGCGTCTCTCGTGAGTGAGCGCAAGTCGTGGTAAGAGAAACACCCCTAAAACATCTCAGAGCCATCTCTGGCCTAAACAACACCCTCCATACACTGCGGATTAAACCCCTCATTGGGTCGTAGGTGCATCTACGCTCTATATCATTCGAAAAGGGACGAAATCGCGACTCTTCGGGCCACACTACTTGGTTCCAGTCAGCTAATTTGCAGTTTCTGTTTTGGTTGGCCTGCGGAATATGTGCAGCTTTAGGTCCCACTAGTGGCTTTTTGGGAGGTACCAGCCTCAAAATGTCCATTTCATGCAATTCTCATCTCAACGTTCGCTCGGAATCTGGTTGAGATGGAGCTGCATTCACTGACAGCAGCCATTCCTGTCGGGTTAGAAACCAATCGTCACTCATAAAGAGTAACACCCGTTATTGGTTCTTGTCAGTTAGGACCTTTTTACATGACCACAGACCAACCACTAGAGAAGATGACATGAAAATAATTAGAATAAACAATAAAAAACACCTCCTAACCCTGCAAGAAAATTACCACATACAGAAAACTAAAGAAGAAAGGAAAATCCTGTTGAATGATCAAGTACCCATGCCAGTCAATTCATTATTTACACTAATGGATAAAATAATAGAATAACCCTCCAAAAGAGGATGAAGATTAATATAATAATACCATCCAATATAATAACAATACCACCCAACATCTTTACACTCACTTATCCATGAACCCCTCCACAGAATATTGAAACGAAAAGTCAAATCAGTACGTCAGATAATGTATCTGTTAATACCTCCCATTATTTTTGCCACTGCAACAAAAAATTAATATTTTTTTGATATACAAGGTTATTTCACAATGTTCTTTTACGGGATATGCTACGTTCTTACATGGAACACTACGTAAAAATTAAGATTACTTTGTAAATATTGTATCACATGGAACGCTGCATAAAAATTAAGATTACTTTGTAAATGTTGTAAATTTTGTATCACATGATCACATATAATAAAATTTACAAATATATAGTACTGAAGGAAAACAATTATTTTTACTTCCTGAGAAATTACTAAATTCTGAGATACAATCTATTTTGAGGGAGGTCTTCAAATACTGAGAATATTTTCGAGACACATGCTGTTACTGAGAGCTGCATACATCCGTAAGCAATTTATTAACTTACCTTGATACATTATTTTACGAAACAGTTCAGCGGCAGAATGTGTGCAACAGATCTCCTAACATTGTTCTAAATATTTCTTTGATAGAAGCACGTGCTGTCCTTCCCAGTGTCGTTTCAAGGAGATTTGTTCGATCGGTGCAGAGCAAAGCTATTTCCTTGGCGCCCCCACTGCTGTGTACCTAATTGCTTGGCGCCATTATCTGATCATTTCCCTGGCGGAAAGCCTTGGCGCGGAACTCATCACAGTGACAATTACGAATGGCTATTCGCAACCAATCAAGCGCGATTCACCAGCCACTCGCAAGAGATTTAGAGCTCCGATTACAGCCTCGTTGTCTGATTTAGGTTATATAGCGCAAACAGTTGTCAGAAAAATGTCATTGCACGTGTAACATAATGGGGTAGAGATTTTTCCAGTTAAAAAACTCATATACAGTGTAATAACAAAACAGTCCACAAAATAGAACACGTTTTAAAGTGATAGACGTTAAATAGGATACCGAACAGACAACACGACACAGGAAATACTCACACAACCACAGAAAAATTCAATAGTTCAAAGTTATAATAAGTTACATATAACTTGTGTCAGTCGGTATTTATAGGCCACCGGTGCATAAATTTTAAAAGATTTTCCGGAAATGTCACAATTCTAAGACGTAATACCTCATGTAGCACAGTTGCAGAACACTTAATGAGCCACAACCACCATCCAACAAAATAAACACAGATTTGAGAATACTAAAATGCAAACAACAATCTATATAAAGAGCTTACGATAGAATAAAACTTCCACATACAGAAGGCAATAAATAGGTGAATGTAAATAGACTGTGAACGACTACGCTGCACTGTACTACTTGACAGATCAAAGGAAGTATAAACGAAAGTCACACACACACACACACACACACACACACATATATATATATATATATATATATATATATATATATATATATATATATACACTCCTGGAAATGGAAAAAAGAACACATTGACACCGGTGTGTCAGACCCACCATACTTGCTCCGGACACTGCGAGAGGGCTGTACAAGCAATGATCACACGCACGGCACAGCGGACACACCAGGAACCGCGGTGTTGGCCGTCGAATGGCGCTAGCTGCGCAGCATTTGTGCACCGCCGCCGTCAGTGTCAGCCAGTTTGCCGTGGCATACGGAGCTCCATCGCAGTCTTTAACACTGGTAGCATGCCGCGACAGCGTGGACGTGAACCGTATGTGCAGATGACGGACTTTGAGCGAGGGCGTATAGTGGGCATGCGGGAGGCCGGGTGGACGTACCGCCGAATTGCTCAACACGTGGGGCGTGAGGTCTCCACAGTACATCGATGTTGTCGCCAGTGGTCGGCGGAAGGTGCACGTGCCCGTCGACCTGGGACCGGACCGCAGCGACGCACGGATGCACGCCAAGACCGTAGGATCCTACGCAGTGCCGTAGGGGACTGCACCGCCACTTCCCAGCAAATTAGGGACACTGTTGCTCCTGGGGTATCGGCGAGGACCATTCGCAACCGTCTCCATGAAGCTGGGCTACGGTCCCGCACACCGTTAGGCCGTCTTCCGCTCACGCCCCAACATCGTGCAGCCCGACTCCAGTGGTGTCGCGACAGGCGTGAAAGGAGGGACGAATGGAGACGTGTCGTCTTCAGCGATGAGAGTCGCTTCTGCCTTGGTGCCAGTGATGGTCGTATGCGTGTTTGGCGCCGTGCAGGTGAGCGCCACAATCAGGACTGCATACGACCGAGGCACACAGGACCAACACCCGGCATCATGGTGTGGGGAGCGATCTCCTACACTGGCCGTACACCACTGGTGATCGTCGAGGGGACACTGAATAGTGCACGGTACATCCAAACCGTCATCGAACCCATCGTTCTACCATTCCTAGACCGGCAAGGGAACTTGCTGTTCCAACAGGACAATGCACGTCCGCATGTATCCCGTGCCACCCAACGTGCTCTAGAAGGTGTAAGTCAACTACCCTGGCCAGCAAGATCTCCGGATCTGTCCCCCATTGTGCATGTTTGGGACTGGATGAAGCGTCGTCTCACGCGGTCTGCACGTCCAGCACGAACGCTGGTCCAACTGAGGCGCCAGGTGGAAATGGCATGGCAAGCCGTTCCACAGGACTACATCCAGCATCTCTACGATCGTCTCCATGGGAGAATAGCAGCCTGCATTGCTGCGAAAGGTGGATATACACTGTACTAGTGCCGACATTGTGCATGCTCTGTTGCCTGTGTCTATGTGCCTGTGGTTCTGTCAGTGTGATAATGTGATGTATCTGACCCCAGGAATGTGTCAATAAAGTTTCCCCTTCCTGGGACAATGAATTCACGGTGTTCTTATTTCAATTTCCAGGAGTATATATATATATATATATATATATATATATATATATATATAGAGAGAGAGAGAGAGAGAGAGAGAGAGAGAGAGAGCACGGAAACAAGTGAAAATCAGTTGCGACGAAACCTAACTTTTTGTTTAGGCGAAATCTCAAAATTTGAGCTTGTTAGTGCGATTCTTTAAAAACTTGTACCGTTTTTTTGTAGATGTTTCCACACAGACAAGCATACAGATGAAGACAGGTTCCAAGAAAATAGCTTCAGTAATTAAAAACAAAGTCGCCAAATATTTTACACAGGATATTACGTTTATTTGTTAACCCGTCAACTAACCTCAGAATAAAACCATTTCGATGCATATAGTAAGCTAAGAATAATGAAAAGATGGTCATGCACTGCGTGAAAGGCTAGACAATCTAGCAATCACAATAGAGTTAATGTGTTCTTTGGCTTAATATTTGTTACAATAGGTATTAATTAAACCACATTTAATTTCACACGAGGTAATAAAAGTACACACTCATTGTGGCGCTGTGGTACTCATACATGTTTGTGAATAAAAGCTAATAATAGTGGTTTGCATAATAGATGGCGCTCAGTTCCCATAACTAAATCTGCAAACTGTCAGATGATCAAAACCAAACGAAGCAGAATACTCGACAATATTTACATAGTGATATCTAGCCATTGTTTCCTTTTGTTCGGGTAAAAATTCTGATTTAACTGTGTGTCTTCTCACCACGACACAAACAGCCAGAAGTATGGCAGCACACTGATATGCCTCAAGAATAAAGCTGCTGTTACTTCATACACTGTCTGCAAATCCTCTGAGCTTGCGACACGGTAGTGTGACCTACTGAGTGGAAGGTCGTAATAGGGTATCACCCTTCTGATTCCTCTTACGGTCTTCGAATGTGGAAGGGACAGTGTTGTAAACCTATATGACAATTAGTGCCGTACTGTAAACATTATGGTATTTACAGACGTAGACAATTATTTTCTGTGGGAGTACCAATGTAATGAAGTAAATATTAAGGCACCAATAGGAGATAAGCTGAGCCATTTAGCATAACCTTGGATATAACAGATGATTTTCACAGTAGCACCTTTCTTTTTAATGTACTCGATTCAGTTTATCTAGGCGCTACGGTCTGGAACCGCGCGACCGCTACGGTCGCAAGTTCGAATCCTGCCTCGGGCATGGATGTGTGTGATGTCCGTAGGTTAGTTAGGTTTAAGTAGTTCTAAGTTCTAGGGGACTGATGACTTCAGCAGTTAAGTCCCATAGTGCTCAGAGCCATTTGAACCAGTTTATCTACCATAAGCATGAATAGCATTAAACAGCACTGTAATAGTCTATTGTTAATACCGTAAACATATCAAGTGCTTATGGATTGACTGTCTTTCGTGAATGTTTGCTGTAACTCATTTCACATCCCTGTACGCCTTTCTGACATCTAAGGAGCACGATGAATAGAAGAGAGAAAGAATGCAGTACGACCGGTAATTCGAATGGTGCCTCGAGCGTGTGTCAAACCAGTTTCAGACAATGCTGTTTGTGTACATGATTAACTGCACTATCACAAGGGTTGCTAAGCAACGTGAAATAGCTGGTTAGTATATCAGAGTGTTTGGTGACTTTTCTGGTGCTAGGAAAAGAAGTGAAGAAAATTTGTGATATTCGGCTGGCTGTATTCTTCCCACGCTACACACACACACACACACACACACACTCCACACACAAACACACACACATGAAAAACATGTGGTTTCTTAAGGGGGGCAGCAGCCTTTTCAGTAGTTGAAGGGGCAACATATTGGATGATAGGCTGAAATGACTTGCTACATAGGGATGAGTTGTCTAACTGTACCACTTCCGAGATTTTACTTTTATAGCCTAAACAGTGAGTTACAACATTACTTAAATGATGTCAGTCTGAATTGCTGAATATTGCTCTTTGTAGCTGATTAAAATAATGAAAAATTCTGAGGAAAATAAACACATTGTACTTAACATTCTAAAAATTTGAAAGTGATACAAATTAGGAATCAGCTTTCCTAATTTGCACCATTGTGTGCACAAATTGTACCGCCTTTATAATGTATCTCCCTCAGCTCAAATATTATGTCCATATTTTAATTCTTATACTACTATTTGCAGGCATTATATTATGACTTTTTCACACCTTTATCCATCCCTGGGTACTTTCCATAAATTCATAATTTGCATTTCACGCAGCTGATCACTTTTCCATTCGATCTTCGCTGCACAACTCGTTATACCATTTGTCTATTTTACGAATGAATTTCTGTGGCGGTTTCCCTGCAGTCTCCAAACTACTTCCTTTTCACAAATGAAGCTGTAGTTCTAGATTTCTTCAGGCTCCTTGGCTAGCTCCCGAAGTTTTTTCTCGAGTTTTCATAATTTTCCTCGAAATCGATGATATTTCTTCGATGAACACCTTTAGCCCTCGTTGTACCCACCACGACTCCTTCCACATTGAAGTTATGATCCAATCTATTTTTCCTGCAATGTCGAATGCAAGATTTGATACGTCCATCGGACACCATCGCTTCAAATGTATGAATATGCTCCTCCAATCCGATCTCAACTTAGTTGGAAACACTTTACTGCGACCAAATTCTATATATCCTCATTTGCATTTGCATTTTTATTTTCAGCATGCCTCTTCTACTGAACTGTCAACTGAACTATTCCTTATGGCAGTATCAGTAGCGTCAGAGAACTTCAAGAGTATCTCCTCATACCTTAGTACTTCCATATCTCACTTCTTTGGACAATGATTCTTTCTGACTGATCTCTTAACTTCGGCCTGCTCTTCGTCACCACTAAATTGTGACATGAGTCTGTATCAGCTCCTGGGTACGCCTTACAGTCCACTACCCGATTTCGGTATCTCTGCCTGACCATGATGTAATCTAACTGAAATCTTCCAGTCTCTTCTAGAGTTTTCGAAGTATACCTCGGCCTCTTGTGATTCTTGACTAGAGTATTCGCTATTACTAGCTGAAATTTATTACAGAACTCAATTAGTCTTTCTGTCCTCTCATCCCTAGTACCAATCCCTATTCTTCCCTAACCCTTTCTTCTACTCTTTTCCATACAACAGTATTCCAAGCCCCCATGACTATTAGATTTTCATCTCCCTTTATGTACTGAATTATCCGTCCAAATTCTCGAATACTTTCTCTGTATCTTCATATTCGGTTTGCGACGTCGGAATTTATACTTGAACAATCGTTGTCAGTGTTGGTTTGCTGTCGATTCTGGTGAGAACAAGGTTATCACTGAACTGTTCACAGTAACTCACTCTCTGCCCCATCTTCCTATTCATAACGAACCCTGCTCCCTTTATACCATTTTCTTCTGCTGTTGATATTACCCTACACTCATCTGACAGGAAATTATTGTCTTCTTCCAGTTTCACTTTACTGATCTCCACTATATCTAAATTGAGCTATAGCATTTCCCTTTTCAGATGTTCTAGCTTCGCTACCACATTCAAACTCCTGGCATTCCATGCTGCCAGTCATAAGACGCTACCCTTTCCTTGGTTATTCCGTCTTTTTCTCATGGTCGCCTCCCTCTTGGCAGCCCTTCCTGGGAGAACCGAATGGGGAACTAGTGCGGAATCTTTTGCCAATGGACAGATCATCATGAAACTTTTTTAATTACAGGCCATATGTCATGTGGATACACACTTTGTGTCTTTAATGCAGTTGTTTCCATTGCCTTCTTCGTCCTCTTGCCGTTGCACATCGATGATTCTTCCGCCTTTAGTGGCACTTTCCCACACCAAGTGCAAAAGAGCCCCCTGACCCTCTGTTCGCTCCTTTGCCCCCTTTGACAACGCTGTTGGCTGAATGAGGATCACTTATGCAGCAAGTCTTGAGCCTAAACTGCTGATGATTTTTATTCAAAATTTAGGCAGTGGCGGAGTTCGAACCCGAGACCGAGGAGGTTAGAACCCGAGACCGAGAACGTTTTGATTGCTAACCATTGACGTTACCTCTAATTCAAAAAGTCTAATATAAAACTTAATAGTGATGTGTCCACTTGAGTAAAGTATTATAGACGTCAAATAGTCTCCCCTTCAGATATCTGTGTAGCAACTACTTGGGAGGATGTCAGCAGATATTCTAGGAGAAACGAGCACAAAATGCATTCTTGCTAGTTCTCCCAATTCCCTCCTCCTTACTCCTCCCCCTTCCCCATACATCATCACCATCAGGCACTGCTGCCGCATTTCCCCCACATCTCCACCTCTGATGTACGCCAACTGCCCTATGTATTGAATGGCAGGAAATTTAAAAAAAAGTTGGGACTCTCAAAATTTGGGCGGAGATTCAAAATAGCCTAATTGTGCTACATTGTTTTCCTCCACTCCTATGACGTTACTACATTACTGTGGAGGTACGGCTGTTCTCCTATGTATAAACTGTTAGCAAATTCTAAATCCAAGATGGCATATTGTCATATTGGTGTGAACTTCAAACATTAAAGACGGCACTCCAAGAAGACGATCTTCGCACACAAGCACAGGGTCTATGACGTCAGAACCCAAAATGAACGACCTGCAATACAAGAGCAAAGTACGTTGTTGTCAGATTTTCTGGTTTTCCCGCTGACATCACTCACCTGAGACAAAGGATGTTTGCTTCCTTGCAAGTCTCGGCCACTGTATCTGAGACTGTGATTCATTGAATGAATGTGTGTGAAATCTTATGGGACTTAAATGCTAAGGTCATCAGTCCCTAAGCTTACACACTACTTAACCTAAATTATCCTCAGGACAAACACACGCGCCCATGCCCGAGGTAGGACTCGAACCTCCCCCGGGACCAGCCGAGGGAGGACTCGAACCCCCCCCCCCCCCGGGACCAGCCGCACAGCCCGTGACTGCAGCGCCTAAGACCGCTCGGCTAATCCCGCGCGGTCCTGGTTCATTGCTCCATGAAATACAGTGTGCTCTGCATTCCATTCAGCCACAGTAAGACCATGCAGTGTTCGTCAATAAAATCAGCCTCATCTCATGGCCATTTGCCGCTAAGTCCTCAGTAAATGAAAATTTCAATAACTTTCCGGAGGCCTTCTTGATGGTGTTCAATGAATGCTTTCCTTTTATAACTATAAAAACTGACACACCTAAGAAGGGTTCATGGATAACAAGGGGTGTTCAGATTTCAAGCATGAGCAAATGAGAACTTCATATGGAGGCGAAAGTCAGTCGACGCTCAGAATTCTTAAATTATGTAAGGCAATATAAGAAAATCTTTGATATAGATGTCAGGCACACCAAAAAATTGGCGAATAATAATTACATTTCAAAGGCTAAAGCTAAGTCTAAAGCAATATGGACCATTGTAAAGAATGGAATAGGCGTCAAAAAAGGCAGACAACGGAAACTTGAACTGGTGGTTGAAGGTGAGAGTGTGCAGGACCCTACACAAACCAGTGAAGTGTTTAACAGCCACTTCATAAATCCATGTAAAACTGATGAACTTTCACCGCCAAATGTGTACCCTGTTTCCAATTTATGTAACCCCACTAAATTTAAGTTCACCCATATGTCCTATTCTGAAGCAGCTGATATCATAAAGTCCTTGAAGAATTTCAGTTCTGTAGGCTGGGATGAAATTCCTACAAAAATAATAAAGGAAGTCACCGATAGTATTGCACATCCTCTATCACTTATAATGAATCAATCTTTCGAGGAAAGATGTTTCCCCGATAGACTGAAGTATGCTGAAATACGACTCATTTACAAAAAAAGGCAGACATGATGAAATGAGTAATTATCGACCAATCTCATTCTTATCAATATTTTCCAAAATATTTGAAAGAGCTGCATGTAACCAGAAAGTTAACTATAATAATCTGCATAATATTATCCAGAACAATCAGCGTGGTTTCCAAAGAGGGCACTCACTGTGCACGTCATTAATGAACTTATTACAAAAATTAGTAGTAGTAGAGATAAAAATATGAATGTATCAGGCATCTTTTGTGATCTAAGAAAAGCCTTAGACACAGTAGACGACAAACTACTACTTTGAAAGCTACAAGCATATGGTTTTAGTGAAAATTCGCTGAGATGGATGTCATCTTACCTATTAAACAGGAAACAAAGAATAGAAATGGAAGAAACTGGTAAGTTGGAAAAAGACAGAACAACGTGTGCCACAAGGATCTATCCTTGGGCCGATATTGTTCTTGTATTATATAAATGATATGCCAACTAACATAAATTCAGACACGATTCTTTATGCAGATGACTCTACAGCAATAGTCTGTTGCAAGAAAAGTTGAAATTTAATTAGTCATCTTCAGCAGTCTCTGGCTGAAATTGAGGCCTGGGTGAGCAATGATGGTCTCAAATTAAATCTAACAAAGACACAAATCATTCACTTTACTACAAAACAAACTGTACAGGATATACTAGAAATATCATATGAGGACAATCACCTTGCCACCACCAACTGTACCGAATTTCCAGGTGTTATGCTGAACAAGAATTTATCATAGACAGACCGTGTAGATGTCATGTGTCGCCGTCTAAATAGTCTGATATTTTCTATGAATGTTATAAGCAGTTTAATAGAAACACCAGTCAAAAAAGTTGTATATCATGCATATTTTGTATCTGTGTTTAGATACAATTTTTTGGGGAACAGAGAAAACAAACTTACGGAGAGTCTTTAGCCTACAGAAAAAAATCATTAGCGCCATGGCATGTGCAGAAAAAAGACAACTGTGCAGACTTCTGTTCAAGGCCCTTGATCTTATGACAGTTCCAGGCCTCTATATCTATGAGACAATTAAGTTTTCTAAACAAAACCCACAACTTTTTGAGGATAACCTGTTTAAGCATGATTATGAAATAAGAAACAAATATCAGTATACGTTACCAACTCACAGGCTAAAACTGCTGGAGAAGACACCTTACTATATGGGTATGAGACTGGGAAATAAAGTCTGTGAAAAATTTAAAAATTATGAACCAGAAGAATTTGGACATCATTTAAATACACCTAGCAAGTAAATATTAGTACAGTGTAGAAGAATTTATGACTGACTGACACAAATAGCTGTGCCTGATGTTACATTTTATTCTTAATTTTACTTTATTTTCAACATGATTATTTTAAATTATTTTGTGGTATTTAAAATTACAAAATACCTGTAATTATTCTGTATACTTACAGTTAGAAGTATCTTTGAACTCACGAGTCATCTACGTCCCAATCATCTGATTGTAGATGACATGTTATGTGACAATAAAGTTTCTATTCTATTCTATTCTGATGTTTTTATTCGTAGCTGAGTGGGTGTTATTCATAGCCACAACAAAAGATATTTGTTTCCCCTTACAGATCACCACCTGCCTTTTCGCCCTGGTGATTTCTTCTGCCAGTATGGGCTCGCTGTTTTCCCCGTATCAGTACCACATTTCAGAATGATAATACATTTAGACTGGTTGTTATCTATAGTTACCACAATGCAGGTTTGTCTAAATCCGCTGACTATTTACATAGATTATCGCTCTGTACATTGCTATATGCAGCTAACAGGACACAGTCAGACATATTATTCACTCAGGTATGCCATTTAGACAATAGTAATCAATATGCCATATTTAGCTGACAACATGATACACTACTTAACATGGTTTTCCACTTCCTATTATTCACCCACAAAGAAAAGCACTCAGCCATGAGGGGCCCGCAGGGCTATTTACAACAGGGTCTTACTGATTTACGTTACTCCACATAACAGACAAAAAATTTGGTGACATCAGAGCAAGACAATTCGTCAAATAATAATAATAATATAATTGTATTGTATTGTATTTTAACCGGGAGCCAAGAAACAATGGAGAGGCTCTGTCCCCACCACAGTGGTCCACAACCCCACGACGACTACCACAGTCCACTTCAGCCCTCTGCGCCCCACACCAAACCACTATTTCAGGGTTATTGTGCGGTTCAGCCGCCAGTGGACCCCTCCCCCCGCCCGGAAACGTCTCACACCAAAAGAGTGTAACCCCTATGTTTGTGTGGTAGAGTAATGGTGGTGTACGTGTACGTGGAGAACTTGTTTGCTCAGCAATCGCCGACTTAGTGTAGCTGAGGCGGAATAAAGGGAACGAGCCCGCATTCGCCGATGCAGATGGAAAACCGCTTAAAAACCATCCACAGACTGGCCAGCTCACCGGACTTAGAATAAGTCCGCCAGGCGGATTCGTGGGGGGGACCAAGCACTCCTTCCCAGTCTGTAAAGCTGTGTGATAGACCACTTGGCTAACTGGGCAGGCCAATAACATAATAATAATAAAAATAATAATTATAAATGAAGATTCAGATGTGGGAATTAGAGAATACATTTATTCAAAACTGGTAGAATTCAGTCAGCAAATAAAGAGGCTTTGGATGCTAACCTTACATTAACAGCGTTTCTCTTGTCTCTGAGTGCACCTCAAATCACTTAAACTGGTAATTCTGTGCCACATACCTGAAAATTCTCACCTCAAATCTCACAATGGGTGGAGGGGCTGCTGCTGATCGGTAGTCAATAATCACTAACACTACAAAGACTCTATCCCAATGGCCCAGATGTCAGCAACAGTGCTACTGCTGATTGCGGCAGTGGTGATGCATCCTTGACAGTGCTGCTGGAGCTCGCTATGGGCTGTCCACACGCTGTGCCATTGCCGTTGTCAGGTGTGACCACTAACGGTTGAGGCATTAGTGCTCGTGAACGTCCTGATGATGATGATGACAGGGGTGCAACTACAATTCATTGAGCATTTCTGGAACGCCACAGCACAAGAGTCTGTTAGTATCACAGCATTTACACACACACACACAAGTATAGAGATAGACTGACATAAACTTACGAAGAAATTCTCCCTCGCCCAACTGATGAACTGTAGACCAATAACGACATGCTGTTGTTTTCGAAAGAAGGATACGCGAGTAACTTGTGTCTATAGGCACACCAAGACAGACAACCTGCCAATGCCTAATTCATTGCCTCTCATGATTTATGTTTCATCATTTACTTGGCTGTAAACAACTTCCAGTGACATGCCATGCAACAGTCTCTACCCATTGAAGGATTCTGATGACTATCTGATAAGAAAATCACCAGCTTCTGTAAAAAATTCAAAAATGTGCTGGCAGATTCCGCACAGGGTTACGTTATAGAGGCAATTTTGTTGTACTTTACTAGTTTGCATGACACCCACTGCAATTCGTTATTGTGTCCAGAGCGCCGAATTCCCACACCAATCAGATGAAAACACTGGAGGGAAAAACAAGGTACATATCATATTATCGTTACCTTTGGCAATGTCTCTAGTTCGTGTGAAACTGGATACACATGTGTGTATGGCCTGTACAGTAGGTTAAGTTTCACTGTTGTTAGCCATTTAGTTTAGTGTTATGTCTCACAGGCAAAAGGTAAATAAATATTCTTTCTCAAGTATAGTTACACTCATTAGCGGTATTTACTTCCAGTAGTATGCCTGTTTGAAGAAATATATTGATTTACACACAGAAAAGAATGCTCTCACAACATGTAAGTTTGAGAAAAAATTTTACAAACTTTTGAACAGTGCACTTATAGGCAAAACTACCTGTATTCAAAATATCAGAGAACATCACGAAATTCATTTGGCTTCCCATTGGAAGCAGCATTATGGTGTAGCAGATTATACCACCAGACAATTATTAAATGGAATACGATCTTCAACAAAGATTGTGTAACTCTGGAGATGGCTGAAGTTTCGATGGAGTCAAGGAAATCTGTTTGTGTTGGTATGTGTATATTAGATCTATCTAAACTCTGCATGTACCAGTTCCATTATGATTTTGCCAAAGCTAATTTTGCAGATTCAAAGTTACTTTATATTGATATGTACAGCTTCACCTATTGAGTGGAGGGTTTCAATCCATATGAAGTAATAAGATGCCAACTCAGTGCATTCAGCATGTTTGGATATGTGACCAATGTTACTTATTGCATAAGGCCAGCTAACACTAAGGTTACAAGCCTGAAGACAGATGCAGTGACTGGTTTGCTGACTGTGGCGTTTGTATGTCTCCATGCGAAAATGTACACATACCTACAGACATAGATGCCACCCTCAGACAGGCTAAGGGTGTGAGGCATGCAGCATCAGTGGCTCCCACAGTTGAAAACTTCTTGGAATGACTGTGCAGTGGTTTGGTGGTGCCGTGTCTCCCACTCGACATATGGTGCAACAGCTCGGTATTCACACATGAGGTCATGAGGTACACACTATTTCGTGACTGAGAATTGGCCTATCATCACATGACAAAATGCAGGTCATTTTGCTGAATGGATCAAAATCCTAAAGTGCGCAAGCTATTCACTTGAGTGTTAGTGTATTCATGTGTATGTGTGTTCTATACATGGTTAAAATGCTGGGATATATGTGGAATTTTACAACCGCTGCTAACAGTGTATATATATAAGTATATACACCTGCAAGTGCATATGTGTGAGACTGCATAACATGTATGTGACTGAGTTTGTTTTTTGAACACTATCTGTGCAAATAATGCTGATTTTGCTGTGTGTGTTAGTTCTACTGCTTTACATAACATGTGTGTATGGCCTGTACAGTAGGTTAAATTTCACTGTTTTTAGCCATTTAGTTTAGTGTTATGTCTCACAGGGAGAAGGTAAATAAATATTCTTTCTCAATTATAGTTACAGTGCTACAACTATTCCAAACTGTTGGAAGCAAAACGTATAAGTACATCAGCTGTTTGTAAACAGTACTATGAGTATTACACTCTGTTGAAAGAATAAAAGAGCATCAACTGCAGAGGAAAACAACGTGCACTATAAACTGTGAAATTGAATTAGTCCAACATGTGAGATATATATGTATATATACATTTGGTGTCTTTCCTAAGGGTCGTCAGGCTTTTCTCCCCTTGTGTTTTGAGAGATATTTGCAATTTCATCATTGCAATACATAGCTGGAGTTAGCCCAAACAAATGTGTGGTACTCACTGTCAATGGGAAGGGTCGATTTGTTTCCCATTACAGACAAAATTATTTTTGAAGTAGAATTTGGCAAGCCCATTAAGAAGAGTTACCCCAGATTAGTCTAGTGCAATATTCGTTTTATCGACATACATCAACTGAGGCAGTAAAACATGAAGAACAACCAGTACTCTGGCAGCTATTGAGCAGTGCTGCTGTGTGGTGGTAGTACTCTGTGCTGGTCAGGACAGTCCTATTGTTGCTGGAGCATTGGTTGTTCTTCATGTTTTACTGCCCCCATTAACACATGCCTATATAACGAATATCGCACTAGACTAGTTTCAGACCACTCTATCAAATGCGTATCACTTTAAAAATAATTTTGTTTGTAATGAGAAAGAAATCGTCCCTTTCCATTGACACTCGGTGTCGCATGAAAGGTGTGAAGAACAGTATTTGTTTGTGCTGACACCAGGTGCATACTGCAAAAACGAAGTTGCAAATATTTGCCAAAAAACCTGAAAAAATGAGCCTGATGAACTTTATGAGAAATACTCTGCGTATATTTTTGTAAAATGTAATTTGTAATATCTAAATTCTATTTTCTCTCAGTCTACCCTGTCATATGTATATACAATTGTGTACAACATGTGTAAGACGTGTATATTTCTATTGTCTATTGTCAAACCACAATTTATGAAATATGTTTATATTTTATTAATAGGATTAAGTAGAAATAGTTAATATTTGTAATGTAGGAAATAATTGTGGTAGCACAGAATGTCAGCACCAAAGTATTGTTGACGGGAGAGACCGCGTATGGATACATTTTAAGAAAAGAGTGGGAAAGACCGCGCATTGATACATTTTGTAATGGTAGCAGGGATTGTCTGCACCAGAAAGCATTGTTGGTGGGAGTGACCGCACTTCAGCGTTCGTAGAAAGTCAGTAGCAAGCGAGATGTGAAGTGAGTCGGCAGCAGGTCTGAAGCGAGAGGTTGAGAGGAGTGGTGTGCCTGCCAGCCATCAGCTATGATCTACAAGAGATTATAAACGGATGTACAGAGTCATCAGCTAACTATTATCGTAAGAGAAACTAATATTATTGAATTAATTTTTTGAGAAACTCAAGACTACTGAAGGTATGTTTGCGCATTGCTAGTTGTAAGATTATTGTAAAAAGTAAGTCCCATTTGAACGTTTGTAAAATCATTTCGTTCAGAATATAATTAATTTTTGCCAGCAATATTGCATTACTGATTATAATCCATCTCATCTCAAAAACCATCAACGTAAAACTTCGCAAAATTTTATTGTTGTCAAGAAAAAGTTTAACTATGAATTACGTAGCTTCAGTCAAATTAATTAAAGAATAACGTTAGCTTTGCTGTTAAAGAATAACGTCAGCTTTGGTAATAAATACAGCCACTTATTATGACAGCACACCAGCAGCTAATAGAGTATAGTAAAACAGAGTAAGTATATTCATGTCGCAGTTCGATGCAGCAGTCAGACGGCGATCCAGTAATAGTAAAAAAGGTAAGGAACAGTTTTGGGTTATTGCAGGTAACGGCTGAGGACCACGACGACGACACATTCTATGTTTCGTCGAAATAATCAGAAAATAACTACAAATAAGCAGCATTTAAATTTGTATGCGAAGATTGAGAAAGAGAATTAATTTCAAAGGGAAGATTTCATTTAGTATTATTAAGCAAGATATAGAAATCCAAAGGGAAGTTTTCATAGGTTATTGTAGAATATCAAAAGAGATATAGTGGAGACGGGGAGGTTTCACTTGGCGACATCCAATCAGTAAGACACTTTAATCTACTGTGAAAATGAGTATACTGACTCTGACAACTGTATGAATAAGCTAGTGTTAAGTGGCGCAACGCTTATACTAAATTGTATACCTTCAATTCACAGCCCATCGGCAATTCTGTTTGCTCTATTGATTGTGCGTTGAAAAGTGTTTGTTCAGTGTTGAATCCGCTTTGAACAGTGGTATATTTTGTTGCGTGTGTTAATTATAGACAATGTCCCGCAGAATAATTATTCGTTCTCAAAGCGATAAAAGTGTAGAAAGTACTGACGAGAAATTCTTTTCTGGAATAGACAGAAATAATACGTGTGAAAACTGCGATAGTGAAACGTTAGGTGAACAGACATTCGAGAGTAGTAAAAATATGGAATCTTTTGACGAACAATCAACTTCAGAAATGCCAACTGATAATGAGACATTAGTGCAAAATAATTTGTTTTAAGTGCAACAGACGCTACACAGTTAAAAATTACGCGTAGCAGACATAATAGTTTCAGTAACGAAACCACTATAATGCAGTCAACCAGTGTCACTCCATTACGTCCCGAAACAGATTCAAACGGTACACAGCTACACAATCTGCGTAGCACATACCACAGTGTTATTGACGAAAATTCCGAAACAACGGAAGAGGTGACACGATTACAATCATCTGAAGATGTTCAAATGAACACAGATGTACAACCTCTAACAACGAATACAAATACACGCAGAAGTCAATCCGAAACGGATCCAATAATGGCATTTTTGCTACAAATGAGACAAGACATGAATCAAAACTTTAACAGAAGGCCACAAGAGTCAGCAGACCTAAAGAACGAAATCAAGGTAGAAATTCACGCAGTCGCTGAAAAATGTTCACAATCAGACCAAGAATTACACGCCAAGCTTCAAGATATAACAGGTAAACAAGAAGCATTCGCTGTTAGCATACGAAAGCAATGACAGAGAACTTTTCTAAAAAAAACACTCATATTGATGAACGTTTTACCAATCACACAGAAAATTGTTTGATACGTCACCACAAACTGGTGCGATCGCAGGATAAAGAACGAAAAGAACTCTTCCAAACAATTACTAAACAGCGACAGGACGACAAAAAGAAAGTGTTTGCTCAAGGAAAAACTTACGTAGACAATCACATACACTGGATTTCGGAAGAAATCGAAACGGTTAAGGAGACAAATATTCAAATACAAGAGAGGCTCACGGAAATCCAATCACACACAATTGAGGCAAAAATTTCTACAGACACTGAAATCCAGAATATTAGGGATAAATTAACAGAAGAGGTTCTGACACTAACTGACAAAATGGAACACATAGAAATCAATCAAGACTCAGAAATTTGAAAGCTGATTTTAAGAAAGTAACCAAAAGTAATCGTAAATTACGAAACGAACTGACAGAAAAGATCAACGAACTCACTACAAGAATAGACGTGTTAGATAATAACAATGACAGTAATACAGATGACACTACACCAGTCTCAGTTCAACAGATTTTTAATAGTAAAGATACGCAAATTACAAATGTGTAACAAACAACCGCAGACCTAGAACCACGTAATAATTTGTTACATCAGAAAATCAATTCTTTACAGCAAGGGATAGCTGACACACAACAAACAACTGCAAACAATCAATTCCAACAGAACACACACCATTACGACATGTCTCAGATGCACAATACGTATAATGTCTGTAGACTTCAGAGAGTAAGAGATCTTAATCAGGAAGAAAGACACATAAATTCATATGCACAACATTACGAAAATAATTACACACAAGCATTTCCTTTCAGTGAGAAAGTTTAAAAAATTTAAAAACGACAGGCCGCAAATACATCCACTGGACTGGATCCAACAATTCAATGCGGCACTCCCACCATCACGGCCAGTTCAACATAAGCTAGAATTTATTATTAGTTTTCTTGAAGGGGAACCAGCGAGAAGAATGTAACCAATTGCTAGACAGTGTTTTTCAGTAGGAGCATTCCACGAAGCATTTCTAGCAGCATGTTGGTCAGATACCACACAGAGTAGCATTAAAGATCGGTAATTAGTTTGCGAAATTCGAGAATTCTACTTTCCCAACAATCACACCATTTTTCGAGTATTTGGTTGAACAGAACCAATACCTCAATGAGCCATACAGTCAATCCGCATTAATACAGCTAAGTATTCCAAAACTCCCCAGAGCATTAAAAGTGTTGTTATTAACAGGCCAGCAAAAGGACAGCATGCACGCATTTTGAGACATCCTGCAATTGCTAGAGGTACACCAGGCAGATTATGCTTTTTTTAAATAAGAACTTTTCACGACATAACGCAAACCAGACAAACAATGCTAAGTTTGAGCAACCATGATTTGGCAATAACAATCATAATAAACGCTTTCACAGCGAAAATGAAAATTTTAATCGAGGATACACACAGGGATTTAATGAACACCAGTATAACAACAATGTACATTACAATTCAAGACAGCAACAAAGCCATCCAAATAAACCGACACATATACGACAGGAAATGCCGAACCGGTCAAACTTTCACATGACTCATCGGCAAGAAAATGGGATGAGTGTAAGTAATTACACGGGTCAACCGCAAAATACACAAAACGAACAAAGACAGCCTTTTCAGAGAAACACGCGTGCCTTGCCGTATAACCACAGTTATGACGACAGAGGGAGAGAAAACGAACAACGACCGCAAAGGACATTCTACAATGATAATTTTCATAGGAATTCAAACAGTGCACAACAACCAAGTCATCATATGAATGTACCAGACACAAGATTTCATCCGCCACCTACCGCTAATAATCAAAATGGTAGAACAGTACAGTTCATAGAAAACACATAACACTCCTCGACAGAAAATGAAATGTCAGAACATTTAGACTATAGATAGCCTGTGATGAATCTCTAAATGACGACACTATGGATAAGGACAGAGAAAGATAATGATAGAGAATGCCATTACATTTGATAACGTGCGAGACACATTGTTACACGAAAAACCGATCATGCAGAGAACTATAGGCCATCTAATAATCCAGATAAATTTAAAGTCACAAAATATTTTAGCAATAATTGATTCAGGCTCACCAGTGTGATTAATTAACGAAGACACATTTAACAGATGCATTATCAATAATGATTACCCAGTATTCCCGTTACGCAAAACTAAAGTTAAGGGAGCATTTCCAGGGAAAAGCATTGAAGTCAAAAGACAGACACAATTAACGTTTGTTTTTGCAGGGCAAACTTTCCACAGCAATTGTTGGATAGTTCCACATTTAACAACTGATGTAATATTAGGAATGAATTTTCTCGTACAGTACGACGCAAAGATTGACTTTAAATCGTCCTACTTAACGTTACAGAAGGAAGACAGTGAAGTGATGAGATTTCAAAACACAGTATCCTCAGAAGAACAAAATATGCAGAGGATCGAGATTATTGCAGATTCTAAAGATAACGATTGTTATCTCTCACTATACACGAATACGCATAATAATGACATGTCAGAGGAACAGGAGTATGATGTATTACACACAATTACACGCAAGGTTGGAGACAGTATAGCAAAAGACGACACAGAACGCACAGAATTAGAAAATATTCTTGTGCAACCTAAAACAGTTTTTAATAATGTACCAGGAACGATGACAGGATTTATGTACGAATTTCAGGTGAAACCACAAGAGACTGTCAAAGCAAAACACTATCCAATCCCACATATACACACAGAAGCAGTTAAGAAAGAGTTACGAGCAATGATTGATCAGTGTATAATTGAACCAGCAGCAAGCCAATATATATATATCCATTACACATCATTGAAAAGAAGGATGGATCACTCCCTTCAGTTTTAGATTCACGTCAGGTTAATAAAATAATCATTATAGAAACTGACCGACCACAGCCGTTAGAATAGTTACTGCAAAAGTTTCATGGCACCTCTTTAGATACCACCCTCAATCTCAAATCAGGATTTTGGCAAATCCAGTTGCATCCGAATTGCCGAAAGTATACGGCATTCCTTTGCTTTGGTGAACGTTACCAATTCTGTGAACTTCCGTTTGGACTAACGATTTCGTCTGCAGCCTTTATACGAGGCATGAATACTATTCTCCCACAGGATCTTAAAAAACAAAATTATTACATCTGTAGATGAGATTCTAATTGCAACAGAAAACTGGGAACAGCAAAACCACACACTTCAACAATTAATGAATACATTCGAGCAGAACGGTGTAACTATAAACCTCCGTAAATCTGAATTTGGAAAAGCCTCAATAAAATTTCTAGGTCATATCATTTCAAAAACAGGTATTGCACCAGACTCTGACAAATTGCAAGCATTGAAAGACATAGACATGCCAACAAATACACTCCTGGAAATGGAAAAAAGAACACATTGACACCGGTGTGTCAGACCCACCATACTTGCTCCGGACACTGCGAGAGGGCTGTACAAGCAATGATCACACGCACGGCACAGCGGACACACCAGGAACCGCGGTGTTGGCCGTCGAATGGCGCTAGCTGCGCAGCATTTGTGCACCGCCGCCGTCAGTGTCAGCCAGTTTGCCGTGGCATACTGAGCTCCATCGCGGTCTTTAACACTGGTAGCATGCCGCGACAGCGTGGACGTGAACCGTATGTGCAGTTGACGGACTTTGAGCGAGGGCGTATAGTGGGCATGCGGGAGGCCGGGTGGACGTACCGCCGAATTGCTCAGCACGTGGGGCGTGAGGTCTCCACAGTACATCGATGTTGTCGCCAGTGGTCGGCGGAAGGTGCACGTGCCCGTCGACCTGGGACCGGACCGCAGCGACGCACGGATGCACGCCATGACCGTAGGATCCTACGCAGTGCCGTAGGGGACCGCACCGCCACTTCTCAGCAAATTAGGGACACTGTTGCTCCTGGGGTATCGGCGAGGACCATTCGCAACCGTCTCCATGAAGCTGGGCTACGGTCCCGCACACCGTTAGGCCGTCTTCCGCTCACGCCCCAACATCGTGCAGCCCCCCTCCAGTGGTGTCGCGACAGGCGTGAATGGAGGGACGAATGGAGACGTGTCGTCTTCAGCGATGAGAGTCGCTTCTGCCTTGGTGCCAATGATGGTCGTATGCGTCTTTGGCGCCGTGCAGGTGAGCGCCACAATCAGGACTGCATACGACCGAGGCACACAGGACAACACCCGGCATCATGGTGTGGGGGGCGATCTCCTACACTGGCCGTACACCACTGGTGATCGTCGAGGGGACACTGAATAGTGCACGGTACATCCAAACCGTCATCGAACCCATCGTTCTACCATTCCTAGACCGGCAAGGGAACTTGCTGTTCCAACAGGACAATGCACGTCCGCATGTATCCCGTGCCACCCAACGTGCTCTAGAAGGTGTAAGTCAACTACCCTGGCCAGCAAGATCTCCGGATCTGTCCCCCATTGAGCATGTTTAGGACCGGATGAAGCGTCGTCTCACGCGGTCTGCACGTCCAGCACGAACGCTGGTCCAACTGAGGCGCCAGGTGGAAATGGCATGGCAAGCCGTTCCACAGGACCACATGCAGCATCTCTACGATCGTCTCCATGGGAGAATAGCAGCCTGCATTGCTGCGAAAGGTGGATATACACTGTACTAGTGCCAACATTGTGCATGCTCTGTTGCCTGTGTCAATGTGCCTGTGGTTCTGTCAGTGTGATCATGTGATCTATCTGACCCCAGGAATGTGTCAATAAAGTTTCCCCTTCCTGGGACAATGAATTCACGGTGTTCTTATTTCAATTTCCAGGAGTGTAAGAAGGACTTCGGAGCTTTTTAGGCCTTATTAATTATTTTGAAAATTCATTCATTATAAAGCATTAGACACACCCTTGCTATACCAGCTCACAAGTACAAACAAAATCTAGTCATGGAATGAAGACGCTGAAGCTGAATTCGAGAATTTAAAAGAAGCTTTACTAAGGGCACCTTTGTTATCGCATCCTGACCCAACACAAAACTTTTCCATTGCAACAGATAGTTCAACTACAGCACTAGGAGCACATATTTTCCAGGAAGTAGAGGAGGACGGTAAGACAATCGTTAAACGTATTGCGTTTGCAAGCAGGATACTTTCTCCAGCAGAGCGCAATTACTCTGTAACAGAATTAGAGACGCTATGCGTAGTATGGGCATTTAAGAGATTCCGTCATTATCTATATGGAAGACACACCACAGTATATACCGATCACCGAGCAATCCAGTTTTTATTATCAGCAAAACTTACGCATGATAGATTAAGCCGTTGGAAATTATATCTACAAGAGTTCGACTTCACTATTGTACACATTCCAGGCACGCAGAATATTGTTGCCGACGCACTATCGAGATCTATTCAGCATAACGACTGGAGAAAGAAAATATCTTGTGCTACAACAACCATAGTATTATGTATATCAAACAAGTAGCTTTCGAAAACTTTATATCATCAGCATTACAGGACATAGAGAGAGAACAGCAAAAAGATGAAACACTAAAAGAGATTTTAACGCTTTTGCGAGACGAGAGCAACGCAAAAATCAGACATAATTACACTATACATCAAAATATTCTGTTTATTCGCTCATAGCCAGACGGCAACAATTGGCTTTTATGCATTCCAGAAGTGATCAGAAACAAACTGATATGGTATACGCACCTAAGCTATGCATATTACGGAGACAGGAAATGCTTTCTAATTCTTCGACAAAATTGTCACTTCAACAATATGGAAAAACACATTCGCAAAGTTATAGCATCCTGCAAGATATGTAAGAAAGCTAAATCATCAACAGTATCACATATTCCACCACTGTATCCCATCATACCGGTTAAGTTAAGACGTATGGCAGCAGTAGATCTTTTCGGTCAAGTCCCCAGAACAAGTAAAGGTTATAGTTATATTCTAGTAGCCGTAGAACTGACATCCAAATTTGTAACATTTTCTCCACTAAGGAAAGCAACAGCTAGATCAGTATCAAGAGCATTTGTATGAGATTTTCTATCAATAGCAGGACATATACAGAAGGTTATTTCAGATAACGGACCGCAGTTTAGGTAAGACATATGGAAACAAATGTTGGAGAGTAAGAACATAACACCAATTTACATATCAAGACATCACAGTTCTTCTAACCCGTCAAGAAGAATAATGAAAGAGATCGGGAAACTTTGTAGAATTTATTGTCACAGAAAGCATACAACATGGGACGAATACATTTCACAGTTTCACGAAGTAATAAATGCAATACCTAATGAGTCAACTATGCTCTCACCAACTGTAATACTGACGAATAAAGACCCACCGAATAAACTTGCTGAAATGTTTACTTTTCCAAAGAAGCGTAGACTTCGTCATTGTGAGATAACAGACATGGCACTAGCGAACATTAAACGAGCTGCAGATGGTCGGAAGAGACAGCAGAAGCAGGTAAGTGGATTACGCAAGTACGAGATTGGCGATGAGGTACTGGTTCGTACCCATTATCTGTCACATAAAGAGAAGAACCGATGCAAAAAATTTGAATTTCTATATGCAGGACCGTACAGAATTATAAATATTCCGCACGCTAGTGTAGTACACATTGAAACACTCAGAACAAAAAAATCGAGAGGAAACCATCATATGTCAAACATAAAGAAGTTCTTAAAATAGAAAAACCTTCTTACAGGGATACATATAGACAGAGCATAACAATGAGCTTTTTGACACATTCCAGCAAGCCCGAATACAGTGAGCTACTAATGGGTTATTTACGTGCACAACAGGTCCTCGATTCCACCGCAGATAAATACACTGAGCATTAATAACAGTCTTAGAAGCGTTCTCGCAGGACATTTACTTCACATTATGTAAGGTAAGTGAAGCAATTAACAGGACTACTTTCAATGTAAATGTATAACATGTACAAATGATTTTCATACAGTAGTAGCAATTAGATGTATTCTTTAACCCGTGCATGCAGCATTGTTGTCATAGTTCGCCAAAATAAACGTAGTTTTAATTATAATTTAAATACTGAATATGGAGAAATGTGGATAAATGCTTTATAGGTCATGCCGGGAGCTGACGCGATTTTCCAGATGCAGAGAGATGTTGAAGTCGTGCCGTGTGCTGACGATTCTTAACCATGAATATTTTATTATAGTAATAAAGAGAGATACTGAAGTTATGCCGTGCGCTGATGATTATTAACAATGAATATTTTATTACAGGCTATGCAGAGAGATGACACGAGGTACAAAGGAGAGAGGAGAATGAAGATGTTAGTATGTAAGGAATATATCTTGGTAATGGTTTATTTTGATAACAGGTGACACAGCGCAGCGCAGCACTATGGATGGAGAAACCACATTAAAATGCTTACCATATGTACTTCGCTATTCGAAAAAAAATTTCTGCATTGAACATCTTTTACATCAGATACATACATAGGATAAATAGATCACTCCAAATGTCAGCATACCGATTCGCACTCTGCGTAAAATACAAATATTTTCTTTTAAATAACAATGAGGATGTGTGCTACACAACTCAAACATAATATATAGTCGACTGACAATATGACTCGTAACTGACGACCACATTACCGAAGATACTGAAGTCACAGAAAGTGACATAGTTTGTCAAAATGTACTTTCATATTTCAAAAACTGTGAATTCACAACCTGTGAAGTAATATAAGAGTGTCTTTATGTAATTATTTATATGAGCACCAGATTATGATTTATTTAGAGGAAATGTATCTGCTAAAGTCACTGCAAGTGACGTAGTTTGTATAAAGGTACCTGTCTATTTATTTAAAATGTTGATGCCTAAATGTACTACTAAATTCCACTTACAGGAATATTTGTTTATGTTATTGACTGTCACGTAATGTCATATGTACTGTAGGCTGAATTCACTACAGATGGAAAATGCGTTTTCATGCAATTGTTTAAAACTATAAACTTTTTCTGCAGTCACACAAGGTGACATATTTTGTCCTCTTAAACGTAAAATAAATAATTTTTATGAGTACAGAGGAAAGAGATGATGTAAAATTTGGTAGTAACGATATCAACCATATCCGTGAACCTTTTGCCAAAATGATTATACCTGTACCTTAATTCCTGTGCATCCCCATGGTTATGGAGCACAAACAAAGTGAATAGTGAACCACGTTACTTCAATCTATGATGTTTTCTATGAGGTGTCGGCATACCAAGATGCACACCACAGTCATGATGTACGTCAACAGGTGCTTGCATACCAAGATGCATACCGTCACTACTAATGGACAATTGGAGTTGGAACTTGTACCTGCTGAAGCTGTGGCATCTCAGGCAATTCGACGGTTAACTTAGTGTTTGGTTAGACTAAAACTATGGATCAAAGAGACGACGGAATCACATGCCGAAACCTGTGTGAGGGAAAGAAACGGATTTTTGAGTGCATTCACAAACAGTTGCCAGTGCTTTGACCATGCTATCCAATTCCTTTCTTTTTTTCCCCTTCCTTGAATATGGTACTAATAGATGCCAATTTTACCAGAAAAACAAATTTAAACATAAACTATGTTCCAGTTTTTTGCTATCCATTACTACTAGAGATATAAATAACTTTTACTACCTGATGTACACTTCCAACTTACTGACTCATTCTATTTGTATATTTTGATGTATACTCTTTTGAATTTTCTCTTTGCTAGACTCAAGAAAACTAATTCTTATGACAGTATATGTATGTGCTTTGTTGAAAGAAATATTCTATCATTAACTTACTTATTACTACACATATTTCTATAAGCAAATTTTCTCCTTACGTCAAATCCAAATGACTTAATGATGTAGGAAAATTTTAAGGAAACCCAGTGGAGGATTATGTGAGACATGCATATTTCTATTGTCTATTGTCAAACCACAATTTATGAAATATGTATATATTTTATTAATAGGATTAAGTAGAAATAGTTAATATTTGTCATGTAGGAAATAATTGTGGTATCACGGAATGTCAGCACCAAAGTATTGTTGGCAGGAGAGACCGTGTGCGGATACATTTTAAGAAAAGAGCAGGAAAGACCGCCCATTGATACATTTTGTAATGGTAGCAAGGACTGTCTGCACCAGAAAGCATTGTTGTCGGGAGTGACCGCACTTCAGCGTTCGTAGAAAGTCAGTAGTAAACGAGATGTGAAGCGAGTCGGTAGCAGGTCTGAAGCGAGAGGTTGAGAGGAGTGGTGTGCCTGCCAGCCACCAGCTATGATTTACAAGAGATTATAAACGGATGTACAGAGTCATCAGCTAACTATTATCATAAGAGAAACTAATATTATTGAATTAATTTTTGAGAAAATCAAGACTACTGAAGGTATGTTTGCGCATTGCTAGTTGTAAGATTATTGTAAAAAGTAAGTCCCATTTGAATGTTTGTAAAATCATTTCATTCAGAATATAATTAATTTTTGCCAGCAATATTGCATTACTGATTATAATCCATCTCAAAAACCACAACGTAAAACTTCGCAAAATTTTATTGTTGTCAAGAAAAAGTTTAACTATGAATTACGTAACTTCAGTCAAATTAATTAAAGAATAACGTCAGCTTTGTTATTAAAGAATAACGTCAGCTTTGCTATTAAAGAATAACGTCAGCTTTGGTAATAAATACAGCCACTTATTATGACAGCCCACCAGCAGCTAGTAAAGTATAGTAAAACAGAGTAAGTATATTCATGTCGCATTTGATGTAGCAGTCAGACGGCGATCCAGTAACAGTAAAAAAAGGTAAGGAACAGTTCTGGGTTATTGCAGGTAACGGCTGAGGGCCACGACGACGACACATTCTATGTTTCGTCGAAATAATCAGAAAATGACTTTCAATAAGCAGCATTTAAATTTGTATTCGAAGATTGAGAAAAAGAATTAATTTCAAAGGGAAGATTTCATTTGTTATTATTAAGCAAGAGATGGAAATCCAAAGGGAAGGTTTCATAGGTGATTGTGAAAAGGAAGGTTGCGTAACAAAAGAGATATATAGAGGAGACGGGAAGGTTTCACATGCAATCACGTTTTCACAACATGCATCTTTTCTATAAGAATGTGTGCATCTAAACTTTAATGTTTTTACTGTAGTCAGACTCATACAGCTATGTAAACATTCAAGTTTTTTGTGATAGGCAGAGACATTTGCATTGCACACACTCGTTCTCTAAGGAGGGACACATTTGTACTTCATTAAAAGTGCGTTGAAATATGAACATCTGCACCTAAATGTAAGATGCACTTAGTGTTAGCTTTTCATCCACGCTGGTGGCAGCTGAAGCTCATGCTACAGGGCATACGACCTAGCAGCAATGACTCGCAGCCCAGCACTGCAGCATGGGGCATGCAGACTGGACTGCTTGTGTGGACATTGTGGGGGTAGCGTGGAAGCTTGTAGACAGCAGCGTCAGCAGTGCAGGCTGCTGAGGTCAGCATGTAAGACCTCGCCCCCCCCCCCCACCCTTTCCCATTGTGGTGTTAGTTTCCAGAATAGCATAAGTGACAGCAAAAAATATAGGGACAGTATGTGTGTGATGGCAGGTGGTGGAAAACCCAGGAATTCTGTAAGTGGCCTGTCTGTCATAAACAGACATGCAGGTCTGAGTGAATAATAGCTTGAAGAAAAAAGATGTCGCTGAAAGCAAGTTAGCAGACAAGTCCAGATTGAGAAAGGCTTGGACCTGCATTTGGAGAAATAACCTTCATCCTAGGTGAGACAATGTCCTTTGATCTGGAACTGGTACTGGGAGAAGGAGGTTGACATTTGTGGAAGAACAGCAGGCTCAGACTGACAGGAGAAAATCCTGTAGAGGAACCAAATTTCCTTTTTTCTCAGGTGAATGATGCCAGGGGAAACCCCAGAACAATCTGGTAACAGTGCTCAAATTCCAGGTCACCCATCTTGGATTGCCATCTTAGTTCTTGATGTCAAAGCTGCATCAGTGTCCCAGGTCAGCCATACTGGATCGCCATCTTTGATTCTGACATCATAAAGCCTGTGCTTTTGACCAAAAGTTGCCATCTTGGATCGCCATCTTGAATTGTTTCAGTTCACACAAATGTGACAATGCAGCATCCTGGGCTTTTGAATTTCCTACCAATTTACACTTATGACTCTATGCCCACAGTGACGTCATGGGAGTGGGGGGAAAACAACTAGGCTATTTTGAATTTCCTAGCAAATTTTGATATTCCCACATTTTTTAAATTTTCATCCATTCTATATACAAGGCAATTGGCTGTATCGGAAGGTGTGGGGGACAGGGAGTGGGAAATCTGGCAACAGTTCATTATAGTGGGAAGGGGGCAGAGAGAGGGACTCTGGCAACATTGCACTTTGTGCTCCTTCTCTCCTAGCAGATCTATTGATGTCGTCAAAAGAAAAACAAAACTGGCGTCCTTGTGGTCGGAGGAGTGTGTTAGGTCCTCTATGGGGTTAGCCCTCTTTGAACAAATGAAAATAGGTGATTTCTGTGAGTTTTTTCGAGTGAAAAAAAATTAATCCTAAGCCTGATGATATGGTTTTATTCCTTATACTTCTGTCTTTAAGAAACCATTTTTGAGTCCACAGCAGGTACTTCTTGTAACTACTACACCCTGTGGAAACGCCTCTTGCAACCAGAACACTGGTCGTCAGCGGTAATCCCATAAGCCTTACTATTAGACCTGTAACAGAATGATTTGGTGTAACGAATTTTCAATATATTTTCTATTATAATACACAGAACAAATGAAAAATATTACGGGTTGTTTATAACGAAATGGTGGTGTATTTAAACGAAGGTCATTTTCTCCGCCTGCAAACTCGAGACAAAAGCGTGCTCCAAAAATAGACTGTTGAAGATATCACAAAAACGGCTAGATACACTGACTAGGAATGTCGCCACCAGAATCCGATCAAAAATGTTCTCAGGTTATATTTCCCGCCAGCTTAAAAAATACATATCCAAGAGAAACTCATTTAAAGTATTGGGTTACTTTTTCGTAAGTAAACATACCCCCAGTCAGTGCTTTCTGACTATACAGCAAGCCTTCCAGATCCAAAGGAGGTCCTCCTACACCTTCTTTGTAGCCATGGTGGTGCTGCAGACATCTTTGGCAGCTTCTGTCACCGAAATCTCTAATCGCTCGATTCACTTTTCGTCCGCTTTTGTGGAGAAGTTGTAAAAGGCTAGTCTGATTTCAAGTCCGACCACGTTCATAACGTCCGTAATGCCTGCTAGGCCGTCGTTGAAATTACGTGTTGCCGCATTGGCCGCAATGTCGACTATTTTTTTGCCACTGTGAATGGTTTTCAGAGACAGCTTTGCAAAAACATTATTGTAACTCGGTAACAGAGTCCCTGGGGAACTTGTGATGAACATTACTATACATTAGGCCACCCTGAGCATATTTAAGCAAACGAAATTCGAGTTTTCTGTAATTTTCAAAGAGGAATATCCTCTTAATCAGGTAAGTAGGTTAGAGATTTTAAAATGGGAAATGGATAGTTTGAAGTTAGATGTAGTGGCAATTAGTTAGCGTAGTGACCGGAAAAACAGGACTTCTGCTCAGGTGAGTACAGGATTATAACAACAAAATGTAATGGGTGTAATAGCAAAGTTGATCTAACGATGAATAAGGAAATAGAACTGTGAGTAAGCTATGCTAAATAGAATAGTGAACATGTTGCAGCAAAACAGACATGATGTTAACATCAATCATAGTTCATATATGTATTAGCTCTGCAGATGATTATGGGGATTGAAAGAATGTATCTTGAGGTAAAAGAAATTATTCGGATAGTTAAGGGAGACGAAAATTTAATTGTGGTGGCGAGTTGAATTCAGTAGTAGCAAATGGAAAAGAAGGAATAATATTAGGAAAACATGGTGGGAGGAAGGTCTGAAAGGGGAAACTTTCTAGTAGAATTTTGGGCACAGCATAATTTAATCATTTCTGATACATGGTTTAAAAATCATGAAAGAAGTCTCTATATGTGCAAGAGACATGGAGGCAAAGGTATATATCAGACAGACTGCCTAACAGTAAGAGATTTCAAAACCAAATTTTAAACTGCAAACGATTTCCATTAACAGATATTGCCTCTGTTCATAACCCTTTGGTTATCAACTGCAGATTAAAAGTGAAGAAGCTGCAGGAAATAAAAAAAGACTGGACTTGGGGAATTCCAGAGACTCAGAGGTTACTGAGAGTTTGAAACCGAGTATAAGGAAATGGTTGACTAAAACAGGGTAATGCAGTACAATCGAAGATGAATGGGTAGCTTTAAGGAATGAAACAGTGGGTACAGTAGGGGATCAATTAAGAAAAAGTAGAGGTACTTCGATAAAATGAATGATGTTGAATTTAACTGAGGAAGGAGAAAATACAGAAATGCAGCGAATGAAGCATACAAAAGGAATACAGAAGTCTAAGCCATGAAAATGGCATGAAGTGCAAAATGGCAAAGAAGATAAACGTAAGACAGTGTAATCAGGCGGCAGTAATCAGGATGGATTCTGCACATGATCCGGTGATAAATGTTTATATCTGCTTTAATCCACTGATAATGGGGTACCAGGTTACACCTGAGGCAATTGGGTGAGTTGTATTCAACATTACCCTTCACGTCCTCCACCACCGCACCCTCCACCCAGCTCTGCACACGCACTTGTATCTGGTACATTCACGTTCACCCCACCTCTCCCCCCCCCCCCCCTACCCAGGCTTGCCCACACACCTCAGGCACTGCCAGTTCTGGATCAAAACCGTTTATTACTGGTTCAGCCTACTGATAAGACTTCTGGGAACCTTACCCACACACTGATATATGGCACATTCAAAGTCACCTGCTGCTCCCCATTCTGTGTCTAAAAGATTCAATCTCCACCGCCCCCTCCTCATACATTTATAAATAGAGCAAATGCATGCTTTTCATTATTCAAGTTCTGTTCACCATATTGAGAGGATCAGTTTTGTTTGAGAACAGGATAGGTGTACTTGATATAAATACTAATAAGAAATTAATTATTTTATTATACCAGCTATTCATGTTTGGCCCACTGTTCTCGGCGTCACACCAGACTCGTATCATGACAACATTACGTCCCATCAATGTCGCATTATATTAAGGATCCATTACTTTGAAGTCGCTTTCTGTCGACGTCACAATGCTTTCAGGAGAGAGCCACACACTGCGCCATTGCCAGTGTTAGGTGTGACCACTAACGGTTGAGGCATTAGTGCTCGTGAACGGAACGTCCTGATGTCGGTGACAGGGGTGCAGCTTCAATTCATCAAGCATTTCTGGAACATCACAGCATAACAGTCTGCTTGTGTCAGAACATTTACACACACACACACACACACACACACACACACATACACACAAGTATAGAGATAGACTGACATAAACTTACGAAGAAATTCTCCCTCGCCCAACTGATGAACTGTAGACCAATGTTACACATGCTGTTGTTTTCGAAAGAAGAATACGCGAGTAACTTGTGCCTATAGGCACACCAAGACAGACAAACTATGAGTGCCTAATTCATTGCCTCCCGTGATTTATGTTACATCATGTACTTGGCTGTAAACAACTTACAATGGCATGCCATGAAACAGTCTCTACCCGTTTAAGGATTTTGATGGTTATCTGATAAGAAAATTACCAGCTTCTGTAAAAAATTCAAAAATGTGCTGGCAGATTCCGCACTGGGTTACGTTTTAGAGGTAATTTTGTTGTACCTTACTAGTTTGCATGGTAAATATTATAAGGTAAGACATACTGACATTACAGTATGTGTATAAATTAAAGCTGCCATGGCATACTATGCAAATGGCAGTAAACATTAAAATAAATCCTGAACTAAGACACTTTGACAATGTGGTATGGCACTCCCATGCAGCTGAATTACATAATGTAATGAAGCATGGCCTGTTCTGTAAATTGGTGGATACTTGTGGAACATTTGTCCAGTAAGGTGAAATACTAAAACATATGCATTAAAAGGTAACATTGTTTCTAAATTTGATTCATGTGAGTTATTAGATAGTTTTGCAAGAACATCAGTAATGCAAGTCTGTCCACTCCTTTAGGCGGATGGTATGTGGCCAAATACCATGGAGAGGTTAGCCCAAAGGAAACGCCTTTCAGTTCCCTTCAAATGTGGGCAGTAGTGGCACAATGCATTCTAGAGACGAAACTACCATGTCCCCTTAGAAATGGAACATTCCTTATCGATAAGAAGTGTATAGGGAAAAATTTAAGGACAAATACATCCCTGCATGTATTCAGCATCACTGACGAATAACCATACCCCTTCATTTCTGTTCACCAGTATTTTTAGGTTGGTCCAGGTGTGGATGCCAAGGAACAGATGAGTGCTGATACAAAAACTGGTTCAAATGGCTCTGAGCACTATGGAACTTAACTTCTGAGATCATCAGCCCCCTAGAACTTAGAACTACTTAAACCTAACTAACCTAAGAACATCACACACACCCATGCCCGAGGCAGGATTCGAACCTGCGAACGTAGCGGTCGCGCGGTTCCAGACTGTAGCGCTTAGAACCGCTCGGTCACCAGGGCCGGCGGTGTTGATACAGCATAATTAGAAGTACACATTATGTGTACGTAATATCGCTCATTTAACTTTCTTCTGCATGTATAAATAATATTGCCCACTAGTCTGCTACACAGGCCCTTTTGTCCCAATCACAATTACAAAGAGGAAAAAAATAGTAACGCTGTGGAGGATTCAAATGAACATAATTACACTGGCTGGCGACGGTGTGGCGTATTCTTAAGCCAGTTCGGTGGTGATACTACTCACTCCTATAGCAGAGGGTGTCTCTAAACGCCGGCTGTGGACTGGGGCAGTCACTCCTATTACTGCCTACATCTGGACGTAGAATGCCTGGTATGGTGTCAATAGTATATGGCACCAAATTCCTCACTCTTAAAATTCTGTGCCGTTGTCGTGTACTGGCACTGCTGGAAAAAGCAATGGTGGTGGGGATGGGGGGGGGGGGGGGGAGGCCTGGCCTGGCAGCAGATGCCATAGAGGAGACAGGAGCCGACCGGAACTGCATCCAATGACAGTCCCTTGCACGCACCCTGACAATCGTCTTGCAAATGGCTAGAAACATTGGCCAAAAAGCTAGGAATGGGGTGCACGCCCACGCCCAGGGATGGTAAATCTTCTTCCCTTTACGAGGACGCAATGATGACTGGAGTGTCTACAGTAGCCCAGTGGAAGGCGGCAGAGCAAAGGGGCTCACCTCTTACTGGTGGGGCTGCTGGCGCTGTTGTGCCGGCGACGGCCCTTTGACGTGTTCACTGGCTCCTCGACTGGCGCTGGTGGTGAGAAGGAAAGCAAATGCGGCTCACCTGTGTTTCTATCCTGGTCACCGAATCTGCAAATGAAAAAATTGCAACAAAATGACACAGGTGATTCCGATGGCGCTTCTTCAGCCCGATGGAACCGTGAAAGACAAAGAATGACCCAAGGCTTCCTTGATAACGCCTCGTTTGCAGCGCCTATGTCTGCAGAAACTCTGAAATAGACATCAGTAGCATTAAACTTAAAGCTTAAACATGATTTACGCCATGTGACGTCTAGTTTTCTTTGAGAGGCAATGGATCAGAAAGTGTTAATTTCAGTTTAGAACCTGACACAAACCTCGGAGTCATGGAGGAAAAAGCAGAATTAAGGGCAGTGTACAAAGCGTGTTGCAGCAGAAAAAAAACAATGTTTCGAACAATGACACAGGGACACAGGGAGTTTCTCTTGCGACTTATAGTATAGTATATACAGTCATTCTCCTACAGTACAGGCGATGCAGCTTTACACTAGTCTGTTCAATGGATCAATACCTGTATACTTAATAGGATTGTCACATGTGCTCAATGCCAGCACACGGGCGGTGTTTGTTTTCGAAATATAGGAGGAGAGAGATGCGGTAAAAATCTTACTGAGTTCCCTATCAGATCAAGTTAGTGGAGCTTTTATAGTACGTAATTTTTCTCTGTTGGATGGTACAGAATAATGAAGATAGCATGTCGGGCTGGTAGACATGAATGGGCCCTGAGGAACATGGATCTACTTTGGACTGCAGTACATGTACGAGGGCTATCCACAAAGTACATTACGTTTTGGAATTAAAAATAAATAAAGTATTGGAATTTTTTTATTATATACAGATGAAAGCCACACTTCAATACTACTTTTCTACATAGTTGCCATTTAAATTAAGGCACTTATCGTAGCGATGGACGAGCTTGGAAATTCCTTCGTCGTAAAATTCGGCCGCCTGCGCCTTCAACCACGTGGTTACCTCTTCTTGAAGCTGTGCGTCGTCATCAAAACGCTGCATAGCCAACCACTTCTTCATTGCTGGGAATAAGTGGAAGTCGCTCGGTGCCAGGTCGGGACTGTACGGCGGATGAGGAAACAACTCCCACTTAAAAGATTCGAGAACTTCACGAGTGGCATTTGCCGTGTGGGCCCGGGCGTTGTCGCGAATCAGCAAGATCTTTGAGCCCAACTTTCCCCTGCGCTTGTTTTGTATTGCTCTTCTGAGGTTGTGCAGAGTTTGGCAATACCTTTGAAAGTTTATTGTAGTGCCTCTTTCCAGGAAATCCACAAAAATCGTATTTCTACCGGGTTACTGATTAACCACGTGGTTGAAGGGGCAGGCGGCCGAATTTTACGACGAAGGAATTTCCAAGCTCGTCCATCGCTACGATAAGTGCCTTAATTGAAATGGCAACTATGTAGAAAAGTAGTATTGAAGTGTGGCTTTCATCTGTATATAATAAAAAAATTTCCAATACTTTATTTATTTTTAATTCCAAAACCTAATGTACTTTGTGGATAGCCCTCGTATTTTGGGGATGCACCACAATGCAATAGCAAAATCCTCGTCCTTCTCCCAGTTTCCGTACTGTCTTTTATACTACCTTGTGTTGCAGGAGCAGGCTTCATTTGCTGCTGACCTTACACATCATACACTCTTGGCGGAGCTACAACAACATATTCCCATTTCCACTGAATAGTCAAAACATGGTCCTGTCGCACTAACTCATCTCACTCTGTTTCTGCACGGGTTGCAAAATGTGGTAGGTACAGCTCTCTCCGACTTCTGCACAGTTCTGACTTAAGTTGGAAAGATCTCATATGCAAAGCTGCAGAAGAGGCAGCAGTTGCAAGAGGTATAAGGACTATCTAAAATGTTACTGTAGCGGATTGGTTCGAAAAGGGTGACTCGTTTTGAGATATGAGAGTACCAGAAATTTGATTCACTACTGGCTGTAATCATTAAAAGATTTCTCCATAGGATCCAACGTAGGTATGTAGTTGAATGGAAAAATCTGCTTCCAAATCGTAGACATCATTTCTACCGGAAAGCGTAGCAGTAGCGATCTGAAAAAGCCTGTATACATTTCTTATGACCTCAATCAGCACACCATCTGCTGTTTGTGATCATTCTCAATCAACCATCGCCTATAACCCAGTGGATATATCGGAGAACCTCTGATGTGGCATCGAGACAGAATGCTTTACAAATACTGGAGGTACACTCCTGGAAATTGAAATAAGAACACCGTGAATTCATTGTCCCAGGAAGGGGAAACTTTATTGACACATTCCTGGGGTCAGATACATCACATGATCACACTGACAGAACCACAGGCACATAGACACAGGCAACAGAGCATGCACAATGTCGGCACTAGTACAGTGTATATCCACCTTTCGCAGCAATGCAGGCTGCTATTCTCCCATGGAGACGATCGTAGAGATGCTGGATGTAGTCCTGTGGAACGGCTTGCCATGCCATTTTCACCTGGCGCCTCAGTTGGACCAGCGTTCGTGCTGGACGTGCAGACCGCGTGAGACGACGCTTCATCCAGTCCCAAACATGCTCAATGGGGGACAGATCCGGAGATCTTGCTGGCCAGGGTAGTTGACTTACACCTTCTAGAGCACGTTGGGTGGCACGGGATACATGCGGACGTGCATTGTCCTGTTGGAACAGCAAGTTCCCTTGCCGGTCTAGGAATGGTAGAACAACGGGTTCGATGACGGTTTGGATGTACCGTGCACTATTCAGTGTCCCCTCGCCGATCACCAGTGGTGTACGGCCAGTGTAGGAGATCGCTCCCCACACCATGATGCCGGGTGTTGGCCCTGTGTGCCTCGGTCGTATGCAGTCCTGATTGTGGCGCTCACCTGCACGGCGCCAAACACGCATACGACCATCATTGGCAACAAGGCAGAAGCGACTCTCATCGCTGAAGACGACACGACGACACGTCTCCATTCGTCCCTCCATTCACGCCTGTCGCGACACCACTGGAGGCGAGCTGCACGATGTTGAGGCGTGAGCGGAAGACGGCCTAACGGTGTGCGGGACCGTAGCCCAGCTTCATGGAGACGGTTGCGAATGGTCCTCGCCGATACCCCAGGAGCAACAGTGTCCCTAATTTGCTGGGAAGTGGCGGTGCGGTCCCCTACGGCACTGCGTAGGATCCTACGGTCTTGGCGTGCATCCGTGCGTCGCTGCGGTCCGGTCCCAGGTCGACGGGCACGTGCACCTTCCGCCGACCACTGGCGACAACATCGATGTACTGTGGAGACCTCACGCCCCACGTGTTGAGCAATTCGGCGGTACGTCAACCCGGCTTCCCGCATGCCCACTATACGCCCTCGCTCAAAGTCCATCAACTGCACATACGGTTCACGTCCACGCTGTCGCGGCCTGCTACCAGTATTAAAGACTGCGATGGAGCTCCGTATGCCACGGCAAACTGGCTGACACTGACGGCGGCGGTGCACAAATGCTGCGCAGCTAGCGCCATTCGACGGCCAACACCGCGGTTCCTGGTGTGTCCGCTGTGCCGTGCGTGTGATCATTGCTTGTACAGCCCTCTCGCAGTGTCCGGAGCAAGTATGGTGGGTCTGACACACCGGTGTCAATGTGTTCTTTTTTCCATTTCCAGGAGTGTATATCTAGTGGCAGCATGAGGGAGCTGCAAATACTGGCCTCATACCACGTTCCTTAGTCGAATCACTTTGTAAATTTGGTGATTTTATTACGAGCTCACACCACCAGCGACGTGTAACCGCACTTTCTGTCTGTTAATATACACTCCAGCGATCACCATTTATATTCATTGTCACCCTATTTGTCTGGAGAAACCACTTCAGTTGGAGGTAAGGCAATACCTCGATTTATAAAGCCAGTACAGCTTTTAACATGGATACTTATGAGCACCCGTACAACCAAGGCCACTTGCGACAGTAACATGGTCATTGCGATCTTTTTTTATTTATTTTAACATCTGGCAGCTTGTAAGTCGATTGCGCCTCTCTTTCTAAGACTCAGTGGTACCACTCGCAGGAAAAACTTATGAAAGACGTCCACCCATCGCTGATTTTCGCTCAGTATTGTTTCATATCGCCAGTTATCAGTTATTGGCGAAGTATTATACTTTGTAGTAGGGGATGTGTGATAGGTTCGCCTTGAGCATCTGGTTTATAAAGTGTTACGACATGTGCAAAGGAAATTACTATGTGCATTCATTAGGAAGGTATGGATTTGACGTGGAATACTCTGATAGCAAATGGAAAAGTATGTCGAGTCACAAGACTGATGCAGATATTTCTATTTCCAAAGCCACAGCCATCAACAGGGTGTATTAACGATACTTCACTCATTGTCGAATGTTGTCCAATTGAGACTGTGATCGCAATATTTAATGGTAAGTACAGTGATAAAATATATATGTAGCCAGTTTCCTAGGACGATTCTGTCTGGGGGTGCGTGGCGCGTGGGGGTGGTGACTTGTGGTGGGAATGATTCACGTTTCCAGCGAATGGCAGGAGCTGTCCAAATGGAAAGGCCTGTTAGAATGCAGGAATGTACCTGACCTAACCGTGTCGTCCTCTAGCGAACTAATACTCACTATGTGTTGGACAGCCTTCGTGATCACATGTGTTCTGGGTGGAAATTGGAGAAGATTCAATATGGAGGTGTGTTTGCGCTGGTCCATTATTCCCACCCATGTAAATGGTCTGTTTGACTGCTTCTGCACATTTCCCATCTTTATTTGGCCGAGAGAACATCGATTGTTGTGTGTGTTATGTGCATCTAGCAGGTGAAGGACGGGTGGAAGACACATTTGCTGATTCTCCAGACATGAGCAACACCTTAATTGACTTTGTAAATTATAAGGATCATTTGGAATCTGTTATATCGCTGACATCAGTATTCGTGAGGCGAAATATCAGTTTCCTCTATTTTTTTTCGAGGTTTCACGTAAAGGTCTTCACAGATGAGATAGGTTTCTAGTTACTAAGTGGTTTACAGTACACTCCACCTCGCTAAAGTTTCGGGTTTCTAGAGAAATAATTTCCGGTCTATATCTTCAGAATTATACTGTGAAATCGATACAGTTCTGCAAGCGATATTGCTATGTACTTGATATCGAGAAGTATCGCGAAAATGGTATGATATTCTGGCAAACTATGTAAAATTACATGTTCTTGTAATCCCAGAGTCTGGAGATTGGTGTAGGAACCAAGCAAGCAAGCAGGTCATGACGAGAAACAGCAACGCCTTTGTGCTGAGGGGAACTGACCCCGACTTTATACAACAGTTCGGAGAGTGATTCGGTCTGCTGAGGGCGCTCTGGACACGAATCAAGAGCTGATGACTCGTGACTGTCACCTGCGGTGGATGACTGCCCAGTCTCATGGGAAATATCTAGTGCTGCGAGGAGTATATAAGGTGCATGTGCTTATGCTGTCTGTTTTCGCAGTTTATGTACGCGTGTCTAGCGGCACGGCACGCGGTGATGTATTGCCGGGTTGGGGATCAGTTTTGCGCTGCAATATTCAAGCCTCTGTCCTCAGTGACAGAGCAGTGTAATTGTGCAAGTGTCTTTCCATATTTGACAATCTTTACACCACTTTTGCAGGGTTTAACTGTCAGTGTAATATGGTAATCTGTAGAAAATAGTTTTGCTGCTGAAAGTCTAATCTACAGCAACAAAAAAAGGAGGACAGTGCTCCTTCACCGGCACCAGCAACAGTTTTGGTGGGTAAATTCAGTTAGAGCCAATCAGAATGCTCCTTTCATTCATAAGACAACCTTTGTGCTGGGTTGTAAGAGTCTCTACATAGCAGTGAGAACGTTTACTGTTTCTGAGACAATATGTTGAGAGCAGGACATTACGATTTCCAGGAAGGGCAGCACAGGACGTCTCGTTAGCACCATCAGGAAGAATGCATTCGGTGTTATTCTGAGATATTTTCGTAAACAGCTCCTGTTAGGGCAAGAATTTCCACGCAGACAAGCTGAGACGTCACAGTAACACCTACAAAAACAACAAAATCGAACATTAATTAAAAATGGTTCAAATGGCTCTGAGCACTATGGGACTTAACATCTATGGTCATCAGTCCCCTAGAACTTAGAACTACTTAAACCTAACTAACCTAAGGACAGCACACAACACCCAGCCATCACGAGGCAGAGAAAATCCCTGACCCCGCCGGGAATCGAACCCAGGAACCCGGGCGTGGGAAGCGAGAACGGTACCGCACGACCACGAGATGCGGGCAAAATTTAGGCAGTGGCTGGGATCGAACCAGGGACCGAAGACGTTTTGATTATGCATCAAAGACGCTACCGCTAGACCACGGGTGAAATCTAAACATTAATTATTTTGGCGACACTTTACTATTTTCATGAGGGGGCTGATATGAATGGATGGGGTCTGCTGTTAGGAGCATCAGGAAGAATGCATTAGGTGTTATTCTGGACTATTTTTGTTAACAGTTTCTGAAAGTATTGCAGAAGATTTCTATAGCACATCCAGAGGGAGACTTGCCTGTTATTTACATAGACTTGTGCCGTCAGTAGATTGCACCCGTGGTCTAGCGGTAAATAATCAGCATTGGCAGCCGAAGACTTCCGGCATAAGTAGTCAGCCTCATTCTGCCAACGGCCTTGTCAAAGAGGGCGGAGGAGCGGATAGAGGTTCAGGGCACTCTCTTGTCCTAGGGGTGGAAAATTGGCCCTAAAGGCGGAAGAATCAGCAATGATCAACGACATGAGGATGTAGAAGGCAATGCAAACCACTGCATTAAAGACACGTAACGTGTATCCACAGTACATGTGGCCTGTAACTGAAGAAGTGTCATGATGATCTCTCCATTGGAAAAAGATTCCGGGATCTCCGGGAGGGGACTGCCAAGGGGGAGGTTACCATGAGAAAAAGATTGAATAATCAACGAAAGGATAACGTTCTACGAGTCGGGGCGTGGAATGTCAGAAGCTTGAACGTGGTAGGGAAACTAGAAAATCTGAAAAGGGAAATGCAAAGGCTCAATCTAGATATAGTAGGGGTCAGTGAAGTGAAGTGGAAGGAAGACAAGTATTTCTGGTCAGATGAGTATCGGGTAATATCAACAGCAGCAGAAAATTGTATAACAGGTGTAGGATTCGTTGTGAATACGAAGGTAGGGCAGAGGGCGTGTTACTGTGAACAGTTCAGTGACCGGGTTGTTCTAATCAGAATCGACAGCAGACCAACACCGACAACGATAGTTCAGGTATACATGCTGACGTCGCAAGCTGAAGATGAACAGATAGAGAAAGTGTATGAGGATATTGAAAGGGTAATGCAGTATGTAAAGGGGGACGAAAATCTAATAGTCATGGGCGACTGGAATGCAGTTGTAGGGGAAAGAGTAGAAGAAACGGTTACAGGAGAATATGGGCTTGGGACAAGGAATGAAAGAGGAGAAAGACTAATTGAGTTCTGTAACAAGTTTCAGCTAGTAATAGCGAATACCCTGTTCAGGAATCACAAGAGGAGGAGGTATACTTGGAAAAGGCCGGGAGATACGGGAAGATTTCAATTAGATTACATCATGGTCAGACAGAGATTCCGAAGTCAGATACTGGATTGTAAGGCGTACCCAGGAGCAGATATAGACTCAGATCACAATATAGTAGCGATGAAGAGTAGGCTGAAGTTCAAGACATTAGTCAGGAAGAATCAATACGCAAAGAAGTGGGACACGGAAGTACTAAGGAATGACGAGATACTTTTGAAGTTCTCTAACGCTATAGATACATCAATAAGGAATAACGCAGTAGGCAGTACAGTTGAAGAGGAATTGACATCTCTAAAAGGGGCCTTCACAGAAGTTGGGAAGGAAAACATAGGTACAAAAAAGGTAGCTGCGAAGAAACCATGCGTAACAGAAGAAATACTTCAGTTGATTGATGAAAGGAGGAAGTGCAAACATGTTCCGGGAAAATCAGGAATACAGAAATACAAGTCGCTGAGGAATGAAATAAATAGGAAGTGCAGGGAAGCTAAGACGAAATGGCTGCAGGAAAAATGTGAAGACATCGAAAAAGATATGATTGTCGGAAGGACAGACTCAGCATACAGGAAAGTCAAAACAACCTTTGGTGACATTAAAAGCAACGGTGTTAATATTAAGAGTGCAACGGGAATTCCACTGTTAAATGCAGAGGAGAGAGCAGATAGATGGAAAGAATACATTGAAAGCCTCTATGAGGGTGAAGATTTGTCTGATGTGATAGAAGAAGAAACAGGAGTCGATTTAGAAGAGATAGGGGATCCAGTATTAGAATCGGAATTTAAAAGAGCTTTGGAGGACTTACGGTCAAATAAGGCAGAGGGGATAGACAACATTCCATCAGAATTTCTAAAATCATTGGGGGAAGTGGCAACAAAACGACTATTCACGTTGGTGTGTAGAATATATGAGTCTGGCGATATACCATCTGACTTTCGGAAAAGCATCATCCACACAATTCCGAAGACGGCAAGAGCTGACAAGTGCGAGAATTATCGCACAATCAGCTTAACAGCTCATGCATCGAATCTGCTTACAAGAATAATATACAGAAGAATGGAAAAGAAAATTGAGAATGCGCTAGGTGACGATCAGTTTGGCTTTAGGAAAAGTAAAGGGACGAGAGAGGCAATTCTGACGTTACGGCTAATAATGGAAGCGAGGCTAAAGAAAAATCAAGACACTTTCATATGATTTGTCGACCTGGAAAAAGCGTTCGACAGTATAAAATGGTGCAAGCTGTTCGAGATTCTGAAAAAAGTAGGGGTAAGCTATAGGGAGAGACGGGTCATATACAATATGTACAACAACCAAGAGGGAATAATAAGAGTGGACAATCAAGAACGAAGTGCTCGTATTAAGAAGGATGTAAGACAAGGCTGTAGCCTTTCGCCCCTACTCTTCAATCTGTACATCGAGGAAGCAATGATGGAAATAAAAGAAAGGTTCAGGAGTGGAATTAAAATACAAGGTGAAAGGATATCAATGATACGATTCGCTGATGACATTGCTATCCTGAGTGAAAGTGAAGAAGAATTAAATGATCTGCTGAACGGAATGAACAGTCTAATGAGCACACAGTATGGTTTGAGAGTAAATCGGAGAAAGACGAAGGTAATGAGAAGCAGTAGAAATGAGAACAGCGAGAAACTTAACATCAGGATTGATGGTCACGAAGACAATGAAGTTAAGGAATTCTGCTACCTAGGCAGTAAAATAACCAATGACGGACGGAGCAAGGAGGACATCAAAAGCAGACTTGCTATGGCAAAAAAGGCATTTCTGGCCAAGAGAAGTCTACTAATATCAAATACTGGCCTTAATTTGAGGAAGAAATTTCTGAGGATGTACGTCTGGAGTACAGCATTGTATGGTAGTGAAACATGGACTATGGGAAAACCGGAACAGAAGAGAATCGAAGCATTTGAGATGTGGTGCTATAGACGAATGTTGAAAATTAGGTGGACTGATAAGGTAAGGAATGAGGAGGTTCTACGCAGAATCGGAGAGGAAAGGAATATGTGGAAAACACTGATAATGAGAAGGGACAGGATGATAGGACATCTGCTAAAACATGAGGGAATGACTTCCATGGTACTAGAGGGAGCTGTAGAGGGCAAAAACTGTAGGGGAAGACAGAGATTGGAATACGTCAAGCAAATAATTGAGGACGTAGGTTGCAAGTGCTACTCTGAGATGAAGAGGTTAGCACAGGAAAGGAATTCGTGGCGGGCCGCATCAAACCAGTCAGTAGAATGATGACCAACAAAAAAAAAAAAAAAAAAGTGATGTCAGTATAACATTGAGAACCCTTTGGCTGCACCTGCGAGGGTGAGCCATTATGCAAACATTTCGCTGAGGGTGATCCGCTATGTGAACATCTCACTGGACTGCAGGGACAAAGGCTATGCATTATTGCACCAGCAACAGTGCCTAGGTAGACATCTGTTTCGACAGATATTTCTCAGGTGTCAAGTATGAAAGGGATGCCACCGCCTTATGCTCACAGGATCCAAACTGACACCCGTGCGTGGTTCGGCAGCTGACGGCTGTGTCGTTGCTTTGCAGGGGCTGCAGTCGCATCCAGACTCCTGGATCGTGTGCGGTGGCGTTCTCCACAGTCCAGTGCACAGGGGATGGTGGGCAGTGTGTGCTTCATGATCGAAAGATTTTTAACTGTATAATTACGTGTGATGTGTGTTTCATGATGGTATTCCTTGTACAATTGTAATAAAAGAAAGGCGATCGATATAATTACTTCTTACAAGACCTATATCTTTCCAAACAGCAGAGAATGATGGGCAAGAGAAATCCAACCCCTGCAAACTGATTTTTTAAATAAATAAACGATATACCCTTGAACTTCCCTTTGTGAAATCCTTTCTCTCCAGCACACAGCTGCCAATTTCTGCAGAGGAGGAGAGGCGCTAGAGGGGATGGGAAGAGGAAGGGGGGGATGGGGTGGCTGGGAGGCAGGGATGGATATCCTGAAAAATTCTTTAAGTAAATAAATAAACTATATTCCATAGATGGCTATAAATAATTAAACAATCCATACATTGTATAAATTGTTGAAACAATATTCCATACACTGCAATCGAATTCCCTCCAAATGACTGATCAGCTGAGTCTCTTTCCCATCAATTTACAGGTGGGAGAGGGGGTTTACCAGAGGGGGAGAGGTTAATTAATTGATCAGCTTAATTAAGTAATCAATCAAATTGATAAGAGCGAGAGGGGCTATTCCAATAACTCAGACTTGATAATGTACCTGTAGCAGCAAGGGAGGGGTTGGGTTGGAGGTTTCCAGATTGGCGGGGGAGGGGGGATTTGGAGGGGGCAGGTGAACAATAGGTTAATGAACTGTCAATCAAAGGAGAAGGCAATGGCCTTGCCACAGTGGTAACATCGGTTCCCATCAGATCACAGAAGTTAAGTGCTGTCGGGCTACGCTAGCACTTGAATGTGTGACCATCTGGTCTGCCGAGCACTGTTGGCAAGCGGGGTGCACTCAGCTCTTGTGAGGCAAACTGAGGAGCTACTTGATTGAGAAGTAGCGGCTCCGGTCTCGGAAACTGACATACGGCCAGGAGAGCGGTGTGCTGTCCACATGCCCCTCCAAATCTGCATCCCGTGACGCCTGTGGGCTGAGGATGACACGGCGGCCACTTGGTACCTTTGGGCCTTGGTAGCCCGTGCGGGCGGAGTAGTTGATCAATGGAGAAGAATAGGCTTGCCCCGTAATGCATACCTGCCCCTCATGAAGGCAACTCCCACTAAAGAAACGTGCTGGTGCCACCCTTGTCCCCCTACTTGAGGTAACTTGTGTATTGGGGAGATGTTAGCGTGGTTACTACTTGTGATGTGACAGTTTTTGGACGGTAAAATGGTCGTTTGAATACCTAACCATTCGTTTCTACTTAGAAAAATTTCGGGCTAAACAGAAAGTAGAATCTGTGTGTCAACTGGAACTCTAACTTTTTGTGTGTGTTAGTTGCTGAGCAGGTTTGAACACTAATTTATTTCGATAGCATTTTGGAATTATTAGTGGTCATCTTGTTGGAAGCACCGTATGACGATACGAGTTTTAATATGTTGATCGACATAATGAACTTTATTTATTTTTGAGGTGATGAATTATTTGAGAGTAGTTTAACGGAATGGGAATCAGTGGTGTGTCAATTGAACCATCGCCCTCGAATGCTGCAATTGCTGTTTCTTCAAATTATTCATTCTTGATACAAAGTAGTACCACTTACCACGACAGTCGCAAATGGTTTTCTCGTCCAGAATAAATCGTTTCCACCTAGTTCAGTCGCAAGATTACCGTGAACATGAAGCGTTTACTTTAAAGCCTTCCGTGACGAAGTTTTGCTGATTGTTTTACACCATCATGTTGAAAATTCTGCAGGGACATTCATATGTTCCAAACGACATGATGACGTGTTCACAGGCCAAATTCATATGTTCCTGGTTTGAAGAATGCTTAGGCACCGCATCCCGTCTCGACAGGTCCGCGTAATTCCCTGATAGGTAATCCCATGTGAAATGTAGGGGACTGTCAATCTGGACAGTGGGTGAAAGATAACACACGACATCCACACTTCCTGGTAGCTCTACGGGATATAGTCATCAATGAGTGGCTTCAGATGCGTGTAGCACACTGAAAAAACTTGAGGACACTCTTCCTCGCCGAACTGAGGCTGTTGTCAAGCAGAGAAGTAATGGCCGCTATCGACAGGGGCTCTCAAGTTGATTCCGTATTTCTAGAGTTCCGGAAAGCTTTTGACACCGTTCCTCACAAGCGACTTCTAATCAAGCTGCGGGCCTATGGGATATCGTCTCAGTTGTGCGGCTGGATTCGTGATTTCCTGTCAGAAAGGTAGCAATTCGTAGTAATAGACGGTAGATCATCGAGTAAAACTGAAGTGATATCAGGTGTTCCCCAGGGAAGCGTCCTGGGACCTCTGCTGTTCCTGATCTACACGCCTGGAAATGGAAAAAAGAACACATTGACACCGGTGTGTCAGACCCACCATACTTGCTCCGGACACTGCGAGAGGGCTGTACAAGCAATGATCATACGCACGGCACAGCGGACACACCAGGAACCGCGGTGTTGGCCGTCGAATGGCGCTAGCTGCGCAGCATTTGTGCACCGCCGACGTCAGTGTCAGCCAGTTTGCCGTGGCATACGGAGCTCCATCGCAGTCTTTAACACTGGTAGCATGCCGCGACAGCGTGGACGTGAACCGTATGTGCAGTTGACGGACTTTGAGCGAGGGCGTATAGTGGGCATGCGGGAGGCCGGGTGGACGTACCGCCGAATTGCTCAACATGTGGGGCTTGAGGTCTCCACAGTACATCGATGTTGTCGCCAGTGGTCGGCGGAAGGTGCACATGCCCGTCGACCTGGGACCGGACCGCAGCGACGCACGGATGCACGCCAAGACCGTAGGATCCTACGCAGTGCCGTAGGGGACCGCACCGCCACTTCCCAGCAAATTAGGGACACTGTTGCTCCTGGGGTATCGGCGAGGACCATTCGCAACCGTCTCCATGAAGCTGGGCTACGGTCCCGCACACCTTTAGGCCGTCTTCCGCTCACGCCCCAACATCGTGCAGCCCGCCTCCGGTGGTGTCGCGACAGGCGTGAATGGAGGGACGAATGGAGACGTGTCGTCTTCAGCGATGAGAGTCGCTTCTGCCTTGGTGCCAATGATGGTCGTATGCGTGTTTGGCGCCGCGCAGGTGAGCGCCACAATCAGGACTGCATACGACCGAGGCACACAGGACCAACACCCGGCATCATGGTGTGGGGAGCGATCTCCTACACTGGCCGTACACCACTGGTGATCGTCGAGGGGACACTGAATAGTGCACGGTACATCCAAACCGTCATCGAACCCATCGTTCTACCATTCCTAGACCGGCAAGGGAACTTGCTGTTCCAACAGGACAATGCACGTCCGCATGTATCCCGTGCCACCCAACGTGCTATAGAAGGTGTAAGTCAACTACCCTGGCCAGCAAGATCTCCGGATCTGTCCCCCATTGAGCATGTTTGGGACTGGATGAAGCGTCGTCTCACGCGGTCTGCACGTCCAGCACGAACGCTGGTCCAACTGAGGCGCCAGGTGGAAATGGCATGGCAAGCCGTTCCACAGGACTACATCCAGCATCTCTACGATCGTCTCCATGGGATAATAGCAGCCTGCATTGCTGCGAAAGGTGGATATACACTGTACTAGTGCCGACATTGTGCATGCTCTGTTGCCTGTGTCTATGTGCCTGTGGTTCTGTCAGTGTGATCATGTGATGTATCTGACCCCAGGAATATGTCAATAAAGTTTCCCATTCCTGGGACAATGAATTCACGGTGTTCTTATTTCAATTTCCAGGAGTGTATATAAATGACCTGGGTGACAATCTGAGCAGTTCTCTTAGGTTGTTCGCAGATGATGCTGTAATTTACCGTCTAGTAAGGTCATCCGAAGACCAGTATCAGTTGCGAGGGATATAGAAAAGATTGCTGTATGGTGTGGCAGGTGGCAGTTGACGCTAAATAACGAAAAGTGTGAGGTGATCCACATGAGTTCCAAAAGAAATCCGTTGGAATTCGATTACTCGGTAAATAGTACAATTCTCAAGGCTGTCAATTCAAATAAGTACCTGGGTGTTAAAATTACGAACAGCTTCAGTTGGAAAGACCACGTAGATAATATTGTGGGGAAAGCGAGCCAAAGGTTCGTTTCATTGGCAGGACACTTAGAAGATGCAACAAGTCCACTAAAGAGACAGCTTAAACTACACTCGTTCGTCCTCTGTTAGAATATTGCTGCGCGGTGTGGGATCCTTACCAGGTGGGATTGACGGAGGACATGGAGAGGGTGCAAAAAAGGGCAGCTCGTTTAGTATTATCACGTAATAGGGGAGAGAGTGTGGCAGATATGATACGCGAGTTGGGATGGAAGTCATTAAAGCAAAGACGTTTTTCGTCGCGGCGAGATCTATTTACGAAATTTCAGTCACCAAGTTTCTCTTCCGAATGCGAAAATACTTTGTCGATGATCATCAAAATAAAATAAGAGAAATCAGAGCTCGAACAGAAAGGTTTAGGTGTTCGTTTTTCCCGTGCGCTGTTCGCGAGTGGAATGGTAGAGAGATAGTATGATTGTGGTTCGATGAACCTTCTGCCAAGTACTTAAATGTGAATTGCAGAGTAACCATGTAGATGTAGATGTAGAGAGATGGTGTTATACGCTATTAATGTGGACTCTCCTAGGGATGTATAATTTTTTGTCAGGTTTGCTTAACTTCTCCAAACAATTTCCCATTCAACGCAGAAACAATGAGTCGTAGGTATGAGAATCAGATTTTGTAGGTCCAACTACGTCACGATGGTGCTCACAAGGGAACCTCTCCATCGCACCCCCCTCAGATTTAGTTATAAGTTGGCACAGTGGATAGGCCTTGAAAAACTGAACACAGATCAATCGAAAAAACAGGAAGAAGTTGTGTGGAACTATGAAAAAAATAAGCAAAATATACAAACTGAGTAGTCCATGAGAAGATATGCAACATCAAGGACAGTGTGTGCTCAGCAGCGCCGTTGTCTCGTGGTTAGCGTGAGTAGGTGGAGAATGGGAAGTCCTTGGTTCAAGTCTTCCCTCGAGTGAAAATTTTACTTTCTTTATTTTCGCAAAGATATTATCTGTCCGTTCGTTCAATGACGTCTTTGTTGACTGTAATAAGTTTAGTGTCTGTGTTTTGCGACCGCACCGCAAAACCGTGCGATTAGTAGACGAAAGGATGTGTCTCTCCAATGGGAACCGAAAACATTTGATCGCAAGGTCATAGGTCAACCGATTTCTCCACAGGAAAACACGTCTGATATATTCTATACGACATTGGTGACGGCATGTGCGTCACATAACAGGAATATCTTGTTGACCCACCTAACTTGTACACTTGGTGAATGGGTAAAAAGATTCTTCTACCTTGCCCGATTTAGGTTTTCTTGTGGATGTGATAATCATTCCCAAAAAAGTGATGAAAACATAAGAGTTTGTCACATAAACTGCAACAAATGAATGCAACAGTTTCACAGTCGCACAGTTTTCCCTGTGCTCTGTCAAAACATATGTTTTAACGTTTTCAATTTTTTCCGTGTGTAGATTGTCAAATCCTGCATATGTCCAAGCAAATCTGAACATGTCCAGGAATTTTGGAGAGCGAAGTTGATTATGTGTGAGTGCCTGAACTTTGATAATTGTCAGAAAATAAAAAATAATACTTCTCACTCCATGGAAATCGTGAACCAAGGACCTCTCGTTCCGCAGCTACTCACGCTACCCACGGGACCACGACGCTCCAGAGCTCACAATATCCTTGATGTTGCCTATCTTGTAAATGAACTACTCAGTTTGTATATTTTGCTTATTTTTTTCATAGTTCCACACAACTTCTTCCTGTTTTTTCGATTGATCTGTGTTCAGTTTTTCAAGGCCTATCCACTGTGGCAACTTATAACTAAATCTGAGGGGGGTGCGATGGGGAGGTTCCCTTGTCAGTACTATAGTTCAATTCTTTTATCTTGGCGGCTCGCGCATGCCCGCCCAGACGCGGGAGATTGCTGCGTTGCCAGTTGCACACGACGCACGCGCCTATAGAAGCAGCGCCATAGTATAGCATAGTTCGCAAGCTTACGTTCAGGGGGGAGCGCGCAGTTCACGAAGTAAAGCCACCACGGCCGCATTAACCCTTTCGCTGCTACAAAGACGTGCTCCCTGCATTCCGCGCTGTGCGCGATTTTGTCACTGCACTGCTCGCCTGTGCAGACATATCGTGTTCCGACTGCTTTGACACTCTTATCACTCGATTCCACAAAAACTATTTGGCCCAAAAATTAGATTTTTACACATCTTCTTGACTGATACCTTCCCCCCATAAATGACTTAATTTTGTTTCGATGTTCAACACAGTTATTATGCAGCATTAAATATAGTAAACCATTGCACGAAATTTTGATGAGTTTGCAGAGGCAAAAGTCCATAGAGTATACTTTCCTTATGGTCGATTTTAGTTGCCACAATGTTGAGAATGAAATGTGGACAAGATACCTAAATTTCATATAAAATTTACTGTATAACAATATCTCATTTAAGTACCACATAGGTGTCGTATGTAATATTGAGAAATATTCCGTCTTTCGCGACTGTAACAAACGTTTTATTTACACTGAGCACGTTTGGCTTTATTTTAAAGCACTTCAATCAATCAAAAGGAAGTAGACAAAATACATTAAACAAAACTATGGACTTACAAAAACATTAGGACTTGAATATACCGTCTATCAGTGAAGTGCTCTGAGCTATGTCAAATATAATTTTTGTGTGTGGCACACATAAACATCATTTATTTGCTAAAACACTGATCTCCCAACACAAACGTAGAATATGTGTTACCGCAGCACAAAACTACGAAAGGTGACTTGGCAATGGAGGAGACAAAATACTGTCCACTGAAGATTCTTCAAAAGAGAGAAACGCGTCTGGTCTAAATAAGCCCCTTATTACAGGTGCAGAAGAGGAATATATTTCAGTACCATTGGTAAAACTGCGACTGTGGAACAAAAACAAGAAAGAGAACATGAATACCATTGTGTATGTGCCATACCTTTCCTTGATTGAGGTGCTTTAAAATAAAGCCAAACGCGTCCGGTGTAAATAATACTTTTATTACAGTCGCGAAAGACGGAATATTTCTCAATATTACATACGACACCTATGTCGTACTTAAATTAAATGAGATATTGTTATACAGTAAATTTTATATGAAATTTAGGCATCTTGTCCACATTTCATTCTCAACATTGTGGCAACTAAAATCGACCATACGGAAAGTATACGCTATGGACTTCTACCTCTGCAAACTCTTCAAAATTTCGTGCAATGGTTTACTACATTTAATGCTGCATAATAACTGCGATGAACATCGAAACAAAATTAAGTCGTTTATGGGGAGAAGGTATCAGTCAAGAAGACGTGTAAAAATCAAATTTTTGGGCCAAATAGTTTTTGTGAAATTGAATGATAAGTGTGTCAAAGCAGTGGGAACACCATGTGTCTGCACAGGCGAGCAGTGCAGTGATGACAAAATCGCGCACAGCGCGGAATGCGGCGAGCACGTGTCTGCAGCAGCGAAAGGGTTAATAAAGAGACAAAGCACTAGAAATTTCAAAAAATTGCATTCAAACGAATATAATGCGTGAAGTAAGGCACTTCGATATTGTTTTTAAATAATGAAAATATTATACGCTGCACAAGGTTTGAACTCATAACTTTCTGCATAGCAGCCCAACACCTTAGCCGTTACACTAACGCACCTCGTCTGACTGCTTAATGCCATGAGAACTATAACACATACGCAAAATACTGACAAACACTGTTGGTATGACTATGAATTACTCACGTTTCGTCGAAGTACAATAGGAAATAAACAATTACCGCTGTTCTTTATTGCGAAAAAGCGGTTCGTGAGAGTGATACAAACACCTTTCCTTGCTATCGCCTGAATTAGGAGTCTTATTGCTTGTTTGGTTTAATTAATTAATGGAATGTGAAGCAATTGGTATAAAGAATGCTTTTTCCAAGCTTTCTATAAAAGAATGTCTGCTATCAAGACATTGCTTTTGTTCTATTACTTTATTTATGACTGAACGTTTCTAAAACTGAAGACACTCGTCCATGCTCTGCACTGCAGTCGAGATGTGGCAACGTCGTTCTCTGTTCATTGGCTGACTGTGTTTTGTGACGTCAGATGCGCAGAACGAACCTAAACTCGGCCGCCAACATAAATGACGCGCACTTTAGGTCAGTGTGCAAAGACGTGGAACTCCAGTTTTCATTTGGTACTGAAATACTGTGTAGAAAGTCATGCATAGTGAAGAGAATAGCTATAATTTTACATGTGTGTCGCTGCAGTAGTAGGCACTTGGGCGCTCGCAGAGAGCGGTTGGAGCCTCGGATAAAAAATAGCATCCGTCCGCGGCCACAAAGGAAGTGGCTAATCGAATCAGACGGGGCGGCCTAGACTCTGGAGTCCAGAGGGCCAGGTGCCCGTTGTGCACACACAAAGCGCCTAACGACGGCAGCGGACAATTAATTTTTACTGACCCGCCTGTACAAAGGCCCGTTGCAGCCGGGAACCGGCTTAGTGCAGCCTCTCGAACAAAGGGAATTAGTAACAGTAATTACGCTACACGTCCGTCACTCGCCCAACGGAACTGGCGTGCAGATTACTTTTTCAAGTGAGGACTCCGCCCTCCCAGACTCGCGGCTCTCCTGGAAGTTTGTCAGTATCTGCTGCCACTTTCAGGGCACGGCGTGACACTTGTAATGTAGTACGGCTCTGCTTTGTACGGGCTTTTCCCTCACTGATGTGACAGAGACGCGAAATCACACTCTCCAGTTTTGACTACTGTAAAATATACTTTTCGTGTAATTGAAGGTGGAGGAAGGAGAAAGGAAGGAAAAGGAACTGATGATGTCAGCTGCGTCGGGAAATTAAGCGCAATCTGCGGCGACGATTGCAAATGTGTGCCGGATCGGGACTCGAACTCGGGATCTCCCATTTGCTAGGCAGTTGCCTTAAGGGGCTCCGGAACGCCCTATACTTGCAATGTTAAAATAACGCTTATAAATTACATCTTTCCTCACAAAGTATTTGAGGTAGGAAGTTGAACTTTTTACAGATTATTTATTGGAATATGGGCTACAACTTAACACAGGGATTTTACAAAATTTAAGATGATTTTTTTTCAATTGTAATGAAAATTCACATCATTTTTTTTGCAATTTTTATTTATATATTCAAAAATATACAGTTTTTTGGAAAAAGGCTGTGTTAAATTATGCAGAAGGTAATGTGTAACATTTACTGAAAGTTTGAAACAAATATGTTTGGAAGATCCTTAGAAAACATGTAATTAGTATGAGAAAATAAAAGTTTTGGGAATCGAGCGACAAAGATTGGATTAACTTTTTAGTGCATTCCAGGTCCATAGGATGGATTATCTTCATCCTCTGCAAACTCCTCCTCCAGCTTCCTCTTGTTCCTCCTCCTGTTTACTCTTGCTTGTATTTCTAGACTCTTTACAGCCCTATCTGCAGCCCGAAGGCGTTCCTTGTCTAAAGCAAGCATCGCTCGTACCATTTTAGAACCTATCTTCATTGCCATATTTCTAAATACCTTGCACCTTACAATGTTGCCATCATTGAAAGTCGCAACAGCATCATACACACCAAAGTGAAGTGTTTCTATTCCAACAAATACAGTCTTGGGGATTCTCGACCATATAACACTATTTACACTTTCATTGGGGTTTTGAGTTTTTCCGTGAATACACTTTTTCAACAGTTCAGTTATTATTATTATTATTATTATTATTAAAAATAATTATTATTAATAATTATTAATAATTGGTTAATAATAACACCATTTGACAGCAGTTTAACAGCGCCACAGTGGGTCACGTCCATGTAGAACACATTTCAAAAAAAATTTAAAAATAGTTGTAGTCTTCGGAATTGAATAAATTATATATCTATTAAAAGGTAATAGTCTGCAGATTCAGAAAACGCAAAAAAAGTAAAAATTGAACTTTTCATGATTTTGAGCCTTTCCGGAGCCCCTTAACAACTGTGCCACCCGGACCCAGTGTTTACCGCAAATGCGTGAACTATCTCGGCAACACTCCCGGCCGACTCACATTCCGCGCCACCTATCTCCAGTCCTCATCCAGCTCCTTTTCGCTTATTTTACATTCACGCTTAAGATCTAACATAAATGTGCATCAACACTGAAGGTAGTACATTCATTGCCCATTAAGGCCAATCAGTTATACAAAAATCAACAAAAGTTTTGCATCACCTCAGTTCCGAGAGTTCCGGAAGCTGAACAGAAAATTGTAACAGAGATCAACATCAACATCATTTTCGCCCTTTTTATAGCTCATGAAAACCACAAATTACAGGTTGTACCTCCATACAGCGAGACCATCAGTGTTAGTGGCCCCGATTGCTGTACAAACGGATACCTCCAATACCCAGTAGCACGTCCTCTCGCATTGATGGATGTCTGTATTCGTCGTGCCATGCTGTCCACAAGTTCATCAAGGCACTGTTGATCCAGATTGTTACATTTCTCAACGGCGATGAGGCGTAGATCCCTCAGAGTGGTTGGTGGGTCACGTTGTCCGTAAACAGCCCTTTTCAATCTATCCCAGGCATGTTCGATAGGGTTCATGTCTGGAGAACATACTGGCCACTCTAGTCGAGCAATGTCGTTATCCTGAAGGAAGTCATTCACAAGATGCGCGCGATGGGGAAGCGAATTGTCGTCCATGAAGACGAATGCCTCGTCAATATGCTGCCGATATTGTTGCACTATTAGTCGGAGGATGGAATTCACGTATCATACAGACGTTACGGCGCAATAGATTGCATATGCTCTGAAGTGTTGGCAGAAGAGCCAACACTGTGTTGATATAGGAGGCCGAAATGCGCGCGTTTAATTACACGCTGACTGGCGTGAGGTCTGGAACAGTTAAGGGAATTAATAGTAGCAAATAAAGTACGTAGTTGATATAATACTTAACTTTAATCCACAATTGGTGTACATCGCTCTTGACGGTACATGTTATAATCTCAATATCAAATGCTATGGCGCCTTGCTAGGTCGTAGCAAATGACGTCGCTGAAGGCTATGCTAACTATCGTCTCGGCAAATGAGAGCGTATTTGTCAGTGTAGCATCGCTAGCAAAGTCGGCTGTACAACTGGGGCGAGTGCTAGTACGTCTCTCTAGACCTGCCGTGTGGCGGCGCTCGGTCTGCCATCACTGACAGTGGCGACACGCGGGTCCGTCGTATACTAGCGGACCGCGGCCGATTCAAAGGCTACCACCTAGCAAGTGTGGTGTCTGGCGGTGACACCACATGCTCAACTTCACTTCCGACGTCCATGGCGAGATCCATCTTTGCAACAACGACTCCATGCAGCGAGGTACAGATGGACTCAACAACATGCTGGGTGGACCGCTCAGGATTGGCATCACGTTCTCTTCACCAATGAGTGTCACATACGCCTTTAATCAAACAATCGTCGGAGGCGTGTTTGGACCCACTGTCCAGCGAGTGCAGCAAGGTGGCGGTTCCCTGCTGTTTTGAGGTGGCATTATGTGGGGCCGACGTACGCCGCTGGTCGTCATGGAAGGCGCTGTAACGGCTGTACGATATGCGAATGCCATACTGCGACCGATAGTGCAACCGTATTGGCACCATACTGGCGAGGCATTTGTCTTCATGGACGACAATTCGCGCCCCCATCATGCACATCTTGTGAATGACTTCCTTCAGGATTACGACATCGCTGGACTAGACTGGCCAGTATGTTCTCCAGACATGAACCATATCGAACATGCCTGGCAGAGATCGTGACCCACAACCACTCTGAGGGATCTACGCCGAAATGCCGTTGAGGAATGGGACAATCTGGACCAACAGTGCCTTGATGAACTTGTAGATAGTATGCCACGATGAATACAGGCATGCATCAATGCAAGAGGACGTGCTACTGGGTATTAGAGGTACCAGACTGTACAGCAATCTGAACTACCACCTCTGAAGGTCTCGCTGTATGGTGGTACAACATGCAATGTGTGGTTTTCACATGCAATAAAAAAGGGCGGTAATGATGTTTATGTTGATCTCTGTTCCAATTTTGTGTACAGGTTTCGGAACTCTATGAACCGAGGGGATGCAAATTTTTTTTGATGTATGTGAGTAAATAATCTTCGCAGTTTACAGGAGGCTGAAAACTATTTTTGCTGTCAGCCAGAAAGTGATGGAGCATAATTTACACTCTGTAAGTCCTCATTACTCTTTGTACTCACTAAAAGAAAATGTTCTTACGTTCTATTTACTCAGAGGGATCAGGAATATGGCCATAAATAGAAGTTTTGAGTTGTGGTTCAAAATGGTTCAAATGGCTCTGAGCACTATGGGACTCAACTGCTGTGGTCATAAGTCCCCTAGAACTTAGAACTACTTAAACGTAACTAACCTAAGGACATCACACACATCCATGCCCGAGGCAGGATTCGAACCTGCGACCGTAGCGGTCGTGCGGTTCCAGACTGTAGCGCCTTTAACCGCTCGGCCACTCTGGCCGGCCTTTTGAGTTGTGAATGATTAATGAATTCAGTAAAAGTTCACACACACAGAATATAATAATATTCCTGATAATACGAGGCGTGTTTTTTTAAGTAAGTAAATTTTATTAATTAAGTAAATTAAAAAAAAGACGTGCTAAGATATCTCAATAATTTTATTTTTACATCAAAGCCTGTACCTTAATCTACTTTTCTACATAATAATCTGTCACTATTGAGACACTTGTCATAACGTTGAATACCCTCCTCATAGAAGTCAGTCGGCAGACTTGTTAACCACTGCATCACCACTGTTTTGACTTCGTCATAGTCTTGAAGACGCTGACCGCCCAGGTGTTTCTTCAAGTGCAGGGACAGATGGTAGTCACTGGGCGCAAGATCTGGGCTGTACGGAGGATGATCTAGAGTTTCCCATCGAAAAGATGTGATGACATCTTTGTTCTGATTCGCCACATGCGGACGGGCATTGTCTTGCAGCAAAACGATGCTCTTGCTCAACTTCCATAGACTGTTTCTTTGATTCTGGCGTGATGTAGGCCACCCATGTTTCATCGCCCTTAACAAAAAAAATGGTTCAAATGGCTCTGAGCACTATGGGACTTAACATCTATGGTCATCAGTCCCCTAGAACTTAGAACTACTTAAACCTAACTAAATTAAGGACAGCACACAACACCCAGCCATCACGAGGCAGAGAAAATCCCCGACCCCGCCGGGAATCGAACCCGGGAACCCGGGCGTGGGAAGCGAGAACGCCCTTAACAATTTGCCTTAAGAAATCATCACCGTCGTTTTGGTACCGCTCAAGGAAAGTCAAAGCACTGTCTAAACGTTTGGTTCTGTGCACATCCGTCAACACTTTCGGTACTCAACGTGCGCACAATTTTCCATAATTCAAGTGCTCGTTCACAGTGCCATACAAAACACTACGAGAAACATTAGGAAAGTCATCCCGCAAGGAAGAAATCGTAAAGCGTCTGTTTCCTCTCCCCTTATTGTCCACTTCCTGCACCAAACTTTCATTAACGACCGAAGGACGCCCACTCCGTTGTTCATCTTGCACATTTGTGCGGCCATCTTTAAATTCTCTCACCCACTTTCTTACCATACCATCACTCATAATGTTTTCTCCGTAAACTGCACAGATCTCACGATGAATATCGATCGCTTTTAGTTCGAAGAAATCTTATAACAGCCCGTTCTTCACAGTCGGCGGGACTACCAATTATCGGAGGGATCTTCACTCAGTACACAACGTAAACAAGGAAGAATCAGACTGTAATGGCGTCAGTGCGTAGATCAAGATACAGGTTTTCATGTAAAAATAAAATTATTGAGATATCTTAGCACGACTTTTTTAAATTTCAAAACGGTACTTACTTAAAAAACACGCCTCGTAATAACAATGCCCCTATCGGAAACAGTTCCAAGTGAAATGGTCTGCCAGTCTGACTTCTGACGATCAAAATTAATTGCTCGCCTTAAAAGTGTTTTGTCGACACTACCGGCGGCACACAAACAGTTACTTATGTGAAAACTAAGCGATCCAGGACGGCGTACAGTTCTCGCGAGTTCACTTCCTACTTTTAGTGAAAACGCTTTTGGTAGCCATCCGGCTGTGATGTCATTCGAGGCACAGCGTACGCTGGCGCTTGGCTGACGTGGGCAGGTTCATATCTCGGTACAAAATGTCTCTTCTTGCTGCATCTCTGGCTGTATTTATACAGGAGCGCAGCAGACCGCCGAACGGAACATCTGCTATCAACCGCCCCAGCCACAGGTAGCAGCATCTAAATGGCCCCTTTCTCCGACACATATTAATTAATATCTGTATTGTGTAACAATTTACAGTATTTATAATTTTTATATGATTGGAGTTAAGTTTGCTTTAGTTACTGAAAAAGTTTTAGGGTAACTGCATTTAAACTTTACCGGCCAGAATTTTTTGAATGGAACCGACAGTAGAACATGACCTTTGAACTGCCTCTTTAAGATTCCTTGTAATGATTGTTATTTACAACGAAGTCTTGAAACTTGGTACAGCTGCATTATTTCATCAATGTAATTGATTTCCGTAACTGGAACTTTCTACAATAATTGCATATGACACTTCATCTATTATCAATAAGGACATTTTCGTTCCATATTTTGTTTTTGCTAAATACATTGAAAAAATAGTAGAGGTAGCTTACTGGTGTTACGTATTTGCCGGCAGCTGTGGTCGAGCGATTCTAGGCGCTTCAGTCTGGAACCGCGCTGCTACTACGGTCGCAGGTTCTAATCCAGCCTCGGGCATGGATGTGTGATGTCCTTAGGTTAGGTTAGGTTTAAATAGTTCTAAGTCAAGGGGACTGATGACCTTAGATGTTAAGTCCCACAGTGCTTAGAGTCATTTGAACTATTTTTTGCTACATATTTAGCATTAGCATAACGAGGATAATGGAATGTAGTCGAATTAAGTCGGGTGATGCTGATGGAATTAGATTAGGAAATGAGACACTTAAAGTAGTAAAGGACTTTTGCTATATGGAGAGCAAAATAACTGATGATGGTCGAAGTAGAGAGGATATAAAATATAGACTGGCAATGGCAAGGAAAGCGTTTCTGAAGAAGAGAAATTTGTTAACATCGAGTATAGATTTAAGTGTCAGGAAGTCGTTTCTGAAAGTATTTGTATGGAGTGTAGCCATGTATGGAAGTGAAACATGGACGGTAAATAGTTTGGACAAGAAGAGAATAGAAGCTTTCGAAATGTGGTGCTACAGAACAATGCTGAAGATTAGATGGATGGATCACGTAACTAATGAGGAGGTATTGAATAGAATAGGGGAGAAGAGGAGTTCAACTTGACAAGAAGAGGGGACCGGTTTGTAGGGTATGTTCTGAGGCATCAAGGGATCACAAATTTAGCACCGGAGGGCAGCGTGGAGGGTAAAAATCGTAGAGGGAGACCAAGAGATGAATACACTAAGCAGATTCAGAAGGATGTAGGTTACAGTAAGTACTGGGAGATGAAGAAGCTTGCACAGAATAGAGTAGCATGGAGAGCTGCATCAAACCAGTCTCAGGACTGAAGACCACAACAACAACAACAACATTTAGTGGTATTATATCAAACTGAGCCTACATTTGATTTTTCATATTTCTGAGCCTAATATTTAGCGCCTTCAATTTTTCGTAAAAACGCCGATTTTGACCAAAATATTGCCCCGATCGAGACTAGTAACTTTTGATTGTGGCATACATTTGTACGTTCTGAACGACTGTTATCTTTCTAGCTCCATTATTTTGCGCCACTTATTTTTTTATTAAAATAATGTATTTAGCGAGACATATTAATTAGATTATTCTGAGACTTCACATATACTGAAGCATGCACTGACAAAGTATGGAAAATTTATTTTAATTTTTAATTTCACTCTTAGATTATGGTGCAGTCCTTTGTACGCTAAGCTCCGGCGCGTTATGGTGACTTGGCGCAACTAGCAGTGAACTGGGGTAATTCCCGGCACACTCGCTCGCCTCTGTGTCTCTCGCAGTGATATAGCGCTTGTTTCGCCACAATTTTTATGCTGGTGTGCAGTGAACTACGGGCCCTGAACGACGATGCGCCGTGGGTTCCCAGAACTGTGGGGGCGTTATCGCTGACCAGTGAGCCAACAAGCAGCTGACAGATAACGCGCGTGTGCGTGCATGTGTCATATCGCGCGAAACTTGTCTCCTGGAATGCGAGGAAATGCAATCACCAGCCGGCAACCGTCAAGCTATGAAACACCCAGATTTGTGATATGCCCTTTCGGCGGCATTCCCCAAGGTTGATTGCCCTCCTGTGCTACTTGCTAAAGTATTTCAGGTATGCTTTATCAACATCAGCATATTCCGGTATCTTCTGGTACGTCTCCCGTACACTCATTTCCTCTAAGCTACTTCACACCTGTTCTTATTGTTGTGGTTTTCACTCTGAAGGCTGCTTTGACGCAGCTGTACACGCTAGACGGTTCTTTCCGAACGTTGCTCTCACTTTCTGCATCTCTGCCATTCTTATTCCCCACGCTTCCCTCTGTTACCAAACCGAAGATTCCTCGGTGCTTCAGTATATACTCCTTTCGACCGATTCCTTCCTTTAGTCATGTTGTGCTATAATTCTGTCTATCTGTTTGTAGACCACGCTTCACTTCCATAAAGGCTACACTCCAGGGATTTGCCTTCAGAAGCGATGCTCTGACACTTAAATTTTTTATTCCTTGTTACAAAGTTTCTCTTGTCAGAAATGCTTCTATTTCTGTTTCCGGTCGGCATTTTTTTATCCTCTCTACTTCGGCAACCATCAATCATTTTGCTGCTCAGAAAGCAGATGTCATCTATTTCCAGTGTCTCATTTTCTAATTTCATTCTATTGGTGTCTAATTTATTTCGACTACAAAAAATGGCTCTGAGCACTATGGGACTTAACATCTATGGTCATCAGTCCCCTAGAACTTAGAACTACTTAATCCTAACTAACCTAAGGACATCACACAACACCCAGCCATCACGAGGCAGAGAAAATCCCTGACCCCGCCGGGAATCGAACCCGGGAACCGGGCGTGGGAAGCGAGAACGCTACCGCACGACCACGAGATGCGGGCATTTCGACTACATTCCATTACCCCTGTTTTACTTTTGTTGATGTTCATCTTATAACAACTTTTCAGGACGGTATTTATTTCGTTCAATTGTCCTTCCAAGTCCTTCGCCGTCTCCGATGTAACTACGACGTCATCAACAAAGCTCGAAGTTTTAATTCCTTGTCGCTGAAGTCAATTTCCAAATTTATCCTTGGTTTCCTTTAATGACATAGCTACTCGGAATGTCTCATTGATTGTGAGGGGATGTCGTCTACTATAGGAGTCTTATTTCCACTTAGGTTTTTCAGTGCTCTGTGTCTTCTACGTCCGCACCTTGCTGGTATCGTTAGGTAGAAAATAGTATGAGCCATCTAAACCTAGCTGTCTCCTCCAATTTTTATTTGGAGACAGTAAATTGGGATCGGAAAGTGGGTTAGTGCAGTTAGAAGATGAATAAAAAATAGCTATCAGAAGTGCGGCAAAGACAAGAAGACATAATCGAATCAAAAGAATATAATACTTTGATTGATTTTTTGACTAAGAGTTTAAAAAGGAACTATAAAGGTATCAGCACGTCTCTTTCAGCCACACTTTATCCAGTGAGGAAACCAGTGAGCCAACATCGGGTGTTTGACGGCACCCGCTAGCTCAGCATTTACACTCCGCAAATGCAACCCGGACACTGTGGCAGTAATTGCCGTTTCGAGTCATTTAGACGGCGCTTGATAGGCGTGTAACCTCAACCACAGTAAGACTGGCCTTGCCGTGTATACAAGCTGGCCTTCTGAGTAGGGTGAACATGTCGCAACAGCTGGGTTTCGAATCAGCATCCACTGTGTTTTAGCTTGCACATGAGGGTGCCGACGTCCGTCTGCCATATCGAGAGGACCACCAGATGGAGGTACACTCCTGGAAATTGAAATAAGAACACCGTGAATTCATTGTCCCAGGAAGGGGAAACTTTATTGACACATTCCTGGGGTCAGATACATCACATGATCACACTGACAGAACCACAGGCACATAGACACAGGCAACAGAGCATGCACAATGTCGGCACTAGTACAGTGTATATCCACCTTTCGCAGCAATGCAGGCTGCTATTCTCCCATGGAGACGATCGTAGAGATGCTGGATGTAGTCCTGTGGAACGGCTTGCCATGCCATTTCCACCTGGCGCCTCAGTTGGACCAGCGTTCGTGCTGGACGTGCAGACCGCGTGAGACGACGCTTCATCCAGTCCCAAACATGCTCAAAGGGGGACAGATCCGGAGATCTTGCTGGCCAGGGTAGTCGACTTACACCTTCTAGAGCACGTTGGGTGGCACGGGATACATGCGGACGTGCATTGTCCTGTTGGAACAGCAAGTTCCCTTGCCGGTCTAGGAATGGTAGAACGATGGGTTCGATGACGGTTTGGATGTACCGTGCACTATTCAGTGTCCCCTCGACGATCACCAGTCGTGTACGGCCAGTGTAGGAGATCGCTCCCCACACCATGATGCCGGGTGTTGGCCCTGTGTGCCTCGGTCGTATGCAGTCCTGATTGTGGCGCTCACCTGCACGGCGCCAAACACGCATACGACCATCATTGGCACCAAGGTAGAAGCGACTCTCATCGCTGAAGACGACACGTCTCCATTCGTCCCTCCATTCACGCCTGTCGCGACACCACTGGAGGCGGGCTGCACGATGTTGGGGCGTGAGCGGAAGACGGCCTAACGGTGTGCGGGACCGTAGCCCAGCTTCATGGAGACGGTTGCGAATAGTCCTCGCCGATACCCCAGGAGCAACAGTGTCCCTAATTTGCTGGGAAGTGGCGGTGCGGTCCCCTACGGCACTGCGTAGGATCCTACGGTCTTGGCGTGCATCCGTGCGTCGCTGCGGTCCGGTCCCAGGTCGACGGGCACGTGCACCTTCCGCCGACCACTGGCGACAACATCGATGTACTGTGGAGACCTCACGCCCCACGTGTTGAGCAATTCGGCGGTACGTCCACCCGGCGTCCCGCATGCCCACTATACGCCCTCGCTCAAAGTCCGTCAACTGCACATACGGTTCACGTCCACGCTGTCGCGGCATGCTACCAGTGTTAAAGACTGCGATGGAGCTCCGTATGCCACGGCAAACTGGCTGACACTGACGGCGGCGGTGCACAAATGCTGCGCAGCTAGCGCCATTCGACGGCCAACACCGCGGTTCCTGGTGTGTCCGCTGTGCCGTGCGTGTGATCATTGCTTGTACAGCCCTCTCGCAGTGTCCGGAGCAAGTATGGTGGGTCTGACACACCGGTGTCAATGTGTTCTTTTTTCCATTTTCAGGAGTGTATATGTGCAGCCTGGATGGGCTGGGGGTTGAGCTAATGTCCCCTAACCTCCGAGCCTCCACGCCATGCCAGCACGACCCACTGGTCTCCAGTCTGCATCTATATCTATGTACATTCTTCGCAAGTCCTCGTATGGTGCGTGGCGGAGGGTACCCTGCACCACTACTATTCATTTCTCTTACTGTCCCACTCGCAAACAGACCGAGGGAAAAACGGCTGCCTATATGCCTCCGTATGAGCCCTAATCTCTCTAATCTTATGTCGATGATCCTTATGTGAGGTGTACGTTGGCGGCCTTAGAATCGTTCTACAGTCAGGCTCAAACGCCGCTTCTCTAAATTTTCTCAGTTGTGCTCCTCGAAAAGAATGTCTCCTACCCTCCAGGTGGAGAGTCCCATCTGAGTTCCCGAAACATCTGTGTAATACTTGCGTGTAGTTCGAACCTACTGGTAACAAATCTAGCAGTCCGCCTCAGAAATGCTTTGATGTCTTTCTTAAACCCGATCTGGCGCGGATCCCAAACACTCGAACAGTACTCAACAATGGGTCGCTCTAGTGTCCTACATACGATTCTCCATTGCAGGTGAACTACACTTTCCTAAAAGCCTCCAAATAAGCCTATGTCGACCATTCGCCTTCCCTACTACAATCCTTACAAGCTCATTCCGTCTAGCGTTGCTGCCTCTGGATCATGGGGTCCCAGGTTCGATTACCAGCCGGGTTGGGGATTTTCTCTGCCCAGGGACTGGGTGTTTGTGTTGTCCTCATCATTTCATCATCGTCATCATTCGTGACAGTGGCTAAATTGGATTGTGTACAAACTGGACTATGTACAAACTAGGACTTTGTACTAGCGCTGATGACCGTGCAGATGACAAACCAAACATCATCATCGTCATCAAGCTCATTCCGTTTCACACTGCTGTACATCATTACGCCTAGATATTTAATCGAGGGGGCTGTGGGCTGTGTCAAACAGGACACTACTAATGCTGTACTCGAACATTATGGGTTTGTTTTTCCTACTCATTTGCATTAACTCACTTTTTTTTTTTTTTTTTTTTTTTTTTTTTTTTTTTTTTTTTTTTTTTTTTTAGAACCAGTCTCTGGTACAGGATTCGACCCTGGGCTAAAGCAGCTGCCTATCGCCGGGCTGAGTACCGATTCAGTCAGACTGCAGTTATGTGACAGAGGCCCTGCCCCCTGACACAGCTCCATGCTCTACTGAAGGAACCGTGACCCCGGCACATCATCGCCTGCCCATCCAGTTCTGGTTCCACTGAGCCTCCCGCCTCCTGTGGACGCTGTACCTACGCCTGTCGAACTTACAAATCAATAAATTATATGTCACGACTCGCTGCCTGTTTCTTCTGCATCTTCTTCCCACCACACTCAGTCTACACACCTTACAAGTGGTGTCACCTATGAGGGCGCCATCCTCTGCACCACACCATAAAGCACTCCTCTTTACGGTCACTGTGTGTCATGTGACACCATTAGGCATTTGTTAAGCAATTGAAAAAACTGTTAGATTTTATTGATTGTCTATAAGAGCGTAGTACCGGCAGAAGGCAGTAATCATTTGCATGAGAACCTGCAGAGGATTAGTGAATGATGCAGAGACTAGCAGTTGAACCTGAACGTACGTAAATGTAACATATTGTGCCTAAATAGCAGAAGAAATCTGCTACTTCTCCAACTGCACTATCGATGACAAATTTCTGAAAACGGTATCTAAAACAAAATCTCTGTGTGTAACCATCCATAGTGATCTTCAATGGTATGACCACACAAAACAAATGGGAAAGCAGATCCCAGAATGAGACTCTTGGGAGCAATCTTAAGGAATTGTAAATCATCCACGAAGGAAGCGGTTTAAAAAACACTTGTTCAACCGATTCTTGAGTTTGCTCATCAGTCTGGGATATTTACAAGGTAGGATTAATAGAAGAAACAGAGACGTTCCTACGAAGAGAGGCGTGTTTTCTCAATTGATCGTTTAATCGGCGCGAGAGCATTACAGAGAGGCTCGAAAAACTGCAGTGGTAGACGCTACAAAGATAGACGCTGTGCATCACGCAGAAGTTTACTACTGAAATTCCGAGAGGGTACGTTCAGGTAAGACCTGGACAACATATTACTTCAGGATACCCAGGATAAATGCCTGGTAACATGCTCAAATTCATAAATGCCCAGGAATTTATGCATTTTAAAGATTAATTGATAAGCAGCACTTAAAAAAATTTAAACTGATGTTTCGTATCATAAAAGGTGTTTTGCAACGCTACTTCTGTAGTGGTTGGCTAACCAAGTTGAAAAAGTTAATTGAGAGTTAGGGAAGAGTTATCAGGGAAAACAAATTGGGTTGTAAATGTAGCTATACATTTTTAATGAGGTCAGTTCTTGTGGTAGTACATGAAAAAAAGAAAACAAAACTCAACCTTAAAAGTAATTCTCGAAATAAAGTATAGTTTGTATTATGTGGGTAGCCAGAAGGTAGTATTTTTACTTATACTGTACTATTGTAGAAATGTTAGAGTAAAAGAAGTTCATCCATAATGATTTTAATTAGGGATGAGTTAAGTGCGATTGAGGTTCTACGAGTCAAAAAATCACCGATTCTCTAGGAATCGACTAGTATCTGAATCAAACGATTCCAGTTTCTTCGGCATTGATTCTTTGTTGTTAAATCTTTCTTACATTAGTGTTCTTCTTTTATCTTCTCAGCAGTGCAGTCATACGAAAGTAGATAAAGAAAGGAGCAGAATAGAAAACTACAGTCTATCTCAAATGTCACTACATCTGACAAGAAACACATGCTATCCGTTTAATACATTCAATAATAATTTTGTTATTAATAATTATTCTTCAGCAACATTCAGAGATTTGACACGTATTATAAAGTGTGTTAAATTACGAAGCGATGACCTAAGGACAATGTATTTAATTTTTTATTTCTTTAGTTTTTATACCACCTTATCACTACACAGCTGTTCAGCGCTGTGTGTGCTTGTATGTATGTATGTATGTGTGTGTGTGTGTGTGTGTGTGTGTGTGTGAGAGAGAGAGAGAGAGAGAGAGAGAGAGAGAGTAGAACTGGTAAAAATAAAAACGACATACTAAATGACAAGTAGCTGTCACTAATATGCGCCCTTTCTTGGTAGAGCAAGTTGGAATGCTAGCAAAAAAAATTTAAAAAAAATGCTTCTCTCATCCTTACTTTCGTTCTTAGCAATAAAGGCAATAAGTGATATATGTATGTTTAAATGTAAACGTTTACTAATCTCTAATATCGGAAGTATCACTCCATCCCTTATTTTAATTGGTAAATTATACATTCTGGCAGTACAAACTTTAAAAAGTACCTTATTTATAAATGTTCAGATTTTCGGCATTTAAAATTGATTTGGGTAAATTCACTGGGCAAATCCCCACTTACAGATGTCCTACCCATTTGCCCGCGCCACATCACGACCAGTGGTCCAATCCGACATGTCGAAAACTAATGTGACATTTTTCATATAGGAAAAGTACACCGAAAGAAGTACACTGTCAAAATTTTAGCTGCTAAGGCGCACTCCAAGTTTTCTTTTTAATTTTAAAATTTTTTATTTTTGCAGCAAGAAGAACCGCTTATAACAACGGTTTGTACAGGCCTTCCTGCCTGTCGTGCGAGTCTGCGAATAAGCAGATGCAGCTGAGGCAAGAGAACGTAGCGCCACGTAGCACGAAGTCCGACGAGCATACACGCGCTCTTTAAACACTTAAACTACACCAAAAAGTACTGAAATCATCAATTTTTAGAATATCTTGCAAATCATATCTTCGTCTTTACTCCTGCAGATGTACTTCGTACACAAGTGATTACCAGAGAAAAGAAAATCAAGGCATTGTGTGATGTTACATTACAGATGACTTCGGTCAATCTTGACTTTCATATGTTGACAGGAAATATTTTATAACAATTTCTGTAGCACAGATTTTATGATAATTTTTGAATAGTATATATTGTACTAACAGTGAAACAGTTTCTTGGTTATTTCGAACAGTCATAACAAAAATGCTATGTGTCTATTGGATTACGAGTATGAAAGCAAACATTTTCTTTGCACCAGGCGCACGCGATAAAAGAAAATTCAATATAGTTTGGCACATCACAGTAGTTACAACTTTTATTCAGACATAACTGGCTACAGTAAGAAAAGGGCGTGGCCGTTTTCCTGCGTCTTGTTCAAAAATGGTTCAAATGGCTCTGAGCACTATGGGACTTAATTTCGCAGGTCATCAGTCCCCTAGAACTTAAAACCACTTAAAGCTAACTATCCTAAGAACATCAAACACATCTACGCCCGAGGCAGGATTCGAACCTGCGACCGCTGCGTCTTGTGCTGCATACTGGGCATACGTCATCAAATGTAACGCATGGTGATGTAAACTGACATTGTACAAATTACTGAAGTTCAACAATAATGCTCCACTGTAAACCTGACATGACAAGCTATCAGAAATTATGCTGTCCTACAATTTTCTGAAAAATGCTTTACAGTATCGAAACGTTTCTTTACCGAGAGGCTGAATCTTTTAGTCCTCCACTTAAAAGCAGATGTGATATTAAGTCCAGGCAGAGAGTTCAACAAAACCACTGAATTATTTGCTGTAGCTGCTAACAAGATGTTTTGGATTTAATCCTAGAAATTATTCTCTTCCATTTTTCCAGATTTTGGAATATCGACTTCTGCAGCTAAACATCCTTATTTTGTAAATTTCCTCTACAAGTTTACATGAGGTAAATTTCGTAGTATTCTGACTTCGTATCATTTCCTGAATCTGTTAACTAGGTGAAAGAAACATGAAAATTAGTAATGTCAATCTCACTTACAATTCAAAGGTACCAGGCACGTAGATCTTCCCCGGTAACGATGCATTGATTCTCACTTTGAATAATTTTTCTTTCATAATATTCGAGTTCCATTTTGGCACGTCTTTGGTACTTTGTGTAAATATTTAATCCATTTACACAATTCACTTTAAGATTTTACAAATCGGAACCGGCTTTCACACCGTTTGTGTATAAGCATTTTCCCCCTCCTTCGTTTAACCAAAAGCCTTACAACCTTTTCTTTGGCGCTGAAAGCTGTTACCGTACATGGTCTCTTTGCGCTAGGGAGGTACTGTGCCTTCTTTCTTGACTTTAATTAGCACAACAATCAACGTTTGAATCACAGTTCACAGAGTATTCAGTTATTTCCTGTTTCTTCTAATGTTCCCTCAATTTATAACGAAGTGTAACCGTCATTCAAATGAATGTCTAAGAAATTAACTAATAAATAGCACAAACGTAGATCCTCAGAAGAATTGGATGATTTCGACTACAATACACGTTCTTCATATATTTCATCTTCGCAAAGATTGAAAACAGTAACTGGATTTCAAATGAAGGTGAAACTCTGGAACCTACGCAAAGACAGACGCAATTAGGTAGTATATACGAAGAGAACACAAAGAACAGTAATTCAGTTTTATCTCCATAGTTCACATTTAGTGTCACTGCAAGGCAACTGCTAATTATTATGGATATTATATGAGATGCTCTTTCAAGCCAATAATAACAGCGAACATTGTGACAAAGAAACTATTAGTGAAAACCTAAATTCACTTCACAAATTACGAGTACGTTGTGAGTTGTTATCTGCTGACCGATTTTCCGTCAACCAATGCTATGCACCAGCTGGGTTGTACGTGCGCCGTCTGCCGCAGCTACGGCAGGGGTGTACATTCTTCCAGGAGCTTCGCGAACTATGAATTTGGGAATCTTCAACATTTTTAAAAAAACTACATGGAGGCAGTTTTAGAAGCTAAAATTTTGGCTTGTGTGTTTTTCGGTATATTCTTCGTGTGCAAAATATTTCGTGATATGTTTCTACATCCCTTGGTACCTGGACGTCGCTGCGGCTTCCGATACGCAACATCCGATCAGTCCCTCCTCAGTCCAGAGTGGGTGGCAGACAGTGGTGGGTTCGCGTGTCGCTGGGCGGAAGGCGAAAGAGGGAGCAGGCCGTGCGACTGGCTCCCTACGTCTTAGCGACAGGTGCGAGGTGCTTCCCAAGGTTGATGGTAACTCTGAGCCAGCACGGGGTGCCTCTCCTGTTGGGCCAGGGGTCGACTTTCCTGCCCAGTACAGGCAAGTACTGAGGGTTGGTAGGCTTGTCATTGGAGCTCCAATGTTAGGCGGGTGATGGAGCCCCTCAGGGAGACGGCAGGCAAGGCGGGATAGAATACCAGTGTGCATTCGGTATGTTTGCCGGGAAGTCTCATCCGTGATGTGGAGGAGGCCCTGCCGGCGGCTATCGAGCGCACTGGGTGCAACCGGCTGCATGTAGTGGCACATGTCGGCACGAATGAAGCCTGCCCCTTGGGTTCTGAGGCCATCCTCGGCTTCTTTCAACGGCTGTCGGATTTGGTGAAGGCAAATAGCAACGCACGTGAGGTGCAGGCTAAGCTATCTATTTGTAGCATCGTACCCAGGGTTGATCGCGGTCCTCTGGTTGGAGCAGAGTGGAAGGTCTAAACCAGAGGCTGCGACTACTCTGAGACGGTATCGGATGCGGATTTCACGACCTCTGCTATCGGATGCAGAATTGTAGGGTTTCCCTTAATAGGTCAGGTGTGCACTACACACAGGAAGCGGCTACTAGGGTAGCGCATGTGTGGCGTGCACATGGAGCTACACTACTGCCCATTAAAATTGCTACACCACGAAGATGACGTGCTACAGACGCCAAATTTAACCGACAGGAAGAAGATGCTGTGATATGGAAATGATTAGCTTTTCAGTGCATTCATACAAGGTTGACGTCTGTGGCGACACCTACAACGTACTGACATGAGGAAAGTTTCCAACCGATTTCTCATACACAAACAGCAGTTGACCGGCGTTGCTTGGTGAAACGTTGTTGTGATGCCTCGTGTACGGACGAGAAATGCGTACCATCACGTTTCCGACTTTGATGAAAGTCGGATTGTAGCCTATCGCGATTGCAGTTTATCGTATCACGACATTGCTGATCGCGTTGGTCGAGATCCAATGACTGTTAGCAGAATACGGAAATCGGTCGGTTCAGGAGGGTAATACGGAACGCCGTGCTGGATGCTAACGGCCTTTATCACTAACAGTCGAGAAGACAGGCATCTTATCCGCATTGCTGTAACGGATCATGCAGCCACGTCTCGATCCCTGAGGCAACAGATGGGGACGTTTGCAAGAGAACAACCATCTACACGAACAGTTCGACGACGTTTGCAGCAGCATGGACTATCAACTCGGAGACCATGGCTGCGGTTACCCTTGACGCTGCATCACAGACAGGAGCGCCTGCGATGGTGTACTCAACGACGAACCTGGGTGCACCAATGGCAAAACGTCACTTTTTCGGATGAATCCAGGTTCTGTTTACAGCATCATGTTGGTCGCATCCGTGTTTGGCGACATCGCGGTGAACGCACATTGGAAGCGTGTATTCGTCATCGCCGTACTGGCGTATCACCCGGCGTGGTGGTATGAGGTGCCATTGGTTACATGTCTCGGTCACCTCTTGTTCGCATTGACGGCACTTTGAACAGTGGACGTTACACTTCAGATGTGTTACGACCCGTGGCTCTACCCTTCATTCGATCCCTGCGAAACCCTACATTTCAGCAGTATAATGCACGACCGTATGTTGCAGGTCCTGTACGGGCCTTTCTGGATACAGAAAATGTTCGACTGCTGCCCTGGCTAGCACATTCTCCAGATCTCTCAGCAATTGAGATCGTCTGGTCAATGGTGGCCGAGCAACTGGCTCGTCATAATACGCCAGTCACTACTTTTGATGAACTGTGGTATCGTGTTGAAGCTGTATGGGCAGCTCTACCTGTACACGCCATCCAAGCTCTGTTTGACTCAATGCCCAGGCGTATCAAGGCCGTTATTACGGCCAGAGGTGGTTGTTCTGGGTACTGACTTCTCAGGATCTATGCACCCGAATTGCGTGAAACTGTAATCACATGTCAGTTCTAGTATAATATATTTGTCCAATGAATGCCCGTTTATCATCTGCATTTCTTCTTGGTGTAGCAACTTTAATGGCCAGTAGAGTATTTTAGGTTAGAGAACCCACCCTCTGTTGGGATCAAAGACGATTTGCCTGTCAAATCAGCCACAGTGACCTCAGAGAATCTTGGTCCTCGCAGATCAGAGATAGAAAGGATCAATATGATTTTAGTAAACTGCAGGGGCATGCATGGAAAGATCCCAGAATTAGTATCGATTACTGAAGGTTATAATACACAGATAGTACTGGGAACAGAAAGCTGATTGGAACCAGACGCCAGTGACAACGATATACTAGGTACAGATTAGAATGTTTATCGTAGTAAAAAAATTCGATAAAATCTGACGAGGTTATCACGGATTCCGAATGTGAATTAATCTGGGTGAAATTGAGTATCAAAGAACGGTGATCGGATGCTTTATTGGCCATCTCGGTCAGGATCTGGAATTTTAGAGCGCTTCAGACAGATCTTACAGAATATCATTAGTAATTTTCCTTATCATGCCGTTGTAATAGGGCGTGACTTCAACTTACCAGGTATAGATTGGGAGTATCATGCCATCAAAACTGATGCCAGAGACAGGGAATCGTGTGACACTGTTCTGGGTGTCTCGTCCGAAAATTACCTTGAGCAGATAGTTAGAGAACCAACTCCTGAGGTCTTAGACGTCCTGGCGACATACAGACCTGAACTTATCAAATCAGTTAAAATAGAGGAATGTGTCAGTGATCATAAGGCTGTAACAGCATCTATGACGACGGGTCCTACAAGGAATGTTAAAAAACATAGAAAGATATAGTTGCTGAGCAAGGTTTTTTTTCTTTATTGTAATTTTAATCGCCTCATACAGGCGGGCTGTCAGCAGCATATTACGCTGCTCTTCAGCCTTAAGTGGTACAATAATATGACATATAGGTGACACAAACAATACAATAAAAACGGCGGGCAAAAAATGTAGATACAAAAAACAATAAACATGAAGCCGTTCACGCTGGACGAAAAAAACACTAACACTTGTTGACACGGCGCACATAACACGGACGACTGCGACGGCACACGTGAACAGTGGAGGCGTGACGGCGAAAGAACACTAAACACAGACGAAGGCACACACACGAAACACTGATGGCGATGATCTCCGGCGCGCGAATGTTCACTGAGCGTGTGCGAGTCTGGGGACCTGCCAAAAGAGGAGGAGGAGGAAGGGGAGTGGGAGAGGGGAGAGCAGAGATGCCATGGGCAGGGGAGAGTGGGGGACGGAGGAAGGGGGAGGGGAAGCCCGGGGGAAGAGGGGCGGAGGAAGGGGGACGGGGGAAAAGGGAAAGAGAAGGGAAAGAGAAGGGAGGGAGGGTGCCTAAAGGAAAGGACACAGCAAGTGGGGGGGGGAGGATCAAAGTTGATAGGAGGGGTAGATGGAGGGGAGGAGGACATCATCAGGGAGGGAGAGCTGGCGGAAGCCACCTTGGGAGAGGGTAATGGGGGTGGAGAGATGGAGACAGGGTGGGACGTGGGAATACAGGTGCGGCAGCGGGCGGGGTTGGGAGAGGATGGGGGAGACTAGCGGGTGAGGAGGATCGAGATTGCGGGAGGTGTACAGGATCCGTATCCTTTCAAGGAAAAGGAGGAGGTGGGGGAAGGGGATGAGATCATACAGGATCCGCGTGGGGGAGGGGAGACGGATGCGATAGGCGAGGCGGAGAGCATGGCGTTCAAGGATTTGGAGGGATTTATAAAAGATAGGGGGGGCGGAGATCCAAGCCGGAAGGGCGTAACAAAGGATAGGGTGGATGAGGGATTTATAGGTGTGGAGGATGGTGGAGGGGTCCAGACCCCACGTACGGCCGGAAAGGAGCTTGAGGAGACGGAGTCGGGACCGTGCCTTGGCTTGGATTGTCCGGAGATGGGGGGTCCAGGAGAGGCGACGGTCGAGGGTGACGCCAAGGTACTTGAGGGTGGGGGTGAGGGCGATAGGACGGCTTCTCAGCAAGGGTAGCACCATAGAAATTTAAGAACATCTCAGCAGTCCGCATCAAATATTCGGTGATGAGGACGAAGATGAGGAGAACAAATGAAAAAAAATTCAAAGATGTTGTTGAATATGTTCTAGACAAGTATGCTCCGAGTAAGGTTTTAAGGGATGGGAAAGATCCACCATGGTTTAATAGCCGTGTCAGAAAAGCGTGTAACATCATAGATTAAGGCAATCGCACAACTTGCGTACGGGCCGCTAGACGCCGCCGCGAGCGCTAAGAGTGCTTTTGTGTGTGTGTGTGTGTGTGTGTGTGTGTAGTGTGGACTGAAGAGATCATCCTTGATGACTTATTCTTCTAGGATGGGATGTAAGGATAAAAGGAAAACACTTTATTTATTACGCATTCAGTTAGGCTTGGGCACGCAATGGGTCCTTTAGCCTGCTGTCTTTGGTGATGTCTATCTCCTGTGGAGGGTGAAATGTGTCAAGGCTGTTATGTGTGACTGCTTCCTCGTGTTATGACAGATTGCCTATGGGGGGGGGGGGGGGTGAAACGTTATTGACTTCGGTACGCGATACTTGTGCCATCTTGCAGTGTTTACCGTTCCTACGGATTGTAATTGTCGAACTTCGTCCGTAAGGGCATCGATCTTGTCAAAAACTCGTAGAGCCTTGTCACGGACTTTCTCTTGTATGGTGGTTGTATGGTGGTCTCGTGGAGTGCGGTGCGTGATGTCGACGTTTCTTGTCCACCATGGAGCTCCTGTGATTCATCGATAGCAAATGTTTTGCAGCGCTTGGAGTTTGTTGTAGTTGGAGACGCACGTAGTTCCCCACGAGGTGGAGCCATACAACATTGTGGGTTCCACCGTTGCCTTATACAATTGGAGTTTAGTCTTAGGGTTGAGATCCTTACTCTTCAGGAACGGAATCAACGATCTGGCCATCTTCTGGGCTGCCGTCTTCTTGTCGTCAATATGCTGCCTAAAGAGTAATTTTTTGTCAAGGTAGACACCGAGATACTTCACTTCCGGCGACCATGGGATAAATTGGTCAGCTATTTGGAGTCTGTCGTTCAGAACTGGTTTCCTCCGTGTGAACAAAACGGCTGCCGTCTTCGTCGGGTTGATCGTTATCTTATTGTGCAGCGCCCAGCGTTCCATTACAGCAAGTTGCCGTTGCATCCTAGCGATTAACTGGTCCAAGTGTCGTCCAGTTGTCAGAAAGGCCGTATCGTCCGCATAAAAACTCGCCGTAACAATGGGGACTGGTGGGATGTCATTTATATATAAGTTGAAAAGTAGAGGCGAAATGACAGAGCCCTGTGGAATTCCTGCGGAGATCAGTTTCATTTCGGAGTTTTTATCGTCGACTCGGACATACAGTTTCCTGTCCTGCAGAAAGCTGTCTATGAGTCTAATGTAACAATCCGCAATAGGGGTAGTGCGATGCAGTTTGACGATAAGTTTGGGCCGCCACACCTTATCGTAAGCTTTTTCGATGTCAAGGAAGACACCAATCGTGAAGTGTTGCTTGTTGTATCCTTCTTGTATCCATTCGGTGATCCGCAGAAGTTGAAGTTCGGCAGATAGCTTGTCCTTGAAACCAAATTGTTCGGGTCGTATAACATCATGCGCTGTAAGCGTGTCATGGAGCCTCTGCAACAGCACTCTCTCGAGCACCTTGCCAAGGGTCGGCAAGAGGCTAATTGGCCGATAACTGTTGGGTTCTGCTGGGTCTTTACCTGGCTTGGGTATTGGAACTACTCGAGCCGTCTTCCATGCCGTAGGAAAATATCGCTGCAGAAGGCAGCTGTTGAGAATCCGGGTAAGGAGCACAGTTGGCTTCCTGGGCAACTGTTTGAAATCGGTGTTGCTTATGGAGTCGTTGCCCGGCGCATTATTCCGAGTCTTCCGGATAATTTTACAGATCTCTGCTGGTGTGGTGAGTTGTGGGCGGCTCTGCACAGGCGCAGCAAGAAGAGCAGTCCATTCAGCAGTAACGACGGCTTCCTGTTCCTGCAGGCGGACGTCGTTCACGGGGGTCGCTGGTGTAGACATCTGTTCTTGGTAAGTCGTAGCATACAGCTCCGCCTGGGCGAGTTCGTCATAGAGGAGGCCATCTGGTCCTTTGATGGCTCGTTTAGGTGGCCGCTGGTGTCGTATGGCCTTGACTACCTGCCATTCGTTCTTGGTTCGAAGTAAGAATTCATCCATCTTATCTTCCCAGACCTGCTATCGCCACTCGGCCACTCTCCTGTGCAGTTCTCGTGTTAAGACGTGTGTTTCTCGTCGATCGATCGGGTTTCTATAGCGGAGCCAACGTCGCCTGCTCCTGTTTCTCTGTGTCTTCAGTTCTTGGAGTAGAGGCGGGAACTCGTCGAAAGCTACTACAGGGTAGACCGTGTGAGTAGTTGCCCTCCGTTTGGTTACCTTTATCTTCTGCGTCAAAGTTTGTATCGCGACGTCGATGGCTTCCGGTGTTGAAACGTCCTGCGTCGGGCAGATATTGTTGCCAAGATATGTCCGAAATTGACCCCAGTTCAGAGTTTGTGAGGTTGGGGGCGGAAGGTTGGCCGTTGCGTTTTCCACTATACTGATAACAGGTCGGTGGTCAGACGAAAGATCGTCGACGGTGCGGAGCTGGAGGTTCGTCTCAATATTTTTGATGACAGCAATATCTGCTTCTTGCCGATCGACGTAAGGAATCCGTGTGGGCTCTCGTGGGCCATGGACTGTGATGCCCAGTTCTTCTTCCATGGCAATCAAAGTTCGTCCACGAGGGTTCGTACGCCGGGAATTCCACGCGACATGCTTGCTGTTAAGGTCACTTCCTAGGAAGATTTTGTCAGAATTGGTGAAGATACTCCGTAGGTCGTCTGGCTCCAGGTTTTTTCCGGGGCTGTTGTACGCCGCAATGAAAGTGATGTTGCCTGCGGTCGATCGAACCGTTACTGCTGTTGCCTCCAGATGTTGGAGGTGAGGTAGTGTTTCATGATGGTGCCGCAGTTCCCTTTTAAGCAGAACTGCGGTCCCTCCACCTCGTTGGCCTTGTCTGTCCGTTCTATAGACGTACATGTTACGAAATCTGAGCTCAGTTGTTGGACGAAGGTGCGTCTCCGATACAAGTGCGATGACGATTTTGTGACGTTGTAAAAATTCAGTGAATTCTGTTTTCTTGTGTTTCATTCCGTTGGCGTTCCATATACAGATTTTCAGGTTTCTCGTGGTCCCAGGGCGATCCATCATAAGGTGTTCCAAAGGCCTTCAATACACTTTCGATTAAAGAAAGTATCCCCACTAGTTGTTGCTGCACGGCGGTGAGAAGTTTCGCGACATCAGAGATCGCTGGAGCTATAGATTGCATCAAATGAGCTGGTGAGACGTAGGTTTCCGGTTCCGGTCAGCGTGGTGATGCTGCGTGGGCGTATGAATAATGCTGGCGGTGCTGTCGAGGTGGAAGTGCTTCAGGAGGAGGCTGTGTTACTGGCTGCCGTGTCGCCGCCGGCTGTTCTTGTGGCGGTTGCTGTCGGTGGGGCGGAGGGTGTGGCGTCAGGTTGGAGTTCCGTATTACACGAGTCCTCCGTTGAGAGGGCTGCGGGGAAGACCGTTGTGTGTATTTCCTGAGAAGTTCCTGGTACTTCTGCCAGCCACGCCACGTGGCAGGATGGTCCTTTTCACAGTTAGCACATTTTGGCGGAGCCCCTCGGGGATGAGTACATGCTGAAGATCGGTGTTGCCCTCCACATCGAACGCAGCGAGCAGGCAAGCTGCAATAATTAGCTGTATGTTCGAATCGCTGGCAGTGGCGACATTGAACAGGTCCTTCTTGTCTGTTGTAGGTTTCAATAACGACTTTAGTATATAGAAGGTATTTGATGTCGTAAATCTTGTAGTTTTCCTTTTGGGCTGGCAACGTGACACAGTAAGCATCTTGAGGTCGTAATTCCTTCGTCTTGTCGTCTCGATTTTTAAACTGGTGGACGTTGATGACAGGGAAACCCTTCTGTATCAGTGCGTCTTTCAGTTCTTCCTCCGTAACTTCGGCAGGTAGACGTTTGACAACCACTTTGAGGTCCTTGTCCTCTGCGGCCTGATGTGTAAAAAAGTTGATGTCATTCGACACAAAGAAATTGATGGCTCGCCGTTGATCTTCATAGGAGTCAAAGTGATATTTGATCCTGTCTCGTTGGTAGGTGGCCTTAAGACTGCCGTCAATATTCGCTTTCAGCGCCTTGTTGAGGTCCATGTAGTTCTTGGTATGGTAAATAGTAACGGGCGGGACTTTGCGTAGTAAGTTCCGGCCAGAGCCATCTGTCCCCTCTTTATCTGCTTCGAGATTGACATCACTCGTCTGGTCCATACGTTCTGGAGCATCTGTAGTATCTTCCGTCGCAATAGCCGCATAACGGTTGGAAGTTTTCAGTTCTTCTGGACGTTGTCGCTTCCGAGAGTTGTTCTGCTTAGGAGAAGCGTTGAGTCGTTTTCTTTGGCGAACTAGTGTAAAATCGCCCTCTCCGTCGGTGGGCTGCATGGTCCAAACTTCTTCAGAGGAGACTCCCCCCATTTCGTCATCGTCGTCGTCTGATGGAGAAAATTGTTCCACGTCGTCTACTTGTTCTGCATGCTGTGAAGGAGGAACTGTACTAGTGCGGTTGTCGTATACTTGCTGACTTTGCAGAATCATGTGTTGTATTTCACGTCTCAGTTCCCGTTGTTGCCGATCGTTCTGTGTTAGCTGATGTCTCTCGTCAGAGGGGTTTGACGTACGTTGTCCTCCGCTCTGCATTCGCGTATCGCTCGTCGTGGTCCCGTCCTCATTATGTTGCCTGTCAGAATCCGTTGTCGTTGCAGGGGTCGTCGCCGTTGTATCCGTCCTGTGGGGAGCGGCCGCCGGGACGGCCGGCGGGTCAGGCCCCACCGACCGGCCACCGGCCGGCCCCGGCGCGACCGAGCCGGCTGGCTCGGACGCGCGCGTTCCGTTGTCCGCACTCATCGGCATCGCGCCCTCAACTGTGCTAAGAGTGCATTGCCGTCGCAGGCGCGCGTGTTGCGTACGGGCCGAGAGGTGCCGCCACGAGCGCAACCGTATATAAGTGCCGACGGCGTTCGGCAAGCTCTCATTCTGTTGGCATCTCATTTTTGCCTATTCTCTTATTTGCTTAGTTGCTTAGCTCTTATTCGTTTATGGATCGTGTTATTGTGCTCTCTTTCAGCCATTCTGATTGTTTTGATTTACTCCCAATTGAGAAGGTGCTCATTTTGGCATTTCACTTTTGCATATTTCTCATTTTGCTAATAATATGCTCCTTAGCTTTTTACAGTTGAATTGATTAACATAGTCTCATGTAGTGTTTGTTCATTTCAGACTTTTCATATTTTGATGTTCTTTAAATACTGTAATCATTATCGGAAGCATTTCTTCCCTTAAACTTGTGTGAAGTATTCTCGATGTAAGATTTGTTCTGTGACACAGGTGTAAGGTTTTGAATATAAATTATATACGAAACTGTGATTTAAAAGGAATTTATTTTTTCAGTTTGTACTACATCAGACGACAATTTTGTGATATGAGGGAGAAATTTGAGGGGCGAACCCATGGAAATTATTTTTAGTGATCCCCTTTAAAAATAAAAATTTGTGTGGCACTGAAAGACGTGACACTGTAGGCAACGAATATATATATATATATACGTCACACTGGAGGCACCAGAGGGATTTCGCTTAAGCCTTTTTCTAAAGTAAGTTTACAGTTTATTCATCAAAATAGGAGTTATAAGTATATCTCTATTTTTCTGGTAAAAACTGGCATTCTGCTAATACAGCGATTCGAACATACAGCGTATGAGCAATTGTAATTACAAATGAATTCTTCAAAATCGACGGTTCAGCTGGTTAAACGAGATATTTGGCGAGCAACATACTTTATTTTGTCCTAGTGGTTTATCTACCTGTAGAACACCTAAGTGTAGTGAGTAGTTTCCAACCGACACTTAGTGAACAATCTTCCCAGTATACAAAAGCAATTACGAATCATGACGATTACCATCTCCGCTATAATTTTTTCAAGTAGGTGAGATGAATAAAAAACAGGAAACTGTGTCGATACGAGTAGATGACATTCATAAAAATCAGGAAGCCGTGTCGATACGAGTAGATGACAAACATAAAAGTCAGGAATCAGTGTCGTCACAAGTAGGCGAAATGTCTCGTAAGATAGGGCAAATTTCTCAAAATCAAACACAAATGGCTCAAGAAATAATAAATATCACACACGAACACGAGGACGCGGTCAGAGACTTAAATTCGGGTGTAAAACAGTTAAAGGGAAATCAAGGCGCTCTCGAGGTCATAGTAAATCAATTCTCTACGACTCGACGAATTGTCATTGAAGCATACGGAAATATCAGTAGAAATAGATTCTCGGGTAAAGGAAGCCATAAATTCCATTTCAAAAGAACAAGAAAGACAATCGATAGACCCAACTGCTCAGATTTCTGAAGTAAAAAAGCAAATTACTCAGGAATTATCTCAATGGTGAAGGGGAGTAAATGAGCAATTAAACAAATTTAGTAATGAGCTTACCGATATTAAAGAGGTAGTCAAGAGTGATGTTTCCACGCCGACACGTGGAGAGAACGTAGTAGATGTTAGTACACAAAAGTGGGGACAAGCCACCGAAGTAAATTCTGAGGTAACTCGGGATCAGGAATCATATTCATACGACACCGTACGTAAATGTCATTATGGAGGAAAACATTATCAAACACAGGAGGGGTCAGCCATTCTCATCTGACGTGAGTGGGGTGCATCCAGTAGTATTTATTCGTTCTTTTCGTGGCGTGTTACCCACAAAATGGACGGAATTATAAAAGATGCGTTACGTAAGTGGATTCATGTTAAATGATGTGGCCTTGTGGGCCACTGAAGTGATTGAGAAATGTTCCACATATGACGAGTTTGAAAAAAGGTTTCTCGCGAAATATTGGTCTTCAGGGGTACAGAAACGACTTCGTAAGGATGTATTGAATCCCGAGCAGTTCAGTTATAGCAAAGGAACTATCCGAAAGTATTTCGAGAAGTATCTGAATAAAACGAAATACTGCGACGAGCCAATTTCGCATAAAGATTTGTTGTGCATTCTTAAGAGTAAGATGCCTATTGATATACGCGAAAAATTAATTCACACCCCAGACGCAAACATTGATGAGTTTATGCCCATCCTAGATGCAATCGATTTGATGCAGGAGGATGTACGGGCAAGATCTCTAAATCACAGTCAGTCGTGGAGGAATGGAAATATTCAACGTCGCGAGCCGGCTGGCAGAGAACCCAGCTCGGCGTACCAAAGCCAAGACAATAACAACGCGTACGGCTACGGTAGAACACATGGAGGTAAGAATAGAGGGAGACGCCGTGACGTCACAGCTGTTAAGCTATGTGAAGCCGAGGGTAGCCATCTCAGTCCGACCAAAACATTGCTGCTGTAAGCTTATGTGCATAGGCTTGTCGCTCGCTTTTGGAAGGATTTTGCGCTATTATGGTGACTTGTGTGGTGTTCGGATGTACGAATCGTTCTGATTGTGATGCGAAATCGAAGGGAATAACATTTCATGTGTAAGTTGTCTCGTTAAGTGTGATTTTACAACTTCATTGTGAATGAACGTGTGCTACATCGGTACTTGTACTATAGCGTGTTTTTCTCCTGTATGATTTTAGATTTCCTAAAAATGAAAGTCGGAAAGCTCTGTGGGCGAATGCCGTGAGGAGGAAGAATTGGCGTGCGTCTAAATGGAGCACTATATGTTCTCAACATTTCCGAGAAGAGGACATAGACCGAACTTCCCTTTCAACAGTAAGGCTCCGAGAAAATGCTGTACCATCGGTTTTCCCTACACACCCAAAACATTTGCAAAAGGTATGTTAATTCAAAGAATTAAATTCTTAGTTTTCAAGTTCACGTTTCAGTATAATACGTACGTATCGTCGATAATCGAAGTGTTGAGTAACTCACTTTGTCTTCATCGTGTACCAAATTAAAAGCTAACACTACATTAACTGGCGTAAAGTATAGGCCTAAACAGGACACTATGTAGATTTGCCATTCTATGTACCGTATTTCAGTAAATACTGGTGGTAATGAACAGTGTTTCCCAGTAGTGTAACGTAACTGAAATGTCCCAGTACGTATTACAAACAAGATGTATTTATGGGGCTTTGTAGGGAGGGTATAGCTAACTTAGTTTTCAGTTTCTATTATTTAGTTTGTGATACACGTTTATTACTGAATTAACAAAATTGTATCGTTTACATTGAAGGCTAGCTATTCGTAATATTACATTAAAAACTATTTTTAATCAGAAGAAATGCGGAATTTCGCTTTTACGAGATTTTATTTTAAACAAAAACTTTGAAACAACCAATCTGATGACGTTACATGCGTATATGGTGCAATTAGCGACCGTAATACACGCAGCGCTATAGCACACTGGCAATGTTTTGGTCAGAGTGTCATGGCAGCAAGCCACGCCCCCATGGCTTCAAAACGTAGTACGGCTGGGATACGCAGCGCCATCTCCCCTTATTCTTACCTTCATGGTAGAACAGGCCGGTGGGAACGAGGCACTGAGGATAGGAGGCAGGAACGTAGGTTCACTCCAGGATACTACAATAATGACGAAACGACACAAAACAGAAATCTAGGGAGACAGAATACCCAGACACAAAACCCGATAAATCAAAACTGGCGACAGCATCCGCCACCAATAGTAATCGATGAAGTAAATGATACCGAAATGCGGCCGATTTCTCAGCCCGCAGAAAACAAATTACCGCCGCATTAAGTCCCGAAGTGCCGGCGGGTGGGCGAGTTAGGGACGATTCTGATTTAAGACTAAAAATGTTAAGGTACAATGATGGCACTGACATGAGAAATGAATTGTATAACGAGGACACTAAATACAGCACCAATCATCCGGCAGTTATAAAACCTGCCGTTAAAATATTAATCGAAGATATTTCAGTGGACGCAATATTTGGTATTGGGTCTGATGTTAATGTGATTTCTATGGACTTATTTTGACAGATCACGAAAGCAAAACGGGTGCCAATATTGCCAGTTAGCAATTGTAAGGTTTTGGGAGCGATTGGAGGGAGAAGTAGAAGCGTGAAAAATACAAGCCCTATTAGAGATAGAATTTGGAAATGTAGCGATTGAATGCACGTTGCTCATAATTGATGCGCTGATAGTGGACTGTATTTTAGGGCTCTATTTTTTGCAAGAAAAGGACGCAAAGATCGACTTTTGTAACGGGATATGTGAGTTGAAGGTCAAACAGAAAATCATCTCTCTAAAATTACTGAGAATAGCCGACACACATGGAAGGTTTTTCCCGGGTATACAAATGAAGTTCATTTCAAAAAATAAAACTACAGGCTCAGGGCATCAGGTTCAAGAAATAAAATCTGACCGACATGAACAAATGTCAAAAATAGCCTCTGAATCTGCTCAGCTGTCCTCAGAGCAGCGTTCTGAATTGTTTAAGGTTCTCGTGAAATACGAATGAGTATTCGAACAAAAACCTGGTGCGATTAGGGGATATGAATATAGGATGAATGTCATGCCACATAAAACCTTCTGTCATAGTTCGTACCAGGTACCATGGACAAAAAGAAACGCAGTTGGTAATGAAATTTAAAAGATGCTTGCATGAAACACGGCAGTCCCTATTCGAGCCTCTTACTTGCTGTAGACAAACCAAATGACAAGTACGACTAGTTCTCGACGCAAGAGAAATCAATAAAATTATAATACCGGTGAGAACAAGGCCCGAGAGTATAGTCGAATTGATACAGAGATATCATGGCGTAAAATATTTTTCTAGCCTCGATCTCCGAGCTTCCTACTGGCAAATTCCTATTGCGGCAGAAGCTAGGAAATATACAGCCTTCATTCACGCAGGAAGAAGATACCAATTCAAAGTTTTACCATTCGGTTTAAATATAAGCTCAGGTGTCTTTATTGTGGCACTTGCTGAAGCATTGCGTCCCGAACTTGTGAGTAAGATATCACTGTTTGTAGACGACATTTTAATCGCCACAAATAGTTGGGAGGAACATATGGAAACACTGGAGAATGTATTAAGTAAGTTTTTGCATGCTGGTATTACAGTTAATTTGTGTAAATCAAAGTTTGCACCAGAGAAAATTGAATTTTTGGGACATATGATTGATTTGTATGGTAGCCTCCCAGATAGTGAAAAATTGAATGCCATAGCGAAATTTCCAGTGCCCAGAACAAAACGGCAATTAAAAGCTTTTCTGGGACTGGCGTCATTCTATCGCCGATATGTTCCAAATCAAATACTAAATGCGGAGCCGTTGTTACGTCTTCTCAAAAAGAATACATACTGGAATTGGTCTCCGGAATGCCAGTCGGATTTTGAAAATATCAAAGAGGCTTTATTAAATACAAAATTACTCTACCATCCTGATATGAGTATAGAATTTTGTTTGTATGCAGACGCATCCAATGTGGGATTTGCATCATGTCTCTTCCAAGTTCAAAATATTGATGGACAACCCACCTTTTGTACAATTGCATTCCCGAGTAGGACTCGAACCTCATATGAACGATCTTACTATACTACAGCATTGGAACTACTTGCCATTCTGTGGTCGTTCCGAAAATCCATTATTATTTAGCTGGTGCACATACCAAAGTCTATTTCGATCATAAGGCGCTAAGCTTTTTGCATAGTTGCAAACTCCTACATGCACGACTTGCCAGGTGGTCTCTTGCTTTGCAAGAATACAATTACGAGATAGTGTATATCAGTGGTAAGGACAACATCGTTGCTGACGCCCTACCTCAGATGCCCCAAAGACTAAACGAATATTCCCCATCCTCAGATCTAACATTGGAATTTAACGTGTTTCTAATGAAAGATGAGGCAAATAGACAATATTTTGTTTCCTTCGGTAAAAATATAGCAGCATTGCAAGATGCCAACCCTCGATGGAACTCGGAAAACAGGAGATATTGAGAGGTCGTAATCCAAAAATCAGCTACCATTATAGACTTCAATAACAGTTGCTATTTTATAGGAAGAATCCTGCATCTGAAAAGTGGCATGTATGTATTCCAGTTGATTGTTTAGACCGATTAACATGGTATATCCATAACACCTGGGGTAACTTTGGGGTTATTAAGTGTGCTAATGAAATTGGGACGTGTTGTTATTTCCCCAATCTTAGAAAGAAAGTCCAGAACTTGATTCGCACTTGTGTTATTTGTCAAAAGGCGAAAGCCATAAATATATGTAGAAAAGGTGAACTACACCCAATTTTACCAGACTCTCCACTGCAGATTTTAGCGGTCGAAGTTTGCGGGCCATTCCCAGTAGCCAGAGGTGGTGCAAAAATTCTTAGTGGCATTTTTTGATGTTTTTACGAAGTATCTCAGAATTTATGTTCTTAAGTCGGCCAAAAGCTCTTCCATACTTCGAAAATTAATTGCTGATTTTATACCACAAGTGGGAAAACCGCAAGCGATATTTTTTTTTTTTTTGTTATGGTTTTAGAGCACAAAACTGCTACGGTCATTAGCGCCCAGTCTGCGACTTAGGAAAAGGCAGAAATGGGAACGAAACTCAAAAAATTGTAGAAACTAAAAATAGAAGGAGAGCTTAAAAAACCACTATAGAAGGGAGTTGTTGTCCCCAAAAAGAGCTTCAAATGACACGTCATCTCACTGGCACTAATAAACTCGAGAACGCGATCGGCTGAGCGCGTGTCATCTGCTAAAATGGAAGATATATCAGGTGACAGCTGTAGACGGGCGCGTAACGGAGTAAAATAGGGGCACTCAAGTAAGAGGTGTCTCACCGTCCACAGTTGAGAGCAGTGGGGACAGAGTGGGGGATGATCGCCACTTAAAAGATGTCGATGGCTAAAAAGACAGTGCCCTATCCGGAGTCTAGTTAAAATTACCACCTCCCGACGACGCGTTCGGGAGGAAGAGGTCCAAGCACAGGGAAGAGCTTTCACGTCCCGCAATTTATTATAGGGAAGTGTCGACCAATGTGTGTGCCATAAAAGAGTAACACGACGACATAAAACACTCCGTAGATCGGCGAAGGGAATAGTGCGAATAGCTGGCTGAAGAAGAGAGACTGCAGCCTTGGTCGCTATATCGGCCGCCTCATTTCCACAGATACCAACATGTCCTGGGATCCAGAGGAACGCCACAGAGACGCCCCCCAAGTTGAGCAAGTGGAGGCAGTCCTGAATCCGGTGGACCAGAGGGTGGATAGGGTACAGAGCTTTGAGACTGAGGAGAGAGCTGAGAGAATCTGAACAGATAACATACTGTATCTGCTGATGGCGACGGATGTATTGGGCAGCCTGGAGAACAGCGTAAAGCTCCGCAGTATAAACTGAACACTGGTCGGGAAGCCGAAATCGATTTGGGGTGTCGCCAACAATATAGGCACTCCCTACATCTAACGATGTTTTCGAGCCATCAGTGTAAATAAATGTGGCTTCCTTCATTTGTGCACATAGAGCAGCAAATGCCCAACGATAAACAAGTGAAGGGGTACCATCCTTGGGAAATTGACAAAGGTCACGGAGCAGGCAGGTCCGGGGACGGAGCCAAGGTGGTGCTGTACCCCAAGTTGTCAAGAAGGTTTTAGGAAAGCGGAAGGAAAGAGAATGGAGCAGTTGACGGAAGCGGACTGCTGGTGATAGTAGGGAGGAAGAGCGGCCTGCATACCCTACATCCAAGGAGGCGTCGAAAAAAATGTCATGGGCCGGATTAGCAGGCATGGAAGACAGATGGCTAGCATAACGACTCAGAAGGACTGCTCGCCGACTGGACAGCGGAGGTTCAGCAGTCTCAGCATAAAGCCTTTCCACAGGGCTGGTGCAAAAAGCTCCAGACACTAAACGTAATCCACGGTGGTGGATAGAGTCGAGACGCCGAAGAATAGACGGCCGAGCAGAGGAGTAAACTATGCTTCCATAGTCCAATTTCGAGCGCACTAAGGCACGATAGAGGCGCAGAAGGACCACTCGGTCCGCTCCCCAGGAGGTACCATTCAGGACACGGAGGGTGTTGAGGGATCGCAGACAGCGAGCCGAAAGATAGGAAACGTGGGAGGACCAGCACAGTTTTCTGTCAAACATAAGACCCAAGAATTTAGCGACGTCCGAAAACGGAAGGTTGACAGGTCCTAGATGTAAGGAAGTTGGAAGAAACTCCTTACGACGCCAAAAATTAACACACACGGTCTTACCGGGAGAAAAGCTGAAGCCGTTTTCGATGCTCCAAGAGTGGAGGCGATCGAGACATCCTTGAAGACGTCGTTCGAGAAGGCTGGTCCGTTGAGAGCTGTAGTAGATCGCAAAATCGTCCACAAAGAGGGAGCCTGAAACATCGGGAAGGAGACAGTCCATAATTGGATTTATGGCAATGGCAAACAGTACAACACTTAGCACGGAGCTCTGGGGTACCCCGTTTTCTTGGGAGAAAGTACGGGAGAGAGTAGTGTTCACCCGCACTCTAAATGTGCGCTCTGCCATAAATTCGCGAAGAAAAAGGGGCAGCCGACCTCGAAAGCCCCAAGAGAACAGTGTGCGGAGGATGCCTGTCCTCCAACAGCTATCGTATGCTCTCTCCAAATCAAAAAATATTGCTACTGTTTGGCGTTTCCGGAGAAAATTGTTCATAATATAAGTGGAGAGAGCAACAAGATGGTCAACTGCAGAACGATGCTTTCGGAAACCACATTGGGCAGGTGTTAAAAGACTGCGGGACTCCAGCCACCAAGTTAAACGGCAATTCACCATACGCTCCAAAACCTTACATACACTACTCGTGAGAGAAATGGGGCGATAGCTAGAGGGGAGATGTTTGTCCTTTCCAGGTTTCGGAACAGGAACGACGATAGCTTCCCGCCATCGTCTGGGAAAAGTACTGTCGGTCCAAATTCGATTATAAAGGCGAAGGAGGTAGCGCAGACTATGGATTGATAAATGCAGCATCAATTGGATGTGGATACCATCCGGTCCTGGGGCGGAGGAGCGAGAAGAAGAGAGGGCATGTTGGAGTTCCCGCATGGAGAAAACAGTATTATATTTCGCGATTTTGAGAGGCGAAAGCAAGAGGTTGCACTTCCGCTGCACGTTTCTTCAGAAGAAACGTTGGCGGGTAATTTGAAGAGCTCGAAGTCAGCAAAGTGTTGACCCAATGAGTTAGAAATTGCGACGGGGTCCACCAACGTATCATGCGCGACAGTGAGCCCAGAGACCGGGGAGAAACTAGGCGCGCCAGATAACCATCAAATCCGACTCCAAACTTCCGAGGAGAGACTGAAGGTGTTAAATGAGCTAGTAAAGAAGTTCCAGCTTGCCCTCTTGCTACCGCGGATGACGCGACGGCATCGCGCACGGAACTGCTTATAGCGGATACAGTTGGCCAAAGTAGGATGGTGGCGGAAAACGCGAAAAGCACGTCGCCGCTTACGTATTGCGTCACGGCATGCCTCGTTCCACCAAGGAACTGGGGGCGCCAGGGCAATTCGGAGGTGCGTGGTATTGAACGTTCCGCAGCTGTAAGAATAACGTCTATAATATGAGTGACCTCATCGTCGACGCTAGGCAAGTGACGGTCATCGAATGTCGCTAGAGACGAAAAAAGTGTCCAATCGGCTTGGGCAAACTTCCAGCGTCGTGGGCGCTTATATGGCAGTTGAGGCTGCAGTCTACGGACACATGGAAAGTGGTCACTCGAGTGTGTATCATCAAGGGCGAACCATTCGAAGCGCCGAACTAGCGGAACAGTACCGACCGAAAGGTACAAATGAGAGATATTTGTCGTGGAGGCAGACAAAAATGTAGGGTCCCCAGTGTTGAGGCAAACAAGATCCGCTTGGTTGAAGACGTCTATCAATAGTGAGCCACGCGGACAAGGATGTGGAGATCCCCAAAGCGTGTGGTGGTCATTGAAGTCCCCAACCAGCAAATAGGGGGGTGCAAGCTGACCAAGAAGATGAAGGAAATCAGCTCGTGCCATTGGTGTGGACGATGGAATGTATACAGTACAAAGAGAGAAGGTGTATCCAGAAAGGGAAAGACGGACAACGACAGCTTGGAAGGAAGTGTTTAAGGGGATTGGGTGATAATGGAGAGTATCATGAAGAAGAATCATAAGTCCTCCATGTTCTGGAGTGCCTTCAACAGAGGGGAGATCAAATCGGACGGACTGAAAATGAGGGAGAACAAAGCGGTCGTGGGGACGCAGCTTTGTTTCCCGAAGACAGAAGATGACCGGCGAGTAGGATCGTAAGAGGATCGACAATTCATCCCGATTGGCTCGAATGTCGCGGATATTCCAGTGGATAATGGACATAGGGTGAAGAGAAAATGGAGGAATGTGACCAAGGTTGCCGTCAACTCAACGACTGCTCAGAGCTTGCGACCGACAGCATGGAACGGCATTCAGCCGAAGGCAGAAGATCCTGATCCATAGGTTGCTCAGGAGCAGCTCCTGCCACCAGCGATCGTCCGGATGATCGGCCGCCAGCAGTGCGCCTCGGTGACACAGAAGACGGCCGAGGGCGGTTACCGCCAGGTGGTGCTGTAGATGAGACACGCCTTGGCGGAGAAGGAGAGGAACTGGGTTTCTTATTAGCCTTCCTGGAAACATGAGGTTTAGATGAAGGAGGAACCGATGGTTGTGAAGTTGGGGTACGTAAAAAATCTTCACGAGTATGCTCTTTTTTCGAAGTCTTGGTGTCTGACTTTTGGGCTCGATATTTAGCAGAACCCAATGAAGGGTGAGCCATAGAGTGAGCAGGCGAAAGTGGGGAGGTTGAACGGGCGATCTTTGCGCTGGCCGATCTGACGACCGCGGCACTAAAGGTGAGATCACAAGCCTACGTGGCCGCCTCCTTTGTCGGCCGAGGAGAGGCAAGGACAGTGCTGTATTTTCCTGTCTGAGGCACAGTGGGCTTTCGACTGGCGAATAATTTTCGAGCAGCAAAGGTCGACACCTTTTTCTTCACTCTTATTTCCTGAATGAGCTTTTCGTCTTTAAAAATGGGGCAATCTCTAGAGGAAGCAGTGTGGTCACCCATACTGTTGATGCAACGAGGGGATGGAGGTGGACAAGCACCCTCATGGGCATCCTTGCCACACGTAACACATTTGGCAGGATTGGAACAGGAGTGGCTGGTGTGATTGAACCGCTGACATCGATAGCAACGCGTAGGGTTTGGGATGTAAGGGCGAACGGAAATTATCTCATAGCCCGCTTTGATTTTCTATGGGAGTTGAACTTTGTCAAATGTCAAGAAGACAGTACGGGTTGGAATGATGTTCGTGTCAACCCTTTTCATGACTCTATGAACAGCCGTTACACCCTGGTCAGACAGGTAGTGTTGAATTTCCTCATCGGACAAGCCGTCGAGGCTTGATGAATTTAAAGTGCGGTGCACTTCCACCCGGACAGGGAAGGTGTGTAGCAGTGAATTACACAGCAATTTTTGTGCCTGGAGGGCACTGACTGTTTCTAACAACAAGGTGCCACTTCGTAATCTGGAACAAGACTTTACAGGACCTGCAATTGCGTCGACACCTTTCTCAATAATGAAAGGGTTGACCGTGGAGAAGTCGTGACCTTCGTCAGACCAAGAAACAACAAGGAACTGTGGCAACGATGGAAGAACTGTCTGTGGCTGAGACTCATTGAACTTACGGTTGTGAGCAGACATAGTAGATGATGAGCAAACCATTGCGAAGTATCCCCCATGATTACCGGCGTCTCCAATGGCGCGTTCCTTCCTTGTGGGGGCCCTCTCTGAGGGCACTCCCGCCTTAGGTGATTGTTCACACCTCAGGTCACACCTCCCGAGAAACGAACGGAGGGACCAATCGGCACTTTCGGAAGGTATCAAATCGGGTAATCATCCCTCCCTGGGCCTGGCGATTACCAGAGGGTACGTACATGTCCTACCTGTCTACCCGGGGCAGGGAATTACGCGTTACCCCGTCACCGGCTACACATGAAAATGCGTGGGTCGGCCTTCAGACACGCACAGGGAGGAAAAAAGAGAAAGGGAAAAACAAAGAAAGGGAAAGGAGAGAAGAGAGGTCTCAAACGCCGCAGCAGAGAAAAGGGCAAAGAGAAGAGGTAAGGAAAAGAGAAGGACAAAGGAAGGATGGAGACTTGCAAGCAGAGAAAGCGAAGAATATGTTACATTTCCGAGCGTCCGCCTCCGGGCGTAGGCACAAAACATACTTCCAGAGGGGGAGAAAGGGAAGGAAAGAGGCGGAGGTGAGGGGGGGGGCCGAAGATGGGGGATGGGGAAGGATGCGGAAAGGGAAAGTATGCAGCCTGGAAAGGAAGGAAGGCCACATTAGCTTGGGGTCCCGTGCTCGCTACGCACGTATCCACAAAAGAGTTGTGGACCCCCTGGGGGGGCAAGCGATATTGTCAGATAATGCGACCACATTTACCACATCTACGTGGGAAAGATGTTTGGTCGCTCTACAAATTAGGCAAATACTTGTGTCCAAATATCATCCAGAAGCGAACCCGTAGGAAGGGTATTTCGTGAGTTTAATAGATTTGTTAGGACGTATTGCCATAACAACCATACTGCTTGGGTCAGTTCTGTAAAACCCTTTCAGGAAATTGTAAATAATCTTACGCATTCGGCGACAAACTACACTCCAGAAGAGCTTATGTTTAAAAAGCCCGAAAAAAATAAGTGGACAGAAATTTGGCCGAAATTTGCAAGTCAAAGCATCTCTTTTGACGAAAAGATCAGGCAGGCGACCATTTATCTACATCACCAAGCACAACTGAGGAAGAAATTATTTGATAATAGACTAACTGGGAAAAGAACATTCTTAGTCGGTGATAAAGTCCTGATTAGAAGTCATGTGAAATCGTCAGTATTGTCAACAAGGAATAAAAAGTGGCGGCTATTATATACTGGACCTTTTTTAATAGAGAATATACCCCATTCCGGCGTGTATCTATTAGTGTATCCCAGTACACTTAAACAAAAGGGACTATATCCTCATCAAGACATTAAAAAGTATATAGATTAAAAAAGAAAAACAGAATGGCTGTACAGATAACCATCCTGGGCTGAACATCGTATGTTGCTACTAATAAATATGCTTTTTCACTGTTTTATTCAAAATTTTCAGCTAAACACGTTAACTGTCTAAAGATGTTACCTACACTCGTAAGAAAAAAAATTTTTTTTGGAGCACAACACCTAAAAATTTTTTATATTATGTGATATGTGAAAGTACAGGAAGTTATAACGAAATAATGTAGTATGAGGTAGCACATTTTCTATATAAAATTTAAGTGTGTCAAGTAGAATTTTGTAAAGATGCTTCCAGTAAAATGTTGATAAAACAAATATTTTTAATGCAACGGAATGAGGATATGTAGTGTAAGGAACAACATCAAATATTTTTTCTTTAAAATAAGTACTAAATAAATATATGACCAACTGTAAAATAGTTCCTAATGTAACAGGACAATTAGGTCACAAATAGTGGAAACATAGCATTATACAAAATCTTACGAGAGTTACTGTTCTCTATATGCACATCAATACAAGAAAAGACTCGGAAGAGTCAAGTCCTTTCAACTTGTAATTCACGAAAGATAAGTTACTTGCACTCATTCAGGGATACTTTTCTCTTCTTTTTTTTCTTTTAATAGATATGAATATGTACTATTTTGTATATATATATCGTTTGAGACTAGATATGAGATGCAAAAAAAAAAAAAAAAAAAAGAAAGAAAGAAAAACCGGGGTCGAGTCGCGTGAATATAAACTTCACTACAAGAACGATGTTGACTATAGCTAATAGTCGCATAGCAAATAGTCGCACGAAATTCGTAGCGCCTATAATTAGTAGTACTTACATTCTGAGTAGTGATAAGTCCAAGAAGGGCAAAGAAACAAGGAAATATGTATAATGCACATAAAATGCAAAAATTATTTTTATGTTTTTATGGCTAAACAAAAGAAAATACCTTAGTCATAGGACAGGTAAACGATGTACCCTATCAACAATGAGTGGTACACCATTGCTTGACCTGAAGACCCTAACAAAAAGATCAATATTCAAAATTCCAAGGTTGCTATTGGACTACTTATTTAAGCACAGTCAAACTATGTCAATAGGCAGTAAATTGGTAAGGATAAGGATGTACAAATGTTACCTTATATACACTCCTGGAAATTGAAATAAGAACACCGTGAATTCATTGTCCCAGGAAGGGGAAACTTTATTGACACATTCCTGGGGTCAGATACATCACATGATCACACTGACAGAACCACAGGCACATAGACACAGGCAACAGAGCATGCACAATGTCGGCACTAGTACAGTGTATATCCACCTTTCGCAGCAATGCAGGCTGCTATTCTCCCATGGAGACGATCGTAGAGATGCTGGATGTCGTCCTGTGGAACGGCTTGCCATGCCATTTCCACCTGGCGCCTCAGATGGACCAGCGTTCGTGCTGGACGTGCAGACCGCGTGAGACGACGCTTCATCCAGTCCCAAACATGCTCAATGGGGGACAGATCCGGAGATCTTGCTGGCCAGGGTAGTTGACTTACACCTTCTAGAGCACGTTGGGTGGCACGGGATACATGCGGACGTGCATTGTCCTGTTGGAACAGCAAGTTCCCTTGCCGGTCTAGGAATGGTAGAACGATGGGTTCGATGACGGTTTGGATGTACCGTGCACTATTCAGTGTCCCCTCGACGATCACCAGTGGTGTACGGCCAGTGTAGGAGATCGCTCCCCACACCATGATGCCGGGTGTTGGCCCTGTGTGCCTCGGTCGTATGCAGTCCTGTTTGTGGCGCTCACCTGCACGGCGCCAAACACGCATACGACCATCATTGGCACCAAGGCAGAAGCGACTCTCATCGCTGAAGACGACACGTCTCCATTCGTCCCTCCATTCACGCCTGTCGCGACACCACTGGAGGCGGGCTGCACGATGTTGGGGCGTGAGCGGAAGACGGCCTAACGGTGTGCGGGACCGTAGCCCAGCTTCATGGAGACGGTTGCGAATGGTCCTCGCCGATACCCCAGGAGCAACAGTGTCCCTAATTTGCTGGGAAGTGGCGGTGCGGTCCCCTACGGCACTGCGTAGGATCCTACGGTCTTGGCGTGGATCCGTGCGTCGCTGCGGTCCGGTCCCAGGTCGACGGGCACGTGCACCTTCCGCCGACCACTGGCGACAACATCGATGTACTGTGGAGCCCTTACGCCCCACGTGTTGAGCAATTCGGCGGTACGTCCACCCGGCCTCCCGCATGCCCACTATACGCCCTCGCTCAAAGTCCGTCAGCTGCACATACGGTTCACGTCCACGCTGTCGCGGCATGCTACCAGTGTTAAAGACTGCGATGGAGCTCCGTATGCCACGGCAAACTGGCTGACACTGACGGCGGCGGTGCACAAATGCTGCGCAGCTAGCGCCATTCGACGGCCAACACCGCGGTTCCTGGTGTGTCCGCTGTGCCGTGCGTGTGATCATTGCTTGTACAGCCCTCTCGCAGTGTCCGGAGCAAGTATGGTGGGTCTGACACACCGGTGTCAATGTGTTCTTCTTTCCATTTCCAGGAGTGTATTTGAAATGTATGTCTGTTGAACATAATTACTCAAAGGACTCGGATAATTTGGGGTTTTTCAAGCCAACCTGACATACCTTCTTTTTGAAAAATAACTTCTCGATGCAAAAGGTTGCATATTTAAATGTGTGTGTGCTATATATTTCTATACGCATTTTTAAAGTAGTACCTTCGAAGTTAACGAAGAACACTACAGAAAAATTTCATCTACACAAACGATTTCCAGACGTTTCCACGTGCCGTAGATGTCACTATGTATATACAATGAATTTTCAAACACTGTAAATGCCTGTTAATCATTACAGATTTTGTAGTTAAATAAAACCTGTAAAAAAAGTAAATATTTACACCAAAGCATCAACTGAAATATTGTACAATACCTTCTATTCAATAGAGGTAGAAGAATATATAATAAAATGTTTTGTATTACTGTCGTCATAGTTTTGAAATATGAATAAAATGTTTTGTATTTATATCATTATATGTGATAATCAATGATTATTTTGTGAACCACTGAATGTAAAGGTGGTAGAAACAAGGACAGTAATTTGAAAATTTAAAGTAAAATTTTGCGATCGGAGTAAACTGACAAAACGTGTCAGGCATTTAATAAATTAACCGCCTTCCACATTGGGGGCCATGTAACATCATAGATTAAGGGTCGACCTGCGGCCGCAATCGCACAACTTGCGTACGGGCCGCTAGACGCCGCCGCGAGCGCTAAGAGTGCATTGCCGTCGCAGGCGCGTGTGTTGCGTAGGGGCCGAGAGGTGCCGCCACGAGCGCAACCGTGTATAAGTGCCGACGGCGTTCGGCCAGCTCTCATTTTGTTGGCATCTCATTTTTGCCTATTCTCTTATTTGCTTAGCTCTTATTCGTTTATGGCTCGTGTTATTGTGCTCTCTGATTGTTTTGATTTACTCCCAATTGAGAAGGTGCTCATTTTGGCATTTCACTTCTGCATATTTCTCATTTTGCTAATAATGTGCTCCTTAGCCTTTTACAGTTGAACTGATTAACATAGCCTCATGTAGTGTTTGTTCATTTCAGACTTTTCATATTTTGATGTTCTTTAAATACTGTAATAATTATCGGAAGCATTTCTTCCCTTAAACTTGTGTAAAGTATTCTCGCTGTAGGATTTGTTCTGTGACACAGGTGTAAGGTTTTGAATATAAATTATATACGAAACTGTGCTTTAAAAGGAATTTATTTTTTCAGTTTGTACTACATCAGAAGACAATTTTGTGATATGAGCTAGAAATTTGAGGGTCCAATCCATGGAAATAGTCTTAAGTGATCCCCTTCAAAAATAAAAATTTGTGTGACACAAAGACGTGACACTGTAGGCACCGAAAATTTATGTATATAAAATTATACGTCACAAGCGCTACGTAAATAGAGCACTTCATCTTAGATTCAAGAGAAGTAGAAACTTAGCTGCAAACAAAAGCTGAACGAAGCGAAAATGAGCAATCAGAGAAGCGTTCAATGATTTTGAAAGTAAGACCTTGTCAACCAACGTGAGTAAAAACCTAAGAGATTTTGGTCGTACGTAAAATCAGTAAGTGGGTCAAAATCATCTATTCATTCTCTCAGCGACCACACCAGCACCGAAACGGAAGATAACAGAGACAAGGCCGAAACACTGAATTCGGTCTTCCAAAGTTATTTCACCGCCGAAGATCGTAACACTGTCTCCCGTTTCAATCGTCATAGAAGGTCAACATGGCAGATATTGATATAACCGATCGCGTAATTGAAAAGCAGCGACGATCGCTTAGTAGTGGAAAGGCGTCAAGACCAGATGAGGTACCTATAAGATTCTATAAATATTGGTCCCCTTCTAGCAGTAATTTATCGTAGATCGCTTGAGCAACTAAACGTGCCGAATGCCTGGAAAAAAGCGCAGGTCATTCCCCTTTTTAAGAAAGGCCGTAAGACAAATCCACACAATTAAAGACCTGTTGTGGGGCGGCTGGTGGAATTAATTGGTTTATTATAAATGTAGAATGTTATGTAGAAAAGATGCATTTCCCAGCCGATTAACCATATGTGGGGCGGCGGGTGGCATTAATTGTTATATAAATGTTCCTATTATTTATGCTGTCTTTTACCATTCTCAACAGTGGCTCTCTAACTACAATATTGGCAACCAGAAAGTGATTAGCAAAACGTGAAGCCTGTAATTAGAATTCCTAGTGCCCACTTCATCTGAGAAATACACTTATAGCTACAGCCTATAGCTCTGAGGAATTAGGAAATTATCTGGGATTCATTATCAAAAACGATCGTGTAAAAACGTTCGCTATATTCTGAAAGTCACAGATGAAAAACAAAGAATCCACACAATCCAACTACCAGAGCAGTTCAGAGTCTAATGCGCTGATACAACTATAACTGTTCAAATTAAATGTTTAAATGAATTCTCGCCATAATTTGATGATAATGTTCATCAAACGCCACACTAAATAATGGTAGAATGTTTGTCCCGTGGCGGCACGTGAAAATACGACATACGCAAACTGAAGATAGATCATTAAAGTCATCCCAGAATTAACACTTCACTCGAAAATGGTTTCATGGTTATGCGTATCCCGAGTAACTTAATACAGCATCCGAGGCTGTTTATAGCAATGATACCGACGCGACGCGACTCCCGACACAGGTGGTGTGCTACTCAGCGTCTGGAGAGAACTGGGGCCTTGCCTTCTTCGCGCAGCGTTCTTATATATAAAGCCGCGGTGCGGACGGCTAAGGGAACGCCTGATCAAATCGGCTCTCCCGACTAGCCGCTGGCTAGTAATCCAGCACATTAAGTTATTGAATAAATCATCGCTTCCTTTGCTGATGGCCGTTGAAGCTCTCAATTTAAATGTGCATTCAGCACACAGGTAAGTAATCATAATAAAAGTCTGACGTGGCTAAGTCAAATATTTTGGGCGAGAGAATTAATTTAATTACACTACACGCAGTAGACGAGCTCTGAACTTGTCCTTTGGAGATACGCTATCGCTATAGTTTTATAGTTATTCAATTGAAACTTCTCACATCTTTATGATTATAGCGGATCTCCCTTCTACTTAAATTTAAACATCCTAGCCTTATTTATTCGCCTACTTAATCTATCTTGCTTCCTTAATTTTTACGACAAAAACCAGAAAATCATGAATGTCAACTAAAATCTTAATTTGTGAGATCCAAAGTACTGTTTCTATTAAATTATTATGAAAAAGGAATCTAAATATAAATTTTTAAGTCTCTAGCTCTTTTCTGTTGCGCCAATGATTTTTACAGAAAAACATCCAAATTTCGAAAACGGTTAAAGTTATTGAACTGATATTTAACACATATTGATTTAGTATTACTCCTGACATGGTAGAACCGTTTCAGGTTATTTACTTGATTTTTAAAGTATTGCGCAACATTTATGACGTCAGAGCTAGTTACAGCGGACTAGGCTGGCACACAATGGAAAGACTGATGAGAATTTTATAAGGCGTGAGTAGGCTGCTTCCCTACACTGTACTGTTGACGTCAATCTGTTGTAGAATTATGGAACATCTTTTATGCTCAAGTATTACGACGTTTTTGGAAAGTGAGCACCTCCTTTAAAAAAATCAAGAGATCCTGCCAAACTAAGCTCGCTCTGTTCCCCCATGAGATCCACAGCGCAGAGGACAACGACGCTCAGATTGATGCAGTGTTCCTTGATTTCAGTAAGGCATTTGACACCGTTCCGTACTGCCGTTTAATGAAAAAAGTACGAGCTTACGGAGTATCGGAGCAGACTTGCGTTTGGATTTAAGACTTACTTGGAGACAGAACTCAACACGTCGCTGTTAACGGAACAAATCGACAAATGTAATTGTAATATCCGGAGTACCATAGGGAAACATGATGGACCGTTGTTGTTTACAATATATATAAATGATGTAGTAGAAAGTATCAGATGCTCTTTAAGGCTATTCGCAAATGATGCAGTTGTCTATACCAAAGTAGCAACGCCAGAAGATAACAAGAATTTGCAAAACGATCTGCAGAGAATTGGTGAATGGTGCAGACTCTGGCAGTTGACCCTGAACGTAAATAAATGTAACATATTATGCATACATAGGAAAAGAAATCCACTACTGTACAGCTACACTGCTGATGACAAATAGCTGAAGATAGCGTATGCCGTATCTAGGCGTAACTATCCAGAGAGACCTTAAGTGGAATGTCCACCTAAAACAGATGGAAAAGCAGACACCAGACTTAGATTCATCAGAAGAAACTTAAGGAAATGTAACTCATCCACGCAAGAAGTGGCTTATAAGGCACTTGTTCGCCCTATTCTTGAGTATTGTTCATCTATCTGGGATCCCTATCAGATAGGACTGATAGAGGAGATAGAGGAGATCCAACGAAGAGCGGCGCGTTTCGTGAAGGGATCGTTTAGCTGGCGAGAGAGCGTTACGGAGATGCTAAACAGACTCCACTGGCAGATGGTACAAGGGAGGCGTTGTGCATCACGGAGTGATTTACTATTGAAATTTCGGGACAGCACTTTTCGGGAGGAGTCGGACAACATATTACTTCCCTCCATATACATCCCGTGTATTGAATACGAGGAGAAAATTCGAGAAATTAGAGCCAATACAGAGGCTTACCGACAATCATTCTTCCCACGCAGTATTCGCGAGAGGAACAGGGTTGGAGGGGTCAGATAGTGCTTCCGAAAGTACCCTCCGCCACACACCATTAGATAGCTGGCGCAGTATAATGTGGATGTAGTTGTACATGTCGGACTGGACAGTTCCCTTTTTAGTATCAGGTAATACAGTGGGGGTTTCCTACACGCACAGAACTACACTCCTGGAAATGGAAAAAAGAACACATTGACAACGGTGTGTCAGACCCACCATACTTGCTCCGGACACTGCGAGAGGGCGGTACAAGCAATGATCACACGCACGGCACAGCGGACACACCAGGAACCGCGGTGTTGGCCGTCGAATGGCGCTAGCTGCGCAGCATTTGTGCACCGCCGCCGTCAGTGTCAGCCAGTTTGCCGTGGCATACGGAGCTCCATCGCAGTCTTTAACACTGGTAGCATGCCGCGACAGCGTGGACGTGAACCGTATGTGCAGTTGACGGACTTTGAGCGAGGGCGTATAGTGGGCATGCGGGAGGCCGGGTGGACGTACCGCCGAATTGCTCAACACGTGGGGCGTGAGGTCTCCACAGTACATCGATGTTGTCGCCAGTGGTCGGCGGAAGGTGCACGTGCCCGTCGACCTGGGACCGGACCGCAGCGACGCACGGATGCACGCCAAGACCGTAGGATCCTACGCAGTGCCGTAGGGGACCGCACCGCCACTTCCCAGCAAATTAGGGACACTGTTGCTCCTGGAGTATCGGCGAGGACCATTCGCAACCGTCTCCATGAAGCTGGGCTACGGTCCCGCACACCGTTAGGCCGTCTTCCGCTCACGCCCCAACATCATGCAGCCCGCCTCCAGTGGTGTCGCGACAGGCGTGAATGGAGGGACGAATGGAGACGTGTCGTCTTCAGCGATGAGAGTCGCTTCTGCCTTGGTGCCAATGATGGTCGTATGCGTGTTTGGCGCCGTGCAGGTGAGCGCCACAATCAGGACTGCATACGACCGAGGCACACAGGGCCAACACCCGGCATCATGGTGTGGGGAGCGATCTCCTACACTGGCCGTACACCACTGGTGATCGTCGAGGGGACACTGAATAGTGTACGGTACATCCAAACCGTCATCGAACCCATCGTTCTACCATTCCTAGACCGGCAAGGGAACTTGCTATTCCAACAGGACAATGCACGTCCGCATGTATCCCGTGCCACCCAACGTGCTCTAGAAGGTGTAAGTCAACTACCCTGGCCAGCAAGATCTCCGGATCTGTCCCCCATTGAGCATGTTTGAGACTGGATGAAGCGTCGTCTCACGCGGTCTGCACGTCCAGCACGAACGCTGGTCCAACTGAGGCGCCAGGTGGAAATGGCATGGCAAGCCGTTCCACAGGACTACATCCAACATCTCTACGATCGTCTCCATGGGAGAATAGCAGCCTGCATTGCTGCGAAAGGTGGATATACACTGTACTAGTGCCGACATTGTGCATGCTCTGTTGCCTGTGTCTATGTGCTTGTGGTTCTGTCAGTGTGATCATGTGATGTATCTGGCCCCAGGAATGTGTCAATAAAGTTTCCCCTTCCTGGGACAATGAATTCACGGTGTTCTTATTTCAATTTCCAGGAGTGTAAAACTACTCTTCTGGCTTTTTTGTGCAGCTGATTCTGTACAGAATACAGATACATTAACGGCCAAAACACAGTGCAGTCGCAACGCATATTTTATTAGATTGACTATCACGCGCTAGACTAAAATGTTTAAAAAAATTTTATTCCTCTCTGTGTTTGATCTACTTCAATATAAAAATGCGTGGCGCTAGGAGCGCTTTTAAATTTACGCAATCAAACGCGTTTTGTGAGAAATGGCTACAGTTTTTTTTTTATATGCAACGTCCATAGCACACGCTCTACTTTATTACACACTTTGAAAGCCGAGATCTCAGCCGCACAGTCCCTCTGTGAGTCAGGAAGCCTTGAAACGGGAAGAGGGGGACTTGCATTCTGGCACGCAGTGTGGTGGGACGTGCCAAACTGCACTTCTTGCAGCCGGAAGCAGCCAGAGCCGGAATAGTGACCCACCCACTCTTCTGGCAAATCACTTTGGCTGTTCTCGAACTGGGGTAACGGCCGTTCTGGGCCACAGGCGCAGACACAGTAAGCGCCTTGCGAAGTGCTGCAAAGGTGCAACCACTTAAGGAGTTCATCTGAACGTGGGAACTGATCAACATCACGATGAATTTGTCTTCGTACTTACTGTTATAATCCGTTCATCGTAAGAATAAACCTGATGTAAACAAACACAAACGCGATGATTGGTCAGATGTCGTAGCACATTTACACTGAAGTAGATCCTACTTATGTGTTAGATATCTTATTACTAAGTTACGTTAAACGAAACTTTTAAGTCATTCAAATGTATTAAAAGCCATCAAAGTTTTTCTTAATCACCCTTTAGCTACATAGTTTGTATTTCAAAAATCGTGTACAGTCATAGCCTCTGCAGCGTTGTGCTCTGATTATCGCGTTGCTAATGCGCAGCATGAAAATGGCTGAGGCTACTTTCTGTTACGTAGTGAAACACGTGCGTTGAATACAGTCAAAAAGTGCCGAGAACTAAGCTGTCCTTAATTTTTTTCATAAATTTACGGAGAAAATGGCCTTTGAAGTTTTCCTAGTGCTCCATATACTGCAGTTGTTGACCAGACGCATAGTTAACGTATAACGCAGTCGGTAGCGTAATCGAATGTGAACCAAGTGCCGTTGTTCGTGCGTTGGTTCAAATCACCCTAGTATCATTTTTTTGTCGTTCAATGTGAAATACCTACATCTCGTAGTTATAAAACTCATCATCATTTTTTGTGAACAATGCACGTCTTCTTGTTTCTAATTACATATTGGACGCGAAATCGCTGTTTCCATTTCAAATACAAATTCTTAATTATCGATATTTTATGAAAGACTGTTCGTAAAAGTTGTTTAAATGAAGGAAACGTAACAATTTAATTTTTAAGGCAAAAATGAAAAATCAAATCCTCTTTATTTGGACTGTGTCCATCGTTTTATACGACAGAGTATATAAGTATCGTAGAACTATGAGAAATAATCATTTTCACAGCATCGAGCACATCATACAATGCTGCATTTTTACATTTGCTACTGTACCATTACAAAATGAACCCAACAGAACTGATCTGGAGCCAAGCTGCGGGATCTGAACCGAGAAGAAACAAGAATGTTGAGCTGTCAGACGCACTGGAACTAACGCAAGCAGCTTTTTCACACGTCACTGCCGAACGCTGGCGGCATATACAGGAGAACGGCTCGTTATAAAAGAAAATGAGAAAATACTGTGTCTGGTTGGCTTCGTGGATTCTGTTGTTGATAGGCTCGTTATCAACGTAGCACGTGACACTTCCAGAACTGAAATGTACAGGGTTATTACAAATGATTGAAGCGATTTCACAGCTCTACAATAACTTTATTATTTGAGATATTTTCACAATGCTTTGCAAACACACACAAAAACTCAAAAAGTTTCTTTAGGCGTTCACAAATGTTCGATATGTGACCCTTTAGTGATTCGGCAGACATCAAGCCGATAATCAAGTTCCTCCCATACTCGGCGCAGCATGTCCCCATCAATGAGTTCGAAAGCATTGTTGATGTGAGCTCGCAGTTCTGGCACGTTTCTTGGTAGAGGAGGTTTAAACACTGAATCTTTCACATCACTATGCGTGAAACTTGCCCGCACGCGTTCAACAGTTTCTTCGCTCACTGCAGGCCGATCCGTTGATTTCCCCTTACAGAGGCATCCAGAAGCTTTAAACTGCGCATACCATCACCGAATGGAGTTAGCAGTTGGTGGATCTTTGTTGAACTTCGTCCTGAAGTGTCCTTGCACTGTTATGACTGACTGATGTGAGTGCATTTCAAGCACGACATACGCTTTCTCGGCTCCTGTCGCCATTTGGTCTCACTGCGCTCTCGAGCGCTCTGGCGGCAGAAACCTGAAGTGCGGCTTCAGCCGAACAAAACTTTATGAGTTTTTCTACGTATCTGTAGTGTGTCGTGACCATATGTCAATGAATGGAGCTACAGTGAATTTATGAAATCGCTTCAATCATTTGTAATAGCCCTGTATTTGTTGGATTCGGATACGGAAGGAGCTAAGAGATTACCAGACGAATGACTGTAAGTAATATCTTCACTGGCTTCAATACATATCTATACGGTGAAATCCTTCAGTACTCTCTTACGTTACACGAAGCTTATGTAGGAAAACTACCCTGTGATTAAATCAGGAATTTTTATTATTCTTGTTTTTAATTACAATAGTACGTTAGCTAAAAACGATAACGTTGTACGGATTTCGTCTAGTAGTCTAAGGAGCATACTGTGGGAGATTTGCAGTGTATTATTTCAGTCTGCTTAAAAATTAAGCGACATTCGAGGCTGTATTGCTCCTCTGCTCTTCTCTTTTTACATGTGAACTGCAGTTGGCCACATCACTGCAGGTTAGCTGTACCACCTGACCGACCAGTGCTGTCCAAGTTAAACGCAACGGTAAAGGTGTTGTTCCCGTATTACCGCCCAGTCGATGTGCACGTAACGCACAGCACAACATGTACCCTTATTATCGTACTTGACAGTACTCGAGACAGCTTGGCTGCAGTCCCACGTGAAACGGAAATCCAATGAGGTTCAGGCAAACGCGGAAGAAGTCATAGTGCAATGTTTACATCAGGTTTATTCTTATGATGAACGGATTATAGTCTTCCAACTGTGCTGCTGTTGTCAGACACACCACTGACAGTTGTCTCCTGTGTCAGCCTTCCCACACGTTTATGTTTGACAACCCATCTCAAGCCCCACCAAATTAACAGCCACAGATCTGACATTTTTGTATCTCTCTATCTCGAAACAGCGTAGAGCTGTATGTGGTAATGTGGTATTCCGGTCTCAAATGGTTCAAATGGCTCTGAGCACTATGGGACTTAACATCTGAGGTCATCAGTCCCCTAGAACTTAGAACTACTTAAACCTAACTAACCTAAGGACATCACACATATCCATGCCTGAGGCAGGATTCGAACCTGCGACCGTAGCAGTCGCGCGGTTCCAGACTATTCCGGCCTCCATTTCAAGCACCAAACCTATGCACTTCCGGTTAATCATATGTCCGTCTTCTTGCATCCTTTCTATCAAGCAGCCCATTCTACGTCACCATTCTTCATCACACTGTAGGTATGCCCAGGGATCTGTCATCCTTCCACTTCTGTACGCCCCACATACAGACGATATGCTTAGGCCACCTCCTGCTGTACATCTCCTCTAGTATGCTGATAACGTCCCCTTCCTAGCCCCCTTCCCTACCCTCCAGAAATCCCACCGGCCCCACCAAATCCATCTCTGTCAACTTATTCTCTAGTGCATCCAGTGACTCCCCAAAAAAAAAAAAATATATATATATAAATAAATTAAAAGTAAAAGTCTTTCCGAGACCGAGGCAATAAATCTATGACGATTAATCGGCAGCTTCGGTCTCCACGACATTTACCTTACCATTACAACCATTACCTTACCATTACAACCATACTTTCCAATTATCTAACAACCGTAAAATCGTAAAATACCTTGAACTAACACTTGACCGCCAACTAGTATGGAACACACAACTACTACAGAGACCATGTTCCCAGTTGCGCAGTACGGGGGAACGGTTGTTATGGAATTTTGTCCTTTTTACCCTTTCGACATGGAACCTTAGCCCCGTGACGACATTGGGCTTAGGATGATCTCAGATGATTAAGTGATTTTGTTTTTTAAGCCAAATGATGGGCCTTTAAGTGCACCGAAACCGGTCGTGTGTGTCCATAATAAAAGATTGTGGATCAAGCAACTGTCCTGCGGTTTCTTCATATTTCAAAATGGACTTGTACAGTTGCGGCTGACCCATCAGGAAAACTCATTGTCTCCTTATCGCTGCTAGTCTTCATAAACTCATCACTTCATTCAACTCTGTGTAAATATTTTAAACAATCAACTAATCACCTGTACACCTTTTAACCAAAGTGACTCACTATCCATACTACAGTTCGTAAAAATATTCGATTTTTAATATCATGAAAAGATTTTAATGTTTTCAATCTTTAGAATCGTTAGGCCCCAGAGCAGCGAATAGTAACCACTGACAGCCATGTGGGGCAAGATGGTGAAATGACAATAAAAAAAAGAAAGTATGCTTTTGAGGTTGTTCTGATAGCAGAAGAAGACCAGTGATTCGTGGACTGTGAACAAACTAAGCAGTGAAATATAGGTCTACTGTTCCACGCAGAAAATGGAAAGCATGGTATTCTACGACGGTTGGAATTTTAATAGTGGCATCTATTTGTTTGCAGCTCGTACAAAATAGATACGTGTTTCAAAGCTTTAATGACCTTCAAAGTAGTCACCAGCATTGTGTATAACCCGATTCCAGCGATGTGGAAGTCGTAGCACTTGTATTGTATGTATGTTAACCGGGGACCTAGAAACGACGGAGAGGCTCCGTCCCCGCCGTAATCGCAGTGGTCCACAACCCCACTACGACTACCGCAGTCCACTTCAACCCTCCGCCGCCCCACACCGAACCCAGGGTTATTGTGCGGTTCGGCCCCCGTGGACCCTCCAGGGAACGTCTTACACCAGACCATGTTTGCGTGGTAGAGTGATGGTGGTGTACGCGTACGTGGAGAGCTTGTTTGCGCAGCAATCGACGACATAGTGTAACCTTGGCGGAATAAAGGGAACCAGCCCGTATTCGCCGAGGCAGATGGAAAACCGCCTAAAAACTATCCACAGACTGGCCGGTTCACCGGACCTCGACAAAGATCCACCGGGGACCGGTGCTCCTTCCCGCCTGGAAAGCAGTGCGTTAGACCGTACGGCCAACCGGGCGGGCAAGTCGTAGCACACACTTAACAAGGGAACCTCCCCATCGCACCCCCTCAGATTTAGTTATAAGTTGGCACAGTGGATAGGCCTTGAAAAACTGAACACAGATCAATCGAGAAAATAGGAAGAAGTTGTGTGGAACTATGACAAAAATTAGTAAAATATACAAACTGAGTAGTCCATGCACAAGATAGGCAACATAAAGGAGAACGTAAGCTCAGGAGCGCCGTTGTCCCGTGGTTAGCATGAGTAACTGCGGTTGGAGCGGTCCTTGGGTGAGATCTTCCCTCGACTGAAAATTTTACTTTCTTTATTTTCGCAAAGTTATGATCTGTCCGTTCGTTTATTGACGTCTCTGTTCACTGTAATAAGTTTAGTGCCAGTGTTTTGCGACCGCACCGCAAAACCGTGCGATTAGTAACCGAAAGGACGTGCCTCTCTACTGGGAACCGAAAACATTTGATCGCAAGGTCATAGGTCAACCGATTCCTCCGCAGGAAAACACGTCTGATATATTCTATACAACACTGGTGACGGCATGTGCGTCACATGACAGGAATATGTTGTCGACCCACCTAACTTGTACACTTGGCGAATGGGTAAAAAGATTCTTCTACCTTGCCCGATTTAGGTTTTCTTGTGGATGTGATAATCACTCCCAAAAAAGTGATGTAAACATAAGAGTTTGTCACATAAACTGAAAATAAAAAACTGAATTTTTCACTCGAGGAAAGACTTGAACCTAGGATCTCTTGTTCCGTAGCTGCTCTCGCTAACCACGGGACCACGGCGCTCCTAGACGTTCGTTCGCCTTGATGTTGCATATCTTCGCATGGACTACTCAGTTTGTATATTTTACTAATTTTTTTCATAGTTCCACACAACTTATTCCTGTTTTCTCGATTGATCTGTGTTCAGTTTTTCAAGGCCTATCCACTGTGCCAACTTATAACTAAATCTGAGGGGGGTGCGATGGGGAGGTTCCCTTGTTAGCAGTGCGAGTTGTGTTGACAGTCCGAGCGGCGCGGTCTATTGCCCGACGAATTTGTAGCAGTTCTGAAGCGAATGCCGTGAAGTGTTTCCTTTAGTTTAGAAATCGAGTTGAACTGACGAGAGCTTAAGTAAGGGGAATGCAGTAGTTGATATAGCACTTAGCGGCCTCATCCGTCAGATAACGCAGTAATAGCTTACACTATACGTGCTTGAGCACTGTCCTGTAAAATGATGGTCAGGTCCTGCAGAAAGTGCCCTCACTTCTGTCTCTATGCTGTTCATTTTTGGAACGCAACCTAAGACAAGCTTAGAGACAGAAGTAATGACACTTTCTGCAGGACCTGACCATCATTTTGCAGGACAATGCTCAATGCACGTACAGTGCAAGCTGTTACTGATTTGTTTGACTGATGGGGCTGCTAAGTGCTATACCACCTACTGTCCTCCCCTGACTTAAGCCCTCGTGAGTTCAACTCGATTTCTAAATTGCAGGAAACACTTCACGGCATTCGCTTCAGAACTGCTACAAATTCGTCGGGCAGTAGACCGCGCCGCTCGAACTGTCAACACAACTGGCACTGTTAAGAGTATCCTACGACTTTTACATTGCTGGCAACGGGTTATACACAATGCTGGCGACTACTTTGAAGGTCGGTAAGACTTTTAAACACGTATCTGTTTTGTACGAGCTGAATAGTTGCCATTGTGAAAGCTCCAACCATCGTATTATGGTTTCGCCAAAGCTGTTAATCGATAGCCACTTGTCATGTATTCCGAACGTCACTTGTAACATAGTACTGCGTTTGAAAAACTGTACAGCGTGTTGTCTCACTGACTTCCAGGCACGATGTCCTCTCAATACAGACAGGGAATCGCGGTAGATGACGTACAGTTCGGTCGCTGATTGCGGAGGAGTCAGTGTTGCGATGAGTAGAAAATGACACTAAAACAAGTGCGCGACGTATTGAGGATGCTGAAATTTTCAGGCCGCGACCTGTCAGGCAAGAGAACAGTTCTGCCAGCGGATTCTAAGACGGGGATCCGTAAATTCTAAGCTCATTGCTTACATTTATTTACAGATGAGTTGGGATTCACCTAGAGTGCATTAACGAGGCGGCGAGAGATATTCGTCAGAGTTGCTGTAAGGGAAAGGTGCGCTGGTGATAGGAAAGTGCGAGCGGAACCGTATGACGTAAACTGACTGTGTTGCGCTTGGCACGTTCTTAGTGGAACGCAATCGACAAGCGTAAAGGTAAATTCGGAAATACGAAAAAGAAGTGTTATAGAGTCACTTAACGGAGGGGTATCTGTTGAGAGGCCAGACAAACGAGTGGTTCCTGAAGAAGGGCAGCAGCCTTTTCAGTAGTTGCAAGGGCAACAGTCTGGATGATTGACTGATCTGGCCTTGTAACAATAACCAAAACGGCCTTGCTGTGCTGGTGCTGCGAACGGCTGAAAGCAAGGGGAAACTACGGCCGTAATTTTTCCCGAGGGCATGCAGCTTTACTGTATGATTAAATGATGATGGCGTCCTCTTGGGTAAAATATTCCGGAGGTAAAATAGTCCCCCATTCGGATCTCCGGGCGGGGACTACTCAAGAGGATGTCGTTATCAGCAGGAAGAAAACTGGCGTTCTACGGATAGGAGCGTGGAATGTCAGATCCCTTAATCGGGCAGGTAGGTTAGAAAATTTAAAAAGAATAATGGAATGTAGTCGAATTAAGTCGGGTGATGTTGAGGGTATTAGATTAGGAAATGAGACACTTAAAGTAGTAAAGGAGTTTTGCTATTTGCGGAGCAAAATAACTGATGATGGTCGAAGTAGAGAGGATATAAAATGTAGACTGGCAATGGCAAGGAAAGCGTTTCTGAAGAAGAGAAATTTGTTAACATCGAGTATAGATTTAAGTGTCAGGAAGTCATTTCTGAAAGTATTTGTATAGAGTGTAGCCATGTATGGAAGTGAAACATGGACGGTAAATAGTTTGGACAAGAAGAGAATAGAAGCTTTCGAAATGTGGTGCTACAGAAGAATGCTGAAGATTAGATGGGTAGATCACATAACTAATGAGGAAGTATTGAATAGGATTGGGGAGAAGAGAAGTTTGTGGCACAACTTGACCAGAAGAAGGGATCGGTTGGTAGGACATGTTCTGAGGCATTAAGGGATCACCAATTTAGTATTGGAGGGCAGCGTGGAGGGTAAAAATCGTAGGGGGAGACCCAGAGATGAATGCACTAAGCAGATTCAGAAGGATGTAGGTTGCAGTAGGTACTGGGAGATGAAGAAGCTTGCACAGGATAGAGTAGCATGGAGAGCTGCATCAAACCAGTCTCAGGACTGAAGACCACAAAAACAACAACAACAACACCTGTCAGGCAAGAGAACAGTTCTGCCAGCGGATTCTAAGACGGGGATCCGTAAATTCTAAGCTCATTGCTTACATTTATTTACAGATGAGTTGGGATTCACATAGAGTGCATTAACGAGGTGGCGAGAGATATTCGCCAGAGTTGCTGTAAGGGAAAGGTGCGCTGGTGATAGGAAAGTGCGAGCGGAACCGCATGACGTAAACTGACTGTGTTGCGCTTGGCACGTTCTTAGTGGAACGCAATCGACAAGCGTAAAGGTAAATTCGGAAATACGAAAAAGAAGTGTTATAGAGTCACTATTAATTATCATTTAAATTAATGATCTACTGGATGACGTTGAGGCTGTGTGACACTATTCAAAAAATGTATGTGTTTTCCTAAGGGACCAAGCTGCTGAGGTCAACGGTCCCTAGACGTAAGCACCACTTAAACTAACTTAATGTAACTTATGCTAAGACCAACACACACACCTATGCCCTCCGGTGCGAGTGGCCGCGCAATCCGTAACATGGCGCCTCGACCCGCGGGGCCACTCCGCGCTTCGTGACCCTATTCGTAGACGATGCCGTTGTCCATAGGGTGGTTGCAACTTCAGTAGAATGCAGAGAAATACAGGGTCGACGTTTGGTGCAGAGACTGGAAATCAACCCCGAACCTAAATAAATGTAACGCAATGCCCAAAAACAGGCGATGTGTTCCATTACTGTTCGATAACAAAGTTGGCAACAAATCGCTAACCATCTGGAGCGATCTAAAGAGGAATGACAGCATTAACAAATAGTAGGGAAAGCAGATGTCAGATTGACATTCATCCTGCAGAAATGTAATTCATTCACGAAGGCAGTGGCTCACTAAGTGCTCGCTCAACCAATTTTTGAGCCTTGCTCATCTGTCTGGGACACTTACTACGTTGAATTAATACACTACCTGGAAAAAAATGCAACACCCTCAAGAATGAGATCATTTTATTGAGAAGTGATGTGACCGGTAGATGACCGTTGTAGGAGTACATATAACAAATTCAGACCAAATGAAACATAAATGTCACAGTAAAGAGCGCCCAAACCGTCGCATCAATAAACAGTTGTAAGGTGGCTATAATTTCGCACCTTACAAGCACTCATCCAAATACTTTTCCGTGATCTTCAAACACAATTAGGTATCATGTGATAGGTTGTACATCGTATATACGCATATTTAAAGGAAACTGACATTGTCATGTACGCCTTGTATATAATTGTTAACGCTTATTGCATGAAAGGTGACGGAGTGTCTTTATTATCAGAACGGCGTAATGAATGATTGCCTACACTATTAGAGGGTGGAACGACAGTGGAAATGAACTCAAGCCCTGGGTGGAAGGCCCACACGGGTGTGGTGGTCCAGCTCCACACAGGAAGTGCTAAGACTGACAGTCTGGACACTTGAGCGCGAAGACACAATACAGGGGCGGCCGGCCGCTTTTGTAGTAGGGCCGGAAGGATAACTGGATAATACTTCCGAACTCTGGAAAGCTTGGAGGCAGCTGAGATCAACGAAAAAGCGCCACCTCGGAAACCACGCAGGCTGGGTTATTTCCAGGGATTATTACTCAGAAGCGTAAGAGTATAGGTTTTTCCTTGCAAACGTTCCGCGCTGGACAACAAAAGACTATAATATGATTGGTCGGTGTTCAGAAGAATCTGTAGAGAGGGAGAACATTCCGTGGTTACGAGAATATGATTCGTTTTCGGAATTACGAGGGTGGGGAGCCGAGCCTTGCTGGGAAGCCAGCGGTGGAGAGACGAGGTGTTCCGTCTTTGAGCGCCTGTGTGTGACGCTCGCTCAGTATCAGCTTTGTTGGTACAGACAGACTTGCTATCTTTTCTCTCAGGAGATTTTATAGTTAGAACGGTTAGGCTCTGTACTGCTGCGAACTTGAGAAGTGGTTAGAACTCCGTCCTTGTGGTTGGGAGTTCGCGTTTCTCGTCTGTAGAACACGTAGAGGACAAGACAGTATTAGAGCATCTTAGTCAGAGGACCGCCTTCTGCCGCCCTAGTGTTTGTAAGAGTTTTATTTCGTGGCTGGAGTTCTTCCATCATTGCAGACGTGTACGAGAACCATCACTCCGACGCACCGGACGCAGTACATACGGTAATATTGCTAATTGCTTCGGCTTATTACTGCTATAGAGTTAAACAGCTGTGATCACGTTAGTTTTTCTTCCACTGAGGTTCCACAGCACTGTATATCATCTTTGAAAGTAGTGTCTTCTAGTATCTGATACGTAGATGATGTCAGATATTTCGCGTTATTTATGTTAGGTCATATGGCCATAAAAAGGGGCAGAGTTGGGCAATTGATCAGCAATTTTTTAGTCAGGAAATATAGACAATTGTATTATAAAGGTTTTTTTTAATCTACAATAAAGGTATAACGAGAAACAACGTTTATCGTTTAGTAGTTTTAGTTGCCTTAATCATTCATTTATGTTGAGGTTGTAATTTATATGTTAAAGAGCATTAAGAGATCCTAAGATCTGCTTCCGGGGGTAGTCAGGGCCAAATCATCATTTTAGCGTTCAATATTTTCCGTTGCGTACATGCATTTTACACGCGCCTGGAGTAGCATTTTGGACAGTGTACCCCTCTCTGGCGGCAAAGGAGGCGTGTATATTCGCATGCAAACGATCTCAAAGGTGCCGAATGGCATCCTGCAATAGCCTCAAGTACGTTGCACTTTTGTTGAATTTTGGCTATGGTTCTTGCACGTTCTGGAGAACGAGTAACTTCCCTCTTCACCGCGTCCCATATGTGTTCAGCTGGCGAGAGATGTGACGATCTTTGTGGGCAGAGCAGTAGTTGTACACCACTAAGAGAACGGTACGTTGCAGCAATCGTATGTGTACGTGGATTGTCCAGCTGGAAAAGCAGTTCAGTCTCCTGTTGACTAACAGGCAGTAGCATGGGGATAACAACCCATGCAAAGTAGCGGGCGCTGGTTACTTTACGCTGAAGAAACACCTTACCGTGAAGCCTGGGTATGGGACCCATGTGTCGAGGGAAAATGCACTCCCGAATAGGAAATACGCCAGGTCTACGCCACACACGAGCACGTCCATCACTTGCATACACACAGGACCTATACTCATGAGGGAAAAAAAAGAGTGGCTTTACACTCACCAGCGTACACTTTCACCACACCAGTGTAGCCGTGCTTATCAGTGTCGTGGTAGCCTGACCAGAGGCAAACGAGATATTAGTTCTCTTGGGAGCAGTCGGTTGCCAGTGCTCCTTGAAGGTACAGCTGAAACGTCCCCATAGAAAAATTATTAAATTACTGTGCTGATAAATCTCTCACATTATTTGATTTTCAAACAGCTGAGCAAAACTGAACGCACTCAGACATTTCGCTCTTTACCTATTCTGATCAACACTAAACTGACACACAATATTTTTTAGCGCAACGCAATCTGACTTTCAATAATCCCTACAAGAGAATGGCCGTGACTAACATTAACCTATACCTTTCACAAATCACTTACCTCACAAAAATCTTCGTTACTCGAACTACTGCAATACAGCGAGCACCACTACTGCCAGCTAAATAAAAGATTCAAACTACTGAAGGCACTAACTACTGATAGGCATAGTTAGCGAATGAAAGATTTTGATAGAGAACAAACAATGTATTTACCTTAATAGTGCTCAAAAGTCATAATATATATTTCAGTTCATGACATCCAGTATTACAAATTTCCAGATCGTCCGCTCTCAAAACTCTGCCATGCCTCTCCCCACATCCACCACTGCTGGCGGCTCACCTCCAACTGCACAACGCTACGCGCTGTTACCAGCCAACTGCCCAACGCTACAATGGCGAGTATTACAACAATGCCAACCAGCCACAAACTGCACACAGCACAGCCAGTGATTTTCATACAGAGCGCTACGTGGTGGCGGCGTTACCAATATAAGAACCTAAACAGCCTACTTACATAGCCCTGATGCTCCCCACAAAAAATTTTACAAATTGTTTTGGGCAGTGCCCAATAATGATTTGATACAATTTCTCATAATTACAATAACAAAGACATCAAATGCACACACTTATTGATACAATGTTGGTCAAAAGCTAAAATTTTCTCACAGTCCCATAAAGACAGTCCTGATCATTCATCACAGTAAAATTGCAGTGTTTTTTTTTCTCAAAGTCTGAGCAGTAAAAGAGAATGCACACGGAAGTAGTGGATTTCCATGCAGTCTTGAAGAAGTAGTGTTGTCTGTGGTGTCACCGCCAGACACCACAGTTGCTAGGTGGTAGCCTTTAAATCGGCCGTGGTCCGTTAGTGTACGACGGAGCCGTGTGTCGCCACTGTCAGTGATTGCAGACCGAGCGCCGCCACACGGCAGGTCTAGAGACACTTCCTAGCACTCGCCCCAGTTGTACAGCCGACTTTGCTAGCGATGGTTCACTGACAAATTACGCTCTCATTTGCCGAGACGATAGTTAGCATAGCCTTCAGCTACGTCATTTGCTACGACGTAGCAAGGCGCCATTATCATTTGCTATTTATCTTGTGATGCATGTACCGTCAGACCGATGTTCACCAATTATGGATTAAAGTTAAGTATTTCAGAAGCTCCGTACTTTTTTTACTAGACTCATCTCCTTTAACTGTTCCAGACCTCACGCCAGCCTGCGTGAGCTTAAACGCATGCCCTTCGGCTTCCTCCTCCTAGTGGCTTGGCTGTCTTGCCAAGTCACAACAGTTGTCCTTCCAATGGAAAGACAGTGCTGACTCTTGACACGCAGACAGGTAATGGGCCACAACAGAGCAAACCCACAGCAGAGTCAGTCGAAGTTTTGAAGAATATTGGTAGGTAGGTCATCACAGAGCAGACCCAGTGTAGTCCTGGTAGAGATTATGTTATTGGTGGGCCACCAGAGGTGCAGACCCACTGCAGTCCTTGCAGAAACAACAGAAATAATGGTATTGGTGGGTCATCAAAGATGCAGACGCACTGTAGTCCTTGTATAGATGGCCAGCAGCCATCTGTTGTGGCTGTGTGGGTGCACAATCACCATTGAAGAGTGTTGCGGATAATATAGCAAGTCCATAACCACCACTTGTGCACTCACAAAGTTTTTGGAATTGTCCTTAGAACCAGCAATGCTGTTGTCCAGTCCCTTGCTGAATTATTAACACATGTGCAAACACTAACAATCCCTACTTCTCACATATTGTCCATATACTATGACCAACAGAAATGTGTGCAGTGAAATGTAACTTACAAGTTACTTAATTTGATGAAATGGTGCCAATTACAATTTTATAACATGAGAATACAATAACAAAGGTACAAAATACATCATTAAAGAACATAACAATGTAGATAACATTTGTAGTAACACAGGCTTTACAAAAGAATAGAAATAAACATATACATCAGTGTTACAGGAATTATGACATAAGTAAATATATAAAACAATGAGAATAGTTTTCGAAACATTAATTTCACACATGAGCATCGCAACAGAACAGAATTAATAATGTGTAGACATCTTTACAAAGAAAATGACATAGTATTTTAAAAATTCTACAACATGAATCTTATTAGCTAAACACATAAAGACAGGAAAAAGACAAATACACTAGGGTACACAAACATGTAGTGGGATAACACAAAAGGAAAGGACAGGGTTTGTTTTCAGTGTGACATTTGGTACTGCAGTCCAACCCAAAACTTCATCTGTAGATTTTTCCTCTTATTTCAACATTTGTTTCCACCAAAAAAATCCTATCCAAGCATGCTTTCTGTATTCTGTTCACATCCTCTTTCAAAAATAGTTTTTCTCCACTGTACACTACTTTTTTTGGCCAAACCATTTTCTTATAGCTTCTAAATGCATTTCCTCCAATTCATCATAGTTAGTTTCTTATATAGTCTAACCCCTCTTAAGCTAACTTAAATCTACTGAGCTCAGCTGCTAAACTAAGGGACGAGGCAATGAAGCAGCACGAAACAATTAACACAAGCAGCAATGACAAAAAAATGGAAATTGGCAAAGCAAGCAGCAGTAAATGTAATAACCTATATCTAAACATGACAAACCGACAAGCAGAAAAAATAGTACACTAAAGACAACAATCCAGATAAGGGAAATGTATAATCACATCTTAATGTCAATGTAATTAAAGTGGTGCACCACAAGATCTAATTCTATAAAAAAATTACCAAGTACTTGAAAAGAAAATTATATATGTAGTTACTGTTATTAGTCCCTTCTTATTGTTCTTTCCATTCCAAGAGCTCCTTTTTCGAAGAATGTGGATCATAAAATAATTATTTAATAGATCTGTTGATAGAAAGTGTTCACATTAGCAAATGCATTTAAGTTTATTTTATAAAACCAATGCTGCAACACAGCTGGAAAACAGATATCAAATGAAATAAGCAATTACGCAAACCAAAGCATAAAAACATCATTCAATAGCTATGTGACATTTCATAAGTCAGTAGCTCTTAACTCTCATTGAAAGACACTTGTCATAATCAGATTTGCAGATGTAAGAATATTTCTCATCAATTCATAAGCATTTCAGTAAGTAGCACAAAGTACGATATGTTTCCAAGTAATGAACGTGTCGTATTTGCGATGCTTTCTACAATGGAATGTCAATAGCGACGTTAATGGTCTCTCTTTTTTTTCACCTAATGGCTTTTTCTCCAGGCAGGTGGCACAGCTGGGCGTCCACGACGCATTATGTGAAGGTCACTTAACTTTCTTACCAAAATATTTACGACAGCAGTGACAGTCTCATATAAAAAATTTCACAGGTCGAGAATTTGCGTTGGAAATGTGTAGAAACAAAACCCTATGAATATAACAGTGTCCAAAAAATTTTCCCGGCATTGTGATACATTCACGCATATACACACATTTCATAACTCTTAAAGTATGATTCTTGGTTTCCAACATCCTATTTCTCAAATCAGAGTGCCTAACCACTACTCATTATTCCTTACCTTATTACACATATACATATTCGTCAACATTCTTCAATATTTCATCATTATAAATACGTAGCATAATCAAAATCCTCATATAGCATCAGCTTATTGATCATAGACATACCTCAACAGCATAATACACATCGTCGTCGTAATAATAACATCATAACAGATCAATATAAATACAAAATACAAAATCAAATAGGGGTACTGCAGGAGTAGCTTTAATAATGAATAAAAAAATAGGAGTGCGGGTTAGCTACTACAAACAGCATAGTGAACGCATTATTGTGGCCAAGATAGACACAAAGCCCATGCCTACTACAGTAGTACAAGTTTATATGCCAACTAGCTCTGCAGATGATGAAGAAATAGATGAAATGTATGACGAGATAAAAGAAATTATTCAGGTAGTGAAGGGAGACGAAAATTTAATAGTCATGGGTGACTGGAATTCGTCAGTAGGAAAAGGGAGAGAAGGAAACATAGTAGGTGAATATGGATTGGGGGGAAGGAATGAAAGAGGAAGCCGCCTTGTAGAATTTTGCACAGAGCATAACTTAATCTTAGCCAACACTTGGTTCAAGAATCATAAAAGAAGGTTGTATACCTGGAAGAATCCTGGAGATACTAAAAGGTACCAGATAGATTATATAATGGTAAGACAGAGATTTAGGAACCAGGTTTTAAATTGTAAGACATTTCCTGGGGCAGATGTGGATTCTGACCACAATCTATTGGTTATGAACTGCAGATTGAAACTGAAGAAACTGCAAAAAGGTGGGAACTTAAGGAGATGGGACCTGGATAAACTGAAAGAACCAGAGGTTGTAGAGAGTTTCAGGGAGAGCATAAGGGAACAATTGACAGCAATGGGGGAAAGAAATACAGTAGAAGAAGAATGGGTAGCTCTGAGGGATGAAGTAGAGAAGGCAGCAGAGGATCAAGTAGGTAAAAAGACGAGGGCTAATAGAAATCCTCGGGTAACAGAAGAAATATTGAATTTAATTGATGAAAGGAGAAAATATAAAAATGCAGTAAATGAAGCAGGCAAAAAGGAATACAAACGTCTCAAAAATGATATCGACAGGAAGTGCAAAATGGCTAAGCAGGGATGGCTAGAAGACAAATGTAAGGATGTAGAGGCTTGTCTCACTAGGGGTAAGATAGATACTGCCTACAGGAAAATTAAAGAGACCTTTGGAGAGAAGAGAACCACTTGTATGAATATCAAGAGCTCAGATGGCAACCCAGTTCTAAGCAAAGAAGGGAAGGCAGAAAGGTGGAAGGAGTATATAGAGGGTTTATACAAGGGCGATGTACTTGAGGACAATATTATGGAAATGGAAGAGGATGTAGATGAAGACGAAATGGGAGATAAGATACTGCGTGAAGAATTTGACAGAGCACTGAAAGACCTGAGTCGAAACAAGGCCCCGGGAGTAGACAACATTCCATTTGAACTACTGATGGCCTCGGGAGAGCCAGTCATGACAAAACTCTACCATCTGGTGAGCACGATGTATGAGACAGGCGAAATACCCTCAGACTTCAAGAAGAATATAATAATCCCAATCCCAAAGAAAGCAGGTGTTGACAGATGTGAAAATTACCGAACTATCAGTTTAATAAGTCACAGCTGCAAAATACTAACGCGAATTCTTTACAGACGAATGGAAAAACTGGTAGAAGCCGACCTCGGGGAAGATCAGTTTGGATTCCGTAGAAATGTTGGAACACGTGAGGCAATACTCACCTTACGACTTATCTTAGAAGAAAGATTAAGAAAAGGCAAACCTACGTTTCTAGCATTTGTAGACTTAGAGAAAGCTTTTGACAATGTTAACTGGAATACTCTCTTTCAAATTCTGAAGGTGGCAGGGGTAAAATACAGGGAGCGAGAGGCTATTTACAGTTTGTACAGAAACCAGATGGCAGTTATAAGAGTCGAGGGGCATGAAAGGGAAGCAGTGGTTGGGAAAGGAGTAAGACAGGGTTGTAGCCTCTCCCCGATCTTATTCAATCTGTATATTGAGCAAGCAGTAAAGGAAACAAAAGAAAAATTCGGAGTAGGTATTAAAATCCATGGAGAAGAAGTAAAAACTTTGAGGTTCGCCGATGACATTGTAATTCTGTCAGAGACAGCAAAGGACTTGGAAGAGCAGTTGAACGGAATGGACAGTGTCTTGAAAGGAGGATATAAGATGAACATCAACAAAAGCAAAACGAGGATAATGGAATGTAGTCAAATTAAGTCGGGTGATGCTGAGGGAATTAGATTAGGAAATGAGACACTTAAAGTAGTAAAGGAGTTATGCTATTTAGGGAGTAAAATAACCGATGATGGTCGAAGTAGAGAGGATATAAAATGTAGACTGGCAATGGCAAGGAAAGCGTTTCTCAAGAAGAGGAATTTGTTAACATCAAGTATAGATTTAAGTGTCAGGAAGTCGTTTCTGAAAGTATTTGTATGGAGTGTAGCCATGTATGGAAGTGAAACATGGACGATAACTAGTTTGGACAAGAAGAGAATAGAAGCTTTCGAAATGTGGTGCTACAGAAGCATGCTGAAGATAAGGTGGGTAGATCACGTAACTAATGAGGAGGTATTGAATAGGATTGGGGAGAAGAGAAGTTTGTGGCACAACTTGACTAGAAGAGGGGATCGGTTGGTAGGACATGTTTTGAGGCATCAAGTGATCACAAATTTAGCATTGGAGGGCAGTGTGGAGGGTAAAAATCGTAGAGGGAGACCAAGAGATGAATACACAAAACAGATTCAGAAGGATGTAGGTTGCAGTAGATACTGGGAGATGATGAAGCTTGCACAGGATCGAGTAGCATGGAGAGCTGCATCAAACCAGTCTCAGGACTGAAGACCACAACAACAACAACAGATCAATCACATCTCAAAATCGTCGTAGCTTTCTGAATATTTTAAAACCTAAAAAAAGTTCTCTGCTAATTTCAAAAGTGTCATCTACCCCAAATGTACTTTAAAAATCATGATCCCATACCAAATACGACATTCAAAGCTCTCATAGTATCACAATGGTTCCAAAAAAATATGAGCAGTTCACAAAGTACAGACAAATACAATTTCATAAGTGTGAAGTTATCCAACGGTGTAATTACGTAAACATCTGTCACTGATGTAGTAAAATAAATGTTTGTCTCTCTCAGTTAAATAATCAGATAGCTGTGTAATTCTGTGTTAGAGAAACATAGTACCGATGTGTAAAGTTGTATAAGCAAATACCATATTAGCTAGGGCTCCTTGTGCTTGCCAAACACATGATACCCAAAGTAAGCGTGTACCCCCCTGAGGATTAATGTAATTATACCCTCAGGTGTTACAGATTACAGCAATGGAATGAAATGTACCACGGAAAACTTTCTTTGTAATTCAAAACTCTTTAAAAATAAATGTTTTAAGTACAAAATTCATCACTCAAATGCATGTCATGTAGCGCTAAATTGTGCGTCTTGTTGTAACATAATCTATGTCATTACTTAAGGGTAAAAAATGTGCCAAGTGTCGTAATTATCGTCGTCCATAAGCAAAGTTCTGTGGAAGTCAATGTGCTTACCTCGTAATAAACAAAAGCGAAATGCTATGTGTATAGATATCGTAGTTATTACGTACAGTACCGTGATCAAGAAAGTACTAAACTGTAATGTATTGTTGTACTACAAAAAAGGCTGCCTTATTTTAGCTATACCACAAAGTTACTACTAAAACATGTTTTACTTTCCAGAAGAATTCAGAAAAACTGTGCAGATATAAAGCAGATACAGCACAAAAGCAACAATGTAAATTGTGTCACACATTAGTAGCGTCGTGATATAATTGTGTAGCTGTCAAAGAAACCAAATGCTAAGTCATCTTTAATCCCACAGAAAGTACTTCAAATCCAGAATGTATTCTCAAGTAAACCAAAATGTTGCATTAAAATCTCGTCAGCAGTACTGGTATATGCTCTAAGTATGTGAGCCTTATAGTCGTTACATAATCATACAACTAACAAGCAAGAATGTACACACATAATAATACTGTGTCATCTGTTCACTATAACAATGAATTCGTAATTACTGTCTAAATATGTTCCCTAGGTTCTAGACTAGATAGTTAACTTTAAAACATAGTTGCATGTTAACAGATTCTAAGTCTGATGAAGCGTACTAGTAATGTGAAGCGAAAAGTTTTATAGCAAAGACTAAGTTAAAAAGCAAATTATCTCTCAATAAACGGCTTTACAGGTGAAATGTGGTGCAATCTTTTACCCTTTCTAGTGTGCAGAGTTTAAACTTCAAAGCAATTATCATGTTGTATACGTCGGTAAGGAATACTGGAATTTTTTCTCAAGGTTAGCTTATGTTATTTTTCTCAAGCCCAGCTGGCGCACGTGGCTGCCTGCAGTGCGAGTCACTGTCTGTCTCTTTGTTGGCGTGCGTCGTTATTGGGATTAGGAGACCTAACTTCTACAAATTCACCTTGCCGAGAGGGCCCAGCCCTGTTTGAATCCTGCCAGTTCTGATGAAATTCAGGTCTGTCGTTATGATTACATCGTCTGTAGTCATGTCGGTAGTTCCTGTAATTTCTTTCTTGTCAGTTAAGTGGTGGTGAATTTCTCCCTGAATTATCACTGCACGGTGGACCGTTGCATCTGCAGTTATTCTGTCTCCTGTGATAATAATAGTTCTGGTTGCCATATTGTCTGTTTCTATGATTGTCTCTGTCATATTCATTACTACGTAAATGCGACCTTTCTCTGCAACTATTACTCTGCCAGTGGTTGTCATATGGGTGGTGTCTGTTTGGTCACGATTTACGTTGTAAGAATAGCCTTGTCGTGTCCAGTTATTATTTCTGTCGTCGCGGAATTGTGACGGATGTGACCTATAATTGTTGTGTTCCTGTTTTTGCGTCCCACGATTGTCAGTGTCAATTTCCAATTCTTGTAAGAGTCCCTGAAAAGCTTCAATGTCGTCTTTGCAACGTCCTGCCAAAATAATATGTCGAAAATGTTCAGGCAATTTGATTAAGCAAATGCGGATGAGTTTTGAGGGGCTGTAAGGGTTTGACAAGTACTGATTCTTGTGCAACATGTCTTCAAAATATTTCACAAGACTGGAAAATTCAGATTGTTCGAAATGTTTCAACATTATGATGCTATGTTTTACTCAGTCTTGTGTAGCTTGAGACCAATATGCTGAGAGGAAGGCATGATAAAATTCTCCTTCACTGTGACAATCGTGAATTACCGATCGCATTCTTACAGCTGGTTCATTCTCTAAGTAGCCACACATAAATTCTAATCTGTGCTCTAATGACCAGTTGAGAGGAAAACAATGAGAGAATTCCAGAATTCTCATTCTGGAAACATCCCCCAGGCTGTGGCTAAGCCATGTCTCCGCAATATCCTTTCTTTCAGGAGTGCTAGTTCTGCAAGGTTCGCAGGAGAGCTTCTGTAAAGTTTGGAAGGTAGGAGACGAGGTACTGGCAGAAGTAAAGCTGTGAGTACCGGTCGTGAGTCGTGCTTCGGTAGCTCAGTTGGTAGAGCACTTGCCCGCGAAAGGCAAAGGTCCCGAGTTCGAGTCTCGGTCGGGCACACAGTTTTAATCTGCCAGGAAGTTTCAAATGAGAGAATTGATGAAGCCACGCTTATGGATGAATGTCATTGCCAGAATTCTTAAATATTTTGAATTTACATGTACTAATAAACAGCTTATAGTCAAAATCATCGTGTCGGCGAGTAGCATATCGGTCATTGTTACGTCGTGTCTGCGGTTCCATCTCAAAATTCGGTGCGCCTTTCCAATTTCTTTCATAATTTCCGAAATGCCCTGTGTTATTATTTTGCGGCTTTTCCGTATTTCAAAGTCCCTCTTACCGTGTTGGTGCGCGAGTGTCCTCTGAAATATGTAATTTTTGTATTACTTGTGCCAACTGATCTTGTACTTCCCGGATTTCTCTTTTGTGTTGCGTATTAATTTGATTCTGATTTTGTTTGAATTTCTTAATTTGCTCATACTCTTCTGTGTCAGTGATGGCTACAGGTCTTGTGTCATTCAGATCGTCATCTACCTTTGTAGATAAGTTAGTGAACTGATCCGAAAGTTCGGCTACTTATTTCCTTAGTGTGTTTTTCTGAACTAAGTTTCAGAGTGTCCATTTGTGTTGAAATCGTATCTACTGTGTCCTTTAAGTTTTTCTGTGTTTTTGCAAGTCGTGTAACCGAATCGGTAGATGCAACTGAGTCAATTTTAGCTTGCAAGGTCTCATGATTTTCATGAACAATAGTTTGCAGTTCTTTTATGGCTGCTTCGTGATTCTGTAATGTATTTTCATGCCGTGAAAAAGTAGGTTGGAAATGCTCACAAATTTGTGTTTTTACGTCATTACAGACTTTTTGACATTTCGATTCGATTTTATGTAACTCATTAGTCAAATCTTCACGTGTTTGTTCAAGTGTGGTGTGAAGATTTTGTTCCATTGCGTCTAACTTTTGAAGATTTTGTCCCATTTGTTTCTGATTTTGTTCAAGTGTTGTGTCTAACTTTTGTAGCCTTTGTCCCATTTGTTGAATTAACTGAAATAACAATGCACTGGTGTCTGAAACATGTTCCTCAGTGCTTTACGGCAGTGAAGTTGCACCGGCAACATTCACGTTTTGAAAAGCAGAAAATGAGTCTTGACTTACTTGAGAAAACGGTGAGGACGCAAAACCTGAATCTACAGTATTTGCAAGATTGCGTCCTGTCATTTCGGATTCCCGAGGCGAGCTGTTGCCGACCGATCGATCGATAATGCTTCCCTGTTCACTATTTGTTTCACTGTCTACGCCATTATTTGCCGCCCGCTCCATTCCCCTATGCACAATTACCAAATTACTACTTTGAATGTCTGTTAATTCATTACACAGTGGTGCTGATAAGCTACGCTCGTCGTCACTGTTATTTTTCAGTTTACTTTGGAGCCTAGCGTTACGTTTTTCACACGCCATAATTATCACGTATTTCACACGATAGCACAGAAAAGCACAATTTGAAGAGCAAAATAAGAAAACACATTAACATAGCACTGAAAATAATATCTCGTTAATTGCAAGCGCAGCTGTGAAATACTTGGTGCAAATCTACATGCATGCCACAACTGTTTTACTGTACAACAATTAAAGACTGCAACTACAAAGGAGATTCTCTCTACAATTACGTGCTAGGAATAAACAAAAGCTACACTAATTACACAAACTAAAAGAAAAAAATCATAACATTCCAGTGAGGTATCCTCGGCTAAGGGTCGCCATATGAAACGTCCCCCTAGAAAAATTATACATGACTGTGCTTAAACTGACACACAATATTTTTTAGCGCAACGCAGTCTGACTTTCAATAATCCCTACAAGAGAATGGCCGTGACTAACATTAACCTATACCTTTCAGAAATCAATTACCTCACAAAAATCTTCGTTACTCGAATTACTGCAATACAGCGAGCGCCACTACTACCAGCTAAATAAAAGATTCAAACTACTGAAGGCACTAACTACTGATAGGCATAGTCAGCGAATGAAAGATTTTGATAGAGAACAAACAATGTATTTACCTTAATAGTGTTCAAAAGTCATAATATATATTACAGTTCATGACATCCATTCTTACAAATTTCCTGATCGTCCGCTCTCAAAACTCTGCCATGCCTCTCCCCACATCCACCACTGCTGGCAGCTCACCGCCAACTGCACAACGCTACGCGCTGTTAACAGCCAACTGCCCAACTCTACAATGGCGAGTATTACAACAATGCCAACCAGCCACAGATTGCACACAGCACAGCCAGTGATTTTCATACAGAGCGCTACATGGCGGCGGCGTTACCAATATAAGAACCTAAACAGCCTACTTACACAACATACGCCCAGACTTCTTCCCTGTTCGGTCGGCCGCTACTGCTCTCACAATACGTTTACCTTGATGTGCGTCTGCACTATGCGGACCTCCAATATCTGCTCTGGGGATGCGCATATATTCCATACACTACTGATGAAAGCACCGACACGCCACCGATACAGTGTCTTCAACATGCCCAGCGACCCGTTCACAAGTTCCTCCAACTTCCCACAGGCTCACAATGCGACCCTGTTCAGATGGCTAAAGTTGTTCAGGTGGAGTACTAGCTCGTCGGCGGGACTTGGATGTATCCCAGATTCAACGTTCCACACACTGTTCACCTCTATACTCTGCAGAGTCACTACCTGCAAAGTCAAAACAGAGGGCGCACAGAGCGCCATCTGATCTCTGATGTGACAAATGAATTACTAACACCACAACCCCACAGTATGCCCATATTATACCCTGACATTCAGTGAACACAGTCCTTATAGGTTTGTACTTTTTTTTCTTCCACCGATGTGTAAGAGATATGGAAGATTCAATGAGGAGCGGCGCGTTTCATCACTGGACCGTTTAGTCGGAGCGAGAGCGTTATGGAGAACCTCAATTAATCTCAACGGACCCCCGTTTCAATTATGAGATTCTCTCTAATGAAGCACGAGGTGCATTCAAGTTCTAAGGCCTCCGATTTTTTTTCTCCGGACTGGAAAGAGATAGAAACATGTGCATTGTTTTAAAATGAGGCCGCGTTCATTGTCAATACGTCCCAGAGATGGCAGCACCATACGGCAGATGGAATTTTACCGCCAGCGGCGAGAATGAGAATTGTTTTAAATACTTAAAATGGCGACGTTTTCCTTACTTGCACAGCGTGCAATCATTCGTTTTCTGAATTTGCGCGGTGTGAAACCAATTGAAATTCATCGACAGTTGAAGGAGACATGTGGTGATGGAGTTATGGATGTGTCGAAAGTGCGTTCGTGGGTGCGACAGTTTAATGAAGGCACAACATCGTGTGACAACAAACCAAAACAACCTCCGGCTCGCACAAGCCGGTCTGACGACATTATCGAGAAAGTGGAGAGAATTGTTTTGGGGGATCGCTGAATGACTCTTGAACAGATTGCCCCCAGAGTTGGCATTTCTGTGGGTTCTGTGCACACATCCTGCATGACGACCTGAAAATGCGAAAAGTGTCATCCAGGTGGGTGTCACGAATGCTGATGGACGACCACATGGCTGCCCGTGTGGCATGTTGCCAAGCAATGTTGACGCGCAACGACAGCACGAATGGGACATTCTTTTCGTAGGTTGTGACAATGGATGAGAATTGGATGCCATGTTTCAATCGAGAAACAAAGCGCCAGTTAGCTCAATGGAAGCACACAGATTCACCGCCACCAAAAAAATTTCGGGTAACCGCCAGTGCTGAAAAAATGGTGGTGTCCATGTTCTGGGACAGCGAGAGCGTAATCCTTACCCATTGCGTTCCAAAGGGCACTACGGTAACAGGTGCATCCTACGAAAATGTTTTAAAGAACAAATTCCTTCCTGCACTGCAACATAAACGTCCGGGAAGGGCTCCACGCGTGCTGTTTCACCAAGACAACGCACCCGCACATCGAGCTAACGTTACACAACAGTTTCTTCGTGATAACAACTTTGAAGTGATTCCTCATGCTCCCTACTCACCTGACCTGGCTCCTAGAGACTTTTGGCTTTTTCCAACAATGAAAGACACTCTCCGTGGCCGCACATTCACCAGCCGTGCTGCTATTGCCTCAGCGATTTTCCAGTGGTCAAAACAGACTCCTACAGAAGCCTTCGCCGCTGCCATGGAATCATGGCGTCAGCGTTGTGAAAAATGTGTACGTCTGCAGGGCGATTACGTCGAGAAGTAACGCCAGTTTCATCGATTTCGGGTGAGTAGTTAATTAGAAAAAAAATCGGAGGCCTTAGAACTTGAATGCACCTCGTATAATACACTCAAGCTCATAAATTAAGTATAATGCTGATACATGGTGAAACGACGCTCTGGTGGGCGGTTTGCGGGTTTAAATCACCTCGGGGTATGACCATGCGGTGCATTTGACCTGCAGTCGTCGCACGGTGGTGCTGGCAGCAGTCCACATACGCAGAGGTGTGTTGGTGCATGTCAGAGCACAGTGCAGACAGTAAGTGTGTTGACGTTCTCACACTTGCAAATGGTGACTGTTGAAAATGGCTCATATAACACATATTGATGACGTTAAGACGGGTAGAATACTAGGGCGACTAGAGGCTTTTCGAACACAGCAGGTCGTAGCACGGGCCCTCCGTGTGTCACAAAGTGCGATCCCACGATTATGGCAACGATTTCAGCAGGCGTGTCCAAGCGCTACAGTACGGGACGTCAACAGTGCACAACACCACAAGAAGATCGATATCTCACCATCAGTGCCCGCAGACAGCCACGGAGTACTGCAGGTAGCCTTGCTAGGGACCTTGCCGCAGCCACTGGAACAGTTGTCTCTAGACACACAGTCTACAGACGACTGAACATATATAGTTTATTCGCCCAGAGACCTGCAAGGTGCAATCCACTGGACCCTGGTCACAGGAGAGCCCGCAGAACCTGGTGTCAAGACCACAGTACATGCTAATTGGAACAGTGGTCCCAGGTTATGTTCACGGACGAGTCCAGGTACAGTCTGAACAGTGATTCTCGCCGGCTTTTCATCTGGCGTGAATGAGGAACCAGATACTAACTCCTTAATGTCCATGAAAGGGACATGTATGGAGGTCGTGGTTTGATGGTGTGGGGTGGGATTATGATTGGTGCATGTACACCCATGCATGTCTTTGACAGAGGAACTGTTCAGGCTACTGTATCTGGACGTCATTTTGCGCCAGTATGTCCGCCTTTTCAGGGGTGCACTGGGTCCCACCTTCCTCCTGACAGATGATAACGCACGGCCCCACCGAGCTGCCATCGTGGAGGAGTACATTGAAACGGAAGATATCAGGCGAATGGAGTGGCCTGCCTGTTCTCCAGACCTAAACCCCATCGAGCACATCTGGGATGCTCTTGGTCGACGTATCGCTACGACACTACAGGAGCTCCGACAATTCACTGGTGCAAGAATGAGAGGCTATACCCCAGCAGCTGCTGGACGACCACCTGATCTGGAGTATGCCAACCCGTTGTGTGGCCTGTGTACGTATTCATGGTGATCATATCCCATACTGATGTCGAGATACATGCGCAGGAAACAGAGGCGTTTTGTAGCACATGTGCTTCGGGACGGTTTTCTCAACTTATCATCAATACCGTGGACTTACAGGTCTGTGTCGTGTGTGTTCCCTATGTGCCTATGCCATTAGCGCCAGTTTTGTGTAGTGCCATGTTGTGTGGTACCACATTCTGCAATTATCCTTAATTTATGAGCTTGAGTGTAGATGCAGTAACATTAACATACAAGGTGAGTTCTGTAATTAATGCAACACGTTTTTTTCTCAGCCAATTTCGTTTGGAAAAATGCAGAATTTGTTGTTGGACATTGTAGAATATTCCTTCTAGAGCCGTTACAGTTTCATGAAGTTTTGAGAGGTGCCAGCGCTATAGATAGCCATCAAAATGGTGTCTGTAAGGAAGGTACGTTCCAAGCAGAGAGCTGTCATGAGCATATTATGGCGGAAGAAAAACAGAGCATTCATAGGCACTTGCAGACTGTCTTCGGAGACCTGGCAGTCAACAAAAGCACGATGAGTCGTTGCGCAAGGCGTCTCGCATCATAGCAACAAGGTCGCTCAAACCTGTTCGATCTCCTACGTGCCGGCCAGTCGAACGCAGCTGTCACCCTGCAATGTTGGAACGTGTGGACACTCTTATTCCAGGCGGCGGACGGATCACAATCAAATACCTCACTGCACCACTGGACGTCTCTCTAGGTAGTGCTAACCATTCGTTCACCAATTGGGGTACTCAAAGGCGTGTTCCCGCTGAGCTCCTCGCCGCCTAAAAAATGGTTCAAATGGCTCTGAGCACAATGGGACTCAACTGCTGAGATCATTAGTCCCCTAGAACTTAGAACTAGTTAAACCTAACTAACCTAAGGACATCACAAACAGCCATGCCCGAGGCAGGATTCGAACATGCGACCGTAGCGGTCTTGCTTTTCCAGACTGCAGCGCCTTTAACCTCGCCGCCTAACAGAAAAACATAAAGAATAACGAAGGTCCATCTGTCACGGAATTCCTTGCGCATTACGAGGCTGATCTGACAATCTTTTGTTGAACATTATCACAGGTGATGCAATATGGGTTCATCACTTCGAACCGGAAATAAAACGGCAATCCGTGGCGTGGCGCCACACTGTATCTCCTCCGAAGAAGATCTTAAAGCCACACCCGCAGCCGCTAAAGCCATGGCGACAGTCTTCCGTGACTCTGGAGGGGTGGTGCAACCATCATCTCTGGAATGCATTGTGGTACGCTCAGGAAATTGGAGAAACGAATTCAGTGTGTTCTTCACCACAAAAATGCAAACGACCTTCTCTTTCTTCATGAGTCTCGTGCCGGCCGCTGTGGCCGAGCGATTCTAGGCGCTTCAGTCCAGAAACGCGCTGCTGCTTGGGTCGGAGGTTCGAATCCTGTCTCGTGCGTGGAAGTGTGTGATGTCCTTAGGTTAGTTAGGTTTAAGTAGTTCTAAGTCTAGGTGACTGATGGCCTCAAATGTCAAGTCCCATAGTGCTCAGAGCCATTCAAACCATTTTTTTTAACAAAGTCTCACGCAAGTCTGTGCATCCGAGAAGAGCTTACAAAACTTCATTGGACTATTCCGCTTCATCCATCCTACAGCCCGGATCTTGTACTTTCCGACTTCCATCTCTCTGGCGCAATGAAGGGTGCACTCCGCGTGAAGTAGTGCGTGGATGTTGATGAGGCTATTGATGCAGCAAGACGTGTCGCCCCGACGTTGACCAGTAGAGTGGTACCATACGTGCATACAGACACTCTTATTGAGGTGTCTTTGGACGGAGATTGTGATGAAAAATAAGGCTTAGTAGCCAAAAGAATGGAGAATAATATTGTACAGGGCTATTACAAATGATTGAAGCGATTTCATAAATTCACTGTAGCTCCATTCATTGACATATGGTCATGACACACTACAGATACGTAGAAAAACTCATAAAGTTTTGTTCGGCTGAAGCCGCACTTCAGGTTTCTGCCGCCAGAGCGCTCGAGAGCGCAGTGAGACAAAATGGCGACAGGAGCCGAGAAAGCGTGTGTCGTGCTTGACATGCACTCACATCAGTCAGTCATAACAGTGCAACGACACTTCAGGACGAAGTTCAACAAAGATCCACCAACTGCAAACTCCATTCGGCGATGGTATGCGCAGTTTAAAGCTTCTGGATGCCTCTTTAAGGGAAAATCAGCGGGTCGGCCTGCAGTGAGCGAAGAAACGGTTGAACGCGTACGGGCAAGTTTCACGCGTAGCCCGCGGAAGTCGACGAATAAAGCAAGCAGGGAGCTAAACATACCACAGCCGACGGTTTGGAAAATCTTACGGAAAAGGCTAAAGCATAAGCCTTACCGTTTACAATTGCTACAAGCCCTGACACCCGATGACAAAGTCAAACGCTTTGAATTTTCGGCGCGGTTGCAACAGCTCATGCAAGAGGATGCGTTCAGTGCGAAACTTGTTTTCAGTGATGAAGCAACATTTTTACTTAATGGTGGAGTGAACAGACACAATGTGCGAATCTGGATGGTAGAGAATCCTCACGCATTCGTGCAGCAAATTCGCAATTCACCAAAAGTTAACGTGTTTTGTGCACTCTCACAGTTTAAAGTTTACGGCCCCTTTTTCTTCTGCGAAAAAAACGTTACAGGACACGTGTATCTGGAAATGCTGGAAAATTGGCTCATGCCACAACTGGAGACCGACAGCGCCGACTTCATCTTTCAACAGGATGGTGCTCCACCGCACTTCCATCATGATGTTCGGCATTTCTTAAACAGGAGATTGGAAAACCGATGGATCGGTCGTAGTGGAGATCATGATCAGCAATTCATGTCATGGCCTCCACGCTCTCCCGACTTAACCCCATGCGATTTCTTTCTGTGGAGTTATGTGAAAGATTCAGTGTTTAAACCTCCTCTACCAAGAAACGTGCCGGAACTACGAGCTCGCATCAACGATGCTTTCGAACTCATTGATGGGGACATGCTGCTCCGAGTGTGGGAGGAACTTGATTATCGGCTTCATGTCTGCCGAATCACTAAAAAGGCACATATCGAACATTTGTGAATGCCTAAAAAATCTTTTTGAGTTTTTGTATGTATGTGCAAAGCATTGTGAAAATATCTCAAACAATAAAGTTATTGTAGAGCTGTGAAATCGCTTCAATCATTTGTAATAACCCTGTACATTGGAACCCTGAATAAAAAAAACTTGCTTCCAGAAAAAAATGTGTTGCATTACTTATTAAACGACCGTCGTACGTATTCTTCAATAAACTAACAAAGGTTGGGTCAATGCTTTGTTCTTCTCGGACTGTTACTACTGATTTCCTTTTTATTGAATCAAAACCTTTTCATAATGTTTCAATCTGAGACCAAATAATAACTCGTAGTAACTGCTGTGATGTATACTTGCAGTTGCTCGAGCAGTCCACGGGTGTACTGCCGGTCCATAGTGTCCAAGGGGCACAATATTTCGGCGATCAGACATGTCGCCATCGTCAGGTGAGCGACGATGGCGTCATGTCTGATCGCCGAAATATTGTGCCCCTTGGACACTATGGACCGGCAGTACACCCGTGGACTATTCGAGCAAGAAATACGCCGGGTGAAACTGAAGAATCACATTATACTTGCAGTTGGTCACTGTGCTACATCCATTTCTAAAGCTACATTGCTTCTTTACCTCACTAAAATATAACGCTATTTCTATGTGATTAATGATAATGTGAGGAATATCTTGAACATTCACTAGAGACAGCCAACACCTCTACAGATTTTCACATCTTGAGTGTCTTCTTTATCGTGAAGTACAATAATTATTTATCTTCCAGATAACTTACGCAATAAAAACACGAATTACGATGAACATCAGGCGTGTAATGAGTAGGCAATTAAATGTAAAATTTTGGGATTTGAAACAGTTACCTGTTACAACAGGCTCCCGTCGGAGTGAAACTTGTGGGGAGTTCGTGTGGGTGCAACGAATCCTCACCCCCTCCCCGGCGCCTAGCTTTGAGATATTATTCGCTTTTGTTATTGCGTAACTCTGTAGCAGCACTGAACTGTTCTTTTCCCTTTTTGTAGAAAACAAAGCGCGTTTCGTATAAAGGGACCGTAGCAAACAGAACGAGCAAACAACACGAAAATTTCAGCAGGGATGGAACTATTGTTGAAACAGCAGTCTACTTGGTAGCCGGCTTGTACTGTAATGAGTGAAAAATTACTTATCTGGAATGGTGGACGGAGTTTCAGTGAGACCAAATACGCCAGAGGCGGTGGGAAATGTTGTTACGGCACTGAAGCAAACTGCCGTCGCGAAACTGTGCGATATACCATATAAAAACATAATGATATGCACTTAAATTGATGTGTAGGTCGTCAAAAAAGCTGTTATTAGATGTCAAGTTTCAAGGCAATTTAACATAACGTGAAACACAACTGACGTCAAAGATAAATGCAAAACGGTGTACACATCATCTTAAATACAGAAAGTAACAAATAATATTCCCTTCGTCAGAAACGTTACAGGACAGGTTTTTTTTTTTTAAATAGGGAATTGCACTTAGCAAGTAATGATCTTAGCTTCTATCGAAGTACTTCCCTGGATCTCTATATACAGCTGCCAAAGTTTCTGGAGATCCTGGAAGCAAGCAGGGAAATTTTCAACTGCGATGGCTCGTGGTCACATCGGAAAAAAGAAAAAATTTAAGGCTACAGGACGGGTGAATATGGGATGCCAATAATGGCATGTTTGGCCAGATACTCGCTAACAGAAAAAGAAGTATTGGGTCTTGCACAGTCATCCAGTAAGAACCAGTCCTGCGAATGCCACAAATCAGGGCAACAACGTCGAATTGCTTGTCGCAAACGTTTCAAGACTTGGATGTAAAGAATCTGGTTCAATGTTTGACCTGGAGAAACAGACTCATGGTGAACTAATCGTTTACTATCTTGTCTTTGTTCTCGAAGGTTGTCGTTTGACTTTTTTTCGAGGCAGGTGATCCAGGAGTCCGCCAGTCAGCACTTTCACGCTTCGTGCGCTAACTTTCATTCCCTGCAATAATCTTTGACAGAAGTGTGAGATCACCGCTGGCTTTATCCAGTAGTTCAGCAAAATTCTTCACCTTTCCTCATTCTGCTCGTCTGTTAGCGTGTGTGACGAGTTTGGCGTGAAGTTTCCGTTTCCCTGAATCTTTGCGTAAAATCTTACGACACAACACGATTCAAATTAAGTTCTTCTGAGTTACATGACGGTCTTCTTGCAATAACTGCCTTACACTCTCCACGTTTGCATCGGTATGTGCTGTAGATTTGTCCGCAGCTCTTGGTCGTGCGGTAGCGTTCTCGCTTCCCGCGCCCGGGTTCCCGGGTTCGATTCCCGGCGGGGTCAGGGATTTTCTCTGCCTCGTTATTACTGGGTGTTGTGTGCTGTCCTTAGGTTACTTAGGTTTAAGTAGTTCTAAGTTCTAGGGGACTGATGACCGTAGATGTTAAGTCCCATAGTGTTCAGAGCCATTTGAACCATTTTTTGCTGTAGGCCGGCGACGAGCTCTGGGGTCGTCTTGCAGTGAATCTCTGCCTTCACGAAACCTTTCGTGCCACTCGAAAACGCGACTTCTTGAAAGTGCCTCACCTGCATACGCTTGCTTAATCATTGTCAACGTTTCATTAGGCGTCTTCCCGAGCGTAACACAGAACGTAATGTTCACTCTTTCATCACAATCAGCATCTATCGTGTTACCGTAACTAATACGCCAAGAACCCAAACAGTGTGTTGCTAACCACATCCCTGCCACCTAGTGAGTTTGCGCGGAAACATGGTGAAGGTCATTTCAAAAACGCACTCATACCAGGTAACGGAAAACCAACACCTGTTACTTTTAATATTGCAGACACAGAAATATAAACTTTTCTGACATAGGGAGTAATACAGTTATGATGTTTTTATGTGTTCAATATATTCGTTACAATTAACTATCGTCAGTCGCATAGAGAAAGTGACGTAGTTTTTCGTTTCAAAGTATTGCAAATGGACACTGTAGCAATTACGAATTCGCTTACACAGGGCGTCCAACTCGAAAGAGGCCCCACAAACGTGTGTAGTAATTCCGCTGAAATTGCACCGTATAATTTGAGACTTTTGAAGCGGCAACGCTGCACTCTGCAACATCACTTGACGCAAGTGTTTTCCGCACGCCGCTGTGACTGCAGCTCATTGTTCAGTGTTCAGTGACAATCTATAGCTGTTATGTCGAAGAGCTCGTGTTTCGTGTGAAACAATATTGGATTACTGATTCCATTAAGACATGTCAGAGAATGTTCGCTGATCGGTTTGGTGACCAGCATATACTGTCTGAACGCTGCATACGAATGTTAGGGAGTAAGATGGAGGGCAGTGGAACGGTGCTTGATCTGCACGGCGGGGGACGGCCGCCATTATTGGAAGAAAAAGTGACTGACGTGAGCCGGCGGCTGTGGCCGAGCGGTTCTAGGCGCTTCAGTTCGGAACCACGCTGCTGCAGTCGCAGGTTCGAATCCTGCCTCTGGCATGGATGTGTGTGATGACCTTAGGTTAGTTAGGTTTAAGTAGTTCTAAGTCTAGGGTACTGATGACCTCAGATCTTAAGTCCCATAGTGCCCAGAGCCATTTGAACCATTTGACTGACGTGAAACGATGACTGTTAGCCTCTCCTGCAAGGACTGTTCGACGTTTCTCAGGAATGTGGAATGTCATGGAACACATATCACAAAACTTCAAAAAAAGCCTTACAGGTTTACAGTTGTTTAGGAACTGAAGGCTCAGAGGCCAGTAATATCGCAGCACACATGATTCAGTGGTGAGGTGTGGTTCCACCTTTCTGACTATGTAAATTTTGAGAAAACAAATTTGTGATGTAATGAAAATTCACATGCACTGGTCGAGTAACCCGTGCATTCACAAAAGGTTGGCGTGTTATATGCCACATCAGAGCGTCGCATTATCAAAGCCAATTTTTTCGAGTCTACTGTGACAAGTGCAGTTTACATCGAAATGTTTAAGGAATTTGTGAACTAGTTGGACTTCTCGGCTGGTACCAACAGGATCGTGCCACATGCCACACGTCTCGAGTGGCCACGGCTAAGGCTGAATCATTTTTTTCCTGGCAGATTTTGAAAGAATTGTGGATCACAAGATCACTTGATTTAACACTAACAGACGTTTTACTCTGGTATGGCCTAAAAGGCAGCGCCTACCGAATCAAATCATACAACGTGGAAGATTTATGAGAGAATACCATCCGTGAAATCCAGACAATGACACCAGAGGTTCTGGCAGCAACATTCAAGAACCTGCAGTGTCGTGCTCAAGTATGTTTACAAGTGATACACTTTTATTTACCCATGAACAAGGCATGACATCTTCATATCATTTGTAAGTAGGCTGTTTATGTTTTCTTTATGTAAGTAGGCTGTTTATGTTTTCTTATTGGCAACGTTACGTTGCGCTCTGTATGAAAATCACTGGCTGTGCTGTGTGCAGTATGTGGCTAGTTTGCATTGTTGTCTGCCATTGTAGTGTTGGGCAGCGGCAGCTAGATGTGAACAGCGCGTAGCGTTGCGCAGTTGGAGGTGAGCCGCCAGCAGTGGTGGATGTGGGGAGAGAGATGGCGGAAGTTTTGAAATTGAACTGCTATATATATTATGATTATTAAGGTAAATTCATTGTTTGTTCTCTATTAATATCTTTCATTTGCTAACTATCCCTATCAGTAGTTAGTGCCTTCTGTAGTTTGAATCTTTTATTTAGCTGGCAATAGTGGCGCTCGCTGTATTGCAGTAGTTCGATTAACGAAGATTTTTGTGAGGTAAGTGATTTGTGAAAGGTATAGGTTAAAGTTAGTCAGGGCCATTGTTTTGTAGGGATTATTGAAAGTCAGATTGCGTTGCGCTAAATAATATTGTGTGTCAGGTTAAGCACAGTCGTGTACAATTGTTCTAAGGGGACGTTTCACATTTCCTGATTTTTATGCAAAGCACTTAAGTGTAACTTGAGCAAATATTTTGTTTGGGGGGCCCCTTTCGAGTGGAACAACCTATAGTTTGTTTAAAAGAGAACAAGCCCAACGGTCATGCTTAATTTTGGCATGTATCTACACTCATGCTCATAAATTAAGTATAATGCTGATACATGGTGAAAAAACGCTTTGGTGGGCGGTTGCGGGTTTAAGTCACCTCGGGGCATGACCATGCGGTGCATTTAACCTGCGGTCGTCGCACGGTGGCGCTGGCAGAAGTCCACATACGCAGACGTGTGTTGGTGCATGTCAGAGTACAGTGCACGAGTAAGTGTGCAGACGTTTTCATACGTGCTAATGGTGACTGTGTGTTGAAGATGGCTCAAATTATGACGTTATGAAGGGTAGAATACTAGGGCGACTGGAGGCTGGTCAAACACAGCAGGTCGTAGCACGGGCCCTCCGTGTGCCACAAAGTGTGATCTCACGATTATGGCAACAATTCCAGCAGACAGGAAACGTGTCCAGGCGCTACAGTGCGGGAAGTCCACAGTGTACAACACCACAAGAAGACCGATATCTCACCATCAGTGCCCGCAGACGGCCACGGAGTACTGCAGGTAGCCTTGCTAGGGACCTTACCGCAGCCACTGGAACAGTTGTCTCCAGACACACAGTCTTACAGACGACTGAACATATATGGTTTATTCGCCTGACGACCTGCAAGGTGCATTCCACTGACCCTTGGTCACAGGAGAGCCCCCAAAACCTGGTGTCAAAAACACAGTACATGGTCATTGGAATAGTGGTCCCAGGTTATTTTCACGGACGAGTCCAGGTATAGTCTGAACAGTGATTGTCGCCAGGTTTTCATCTGGCGTGAACTAGGAACCAAATACCAACCCCTTAATGTCCTTGAAAGGGACTTGTATGGAGGTCGTGGTTTGATAGTGTGGGGTGGGATTATGATTGGTGCACGTAGACCCCTGCATATCTTTGTCAGAGGAACTGTAACAGTTCAGGTGTATCGGGACGTCATTTTTCACCGGTATGTCCGCCTTTTCAGGAGTGCAGTGGGTCCCACCTTCCTCCTGATGGATGATAACGCACGGGCCCACCGAGCTGCCATCGTGGCGGAGTACCTTGAAACAGAAGATATCAGGCGAATGGAGTGGCCTGCCTGTTCTCCATGCCTAAACCCCATCGAGCACTTCTGGGATGCTCTCGGTCGACGTATCGCTGCACGTCTTCAAACCCCCTAGGACACTTCAGGAGCTCCGACAGGCACTGGTGCAAGAATGGGAGGCTGTTCCCCAGCAGCTGCTCGACCACCTGATCCAGACTATGCCAACCCGTTGTGCGGCCTGTGTACGTGTGCATGATCATAATCCATATTGATGTCGGGGTACATGCGCAGGAAACAGTGGCATTTTGTAGCACATGTGTTTCGGGACGGTTTCTCAACTCATCACCAATACTGTGGACTTATAGATCTGTGTCGTGTGTGTTCCCTATGTGCCTATGCTATTAGCGCCAGATCTGTGTAATGCTACGTTGTGTGTCACCACATTCTGCAGTTATCCTTAGTTTATGAGCATGAGTGTATATCTACAGTGACGAACCAAAACATTATCAAACTGCCGACCGCACGACTTAAGGCCATCTCGCTGCGTTTTGAGCACATGGCACGATAGGGAAAGTATAGAACAGGAGCAGATATGGACGACGATATGGACTAGAATTGCGATACACATTGACGTAAGCGGCTTTGACAGGGGCAGACTGTTGAAGCTCGGAGGCTAAGAACGAGTGTCTCAGAAACGACTAAGCTGACCGTGAGCATCTATGGGGAGTGGTTGAAAGACGGCGAAACTCCCCACACGACAACGTATAGGATTTCCATGCAACATGGAACATGGATACACAGATATCTAAAAAATGGTTCAAATGGCTCTGAGCACTATGGGACTCAACATCTTAGGTCATAGGTCCCCTAGAACTAAAAACTACTTAAACCTAACTAACCTAAGGACATCACACACACCCATGCCCGAGGCAGGATTCGAACCTGCGACCGTAGCAGTCCCGCGGTTCCGGACTGCAGCGCCGGAACCGCTAGACCACCGCGGCCGGCCACGGATATCTGTGGAAGATCTGACAACAGAGTATAATTCTGATACAGGCACAAGAAATTCTGAGCACACTATTTATCACAGGTTGTTGATCGTGGATTCTGCACGAGACAACCCACACGCGATCCAACGTTGATCCACCGACATCATTAGTTACGTCTCAGTGGCCATGGTATTGTCGAGATTATAACATGGATCAACTGAAATATGTCACGTGGTCAGATTAACGCCGTTTCGTGTTACACCAGATCGATGGCCAGGGCCAGGTACGACATCATCCAGCCGAACACCAGCTCAAAACATGCACTGCGCCACGGATGTAGAATGATGGGGCCACTAATGTATTTGGGACATTCATTCGGGATTGCATGGGAACTGTGACATTAACCGAAGGCACTATGATAGCTCTGGAATAAGCGAATATTATCACAGATCAATTGTGTCCCTTCATGGTCAGTGTAGTCCCTGATGCGATGGCACATTTCAGAAGGATAACTGTTTATGTCACAAAACCTTAATCATGCCACAGTGCTTTAAAGACTGTAATGGTGAACTCCTGTTGAAGTCTTCGCCCCTAGTTTCCCCTGGTCTGATGCCAATGGAACAAGTCTGGGATGCTATCAGGCACCAGCTCAGCACCTACAAACCACCAACCTGTAATTTACAGGAATTGCCTGCATAGGCATCTGATGCCACATACCTCTGTAAACCTACCAAGGACTTGTCCAGTCCTTACCACATAGAATCATTGTTTATTGCGTTCCAAATGTGAACCAGCACACTGTTAAGCAGATGGCCATAATTTTTTGGCTCATCAGCGCTTAGAGAATTACTCTTGGAGATAGCTTTTGACATTGTGGAGTGAAATGTAATATTTCCCATCCTTCATCTGTGTGGTATTAACCACAGGAAGAGAAAATTTATTCTCATTATCTGCAGCAGACTGGGGTAGTGAGTACTGAGGAAATGATTGAAGCGGCAAAACTAGGAGAAGTGTGAGACAGGGTTTCTCATTGTCATCACTGATATTTCATTTATGTGTTCATGAAACAATAAAAAAGTAAAGAAATATATGGGCGTAAAAAATGTTCACCATGGCAATCAGTATGTAAAGGGTTATTTGACGGCATTTCAATAGCCACCGAAAGCGAAAGAAATTGACTCAGGTGTTTAATGAAATTAAACAGAAGACTAGGTTAACGGCGAGAGCATCAAGTGGACATACTGGATGGCTCAAGGTAAAATGGCCTTCTACGAAAAGAAATGGCTCCAAATATTCATAAACATGCACCTCGTGATCAGAAGAAGATGCATGAAAGCACATAATGTTTTAGGACAAACAGTAAATATTTTAGGAGATGGTAGTATAGACGAATTTGGATAAAATAGTCCACATAATATTGTTCAGTTTTTATTAGTTACACAGAGACAGAGGTAAGTTTTCATTTCAAATGTTGGTACTCCAGTTGCTATACGTTTACTTATCGATTGTAATTTGCATTTAGAAGTTTAAGTTATGTAGTTGTTATTGAATTCACATAACTGGATTTTTCAGCTATTATTTATTTACACATTCAACATTTACAAAGGCATTCATTACATAATGTATTAACTAAAATATTCTAATAGCTCTGTACTGAGGCACAATATTGACAACACTCTTTCGACCGTTGTTGTTGCCTTTTGACTGTGATACTAACTTTAATTGACAATAATTAATACTTTATGCAACACTTTGTGCAACCTGGGTCAACACATGATCCCCGAGGGAGTCCCTAAGCAGTGACAATGGCGTCCCTTGCCTCTCACTTTTCGGCCGACGAGGGGTCTGGATTTTTCTTGCTCTCATATACGTTTCGGGTGCCGTCAGCCAATAACAAACGAGGACGTTGTTGCAAGGTGGATGGCGCCACGCCATGTCAGCAAACCGCCACGGTGGCACCTCCATGTCACCAAAATGCCACGTTGTCTACCTGCTCAGATTGAAGGTTTTTGGTAGTATTGCGCCGTTATGAACCTCATTTAACGTGTTACAATCTCCTAACTGCGCAGTTCCATATTCAGTAGTGTTTACTCACGTTTTCCCTGGAATGCGTGAGACTGGTGCAATGCTCAGCAGTCATATTTCTTATGAACTGTTGAATAAACAGAGTGTGGATGAACTGGAAGACATTATTCAATTCTATATCTACATCTACATTTATACTCCACAAGCCACCCAACGGTGTGTGGCGGAGGGCACTTTACGTGTCACTGTCATTACCTCCTTTTCCTGTTCCAGTCGCGTATGGTTCGTGGGAAGAACGACTGCCGGAATTCCTCCGTGCACGCTCGAATCTCTCTAATTTTACATTCGTGTTCTCCTCGGGAGGTATAAGGAGGGGGAAGCAATATATTCGATACCTCATCCAGAAACGCACCCTCTCGAAACCTGGACAGCAAGCTACACCGCGATGCAGAGCGCCTCTCTTGCAGAGTCTGCCACTTGAGTTTGCTAAACATCTCCATAAAGCTATTACGCTTACCAAATAACCCTGTGACCAAACGCGCCGCTCTTCTTTGGATCTTCTCTGTCAACCCCACCTGGTACGGATACCACACTGATGAGCAATACTCAAGTATAGGTCGAACGAGTGTTTTGTAAGCCACCTCCTTTGATGATGGACTACATTTTCTAAGGTCTCTGCCAATGAATCTCAACCTGGCACCCGCCTTACCAACAATTAATTTTATCTGATCATTCCACTTCAAATCGTTCCGTACGCATACTCCCAGATATTTTACAGAAGTCACTGCTACAAGTGTTTGTTCTTCTATCTTATAATCATACAATAAAGGATCCTACTTTCTATGTATTCGAAATACATTACATTTGTCTATGTTAATGGTCAGTTGCCACTCCCTGCACCAAGTGCCTATCCGCTGCAGATCTTCCTGCATTACGCTGCAATTTTCTAATGCTGCAACTTCTCTGTATACTACAGCATCATCCGCGAAAAGCCGCATGGAACTTCCGACACTGTCTACTATATCATTTATGTATATTGAGAAAATCAGTGGTCCCATAACACTCCGCTGGTAGAACATAGTCCTTCAATAAGCACACAGAGAGTGTATATACATATCAGTGTTCCACATACAAGACTGGTGGACAATGAGTGTGAATGGCCACTATGCTTATCATTTATAGCAAATTCAACATCTTCGGCAAGGACATGAACTTAGATGACTAGAATTTGGTTGTTGGCTAATTGCAAATTGGCGAGGGATCCCATTAGTACAATTTACAGATGAAGCCACATTCACTCATGACAGTATGAATAACACTCGTAACACATATCGAGGATGCGATGAAGAGAACGCTTTTCTGTAAATAAGTGGTGTTGTGTGGTGTGATAGACAATCTGTTGACTGTACCTCTTGTGTTATTTCATCCTCTTATAGGGTCCCTTTATATGGATTTTCTTAAGACCGAGGTTCCAGTGTTATTAGAAGCCACTAATTCCGCCACAAGGATGGGTGTATTCTTCTAGCTTGACAGAGCCCCTGCAGATTCTAGTCTAGTCTAAACTTAAACATTCGGCAGGAGTGGTCACTTTTCTTGGCCGCCCAGGTCCCTGGATCTTACCCTATTAGATTTTTGTCTGTGGGGGTGGATGAAAGGCGAAGTCGACAAACAAAAATAAACACAAGAGGCGAATTTATCGTGGGGTTATATATAGTGCTGCCTCCATAAAAAAAGGCCTACATTGGGTGTTTCATGATAACTGGAACGTATGGAGAATTCGGCTGTGGAAATGGAATTTATGAAAATCAACTAATAAATTAAGAATTTATGACAGTACCGTCACATATATTCCTTTGCAATAATGAGAATCGAGCGAGGTGGCACAGTGGTCAGCACACTGGACTTGCATTCGGGAGAACGGCTGTTCAAACCCGCGTCCGGCCATCCTGATTTAGATTTTCCGTGATTTCCCTAAATCGCTTCAGGCAAACTCCGTGATGGTTCCTTTGAAAGGGCACGGCCGATTTCCTTTTCCATCCTTCCCTAATCCTATGAGACCGATAGCCTCGCTGTATTGTCCCCTCCCCTAAATCAGGCAACCAGCCAGTAATGAGTAATAATGCCAGCTTAAGATTCTCAACTGTTCTGAAGGGAATACATAGTTCTTCTGGAATAAGATTCCTGAATTTCCCTTCACAGAGGCAGGCCTCTGAGAGTGGAGGCCACGTGGGTGGTCGCAGTGCTGTGAATACGGGATGGCTTAAGCTCTCCCCTGCTGGGCCGCTGGTTCACAGAAATTTTGTGGCAACACGCTGGTCGATTTCAAGTGTCCACAAGGAGGTGCGGTCATGGAAGAAAGCAGGGTGACCATAGGTTCCCTGAACGCTTCTGGTGTGACGAATCTGCATTTTCTATTGGCGGTTCCAAATATGCGGCACCATGTTCAGTGTGGGAAACTTCTGTTATGTAGCTGTCCGGATGGTGCCAGCCAAACAGAAGGGTCATCGCCATAGGCGCTGTTGCGTAAATGTCTGAACCAACGAGTGGCGACACAACATAACGGTGCACAACCTCTGGACTGTTAATGGGTATTCTGTCCGACCCTGGTAGCTGTGTGGTCAGCGCGACGGAATGTCATACCTAACGGACCGAGTTCGATTCCCGGCTGGGTCGGAGATTTTCTCCGTTCTGGGAGTGGGTGTTGTGTTGTCCTTATCATCATCATTTCATCCCCATCGACACGCAAGTCGCCAGAGTGGCGTCAACTCGAAAGACCAGGCGAACGGTCTATCCGACGGGAGGCCCTAGCCACACGGCATTTCCATTATGGGTATTCTATAAACGACAATGGAGGAGATTTGGCAGGCTTTCCCAGCCTGTGTAGTTTGTTAAGAGGGATCTCGGTCGTCTCTGTGGTGAAAGTTGTAAATCCAATCCTCCCCTCCTCCCCTCCCCCTCCCCCCCGACGGAAGTCTTCTAGGAACGGAGAGGAAAGTTTGTCAGTCGTAGAGTCGGTGAGAGGACTCGTAGCCAAAAGGTCACACCAAGAGAGGGAGGCACCTGGCTGCAGCTTGGCAGTTTACACTGAATCGATCGAGTTAGACGGCCGCGGTGGCCGAGCGGTTCTAGGCGCTTCAGTCCGGAACCGCGCGACTGCTACGGTCGCAGGTTCGAATCCTGCCTCGGGCATGGATGTGTGTGATGTCCTTAGGTTAGTTAGGTTTAAATAGTTTTAAGTTCTAGGGGACTGATGACCTCAGATGTTAAGTCCCATAGTCCTCATAGCCATTTCAACCATTTTGATCGAGTTAAATGCCGCCTTTTTAGCGCTGATGCGGCTTTCGCCCTGAGCAGCTCGCAATTTGCGAGGTAAATTTTGCAGCTTGTGTTGCTTCTTTAGCGTCTTTAATTGTTTGAATCTGGGATCCAGTTTTAACAAAGAGTTTGAAAGACCAATCGCGGTTCCACAGCAGTCTTCTGCTCCATTAGACGTATCCACCACTTGTTAGCAGAACAGCCTGTCCCAAGCGATATTTGCTCAAACGATCATTTGTTTTAATTTTGGGCACATAAACGTGTATTCCATTGTGGAAATGGATCTTATTAAATTTTTGCACAGACATTTCTCATATCTGAGCATTAAGTAAGAAACTGGTCTTAGATCTATTTTCGAAAAAGTATTATCTTTACTTGTGGACCAATCTATGGAAAATAAATGAGGTATTCAAAATAACTCGTTTGCTTTCTTCCTTTTCTTTATTCCGACAGTAGAGTAGTAGGGCGACCCACAGTAAAGAAACATGACCGATTTATTCTGCATGATTGAATTGTGCTGTTATCGTGATGGCTTTCCGTCATAAAGTAGGTGCCTCTGTGCGGAATGATATATGTATGGCAGGAAATTTGATTAATCTGCATGACAAACGATTGATGAGACTAGCTCTTACTCATATTTAACGATTTTGAAATTAAAGAGCAGTTTCAATTTCTGTGATTAAGCAATTTGCTGGCATAAGGCAATATAAGGTTTACATCAGTATGTGTATCGCTTGTGTGATGAGCAATTAAGTGTGTCAGCAGAGCCTCAGCAAGTGACACTCACACAGCAGCGATCCTACGAGCTGCATAATTCAATTTTCCTTCGCTTAACATCTTCTGTGATATTTATTTAAGTTACCTTCTAACAGTTGTACCTTTGTAACAAATGCAGTGGGTTATACATTACGTGGAATATTTTATTGGACTTAGTCTCTACTGCCACAGCCTAAACTGTTTACTGTAACTCCTGAAACAGCCTGTATATTGGTTGTTCCAAAATTTTCGCATCGAACGACTAGGGGCGATAGATCGTATCATCGGCAATAACTTCCGATAGATACAGAAATATGAGCTGAGACTTCCGAGCGTCTCTAGGCGTCCTTTTGCATTTGTTACGTCCCTAAGGCCATCGGCATATGGGACGAGTTAGCTAACGTTGACGTGGCGCTCTACGAATTTTGTGACGTCACTTCCTGCAATTTTCATGCTGAGAAGCCATTTCGTCACGTTGAAAGGTATCTGGATTCCTTTCATATTACTTTCTTAAATCTGTTGTCATTTACGGCATACATTCCACTTCTAAATTTACTGTGGTGTTTCTGACTGTCTGGGAGGAGAAACGTGTTACTTTTACACATAATCAAGAGCGATCTGTCACACTACTACACTTTAAAACACAGTTTATATGCAATTCATGTCACACAGTCTCATATGGAACCTACATCAACTTTCTTTTATATACTGTATATGATAAGATACTGTCATCCCCCTTCCCTTCTGTGTGAAAGGATGAATGAGCAAATGTATTTCTAGTTAAATGCTTGATGGTAGCAGACAAGCCTGTCTGCTAGAGAACAGTAGGACCAACGTCGGAACAGGTAGCTATGCTTTCTAAAAGCAAAGAGGTTTCTATTCTTAGTATGGTCCTGTCCGTCCCTTGTCATGTTGGTATAGGAAGCTGCCTCTCTGGTCACTTCCGTTTTGTATCTGGGAAGCACCCTCGGTAGGGGCCCAGGCAGTCTGCCCACGGCGAGCATCTGAAGTGGTAAGATCTCTGGCTATGCGCGTCTCTGCTAAGTCCGTAGGACAATGGACTTCTTAAGTTCAGCCTAACTGAAAATTTAATCACCTTTATTTCAGGTTTAGATCTAAAATATCTTATGTTATCTTAAATTGCAACGCAGTGTAATTCGAGTGTGGAGTTCAGAATATCTTCCAGTAGTTGCTTTGTCACTACTTTGTGAGTAAAGTGGAACCACGTGTGGATGATCCGTAACTCTAAGATCATCAATCTTAAATGCGAATGTGCGTGAGATTACAACGTCTCGTCTTGACAATATTTTTCAATATAGCAACTTTTCTTTATGTTCAACCAACGTGGGATGTACTTTGTGAGACCAGTACCACGTGCTTATACAACTGTTTGACCCATCAGGTTAATAGTAAGACGATAGTAACCAGTTCGAAGTTTTTCTTTTGTAATTTGTATTTCGATCTAATTTATTTTAATTATCAAAATTATTGTGGAGTTACACTCTTTGTGTAAACCAAGTTGACCACGTGAAGCATGTGGTGTAAACATAAAAGTAGCACTCAGCTATTCTTTTTGGGAAGATTTCACAGAGAGTTAGTATGAATTTAGTATACCAGTGTGTCGTAATTTCATGACGGACAGGATTGCGCTACGAACGTAACTTCTTTGGGTGAAAATTGAATCGGTTGGTTGTGGTTAATTTCCTCTTGCATATGTTTCAACGTTCTTCGTGTGTTATTTTATGAATGCAGTGTTGTATGTAGTCTCCCAATCTTGGCTCCCTATTTGATGTGTTCCGTAAGATTACAAACTCACATTTTCACAATCCTAAATAAGGCACCAGTGTAGCTATGAATCAGGTTTAATATGCTGAAATTTTAACGGAACAATGATCAATGTTAAAATAAATGTCCCAATATAAACTGATTTATTTCTTTTTATTTAAATTCTCTTTATATATATATATATATATATATATATATATATATATATATATATATATATATATATATAGGGTGTTTCAAAAATGACCGGTATATTTGAAACGGCAATAAAAACTAAACGAGCAGCGATAGAAATACACCGTTTGTTGCAATATGCTTGGGACAACAGTACATTTTCAGGCAGACAAACTTTCGAAATTACAGTAGTTACAATTTTCAACAACAGATGGCGCTGCGGTATGGGAAACTCTATAGTACGATATTTTCCACATATCCACCATGCGTAGCAATAATATGGCGTAGTCTCTGAATGAAATTACCCGAAACCTTTGACAACGTGTCTGGCGGAATGGCTTCACATGCAGATGAGATGTACTGCTTCAGCTGTTCAATTGTTTCTGGATTCTGGCGGTACACCTGGTCTTTCAAGTGTCCCCACAGAAAGAAGTCACAGGGGTTCATGTCTGGCGAATAGGGAGGCCAATCCACGCCGCCTTCTGTATGTTTCGGATAGCCCAAAGCAATCACACGATCATCGAAATATTCATTCAGGAAATTAAAGACGTCGGCCGTGCGATGTGGCCAGGCACCATCTTGCATAAACTACGAGGTGTTCGCAGTGTCGTCTAAGGCAGTTTGTACCGCCACAAATTCACGAAGAATGTCCACATAGCGTGATGCAGTAATCGTTTCGGATCTGAAAAATGGGCCAATGATTCCTTTGGAAGAAATGGCGGCCCAGACCAGTACTTTTTGAGGATGCAGGGACGATGGGACTGCAACATGGGGCTTTTCGGTTCCCCATATGCGCCAGTTCTGTTTATTGACGAAGCCATCCGGGTAAAATTAAGCTTCGTCAGTAAACCAAATGCTGCCCACATGCATATCGCCGTCATCAATCCTGTGCACTATATCGTTAGCGAATGTCTCTCGTGCAGCAATGGTAGTGGCGCTGAGGGGTTGCCGCGTTTGAATTTTGTATGGATAGAGGTGTAAACTCTGGCGCATGAGACGATACGTGGACGTTGGCGTCATTTGGACCGCAGCTGCAACACGGCGAACGGAAACCCGAGGCCGTTGTCAGATCACCTGCTGCACTAGCTGCGCGTTGCCCTCTTTGGTTGCCGTACGTGGTCGCCCTACCTTTCCAGCACGTTCATCCGTCACGTTCCCAGTCCGTTGAAATTTTTCAAACAGATCCTTTATTGTATCGCTTTTCGGTCCTTTGGTTACATTAAACCTCCGTTGAAAACTTCGTCTTGTTGCAACAACACTGTGTTCTAGGCGGTGGAATTCCAACACCAGAAAAATCCTCTGTTCTAAGGAATAAACCATGTTGTCCACAGCCCTTACAGCAGAAAGACGACGTACAGAATGGCGCACCCACAGACTGCGTTGTCTTCTATATCTTTCACATCACTTGCAGTGCCATCTGTTGTTGAAAATTGTAACTACTGTAATTTCGAAAGTTTGTCCGCCTGAAAATGTACTGTTGTCCCGAGCATATTGCAACATACGGTGTATTTCTATCGCTGCTCGTTTAGTTTTTATTGCCGTTTCAAATATACCGGTCATTTTTGAAACATCCTGTATATATATATATATATATATATATATATATATATATATATATATATATATATATATATATATATCACCGGTGGTCGTAAGATAACTATTAAAAGATTATAATTAATGTTAGTCTGGTTGGGAATTTGGTAAGCTAGACTGGATACCTGGTGAAACAGTTGCTCAGTAATGCAAGGTTAACTTTCCCAGGTAACTCACGGCTTTTAACCCGCTTTTATTGTCTTGAATATCAGCACCGCTTTCAGAACAAATTTAATGCATCAACATTACAACGTGAAACACAAAATAAGTTCTGCGATATTTCGGCAACGTGCCACGTAAAGCAGAACCAATAGGAAGGAAGAACGCTCCCTACGTTAAAACAGAAAGCAACACGCCATACTGTATTTGTCTTATTCATTAAAATCCGTGGCCAACGAGATTTAGGGGCCCTGCAACGAACTTGTGACTTCACACTAATCGGCTTGTCCACCACACTTCGCGAACATTCGCCTCTGTGCAGGGCTCTCGGAGAATCAATATGTAATTGAAAAGGTACCGACTAAAGGTCTTAAATTACTCGTGCGCTATCGAGAGCTTACACACGTTTAAACGAGCAGACGAAAATTATTAAGCTCGTGTGATATAGCTACTCGCTCCCTGCTAGAGACGGCTGCTGGCAGTCGCAAGACCTGTACGCATCACAGGCTGTCTTTCTCGCGGGCCTCGCTACAAGCCCATATCCATTGGTTTTTATTTTGTAATGGTTCAAATGGCTCTGAGCACTATGGGACTTAACATCTACGGTCATCAGTCCCCTAGAACGTAGAACTACTTAAACCTAACTAACCTAAGGACAGCACACAACACCCAGCCATCACGAGGCAGAGAAAATCCATGACCCCGCCGTGAATCGAACCCGGGAACCCGGGCGTGGGAAGCGAGAACGCCACCGCACGACCACGAGATGCGGGCTTTTATTTTGTATGTTATACCCTATGAATATATGATGTTTCTAAGTACCAACACACTGAGTGTCTCGAGAAGGAATCGTTATTCAAAATGGTTCAAATGGCTCTGAGCACTATGGTACTTAACTTCTAAGGTCATCTGTCCCCTAGAACTTAGAACTACTTAAACCTAACTAACCTAAGCACATCACACACATCCATGCCCGAGGCAGCATTCGAAGCTGCGACCGTAGCGGTCGCGCGGTTCCAGACTGTAGCGCCTAGAACCGCTCGGCCACGACGGCCGGATCGAATCGTTATTGATACGATTTGTTGTAATAAAGTGATGGGTAACGTCATAATGATGGTGAAACGAGCTCCGTAACTGCTTATTTTCGCTCTACAGTTCGTATGCTCTGAGAGTAGGCTATTTTAAGACAACAGCCCATTGAAGATTCATGAAAACGTGTCGTTGTTGTTAGGATTTGTTATAATTAAATGTCAATTAATAATGTTTCGGGGATTAAACCTTTTAGAAGGCTGTAACATAAGATGCCAGGTCGCCAGAGCAGAGCTGGAGCATAGCACAAGTAGGTGGTGGAGGCGCCATGTTAAGGAACAGAGGATCAAACAGTGGAGCTTTCGAAACTGCAGTTTTCTAAAAGGGTGTGAGACTTCCTATGTAATTAATAGCAGTAATTTCTGTAATATTTGGTGTTACATAAATGTAAGTGTGCTCTATCTGAGGAGACAGTTTGTTCGATTTCGTGAGCTTTTGTTCCTTACTGTTTGGACAGGTATCACTTCTTTTCGTCTCATTAAACGACCACAGATATACAAGTTTTTATTTGTGGATGCCACTGACAGAACAACATGTTTAGCAAACGGTCAAGAGAGGAAATGTGCGTTTTAACAGGAATTCTACGTGCGTCCATTTTTGTGGTCAAACTGTATGGTTCGTGTGGTGTCACCGCCAGACACCACATTTGCTAGGTGGTAGCTTTTAAATCGGCCGCGGTCCGCTAGTATACGACGGACCCGCGTGTCGCCACTGTCAGTAATTGCAGACCGAGCGCCACCACACGGCAGGTCTAGAGAGACGTACTAGCACTCGCCCCAGTTGTACAGCCGACGTTGCTAGCCATGGTTCACTGAGAATTACGCTCTCATTTGCCGAGACGATAGTTAGCATAGCCTTCAGCTACATTTTCTACGACCTAGCAAGGCGCCATTACCAGTATAGATATTGAGATTCTATTAATGTATCATCAAGAGCGATGTTCTACAAATGTGGATTAAAGTTAAGTATTCCAGAAGCTACGTACTTTTCTTTATAGCATTCATTACGTATCCTGTTTCAGACCTCACGCCAGCCTGCGTGAGTTTAAGCGCGTGCCTTTCGGCTTCCTCTCATTGTGTCTTGGCTGTCTTGTCTAGACACAACAGTTCGCGAGTCAAATAAAGCCTACAACCGCCGTTGGAGAGAGCTGAAAGCTCAAAACCACGTTAAGCAGCGCGTGCCGTGTGTCGACAGCGGCGTCTCTAGTGATGTTGGACATCCTGTCTGCTTGCATATCAACGTTAGCTGCCTCGTCCCGTCTCTCAACGGCTTAATAAGTAACAGAGCCTAGGCACTCTGAGATACTTATATACCTAGTGAGTTGCCTTTAATCCAGTCACCTGAAGGGCGGCCGGGGGGGGGGGGGGGAAGGAGGCAGGGGAGGGTAAGCACAAAGTCCCGCGTTCTGACCCTAGACGCGCCAGTTGGGTCCGACCGATCGCCGTGTCATTCTCTGCAAATGGTGTCATTGGATGCGGTATATAGGGGAACGTAGTCAGCACACCGCTCTCCTGGTTGTCGTCGGGTTTCTTGGCCTTTAAACCGCTACTAATCGACTGAGTAGCTCCTCAGTCGGCCTCACGATGTTGAGTGAACCCCATTCCAGTTTTTCTTCTAGAAAATGTTTCTGGCAGTACCGGGAGTCGAACCGGGGTCCTACACTTGGTGGTCAGTCATTTTGGCCACTCAGCTACGCAGGCCGAGTCGAAGGGGGTAGATCCAGCAAAATTAAAGTTTCTGATGCACTTCTAAAATACCTTTCTCAATTCATTCTTGTTTTCTTGTAGAAAATCACTCTATCAGTTTACTGAGGTAGACAGACAGCAGCTGCTACGCACCCGGTTAGTAGACCGTGCAATTGCAGCGAAATTTCGTCATTCCAGGAACGGCGAACACTGAAGGATGCCTAGCGGCGCTAAGAAGCGTCAGCGACCATTTTGTCTCTAACAAAAATTCTTCCCCATGACGTGATCTGTTACCCCTAGACGTTTTATGTAACGATATTGAAACACCATCTAAATTTCGAGCACTCCTCCGTCTAGGTTTGTAACGTTTAGAATGTGAAAAACCGAAGATTAGATTAGATTAATTATTCATTCGAGAGACCCACAAAAGAGGGGATCCTCCTGGGTGTGGAACATGTCATATAAACACGCTACAAAAATGAAATTAGAAAAACTTGAGTTTCATTAGTTGTAATGATCCTCAGTCAATAAACAGTAAAATTATATACATGAATGAAAATTAAGCTTCTAATATTTACATCTGCTTTCATTTAATTCATCATTCACACAGTAGCTAGTTACTTGGCAATTACAACCAAGTATTGTCAAAAATAAAAATAAATTATTCATTTCAATGATCCTCAGCTAAGAACAGTCAAATTGTGTACAAGATTTAAAATTAAACTTCCACTATTTACAATCCTAAGAATTACATATGCTTTCCATACATCCATCATTCACACAGTAGGTAGTTACTTGACTGTTACAACTAAGTATTGTCAAATATTAAAGTATAATAAATTTTCATTAAAATGGTCTACTGCACTTGTTGAAAAATGCATGGATGGAATAGAAGAAGTTGGTCTCCAAAAATTCTTTTAAATTATGTTTAAATTGTGCCTTGTCTGAAACTAAACTCTTAATGGTTGCTAGTAACTTATTGAAAACATGCGTTTCTGATTAATCGACTCCTTTCTGGGCAAGAGTAAGTGATTTTAAATTTGTATGTATATTTTTGATCTGAATACTTTTGAATTCTTCCCAAATGCTTGCCAGCCAAGCTTGATGCGTCGATAGATTTCTGGCCTTATGTCTCCCTTCATATTTATAATCTGGCCAAGGTGGACATATTCACTGACCTCTTCTAGTAGACTGTCCTTGTCTTTCACATCTCCAGCTGGGGCCCATTTGTTGGATATTACTTTTGTTTTGGAAAGTTTCATGTTCAAGCCAAGCCAGTAAGGCAATATCATCAGCAAATATCAAGTTGCTGATGATATTGCCTTACTGGCCAAAGACTTCGCAGAGCTCCAAAACTTAGTTACAGATCTTGCATCGGAATGTCAGCTGGTTGGCTTGAACATGAACCTTTCCAAAACAAAAGTAATATCCAACAAATTGGTCCCAGCTGGAGATGTGAAAGTCAAGGACAGTCTACTAGAAGAGGTCAGTGAATATGTCTACCTTGGCCAGATTATAAATATGAAGGGAGACATAAGGCCAGAAATCTATCGACGCATCAAGCTTGGCTGGCAAGCATTTGGGAAGAATTCAGAAGTATTCAGATCAAAAATGCCAGTAAATCTGAAGAAAACAGTATTTGATCAATGCATTCTTCCTGTGAAGACGTATGGCTGCGAGACATGGACACTGAACTCATTCACAAAAGGGAAACTTAGGACAGCACAGAGAGCCATGGAGAGATCAATGCTGGGCTATACAAGAAAGGACAGGAAAAGGGCAGATGACATCCGGTCTGTGACATCTTAGAGAGATTAGGTTCCTTGAAATGGCAGTGGGCTGGCCACGTTGCAAAAAGGAAAGACAACAGATGGACGAAGCTAGTACTGGAGTGGAGTCCGAGAGAGCACCGGAGGCCTAGAGGAAGACCACCAGACAGATGGGACAAAGACATCAAGAAGATCACTGGTAACACCTGGCAGAGAACTGCCCAAGACCGTCCCACTTGGAGAAGACTTCTGAAAGCCTACCTGAATCCACGACTCGAAGAGGCCACATCATCTAATGATTGAATTGGCTGATGGTGATGATGATGGTGATAATGATTGTTCTTATTCCTAGTGTTGACACTGGGTTCTAAGCAGTTAGTTGGAAAAAGAGATTAATGTACAACAAACTTCATTAAGGAATAAATATACTGAGAATCTGTGGTTAGTATGCCCAATTCTTTGAATAGGTTTCGACGTGATGTTCTTGGATTTACACTACACGCTACTCGTATTATGTGCTTCTGTACTCTAAAAAATTTTTCTTGGTTTGTGGAGTTACACCAAAATATGATACCATATGACATAATGGAGTGAAAATAAGCAAAATATGCCATTTTTTAAATTCTTATATCTCCTATGTCTGACGTCATTCACATTGCAAATACAGACTTGCTTAGGCGCTTTAGAAGTTCGTTAGTATGTCGCTCCCAACTGCATTTATTATCAAGTTCTAATCCCAAGAATTTTACATTCTCAACTTCTCCTATTTCCATGTCATCATATTTTATACACACACTAGAAAAAAATCTCTTGGAAGTTCTGAACTGCATATAGTGGGTCTTTTCAAACTTTAATGACAGTGAATTGGCTATGAACCACTTATCAATGTCTATAAAAATTTGATTAGCTGCCCTTTCTAAATTTATATTTGATTTACTATTTATTGCAATTTTTGTATCATCTGCAAATAAGACAAACTTGGCATCTGGTAATGTAACAGATGACAGGTCATTAATATACACAAGAAAAAGTAGTGGACTTAGTACATAACCTTGGGGAACACCACATGTAATTTCTTCGAAGTCAGATGATGTCTGATTGCCTACTGCTGAAGTGTTACGTAATGACATCCTTTGTTTTCTATTAGTAAGATATGACTGAAGCCACTTTGCAGCACTACCCTTGATGTCATAATATTTTAATTTACTTAAAAGAATGCTGATGCGAAATAAACAATTATAAATCTCTGACATGTGGCGTTATAGAAAATTTGATGGATTTATGGAAAAAATCGAATAAGAACCTAAGATGACCCGCTGTTACCAAAAAAGAAAAAAAGTGACTAATAAAGAACAGAATGAAACATAGAGGTGCAGCTGATGGGCACATGTTACAATCTCTGTTGTCGCTGAAGACTTCAGTTGAAGGGATGAGTGAAGTAATGAACTGAAGGGAGAGGTGTATGAGTACATGACACATATCATTCATGCTATCTGATGCAGAAGTTATACTTTATTGAAGCGAGTAGCTGGGAAGTGACAGGATTGGAGAACAGGATCTGCCAACTTTAGAGTTGATGACTATACAATGCTATCTGTATTTACGAGAAATGTCGCATAACCGGACAAGACTTCAACAAAGCCCCTAAGTTACGTTTGAATTTCTAGTGGATTTGGCTATTATATTATTCCGAATGGACATTGTTAATGCTGCACTTGTGATTTTCAGGTAGAAATGTCCCTCAGATGTTACATGACATGTAAACTCAAGTCCTTACCACCTAGTCGTCCTACAACCCTCCCGCCGGCATCCACGTACAGCTTAAGTCCACAATTACATTGGTTCCTCCCTGGTCAGATGCCTGCCCAGTATTTAATGGCACTGTAGCCATTTACATGAATGATTCTGAAGTGTTACACAGTTACAATTCAATCTGGGTACAATGTTACACTAAAACGCCTTGACCCTTTCTATATATTTCTCATTTGCATGTACTATCAATAAGAATGCTTGTAACGGCATATACCGTTTCTAATCACTGACATATTCTGAGACCAATGACTGGAATAAACAAACAGCTATAAATTATATACATACTGCACTTTGTAACGACTAAACATGCCACATCTCTCCTAGCTTCACTTTTCTTCGAATGGGACACATTATTCTACGACCCATATCACCTTGTTGATAAAATTCCTAATTACGGATGGCGACACAAAATTCGTTGCTGCAATGCAAATGCGCGAGCATGTTTGCTTTGCAATTATTTTCAGAATTTCTGTGTTTTCGACAGTAAGATAACTTTTCTTTGCTGTGTACATCCGTGCTGTATGTGTGAAGGAAAACTAATGCCAGTATGCATCAGAACACTTTTCAGCTATGTGAGGAGGAGATAAACCGCAAGTACCGCAAAAACAAAAGACTGACACTGACAGTTCTTCTTAGTCTCTTCTACAAAATAGCAAGCGACACTTCAAACTTTACAGTGGTCACCGAAAGTCCTTGGAAAAAAACGAAAAGCGCGTGAAAGAAAATGTTCCAATGTGCGTGAATTAGTAAGGGACCAAACTGCTGAGGTCATTGGTCCCTAGACTTACACACTAATTAAACCAAATTATATTAACAACAACACACACACCCATGCCCCTCCGGGGGGAGGGGCCGCGCAGTCCGTGGCATGGCGCCTCTAACCGAGCGGCCACGCCGCACTGCACGCCTCAAGGAAATCAAGGTTTATTCCGGTGTCAGAATTAAGATATTAATATTTATAGATTTTCCCTCAGTCCTTGACAAAACAATTTCGTATTTAAGGTTGAGAAATAAATAATCATTTACAAAAAACCGGGGGTTTTGCGCTAAGACTTTAATTACTTCAAGTGCTCCTAACAGGGAAAATTCCTTCAGTATATGTTCGACCAAAGTGGAGTCTGACTTGTTTTACTTAGACAATTAGAAGCATTTGAGGTAAATACGACTTCAGCAGAAAGCCTTCACATGGTTCTAAATGATCACTTACAGCTGAGCACATCCTTAACGAAAGATTCACATGATCCAAAGAACCAGCCTCAAAATCCCTCACCTCACCCCCAATTACCACATTCATCTCCACAAAAATTATACCACAATAAAATTTTCATTATAACTTATTTTGATACTGAATGTTATAGTTATGTATTGTGTTTGTACTATTCATCTTGTAAATTGTAATTTGACACAATAATTCAACGTATTTATGGATAAGAGGAGAAATGAGCCCTCGATTTGACATTATCACCTTATGTTATGAGCAAAGATTCCTTGTGTGTTGATAATATCTTTGTTTCTAGCGTCTGGTTTCCTACACACTACTGTTTTCATGAAAAGAAGTCAGTTCATTTCTGCCGATGCACCGTGGCTTATTTAACGGAAAAAGTGGACAAAAATAAATTATTCCGGGTAAGTGCGACTAGCACTCCCGTGGAGGTTCAAATGTGCACTATGGGACTTAATATCTGAGGTCAGCAGTCCCCCAGACTTACAACTACTTAAACCTAACTAACCTAAGGACATCACACATATCCATACCCGAGGCAGGATTCGAACCTGCGACCATAACAGCAGCGCGGTTCCGGACGGAAGCTCCTAGAACCGCTCGGCCACAGCGGCCGGCTTCACGTGGAGGGTCCCGTACAAACATAATTATGTCTATAGTTAGCTCCTCCACCCCGTAAATAACTTCAACGATTTTTGTCTGTTATCTATATTGATATTGGCAATATATCAAAATATGTGACATAAATGGCTTTATCTTCTGACTGCATTGACTTGGAGCTTAATTTTTTGACACCACCAAGGGACCATAGACTTTAGTATGTGACGTAGATTTCAACTTGATACGCCCATCAGTTTCTGAGAAAAAAAGGTCTTGACAGACGGGCAGATAGACTGTCAAATAACAAATCACAAAAGAAATACTTTTTTTCGTGTGATGAATTACGTATTAAAAATGTTGGGATTTTTTTCCCTTTACTTGCACTATGAATCCTTGCTTCTTGCTAAATTTCATGATTCTGCGTCTAGAGGAAGTAACCTACAGGTAGCCTGCCCAGCTAGCTAGCGAGCTGCTTCCCGAGCGGGAAGGCGTCCCGGTCCCCGGGACGAATCCGCCCGGCGGATTAGTGTCGAGGTCCGGTGAGCCGGCCAGTCTGTGGATGGTTTTTAAGGTGGTTTTCCATCTGCCTTGGCGAATGCGAGCTGGTTCCCCTTACACTATGTCGGTGATTAGCCGGCCGGTGTGGTCGTGTGGTTAAAGGGGCTTCAGTCTGGAACCGCGTGACCGCTACGGTCGCAGGTTCGAATACTGCCTCGGGCATGGATGTGTGTGATGTCCTTAGGTTAGTTAGGTTTAATTAGTTCTAAGTTCTAGGCGACTGATGACCTCAGAAGTTAAGTCGCATAGTGCTCAGAGCCATTTGAACCATTTTTGTCGGTGATTGGTGGGCAAACACTGTCTCTATGTACGCGTACAACATAATTACTCTACCATGAAAACATTGTGGTTACACTGGTCTGTATGAGACGTTCCCGGGGGGAGGGGTCCACTGGGGGCCGAACCGCACAATAACCCTGGGTTCGGTGTGGGGCGGTGGGGTGGGTGGACTGCTACGGATTGTTCTGGGGTTGTTAACCACCGAGGGCTACGGCGGGATGAAGTCTCTCCATCATTTCTAGGACCCCGGTTTAATACACAATACACAACCCATAGGTTCTGATGAGTGAGTTTGCGAGTATCAAAATATCTGACACAAACGGCCATATCTTTGAGTGCATTGCTTTATAAGGTTAATTGTTTTACATCGCAAATGCACCATAGACCTTAGTATGTAACATATATATCAACTTGATACGGCTATCCAATCCTGGGAAAAGAGTTCTTAACAATTGGACAGGCAGACACACAGAGAGACGAATGAACAACAAAGTGAACCTAAAGAGATTCGGATTGAAATACAAATTGGTACTGAAGTGTTTCTAAGGATCGCTTGTTATGCATTAGATTTATCTTCTCAAAATTCAAAATAGCTGACTTCGTTATAAACACATAAATTCATTCTAAAAATATAGATCCATATTGATTTGGAAGGTTGTTAAATTGGAAAGTGCTATATCAGCCGTTAAATTAAATATAGCGTATCAAAAATGGCGGAATATACAATTAAAAAATTCATACATCGAGAAAATAGGTTCGAAACGTTTTGAAAATGGTGAATTTTGAACAAAATAAACGTTTTATTCGCTGTATTTACTCAGTTATTTGAAACAAATTACTTTAAAATTCATTGTGTTATAAATTATCAACTATTTACATGTGCTGAAACGGTTTCAGTCATCCGTTGTATAGGAGCTCAACATCAGAATAGTCTGATAAAAATTCAGCTATTGTGTGTGCATCAGAAAGTAACACTAATTGTATAGGGCCGGATGACAAAAGTTCAAATTGCTCTGAGCACTATCGGACTTAACATTTGAGGTCAACAGTCCTCTATAACTTAGAACTACTTAAACCTAACTAACCTAAGGACATCACACACATCCATGCCCGAGGCAGGATTCGAACCTGCGACCTAGAACCGCTCGGCCTCATCGGCGGCCCTGATGACAATGCATAAGGTTAGTTTTGTGGTTTACTTCACTACCTGTAAATGAAGGCTTTCATTACACGGGAAAACAGTTTAGAAAGTCTATTATGCTCTTGTTGTTGTTGTTGCGGTCTTCAGTCCCAAGACTGGTTTAATGCAGCTTTCCATTCTACCCTATTCTGTGCAAACCTCTTAATCTCCAAATAACTACTGTAACCTACATGCTTCTGAATCTACTTGCTGTATTCATCGCCTGGTCTCCCTCTACGATTTTTACCCCCCCCCCCTCCCCCACTTCCCTCCAATATTACGTTGGTGATCAGCACGTCTACTATCAACCGATCCCTCTTTTAGTCAGGTTGTGCCACAATTTCTTTTCTCCCCAATTCTGTTTAGTACCAGCTCATTAGTTAAGTGATCTACACATATAATCTTCTGTAGAGCCACATTTTAAAGCTTCTATTCTCTTCTTGTCTAAACTCATTATCGTCCATGTTTCACTTTCATACATGGCTACACTCTTTTAGAAAAGACTTCCTTACACTTAAATCTACGCTGATCAACAAGAACATTATGACCACCTACTTAATAGCCGGTATGTCTGCCTTTGTTACAGATAACATTACAGATAACAGCGGCGACGCATAGTGGGGTGGAAGCAGTGAGCCCCTCGTATGTCGCTGGAGGGAGTTGATGACATCACATCTGCACACATAAATCAGCTAATTACCGTAAATTGCGAGGAAGGGGGGGGGAGGGAATGAACTCTGAGTCACGTTCAATCACATTCCAGATATGTCGATCGGGTTCAGATCTGGCGAGTTGGAAGGCCAGCACATCAGCTGGAACTTGCCACTTTGTTCTTCGAACCACTCCTTCACTCTCCTTGTGACATGGCGCATTATCATGGTGAAAAACGTCGCTGCCGCCGGGAAACAGGATCGACGTGAAGCGTGTACGTGATCTCCAACCAGCGTACGATACTGCTTGGCCGTCATGGTGCCTTGCACTAGCTCCACTGGACCCATGAATGCCCCATGGCCGTCCCAAGAGCTTAATGGAGCCATAGCCAGCTTGTCTCCGTCTCGCAGTGCAGATGTCAAGAAGCCGTTACCCTGGAAAAGATTACTTCGCACCCTCCCATCGGCATGATGAAGCTCTCCTGCGAACCTTCTGTTAAGTTTGGAAGATAGCAGACGACGTAATGGCAGAAGTAAAGCTGTGAGGACGGGGCTTGAGTCATGCTTGGGAAGCTCAGCGGTAGAGCACTTGCACGCGAAAGGCAAAGGTCCCGAGTTCGAGTCTCGGTCCGGCACATAGTTTTAATCTGCCAGGAAGTTTCATATCAGCGCACACTCCGCTGCAGAGTGAAAATCTCATTCTGGAAACATCCCCCAGGCTGTGGCTAAGCAATGTCTCCGCTATATCCTTTCTTGCAGGAGTGCTAGTTCTGTTAGGAGAGCTTCTGTTAAGTCTGGAAGGTAGGAGACGAGGTACTGGCAGAAGTAAAGCTGTGAGGAGGGGGCGTGAGTCGTGCTTGGGTAGCTCAGCGGTAGAGCACTTGCCCGCGAAAGGCAAAGGTCCCGAGTTCGAGTCTCGGTCCGGCACACAGTTTTAATCTGCCAGGAAGTTTCATACTCCAAGTTTTCGGTTGTTTCCTTTACTGCTTGCTCAATGTACAGATTGAATAACACCGAGGATAGGCTACAAACCTGTCTCACTCCCTTCTCAACCACCGCTTCCCTTTCGTGCCCCTCGACTCTTATAACTGTCTTCTGATTTCTGTGCAAGTTGTAAGAAACCTTTCGCTCCCTGTATTTTACCCCTGCTACTTTCAGAAATCGAAGGGGGCTTTCCAGGCAACATTGTCAAAAGCTTTCTCCAAGTCTACAAATGCTATAAAGATAGGTTTGCCTATCCTTAATCTAGATTCTAAGTAAGCCCTAGGGTCAGTATTTCCTCGTGTTTCTTCATGCCTCCGGAATCCAAACTGATCCTCTCCAAGGTCAGCTTCTACCAGTTTTCCTACTCTTTTGTAAAGTATTCTTGTTAGTATTTTGCAACTATGACTTATTAAAGTGATTGTTCGGTGATATTCACGTCTGTCAGTACCCGCTTTCTTTGCACTTGGAATTATTATAGTCTTCTTGAAGTCTGAAGATATTTCAGCTGTCTCATAAATCTTGCACAGCAGAGTGAAGAGTTTTGTCACGTCTGGCTCTTCCAAAACTGTCAGTGTTTCTGATGCAATGTCGTCTACTCCCGGACCTTATTTCGAATTAGGTCTTTCACTGCTCTGTCAAAATCTTCTCGCAGTATCATATCTCACATCTCATCTTCATCTACGTCCCCTTACATTTCTGTAAGATTACCTTCAAGTCATTTCTCTTTTATAGACATTACGACTGCTTTTCCAACTGAACTCTGTATATTCATAGTGCTGCTTCTCTTTTCTTCAGAAGCCTCCATAATCTTCCTGTAGATGGCATCAGTCTTTCCCCTAGTGATGTATACTTCTACACTGAAGCGCCAAAGAAACTGACATAGGCATGTGTATTCAAATACAGAGATACGTAAACAGGCACTCCGGTCGGCAACGACTATATAAGACAACAAGTATCTGGCACAGTTATTAGATGGTTTACTGCTGCTGAAAAGACAGGTTACCAAGATTTAAGTGAGTCTGAACTCGGTGTTATAGTCAGCGGACTAGCGGTGTGACTCAGCATTTCCGAGGTAGCATGTATTGGGTATTTTCCCGTACGGTCATTTCACGAGTGTTCCGTGGCTATCAGCAATCCGGTAAAACATCAGTTCTCCGACATCACAGCGGCCGGAAAAACCGGACCATCGACGACGACTGAAGAGAATCTTTCAACGTAACAGAAGTGCAACACTTACATAAATTGCTGCAGATTTCAATGCGGGCCATCAACGAGTGTCAGTATGTGAACCATTCAATGAAATATCATCGATATGGGCTTTCGGAGCCGAAGGTCCACTCGTGTGCCGTTGATGACTACACGACACAAAGCTTTACGCCTCGGCTGTGCCCATCAACGTCGGCATTGGACTGTTGATGACTGGAAATACGATGTATGTTGCCTGGTCGCACGAGTCTCGTTTCAAATTGTATCGAACGGATGGAAGTGTACGGGTATGGAGACAAACTCATGAATCTAGGGACCCTGCTCGTCAGCATGGGACTGTTCAAGCTGGTAGAGGCTCTGTAATGATGTGGGGCATCTGCACTTGGAGTGATATGGGACCCCTGATACGTCTAGATACGACACTGACAGGTGACACCTACGTAAGCATCCTTTCTGATCACCGGCATCCATTCATGTCGATCGTGCATTCCCACGGACTTGGACCATTCCAGCGGGAGAATGCGACACCCCACACGTCTAGAATTCAACAGATTGTCTCCAAGAACACTCTTCTGAGTTTAAACAATTCCGCCGGCCACCAAACTCTCCAGACATGAACACTGCTGAACATATCTGGGATGCCTTGCAACGTTCTGTTCCGAAGAGATCTTCGCTACCCCCCCCCCCCCGTACTCTTAACTCTTACGGATTTAGAGATTTAGAGACAGCCCTGCAGGATTGGTTCAAATGGTTCAAATGGCTCTGAGCACTATGGGACTCAACATATTAGGTCATAAGTCCCCTAGAACTTAGAACTACTTAAACCTAACTAACCTAAGGACATCACACACACCCATGCCCGAGGCAGGATTCGAACCTGCGACCGTAGTAGTCCCGCAGCCCTGCAGGATTCATCGTGTCATTTCCCCCCAGCGCTACTTCAGACATTAGTCATTAGTCGAGTCCATGCGAGGTCGTATTACGACACTCCTCCGTGCTGGCGGGGCCCCTACACGATATTAGGCAGGTGTAACAGTTTCTTTAGTTTGTAAGTAGGCTGTTTAGGTTTTTTTATTGGTAACGCCACACAGCGCTCTGTATGAAAATCACTGGCTGCGCTGTGTGCAGTCTGTGGCTAGTTTGCATTGTTGTCTGCCATTGTAGTGTCGGGCAGCGGCAGCTGGATGTGAACAGCACGTAGCGTTGCGCAGTTGGAGGTGAGCCGCCAGCAGTGGTGGATGTGGGGAGAGAGATGGCGGAGTTTTGAAATTTGTTATACTGGATATTATGAACTGCTATATATATTATGACTATTAAGGTAAATACATTGTTTGTTCTCTATTAAAATCTTTCATTTGCTAACTATCCCTATCAGTAGTTAGTGACTTCCGTAGTTTGAATCTTTTATTTAGCTGGCAGTAGTGGCGCTCGCTGTATTGCAGTAGCTTGAGTAGCGAAGATTTTTGTGAGGTAAGTGATTTGTGAAAGGTACAGGTTAATGTTAGTCAGGGCCATTCCTTTGTAGGGATATCTGAAAGTCAGATTGCATTGCGCTAAAAAAAATATTGTGTGTCAGTTTAAGCACAGTCATGTATAAATTGTTCAAAGGGGACGTTTCATAAGTTCTTCAGTGTAAATCTGTACAATTGTCCTCTAGCTTTTCCTGCTTAGCCATGTTTCATTTCCTATCGGTCTCATTTTTTAAACCTTTGTATTCCCTTTCTCTTGCTTCATTTTCTGCTCTTTATATTTTCTTTTTTCATCAGTTTATTCAATATATTTTCTGTTATTATGGATTTCCACTAGGCCTTGTCGTTTTACTTATTTGATCCCCTCACAATTTCACCCCTCAAAGCTACATATTCATTTTTATGTGTTTTTCTCTCACGTTTTTCGGGAATAACTTTCTCGATCTTTTTTATGCCTTTGTTTCGCAAGTCTTGAACTTCCTCGGACAACTGGCCGACTGGCAGTAGGGCCTATTCGACAATCGTGAATCATTAGGAGAGAGTCTTCTACGTGGAGGGTAGTATACCAAGGAACACTTGCTATTTCCTGGTCTGTGTTTCTGACTAGTGACTGATTTTAGAATGACATGAAGAAACGTGCACTACAGACTTCCATAAGCAGTTTGCAGCATTATCTGCTGTTTTTGAGTTAGTGAGATATCATGTGTTTTCTACAAAATTTGTACATCTATTTCTGCATATTTAAACGCTATATAATATATTAAAGCTATTTGCGGGATATTATCAGTTCTTCAGTTACTGAGTTTTGTGATAACTAAAATTCTTTGTAGTTTTAAAATTAGTTGAGTAACTTATGGGCGGTTGAGCCATAGTCCGTCAGTCTTGCACCATCCTGTTGCTTGAAAGAGAAGGTCCGTTTACCACGGAACTCTGATATTTGTAAAGAAACTGATTTCTTTAATGTCTTAACAATTTTCCCCGTCTCTGAAATAGGAAATTGTATTAGTTGCCAGTAGCTCCTATTTCAAAAATTTTCAAATTTTAGCCGATTTTTGATACTGTATCATCTTAATTTGATATTATTTATCAATTATTGATATGTAGTAGAATAACAACGTAACACATGGACTACTAAACACAATATTGATAAGATTTTCTCGATTGCAACATTTTAAATTTGAATGGAATATTTGTTCCTGAGTACATGACCATGTTATACCGAGAACAGTTTTTCACGTACTGAGAAACCTTACTTTCTGGGAGTCATTTTTGATATTTCAGAACAACACTGCAACCCGCATAAAAATGAACGCTATCATTGCACAATGAAATAGAGAAAGGTATTAAACTATTATTACAAGGCTCGCTAGAGCCAGAAGTCTGAAAACTGTTCCAAGCTACAACATTCTTCTGTACTTCATGACATGATGTAGGCGTACTATACCACGGAAAACTACCTACTACCCGATTCATGCTATTCACATACTACTGTTTAAAAACATCTACATTAACGTTGCATTTGGAATATAGAACTTGCATTATAGTGTCTGTGGGAAATTTAAATTGTTTCTTTATCTTGAAGAAAAAAAGTTTCTCCCAAGTTTCAAATTTCCTCCATGTTCCAAATGAAATCGAAGATAGCTGACCGACTGCACTCTATTGTACTCACTTAAATAATCAGTGTTGACATTCAACTATAAATTTAGAAATTTGAGACTGACATTGAGATAAACATTGTCCTTTTCAATTTAACATTGCACAATTACACCAGCTTGACTCTCCCAGCTCTACAGTTTGCACATGTTGGTTATCCCAGTGTCCGTAGTCCTGGTACTAAAAGTGATGTTACAAATATACTTGGGGCCTCATAGTGTGAGAGCGCTGGAAAAACAAAAGTCTATACCCTAAACTTCATGTTAAAATTAAGTAGAGCATAAAACTCGGTGAAACACACAACAGCCAATGGACAAACAAGAGATGACCGTTATGTGTGTTTTGGATTTCAGCAAAGCTTTCGACTTCAAGATTCTACTTGCTAAAATCAAAAGTAAAAACTTTTCTTCGACTGCTGTACAGTAGTTCGACTCATACCTTGCATACCACCAACAGTGTGTAATGACCGAAACAGAGACAACACAGAGGAAGAATATAGTACCAGGGGTCCCACAAGGATCAGTACTATGCTCATTACTTTTCTCAGTGTGTGTCAATGACATGTCGACTATAATCTCCCATCTCAAATATCATTTTTACGCTGATGACCTTTAGTTACACCTATGTGCAAGCCCAACAAATTAGCACGCAGTCATTTGGAACGTAAATGCTGACTTGTTTGCTTTAATAGAATGGCCACAGAACATAGGTTAACTTAGTCCATCTAAGATGCAAGCAATCTTAGTCGCTAACAGAAGACTTTTTACTTCTCAGTTCAGAGAATCTCTTCCATCCTTAATCCTAAACAACACAAAAATCATCTTTTCTTCTTCTGAAAAAAATTTGGAGAATATTCTGGACCATCACCTAGCTGGACTAAAATACAACTGCAGTCTTTAAGAAGATGTCAGCACCACTTCATTCACTACAGATATATGTAAATTACTTCCTCTCAAGCATAAAAAGAAACTTGTAGAGTCACTAATACTGTCTCACCTTGATTATGGTGATCCTGTTTTCCAAAGACTTCCGTAACAGAGCTCACGTTGGCATGGGCTGGTGTTGAATGCTTGTGTGCGACACGTTTGTGATGTACGATATTTCGACGCTGTCACTCTTGCCTATGAACAGTTATCATGGCTATGTGCCGGTAAGCACAGACATTACCGTACCCTGTGTTTGCTGTACCACCTTCACAATCTTTGAACTCTTTCCTACTTATATTCAACCTGTACACAACTATCTGAACAACACAGCAGAAACACTCTTTCTCACTAAAGTAAAATCCTCTCAGTACCACAACACAACACTGTCATGTTCTCTCTAAATCATTTTCTGTATCAGGAGCCTGATTTTGTGACAATATTCCTCAAAATATTAGAGTTATTGCATCCTGTCAAAGAAGCTAGTGGCCCAGTTTCCATCACAATAGCTGTCTCTTCTTGCAGCTCACTCTTATCAGCCCTCCCTCGTCCACCACTTTTCTCTCCTTTTGTCTATAGAGATCTCTATTGAAATTCTCTTCTTTCCTACCAGTCACTGCCGCTTTCGTTCCAATCTACTCTTCTTTCATCATCCCATCCACTTCTAATAACACACAACGATTCAAAAGTGCTAAACTGGTCAGCATCATTCTTAATATCTCCATTATTTTATTATTATTATTTGTATTACTATTATTACTGCAAATTATTACTTTTTGTTAATAATGCAAATTTTTATTACTGAGTTAGTTATGTAATAACTAATTAATATTATTCTTAACTACTCCATTATTTTATCATCATTGTTCGTACTAATCTTATTAACATTGTCAATTACTATTTTCATTAAAAATGCAAATTGTGACTATTGTGATTGTAATGTAATATTCTTTGTATACATTGCTACTCATCACATCTATGAGAGAGCCTAAGGCCCTAATCTAATCAGGCTAAATAAACAATAAATAAATAAATAAATACTGTTCAACTTCAAAAATAGTAATGCATAATAACAATAAGAGATTGTCGATTTTGGAGTCAGTGTTTATACACAAAAACAAATAAGTTACATTGCACAACATATGGAATACATTATCCATACCTTCAGTATCACTTTCTATTAAAAATGACTATTAAAAATACCTACGAATTTCAACGCCACTCCAATTTACTCTGCAAACACGTGGCACACAACTGAGTTTATTTGATTTGCTCTCACGCTTATATTTGAAGGGACAAACTGACTGTTATTGCACAACGTTCCGCAATGGTGCATTTTTATCACATTGCAGTATATTTCAAATGAAATTAAGAACTATGGCTCTGTGATTATTGTCCACCATTTTTTGAAAATAGATCTAATTGTGGCAGAAAATCTACTCAAAATAAACAAATATTAGTAGAATGAAAAGAGTTTCTTATGTTTTTCAACCATGAATAGAGATATTATTCCTTTAAGCTGCGACTATAAACCAAAGGTCACCAGACCGAATGCTAATACGAAGATGGAAGCTCAGAAAATAACGACGGACTAACAAAGCATACTGCAGTGCGACATTCGCTGTTTGTGTGAGAGTTGTTTGCTCGGCGACTTAATGAGAAAAGTCTTTTTTAGTTTGTGTTTACGCGGACTTGTCGCCAGTAAACAGATATTACGGAAACCGTTCACTTTTATCGTCCAGTCAGTGACGGAAGAGAAAAGTTTCAAAAACCGTAATAACAACGACTGGCTAGAACAATATGAAAAGCCACTCAGAAGCGTGTTACTCCGGCACGGTCGTTTGGTGGTATGAACTACAGAAGTAATTTTTCTGCGGCCTGAAGTACTGGACTTTGTTTTTGTCGGTTACTAGCGTGTTGCTTGTTAGCTAAGGCACCACGGTATCCCGGAAGTGTTCAGTTGAGTTAGTGTCCTGCGAATAACGAGTATAGAACAGCAAAAAACTCACTGCATCGTGCTTCTGAAAGGTGGCGTAACTTCTTGTATTGCCTTGCCACTGACTCTACAGATTCTTGACATGTCAAATTTGGCTGTAAGGGTTCTCTTTGTGCTACTGCAATTTCGGCCTACGTACCATTGTCACTCATCTACAAACATATAACAGAAATCAAAAGAAAAACACAATATGAGAACAACAGTATTTACAACAAAATTTACAGTCTGCTAACATTCACGTACTTACAAAATTTGATGCCATATGCTATTACAGTTTAACAGTATACATCTAAATATTGTTTTTACTATGGGACAAGAAGCCGGCCGATGTGGCCGAGCGGTTCTAGGCGCTTCAGTCTGGAACCGCGCTACCGCTCCGGTCGCAGGTTCGAATCCTGCCTCGGGCATGGATGTGTGTGATGTCCTTAGGTTAGTTAGGTTTAAGTAGTTCTAAGTTCTAGGGGACTGATGACCTCAGATATTAAGTCCCATAGTGCTCAGAGCCATTTGAACCATATGGGACAAGAGAAACAGAATTCTATGAATTCTGACTAATAAAGAACGACAATGGCACGCATCACATTGGAATATAGCGGAAACCAAGGTGAATTGTCAGTTTAATCTGTAAAGGTTCGTGCGCCACAAAGATACACGCACTACCGGTCAAAGGTTTTCGATTAGTTATCACAGCTATGCATTTGTTATTAAAACGGGAATTTCGTTTTGAATATTCTCTCATATCCTCGCTCTGATAATAAAACAAATATAAACATGTGAACTGTTAGCGCCTCTGTTGTGTATTCGCATAGATGGGCGCTGATGACTAACAACAGTAACACTTGATGACTATCCACAGTAACAATGATGTACCATTACCTACGATGGTTCCAATCGAATGGGTCTCAATCCTTCAGCTCTGTGTGTTGCAGTCAGTTATCATCGGTGTACAGTACCTTGTGTGCATCTATCATTGTATTTATATACCTGATGAGGTTCATACCGTTTTATGTCCTAGTGGGACGGAATCAGGAGATTTTAACTGAAAAACGTGCTGTAATCGTAGCTCTGCATCAGAAAAGCTATACTAGTATGTCAGTAGCATCAAAAGTTGGCTAGCCTAATCTGGAATGGTGTATGCAGCTGGGAAGATCAAGCAAACGGATGCCAATGCAAGTGTTTCGCGATCTGGAAGACTCCGAGTAACATTATAAGGGTAGACCAGTTCATATGAGTACAGAGCAAACATCAGAGGACTTGTACTGCACCTGAAATCCGCGAGGAAGTAAACAGTATGCGAGCAGCTCCAGTCTCTGTCTCAAAGGTGCAACGCCATCTGCAACACCGTCTTCGTGAACAATGTTTCAAGAGTTGTATGGCGACCAAAAAAGTTTATTACGCAAACAAAATACGGTGAAAAGATTGCAACTGGCACAGCAACATAAAAAGTGGAGCGCGCAGCAATGGTCCAAGGTCATATTCGCGGACGGATCTCTTTGTGAAGTATTTGAAAGCCATCGACGAATGTTTTTCGGCCTATAAAGTCAATGGTTAACTAAGAATTAATGGACCATTAAAGAAGGAAGGATATCAGAGGGCCGGCTGTAGTGGCCGAGTGGTTCTAGGCGCTACAGTCTGGAACCGCGCGACCTCTACGGTCGCAGGTTCGAATCCTGCCTCGGTCATGGATGTGTGTGATGCCCTTAGGTTAGTTAGGTTTAAGTAGTTCTAAGTTCTAGGGGACTGATGACCTCAGAAGTTAAGTCCCATAGTGCTCAGAGCCATTTGAACCATTTTATATATATATATATATATATATATATATATATATATATATATATATATATATATATATATATCACAGGATACTGATCAACAGTGCAGCTCCATTTGGCAAAAGACTTATTGGTCGTGGGTTCGTTCTGTAGCAGGACAATGATCCAAAACATACTTCTATATTGTGCAGAGGGTATGTCAATGGAAAATTGACATATGGGGAACTGAAGAACACGATTTGACAAAGTCAGTCACCTAACTTAGGTTCCATTGAACTTTTATGGCATGAACTTCACAGGCAGGTCAGAAAACTGAGATTATCTAGTGATGATGATCTATGGAATAATTTACAGGCGTGTTGTACTGCAATATCTGTGAAAATATTACAAATTCTTATCTCCAGAATGGCAAAAGTGTGCGCCATTATTCTGAGGGAAAAGGGTGGATACTTTGAAGAGACTGGGATGTAAAACTGAGGAGACCCAAAAATTTTTGTGTGAATTATTTTACATGGACAGTTGTAATGGTTTGCTCGAACATCACATTTTCTTTTATGATAACGGAGATATTCATATAATATAGGGCTATTACAAATGATTGAAGCAATTTCATAAATTCACTGTAGCTTCATTCTTGACATATGGTCACGACACACTACAGATACGTAGAAAAACTCATAAAGTTTTGTTCGGCTGAATCCGCACTTCAGGTTCTGCCGCCAGAGCGCTCGAGAGCGCAGTGAGACAAAATGGCGACAGGAGCCGAGAAAGCGTATGTCGTGCTTGAAATGCACTCACATCAGTCAGTCATAACAGTGCAACGACACTTCAGGACGAAGTTAAACAAAGATCCACCAACTGCTAACTCCATTCAGCGATGGTATGCGCAGTTTAAAGCTTCTGGATGCCTCTGTAAGGGGAAATCAACGGGTCGGCCTGCAGTGAGCGGAGAAACGGTTGAACGCTTGCGAGCAAGTTTCACGCGTAGCCCGCGGAAGTCGACGAATAAAGCAAGCAGGAAGCTAAACGTACCATAGCCGACGGTTTGGAAAATCTTACGGAAAAGGCTAAAGCAGAAGCCTTGTTCTCAGTGATGAAGCATCATTTTTTCTTAATGGTGAAGTGAACAGACACAATGTGCGAATCTGGGCGGTAGAGAATCCTCACGCATTCGTGCAGCAAATTCGCAATTCACCAAAAGTTAACGTGTTTTGTGCAATCTCACGGTTTAAAGATTATGGCCCCTTTTTCTTCCACGAAAAAAACGTTATAGGACACGTGTATCTGGAAATGCTGGAAAATTGGCTCATGCCACAACTGGAGACCGACAGCGCCGACTTCATCTTTCAACAGGATGGTGCTCCACCGCACTTCCATCATGATGTTCGGCATTTCTTAAACAGGAGATTGGAAAACCGATGGATCGGTCGTGGTGGAGATCATGATCAGCAATTCATGTCATGGCCTCCACGCTCTCCCGACTTAACCCCATGCGATTTCTTTCTGTGGGGTTATGTGAAAGATTCAGTGTTTCAACCTCCTCTACCAAGAAACGTGCCAGAACTGCGAGCTCGGGACATGCTGCGCCGAGTGTGGGAGGAACTTGATTATCGGCTTAATGTCTGCCGAATCACTAAAGGGGCACATATCGAACATTTGTGAATGCCTAAAAAAACTTTTTGAGTTTTTGTATGTGTGTGCAAAGCATTGTGAAAATATCTCAAATAATAAAGTTATTGTAGAGCTGTGAAATCGCTTCAATCATTTTTAATAACCCTGTATATGAACTTGATATACTGATGACTCCGAGCTCAAAGTTGTGCAAAGGAAATTGTAAATATTTTTTTTTCCTTTAGTCTTTCTTCTATCTCTTGTTACTTCCTCATGTGTTCTCCTCCTAGCTTCTATCTGCACGGACGTATGCATAAGTGTAAGTTATTTACAATAAAGATAATTACCATGAAATCGAGATATCGTATTGAACTTGTCATTTTCTGAGACTAATTCCATGTAAGTAGTTTTAGCAGTCCATCCTCTGGAAGTGTCGCGGAGTTCTGTTCATGATCAGAATTAGCCGGCTTTAACCTGGTCTCTTTAGCCGCCACTACGGCTGTCTCTCTGAGGTATCTATCAATTACAGTAATTATACAGAGCCTGACGGATATATTACGTACGAAGTCCGAGTCGCCATCCGAAGAAGATTGGCGCATTTGAGATATTTAACTCTTGGTCTCAGAATAATTAACGAAACCAGCTACTTCTAAATCCTAATATTTCGTCTTCTTAATATTTGGTTTCAACCGTCTGTGTAAACAGTGTCATAAAAAACGCACTACTAACTACGTTTTATTCTACTTGTGTTTTTTGGTCTACTTAGTTTGTACCATGTGTTTGTACATTGAAATAAATACAGTTATAGCATGGTTGATCGAAAACTTTTGACCGGTAGTGCAGAACCATTAATCTCCCCTCAAAACAATACGAAATAACTGAAAAATTAGTCTACTAAAACAAGTAGCAATTAATAACAGTTACAGTGCTGATATGGTAGCTAAAACGTTCACTACAGAAATAAGTAACAGAGAGAGCAAAGTAGACGATGAAATAACACTGCCTCGAGAAGCGGACCTAGAAAAATTGGCCTTATTATGGAACTACATCTAAAGCCTGATGTGTTCCGCACAGACAACACCTTAGAGAAAATAGTGAGGCACACCACCTACAAAACAAAACCATTTACGTAATCGGGAGTTCACAGAATCAAATGTGAACGTGAGAGTTTTTGTATGGAGCAAACAAGTAGATGTTTCTGCACCTGAGTCAGAGAGGACATAGCGAGAATAGTAACTCCTCATTCGTTGAGCAACCGCCTAATTACAGTCATAACAACAACAGCAATGAGGAATGTTGTCAAGGTGAAGGTCAGGGTGAAGAGGGTAGATCAGTGGACTCTCTGCAGGAAATTTAAATTTATAGCTCCTTCAAAGCGCAACCGAACTATATACTCACTGAATAAACGGACCGCAGAAATTATAATTTTTGATTCTTTTAGGTGTGACTCCAGTGTACATTAAATACATACTCCTTAGCTACGTTAACTTGTACGTGGTTCGGTCATGATAACACAATTTTGCTTTCAGTAACATACAAACATAATGTTCTAATGTATCTTAAGACCATTCACATTTATTTCGTGGCAACATACGTTTGACTATTTACTCGTTGATGTTCATACATCCCCGTTATTATCACTGCCCCAGTACAGCCACAGTTTTATTTTAACCCGCACGTGAATAACACAACTTCACACATCATGTTTCTTGTATCATCGATAACATCCGTCTGTTCCATTGTAAGTATTCACGCACAATAATCCTCTGTGGTCACATGCAGTTAGAATCCATGACACAGAGTATGACCCGTATATATATATGATTTATTTACTGATTAACAAGCAGACATAGTTTTACATTGTTGTTGTTATTCCTTACCTGTTTCACTGTCGTAATATGGAATCGAACTTTGTAAGTTTGGTAATGTTATCAGACTGCAAATTTTCTTGTGCATACAGTGGAGGCCTTCGGACAAATGAAAATCTGGATTATTGATTGAATGAAGAAAAGCGATTCTGTATTATTATTAACTCTTAAAAGGTGATTTACATCGCCTGCACATGGACGGCCATATGGTTATCTCTCTAGGGTTAGGTGTTTACCCACAAAAACGTTAAAATAACAAAAGTAAGTGTTTATTAATAGATTAGGAACACATTTTCGTATATACGTACATATTTTCTTAAAATTACCAACAATTGGCAACCTTAACAATGACATACGTGACAAAACTCACATAGGATAGTCATTGTAGTTCAATTTTGTTTAAAATATTTGGTATTAGTCATTTGACGTAAACAATGCTTTCTCTGTTCGTTTTTCGAATCATTTGACTGTTTCCAGAGCTTGCAATACTTCCGCATGAGATGATCCTGTACCAATTTCTGTGCCTACGTTTTCTTCTGTCGTATCTTCTTGAATTTACTGCTGCTCATTAGCCTGCAATAGTTTTCAACAATTTCGTCATCTCACGTGATCTGAAATCCTTGATCATTGCCGTCACAAGTGAGTCACTCTTTCATACCGTCGGTACCACATTCCTGGCATATTTGTACGTTTGTCATTAGCTCATTTACATTCTCTAAGAAAGTATCATCCGTATCGGCTACTGATTTTCGTGCATCTGTTTTAGTATTCTGTTCAAAGCTTTGTCCAAAGTCTTCCTTTCAGTCTACAAGCATCTAACAACACCCCTTCCAATTCATTTGCTTGAAAAATTACAAAAAAACTTCTAATTTCTCTTCATGAATGGATAACAATTTACGTACAAGCTGTTTTCTATAAAGCGACTATAATGATACAATAACACTTTCATCCATTGGTTGTAGTAATGATGCAACATTAGGAGACAAAAAATTTACTGTAACTACTCCATTTTCTCTCTCTAACTATTCAACGGAAATATGGGTTGGCCCACTGTCCAGTAAAAGTAGGACTTTTATACCGATTTCGTTTTGAATTTCTTTTTACTTTAGGGATAAATCTGTTGACATATAGCCAGTGAATATTTGGGTGTAGGCTTATACCCATGCGCTTTTTTGGTTTTTATAAATTAAGGGAACCCTGGGAATAAGAAGCATCTGGAGTTTTTGGATTTTCTACTCCTTCGCCGATTAGCTAAAAATTTTGACGGTAATTATTTCCAGTTTTATCTGGTTTCGTCAGCTTTGCAAACAAAGTGCAGGTCACAGTCATTTTCGCCCAATTCTTTTTTAAAACCATCTTTAAATAATTTACTGCATCTATATTAGGTGACATTTTTGCACGTCATATTTCCAATTCGCGAACTCCGCGACGACATTTAAATCTGTAAAACCATGCGTTACTTGCTAATAACGATTCAGCGCTGTATGTCTTTTTTTTATTTAACTGCAATACTTTGTCACAGTGCAAAGGACCAGGTATCGGTTGCCCAGTTGACTGTTTTTATAACAACCAACAATACACAGCTTCTTTCATGAGTTTATTTATCCGTTTCTTCATCACGTTTCGATATTCGCTCCCGTTTTCACTATCAAGTTTCCAGGTGTACTTCAAAACGGAATCGCTATTTTTGATATCGTTTTTGGTAAAAGTACCTACACCACACATATCAGCTGACGCATGGCCACTTTCTCCATTTTTAGTGAATAAATAGTGCTCGTTTTATCTTTAAGCAATAATAGCAGTCTCTTGCGCTTTGACATTTTTAAGCACAGACGCGACAAGGTGCAGCGATGGTGCGACTAATTCAAACAATCATGAAACGCACGGGCCAGAGATCGCGCGGAGCGCGGACGTGTCGTGCTAGGGCGACACGTCCGTGCACTCACGGCACTTGCTCACGGTTAACAACCCGGACAATTGCGAATTCGTATGACAGAGGTTCGGATAATCAAGTCTCCACTGCACTGTTTGTTCTCCTACGTCACACATCAAAAAAAGTTTTCCATCACCCCTGTTCCCAGAACTCCTGAAGACAGACGTTGACTGTGGATATTGTATCACAGTCACAGTCCCTGTGATTGATCTGGCGTTGTGAAATCAGCAAACATGTCCTTGCTATGTTGACGTGGCGAACGGCTGAAAGCAATGGGAAACTACAGCTGTAATGAAACTTCCTGGCAGATTAAAACTGTGTGCCCGACCGAGACTCGAACTCGGGTCCCGAGTTCGAGTCTCGGTCGGGCACACAGTTTTAATCTGCCAGGAAGTTTCATATCAGCGCACACTCCGCTGCAGAGTGAAAATCTCATTCTGGAAACATCCCCCAGGCTGTGGCTAAGCCATGTCTCCGCAATATCCTTTCTTTGAGGAGTGCTAGTTCTGCAAGGTTCGCAGGAGAGCTTCTGTAAAGTTTGGAAGGTAGGAGACGAGGTACTGGCAGAAGTAAAGCTGTGAGTACCGGGCGTGAGTCGTGCTTCGGTAGCTCAGTTGGTAGAGCACTTGCCCGCGAAAGGCAAAGGTCCCGAGTTCGAGTCTCGGTCGGGCACACAGTTTTAATCTGCCAGGAAGTTTCATATCAGCGCACACTCCGCTGCAGAGTGAAAATCTCATTCTGGATACAGCTGTAATATTTCCTGAGTACAGCTCTATACTACAACTCAACGAGGATGGCATTCGCTTGAGTAAAATATTCTGGATGTGAAACCCCCCTCTCCCCAAGCGTATCTCTGGGAGGAGGGGGGGGGGGGTAGCAGAGGATCGCTCATTGTTCTGGCTCAGATTGCTGACATCGGCCTCAGCATTCCTGAAACTGATAACTTCAGCGTCGGCCCTTCCTGGAGTAACTCACGCCACTGTCCAACGCTTGTACAATGACATCATCACTTCCCCCTCCCTGTAGCCAACGCCAGCATGCTGACAGGCCCCCAGGGCACTGGTGATGTGCAAGCTCAGCCCCCCCCCCCCCCCCCCCCCGCCCCAACATTTGAGCAACTGCGTGCTGGCTGTCATTTACTGTTTGTATCTCCATCCTGTATGAACCGTTGCGAGCAGCAGCAGTAACCATCTGGGAAGAAAAAACTCTATAGTAAGCATTCATTTTAATGTCTTGTTGCTATTACTATTACTATGTAGGTGTCCAGAATGAGATTTTCACTCTGAAGCGGAGTGTGCGCTGGTATGAAACATCCCATAGGCTGCGGCTAAGCCATGTCTCCGCAATATCCTTTCTTTCAGGAATGCTAGTTCTGCAAAGTTCGCAGGAGAGCTTCTGTAAAGTTTGGAAGGTAGGAGACGAGGTACTGGCAGAATTGAAGCTGTGAGGACGGGGCGTGAGTCGTGCTTGGGTAGCTCAGTTGGTAGTGCACTTGCCCGCGAAAGGCAAAGGTCCCGAGTTCGAGTCTCGGTCCGGCACACAGTTTTAACCTGCCAGGAAGTTTCACTATGTAGGTGTGTTTTCCTATACTTACGGGGCTCCGGAAAGGCTCAAAATCATGAAAAGTTCAATTTTTACTTTTTTGCGTTTTCTGAATCTACAGACTATTACCTTTTAATAGATATATAATTTATTCAATTCCGAAGAGTACAACTATTTTTAAATTTTTTTTTGAAATGTGTTCTACATGGGCGTGACCCACTGTGGCGCTGTTAAACTGCTGTCAAATGGTGTTATTATTAACGTCCGTGTTCATCAGGCACATTTTAGTGATGTGAGATAAAGTATGTGTTGTGGCTAACCTGTGATGGTTCAATATATATCGCTGGTGTGATTGTCGATTGTTTCATGTTTATTTACTCTGTCGTTATGTCTAAAATATTCGTAATTAATTCTGTTTCTTGAGTCTCTGTTTTGTTGAAGTATAATAATGAGTAAAAGTAAAGTTGCTGTTGCGACTTTCAATGATGGCAACATTGTAAGGTGCAAGGTATTTAGAAATATGGGAATGAAGATAGGTTCTAACATGGTACGAGCGATGCTTGCTTTAGACAAGGAACGCCTTCGGGCTGCAGACAGGGCTGTAAAGAGTCTAGAAATACAAGCAAGAGTAAACAGGAGGAGGAACAAGAGGAAGCTGGAGGAGGAGTTTGCAGAGGATGAAGATAATCCATCCTATGGACCTGGAATGCACTAAAATGTTAATCCAATCTTTGTCGCTCGATTCCCAAAACTTTTATTTTCTCATACTAATTACATGTTTTCTAAGAATCTTCCAATCATATTTGTTTCAAACTTTCAGTAAATGTTACACAGTACCTTCTGCATAATTTAACACAGCCTTTTTCCAAAAAACTGTATATTTTTGAATATATAAATAAAAAATTGCAAAAAAATGTTGTGAATTTTCATTACAATTGAAAAAAAATAATCTTTAATAACTGAACTAAAATTTTGTAAAATCCCTGTGTTAAGTTGTAGCCCATATTCCAATAAATAATCTGTAAAAAGTTCAATTTCCTACCTCAAATACTTTGTGAGGAAAGATGTAATTTATAAGCGTTATTTTAACATTGCAAGTATAGGGCGTTCCGGAGCCCCTTAAGGCTTCGATGCTCTTACAGACTAGGACACACGTAGATTCCTGCCTGAACCGCAGCAGCAGTCACTGTCCACAGGATGTTTTCACATCTTTCGGACCTGATGCCGTTTGACTATGTTTCAGCACAGCTACGGTTGTAGCAGTCATTCTCCGTAGGATCCCTTCCCGACGTTTTGAGTCTGGTGCCATTTGACAATGTTGTGACACAGCCACAGCATCTGTTACCAGAACTTGAGTTTCAGATAAGTGCTAATTCAACGTCTTTGTGCTAGAGTGCAGTATTCATTGTGTAAATGGGACTGCCTCTGTGATAAAGCTCTTAGAAAGACGGTTATGAAATACAACCCATCACAAACTCCAGTTAACATTTTTACCTTAAAAGGAGAGGCATCAATTGTTGATACGTATGGCGATGAAGTGCTTGAGCTGAAATTTGAAGCTGAGGTCATATTCATTAAACATTCAAGTACGATGAATTTAAAGCACTTGTACAGTGCTCTGCTGATTGTGGCATACAGACTGTGCCGCTGCTGTCTATATTACAGCTGTATATTGCGACTTTATTGAGTATTTTCGCGTGGACATCGTAAATATAAATCAATTAGAACATTGTATAACCGACTACATTCATCCAACACCAGGATATACATTTAAAAAACGCTACATGCATAAAATCTGTGGGGGCCGAATTTACGGAAGGATTGCATATATATGTACCTGCACCTATAGGTGTGTATACAAGTCGTGTAATATTCAAGGCATACACAAGATTATCATTTGGACAATACTGTAAATCTGAATGATTGTGTGTGTACATATCTGTGCAATTTAAGATTTTATGCAAAAAAAATTTCTTATTTGGTTCCACCCTGAAATAACTCTCCTGGTGAAACAATTAGGGTGATCTTATAAGTAATATTACTTATATAACAAATTAATTTCTGGTTTGTTATCATTAACAGCATTTTTTTCAATTTTCAAGAAAGAGCTTGCTTATGTGCAGAGGAGACACCACACTAATAAAATTCATCGTCATATACATGACTAGTAGCATCTGATTGTTTATAAGCAGAGATGAATCATACTGGCAATACGAGAGAGGAGGTGAATGATTTTTTGTTCATACAATTCATTGTTTTAAACATGATTACCATCATATGATTGCATGGATATATCAGACTGCTGCGGTGCGGTTCCTTTCTACATCTACATCTACATCCATACTCCGCAAGCCACCTGACGGTGTGTGGCGGAGCGTACCTTGAGTACCTCTATCGGTTCTCCCTTCTATTCCAGTCTCGTATTGTTCGTGGAAAGAAGGATTGTCGGTACGCCTCCGTGTGGGCTCTAATCTCTCTGATTTTATCCACATGGTCTCTTCGCGAGATATACGTAGGAGGGAGTAATATACTGCTTGACTCTTCGGTGAAGGTATGTTCTCGAAACTTTGACAAAAGCCCGTACCGAGCTACTGAGCGTCTCTCCTGCAGAGTCTTCCACTGGAGTTTATCTATCATCTCCGTAACGCTTTCGCGATTACTAAATGATCCTGTAACGAAGCGCGCTGCTCTCCGTTGGATCTTCTGTACCTCTTCTGTCAACCCTATCTGGTACGGATCCCACACTTTCAAGCAGTGGGCGAACAAGCGTACTGTAACCTACTTCCTTTGTTTTCGGATTGCATTTCCTTAGGATTCTTCCAATGAATCTCAGTCTGGCATCTGCTTTACCGACGATCAACTTTATACGATCATTCCATTTTAAATCACTCCTAATGCGTACTCCCAGATAATTTATGGAATTAACTGCTTCCAGTTGCTGACCTGCTATTTTGTAGCTAAATGATAAGGGATCTATCTTTCTATGTATTCGCAGCACATTACACTTGTCTACATTGAGATTCAATTGCCATTCCCTGCACCATGCGTCAATTCGCTGCAGATCCTCCTGCATTTCAGTACAATTTTCCATTGTTACAACCTCTCGATACACCACAGCATCATCTGCAAAAAGCCTCAGTGAACTTCTAATGTCATCCACAAGGTCATTTATGTATTCTGTGAATAGCAACGGTCCTATGACACTCCCCTGCGGCACATCTGAAATCACTCTGACTTCGGAAGACTTCTCTCCATTGAGAATGACATGCTGCGTTCTGTTATCTAAGAACTCTTCAACCCAATTACACAATTGGTCTGATAGTCCATATGCTCTTACTTTGTTCATTAAACGACTGTGGGGAACCGTATCGAATGCCTTGCGGAAGTCAAGAAACACGGCATCTACCTGTGAAACCGTGTCTATGGCCCTCTGAGTCTCGTGGACGAATAGCGCGAGCTGGGTTTCACACGACCGTCTTTTTCGAAACACATGCTGATTCCTACAGAGTAGATTTCTAGTCTCCAGAAAAGTCATTATACTCGAACACAATACGTGCTCCAAAATTCTACAACCGATCGACGTTAGAGATATAGGTCTATAGTTTTGCACATCTGTTCGACGTCCCTTCTTGAAAACGGGGATGACCTGTGCCCTTTTCCAATCCTTTGGAACGCTACGCTCTTCTAGAGACCTACGGTACACCGCTGCAAGAAGGGGGGCAAGTTCCTTCGCGTACTCTGTGTAAAATCGAACTGATATCTCATCAGGTCCAGCGGCCTTTCCTGTTTTGAGCGATTATAATTGTTTCTCTATCTCTCTGTCGTCTATTTCGATACCTACCATTTTGTCATCTGTGCGACAATCTAGAGAAGGTACTACAGTGCAGTCTTCCCCTGTGAAACAGCTTTGGAAAGAGACGTTTAGTATTTCGGCCCTTAGTCTGTCATCCTCTGTTTCAGTACCATTTTGGTCACAGAGTGTCTGGACATTTTGTTTTGATCCACCTACCGCTTCGACATAAGACCAAAATTTCTTAGGATTTTCTGCCAAGTCACTACGTAGAACTTTACTTTCGAATTCATTGAACGCCTCTCGCATAGCCCTCCTCACACTACCTTTCGCTTCGCGTAATATTTGTTTGTCTGCAAGGCTTGGGCTATGTTTATGTTTGCTGTGAAGTTCCCTTTGCTTCCGCAGCAGTTTTCTAACTCGGTTGTTGTACCACGGTGGCTCTTTTCCATCTCTTACGACCTTGCTTGGCACATACTCATCTAACGCATATTGTACCATGGTTTTGAACTTTGTCCACTGATTCACAACACTATCTGTACTTAAAACAAAACTTTTGTGTTGAGCCGTCAGGTACACTGTAATCTGCTTTTTGTCACTTTTGCTAAACAGAAAAAACTTCCTACCCTTTTTAATATTCCTATTTACGGCTGAAATCATCGATGCCGTAACCGCTTTATGATCGCTGATTCCCTGTTCTGCGTTAACTTTTTCAAATAGTTCGGGTCTGTTTGTCACCAGAAGGTCTAATATGTTATCGCCACGAGTCGGTTCTCTGTTTAACTGCTCTAGGTAGTTTTCAGATAAATCACTTTAAAAAATTTCACTGGATTCTTTGTCCCTGCCACCCGTTATGAACGTCTGAGTCTCCCAGTCTACATCCGGCAAATTAAAATCTCTACCCAGAACTATAACATGGTGGGGAAATCTACTCGAAATATTTTCCAAATTATCCTTCAGGTGCTCAGCCACAACAGCTGCTGAGCCAGGGGGCCTATAGAGACATCCAATTACCATGTCTGAGCCTGCTTTAACCGTGACCTTCACCCAAATTATTTCACATTTCGGATCTCCGTCAATTTCCTTCGATACTGTTGCACTTCTTATCGCTATAAACACGCCTCCCCCTTCACTGTCCAGCCTGTCTCTGCGGTATACATTCCAATCTGAGTTTAGGATTTCATTACTGTTTACGTCTGGTTTCAGCCAACTTTCTGTCCCTTGTTATGGGCATTGTGACCGTTTATTAATGAGAGCAGTTCTGGGACCTTTCTATAGACGCTCCTGCACTTTACTATTAGCACATTAGTATTGTTATTCCCTGTTGCATTTTGCCTACTCCTAACTTGCCGCGTCTCAGGAGGCGTCTTGCCGGGCCTAGGGAGGGAATTCTCTAACCTAAAAAAACCACATGTGCACTCCACACGTACTCCGCTACCCTTGCCACACGTACTCCGCTACCCTTGTAGCCGCTTCCGCCGTGTAGTGCACGCCTGACCTATTCAGGGGGATCTTACATTTCTCCACCCGATAGCGGAGGTCGAGAAATTTGCACCCCAGATCTCCGCAGAATCGTCTGAGCCTCTGGTTTAAGCCTTCTACTCGGCTCCATACCAGAGGATCGGTTCTGGGAACGATACTACAAATAGTTAGCTCAGATTCCACCCCGCGAGCGAGGCTTTCCGCCTTCACCAATTCCGCTAACCGCCTATACCAACTGAGGATGACCTCTGAACCTAGACGGCAGGAGTCATTGGTGCTGACATGAGCAACAATTTGCAGTCGGGTGCACCCAGTGCTCTCTATCGCCGCCGGCAGGGCCTCCTCCACATCTCGGATGAGACCCTCCAGCAAGCAGACAGAGTGAACACTGGCCTTCTTCCCCGACCTTTCCGCTATTTCCCTAAGGGGCTCCACGACCCGCCTAACGTTGGAGCTCCCAATAACTAATAAACTCCTCCCCCCGTGAGCCTGCTCGGACCTTGCTGAAGGAGCGGCCACATGTGCACTCACAGGCAGAGCGGGCGATGCCACACGGCCAGCCTCGTGCGCCGCGAACGCCGCTGAACCCGCCACTCCCCTTGGGGAGGGGGTGGACCAACCGCGCCCGTAACCCGCGAAGATGTCTCGACAGCAGGGACAGTGGGGTGAAGCATGTAACACTTGGGGTGTACCTTGCGACGCACCAGACTCCCCACTGCCGCTACACTCCGAGACAGCAGCCTGAAGACGGCTGACCGCGGCCATCAACACTTTCAGCTGTTCGCGAACAGTGGCCAGCTCCTCCTGCGTCCGTACACAGCAGTCACACATCCTATCCATCCTACGAAATCAATTTACTGTAGGGGGTTAATCAAATTTTAACTAGACTGCTAATTCACTAAAGGCGGCTGATTGTTGACTAAACTGTGGTTGCTAGACACTTGTTGTAGAAAACAATGAAAATAGCACTACCTGTCTCTGGACTGTATTCAAAACAGACACTAGCACTACTGGCACTGTGGCTGACTAAAGGGACTCTCTCTGACTGTGTGCAAAACAAACACGAAATCTATGGAACACTGTTACTAGCACTCAACAATTAAAGCTTCCTAAAAGCAAAAACACATGAAAGAAGAAGTGACAAGTAAGAAAAATACAGTTAATACTTAAATTAACGTAGCTCGCTGCGCAGCAGACGTGACGCAGACGGCAGTTACCTGCACCTACCTGTGAACTCGTCGCAGCAGATCGCCGTAGGAAAGCCGAGCAAAAACCTACCGTACTGCAACACGCACCAGGCTGCATACAACGTGACAATTCCAAAAATCGGGAAAAGGTCTTTATTTTGAATGAAAGGTGGAAATACTGGCAAAATTCGGTACACCACTGGCCATTAAAATTGCTACACCACGAAAATGACGTGCTACCGACGCGAAATTTAACCGACAGGAAGAAGACGCTGTGATATGCAAATGATTAGCTTTTCAGAACATTCCCACAAGGTTGGCGCCGGTGACGACACCTACAATGTGCTGACATGAGGAAAGTTTCCAACTGATTCCTCATACACAAACAGCAGTTGACCGGCGTTGCCTGGTGAAACGTTGTTGTGACGCCTCGTATAAGGAGGAGAAATGCGTACCATCACGTTTCCGACTTTGATAAAGGTCGGATTGCAGCCGATCACGATTGCGGTTTATCGTATCGCGACATTGATGCTCACGTTGGTCGAGATCTGATGACTGTTAGCAGAATATGGAATCGGTGGGTTCAGGAGGGTAATACGGAACGCCGTGCTGGATCCCAACGGCCTCGTATCACTAGCAGTCGAGATGACAGGAATATTATCCGCATAGATGTAACGGATCGTGCAGCCACGTCTCGATCCCTGAGTCAACAGATGGGGACGTTTGCAAGACAACAACCATCTGCACAGAACAGTTCGACGACGTTTGCAGCAGCGTGGACTATCAGTTCGGAGGCCATGGCTGCGGTTACACTTGACGCTGCATCACAGCCTGCGACGGTTTACTCAACGACGAACCTGGGTGCACGAATGGCAAAACGTCATTTTTTCGGATGAATCCAGGTTCTGTTCACAGCATCATGATGGTCACATCCGTGTTTGGCGACATCGCGGTGAACGCACATTGGAAGCGTGTATTCGTCATCGCCATATTGACGTATCACCCGGCGTGATGGTATGGGGTGCCATTGGTAACACGTCTCGGTCACTTCTTGTTCGCATTGACGGCACTTTGAACAGTGGACGTTACATTTCAGATGTGTTACGACCCGTGGCTCTACCCTTCATTCGATCCCTGCGAAACCCTACATTTCAGCAGGATAATGCACGACCGCATGTTGCAAGTCCTGTACGGGTCTTTCTGGATACAGAAAATGTTCGACTGCTGCCCTGGCCAGCACATTCTCCAGATCTCTCACCAACTGAAATCGTCTGGTCAATGGTGGCCGAGCAACTAGCTCGTCACAATACGCCAGTCACTACTCTTGATGAACTGTGGTATCGTGTTGAAGCTGCATGGGCAGCTGTACCTGTACACGCCATCCAAGCTCTGTTTGACTCAATGCCCAGGCGTATCAAGGCCGTTATTACGGCCAGAGGTGGTTGTTCTGGGTACTGATTTCTCAGGATCTATGCACCCAAATTGCGTGAAAATGTAATCACCTGTCAATTCTAGTGTAATATATTTGTCCAATGAATACCCGTTTATCATCTGCATTTCCTCTTGGTGTAGCAATTTTAATGGCCAGTAGAGTATTTCCCGAAATCTGAGCAGCTACTAAGCACGGATTGTTCTTAAATGAAAATGCTTGCCACACTATTAAGTTTATTGGTGTCTAATACACTCAAGGTTTTAGTCACCGATCTGCTCAATATGCCACGCGGAATTACTGTCCTTTCTCATAGTCAAAATTACTTTAAAAATCCGTACTTTCAAAAAACAACACATCGGAACAAATATCTCTTAACTTTAAAGCACTTTTGAGGCACGTAGCGCAACTAAAATCGGTAATTATAACTTCCTTCGGAGCTCATACTACACACGACCGTACCATTGAAAGCCTGGGCTCCGGCTCCTTATACTGCTGTAAGCATTCTCCATCTCCAAGAGAAAAGACGCGCCAATAGAAAAACATTATTCTCCCGCGTTAATCCGCTGCTCATGACTAACCAATCAACAAATAACACACATAAATAAACAAAAAAGTCTTCAATAAATAAACAGAACAATTCACTAAAACCTTCTCTTGTCCTGTTTCTTGAATGTCTCTGTGCACTACTGTCCTCTAGCAGATGAAAATTATAACTACGTATAACACTACCCTGCTGTGACACAAACTAATATTACTCTCTGAGGGGATTTGAGAATTTTGACCGCAAGTTTGTCGAGCAGATAGGGGTATCAGACTACAGTTTTGAATATCTTGCAATTAACACACACAGGCTTTAACTTTGGGGGTTAATGAAAGTAGTAGAATCCATATACGAATAAAAAAATGAACGGCCGCCAGCCCAATTAGGCACTTGAATTTGGAAATACAGTATATGTTAAAGAAAATTGAATATTAATTGTTGAAGTGACTTTCATTAATATTTCCCTTTGAATAGCACACACGATACAAACGGTCACAGGGCACTCTGAGCTGTGGGTAGCAGCAGTTACCAATAATGAACAAACTAGTAATCATAGAAAGCAAAAATGTACCAAACTTAAACTAATAAGTTAAATCAAGATCATTTCCTGAACCAGAACAGGGATGTTACTGCAAGAAGTGCACAACTAAAATTGGACAGGAGGGGCTTCTGACTTAACTGACATGTAACAACCAGTAATAAACACAATTAATATCATAATTACATGCCGGCCGGAGTGGCCGAGCGGTTCTAGGCGCTACAGTCTGGAACCACGCGACCGCTACGGTCGCAGGTTCGAATCCTGCCGCGGGCATGGATGTGTGTGATATCCTTAGGTTAGTTAGGTTTAAGTAGGTTCTAAGTTCTGGGGGACTGATGACCTCAGAAGTTAAGTCCCATAGTGCTCAGAGCCATTTGAACCATTTTTTCATAATTACAGTGTATATACTCCCATTTCTAGAAATATATCAGATTTCCTCAGTAGCAATACTATTCCACTTATCCCTCTAATATGTCAAGAATATGGTGGGGACCCATAAACTAGTATAGTGTCCCTAGTCAAGTCGCAGGATTAATTCAGTAGCAAAGACTAATTCAACCAAAGTTAGTTCTTAGCTTCACTTGGAATATTTTATATTTTACTCTTCGAGGTAAATTTTTCAGCACGAAACTCAGTTAACTCCAATAAAATCATTCATTATAGTAATTAAGACTACATTTCTAACTTATTTGTCTTTTTCATCACCTGTGAAGCAGGTATTTTAGATAGTAACATTTACACAATCTGGCAATGTATTTTTGCAAAATGACACTTCTCACTAAACTAAGAGAACTTTAGCAAAATTCTAACTAACTTCACTTTTGTAGTTTTAGCTTCAACTTTCCCTAATTCTTGCACATTTGACGAATCACTAGTTCATTTGAAACAGGATACTCGGTTTTATAAACACTTAGGAGAGGACCCTGCATAGGTTCATCATCAGGAAAGAAGATATGGTTCCAAGTACAGATTAATAGCATTTGGATTATTGCTAATCACCCACACAAATTAACTGGTCCATGCTCTGATATATATCTGTATGTATGAAGTTAGTGGATCAGTGGCAAAGTTGTGGCGGCAAGCGACATGTCGGCTAACTGTACTCACAGGTCTTGATGTTTGAATGCTCTAGAAAATTGCTTCTTGGTGACGGATTTTTTAACGTGTTAGAGCCATTCCTCATTGCTGAGGGTACCAAGCAAAAGCCAAATCCACACCTGAGGCAAAATTCCTTTCAAAACGGCTTCCAGTTGCCTCCCTTGGCACCAACAATGTGTACCGTGCAGCGGCTATCCAGTGACTGCGTATCGTTCACACCAAGTAGCAGCCAAGTTTGACGGCCAAAGCCACCGTTTACATCGCGCCAAGCCACTTCCCTTGCGGAGGGACTTTCCTACATCTTTTACATTTTACAATACAAGTGCCCTAAGCATGAACCAGCTTCCAATACATATTATTTTTCTTCTAAACGTACACACATTATAAGATTCATTATTTTAAAAAATCATTTACCTTTTTCCATAGATACATTACAAATTTCAGATTTCCTGTCCCAAATCAATGACCTTAACTAACAAAGAACACACACTCCATAATCATAGATACACAGTTACATAATATAAACCTGCTACTAATCGGTATAAACGTTGCACACGTACTCGACGGGACCCACTTCAGACCATCTGTCACTGTGCTCACACGAGTCATTCTTCCGATACACAGGCTCTAGATAGCACCGATATAAGGCGCTACGCTTCAATGTCAATGCAATTCATTCTTTGATTCGTGATTATCAGCATCTGACTGCAGGGATACTTCATACTAATACTAAGATAGAGGAGGAGAATGATTTTCTTACATACAATTCATTGCTTTTCTACATTAGTAGGAGCATTTGATTGCTCGCATCCAAAGTTACTTCATACTAAGTCAATTCACTGTTTTATATGTGACTAGCAAGATGTTGTTGCAGAGACATATTGTACTAACACTAAGGGTGGAGGAGGATGATTTTTAAATACAATAATTACGTGACTAACGTCTAATTGCTGAGGTATGTTGTCCTAATACCAATAGTACAGATTTCTGTATACAATATTTACAGTGTATGGGGCTAGTAGGTGCCAGTGAAGAAGAAAGAAACATACATAAATGCATTCACACACATATATGCGAGAAGATATAGTGTACAAGAAAAAATGCATACATGGTGCACATAATGATGATATAGATAATTTGCAAGCACATATATTGTGCAGTCATTTACATGCATACACACATACACACAATTATGACTGATGCCTCATGTGTCTATTCCACACACACACACACACACACACACACACACACACACACACACACACACACACAAAAACACACACAATGAACAGTTCTCAAACAAATCGCATGAGAACAGAGGGTCTGATCCCATCTGCAATGATGAAGTGTTTGTCGTCAGGCTTCGTGAACTCCACTGAAACCTTAGCCGTATTCACAGCAACTGGTCCATCTTGTAGATTGTGGCCCACTTAAAATTTGGCCTGGCAATGTAAACTCTTGCGCCATATCGCCCATCCCAAAGATAAACTAAACCAATTTTGTGGTGGGTTCTAACATTCTCCATGGTTTTGCCAAAAACTTGATTATTCATTAATTTATAAAAATGTTTTTCAGAATCGCTCTTCATGAGAGCCCTCTGGTCGACATTAAAATCAATGTACTCTTTCAACCAAGGACATTAATCTACTTCCAGAACATATACTTAGCAGCATCAGCAGGCACACACTGGATCTATTCTTTCAGTCTTATGATTTCACATCTGGACAACCATCAGAAGCCTCCAGATGATAGAGTTTGTTTCATGATATTCCTTAGAGATTATTTATATCCAAAAAAAGAATATAACTCAGATCGTCAGATTGCCTGTTCTCCTCACTCATTCATGGTTTATTCGTTTTGGTACACCTGTGGGCAGTCTGGCAAAGTCCCCCGCCAGGCTGGTGTTCAAAAAAAGGCAACATATTAACGTTAGCCACAGTTCGATCTTGACAAATGTGTTTTGTAACATTGTATCCCGCAAAAGCCTTGGTGTGGTGCAATAGAAAGCAGGGTCCAAAGTGTCTGTGCCCAAGCATACGTCTTTGAGCAAGTGTACCTCTGTTTCCATGTACAATGTAGCACATTTCTCTAAATTAAAGATTTTTAACTCCAGTCAAACATTCACTGCATGCCTATAATCTTCATCCATTATGTAAGCGCCTGTAAGTTTGCTGGTGAATGCAGTAATACTTGGAAATGCAAGTGGAGTGTCTCTACTGACACAAGGTATTTGTATGGAACACCACTTTCTTCACCACAACCTGAAACTTTGCCTCATTGGGACTTGGTGCGATTCGCTTGGAGAATGGAATGTATTTTTCTACATTGTCAGGTTTGACTCTGATCTTACTTTTCTCCATCCCAAAATCACCCAAGTGCTCAACAAGAAACCGAGCATCATACCTACCAAATTATGGCAGGAGATGGGTATATGTTGTGGCAGTTGGTATTTCAAGTATCATGGATTGTTAGTTGCACCATGTAGCTTCCCCATTAGGTGACAACGGTCTCTGCCTGGTGTTTGTGCCTTTCTGTGTTTTAGCAGGCCACAAATATGACTTTCAACTGTCTGCTTGTAAAAGAGTTGCACCATGTAGCTTCCCCATTAGGTGACAATGGTTTCTGCCTGGTGTTTGTGCTTTTCTGTATTTCAGCAGGCCAAAAATTTGGTTTTCAACTGTCTGCTTGTAAAAGACATCATTCTCATGCGATTTGGTCATTGGATAAAGAACATCAACACGCCTAGCAAGCTTTTCAAGTTCAGAGAGCAACTGTCTGTCAGGATTATCCCTGACATATGACTCAAATTTAGTGAGACTGGAATTGTATGAGCACACACCTTGATACACCACCACATACAATACTTGTTGTTCTGTGAAAGAGGTGTGAGAAGATGTTGGATCACCTTCGCAGCATGGAACAGGAACCAGCAATCACTCAAAGTCAGCATATACAACAAAGGAACAGTGTTCCTGGTGGTGGGCGTTCTTACACTTTAAGAACTTTTTATGTTCAGTGGACATTTCTACTTGTACCAGTTCCTGACTCGGGCAATCGATTAGATGTCTTTCTAAATACACACTTGTAGTGAACTAGTTAAGGAATCTGTGGCAAAAATTCCATTTATGCTCATTTTTACCCATTTTGGCAGAAAGTAGGTAGGACATGCTCTTGATCCAGACATAGTGATGCTTCTCACCGCCGGCCGCGGTGGTCTAGCGGTTCTGGCGCTGCAGTCCGGAACCGCGGGACTGCTACGGTCGCAGGTTCGAATCCCGCCTCGGGCATGGGTGTGTGTGATGTCCTTAGGTTAGTTAGGTTTAAGTAGTTCTAAGTTGTAGGGGACTTATGACCTAAGATGTTGAGTCCCATAGTGCTCAGAGCCATTTGAACCATTTGCTTCTCACCTTGAAAGAACAGTAGCAAATCTATTCACTTGAGATGCTGACCAGCTATTTTGGATAAGTAGAGGGGTCTGACTCCTCTGTGCTTCTCAACACCTGACCTGCTCTTTTTTCCTTATCTGCATCCAGAGTGCAAAAGTGTCCTGAATAATTAAATTTCTGCCTCTAGACTTTTGGGATGCCTGGGATTGTGATGGGGAATGAGATGCCTTCGAACGTTTAATGCCCACAGACATTAAATGTCTCATATTTACCCAAACTACATGCATTTCTCGTGTAGTTTCTATCGCAAACCACAAGCGACCATGTGAAGCAACATTCATTGTTCTCATCTACATTCTGGTTATTAATGCATGCTTTCTTCAGCAGCAATATCATCTGGAAGATGGGTGAAATAGGAGCTCCCATTAACTGCATCAGGCACATGGGAGTACATATCAAGATGGAGCACACGGCTGAGTGCCTTAACAGTCTCTCTTTCCTGCATATCAGAAAACAGCTCAGTATGGTGGTCTTGGTAAAAGTTCCAAATCACTCTGCAATTGACTCAGACCACGATAACACACCATCTTGTCCCCTAATTTTGATGGTGCTTTTCTCTGCAGTAGTAATGCTTTCTTTGGGAGGAATGCATCAGCTCACAGTAGAGAACTGCTTTGCACCTGATGGTGAGATACCACAGGGCATTGATGATTTCAGGGAGCTTCATTTCTAACACTGCTTGGCAAGCATAAGGGAAAGAAGCTAGAGGTCGATACCCCACATTGGTGTTACCAATGTGGGATTGCAAGTTCCTCTACCCAAAAGCACTAGCAGCCACAGAGTAGTCTAATGCAGCTGCAAGATATACCTGGTGTTCATTGACAGGACGGGCTCTGTGATTCCTCTGCTGCTACAACCAGGAAGTTTCCAAGGTGATCTATGACGAAGCAAACATGCTAAACGTGGTTGCAAAGATGGGGGTGACAGGCTTGCACGTGGTGCTGAGGCATGGAGGGATGTGACCACACGCTGTGTCAGCGATAGAGTTGCAAGCACTGGCCACAGCGCTCGTTATGACCAAGGCCTCAGTGCTTTCAGCTGGGCTAATGACAATAGGCACATCATCTGCCAAAGCTGTGGCAATTGGGTCATAGGAGGCGGCCACAGGGAGCATGATGCTCCTGGTTGTGACGTTTGTGGCCACCAGTTCCAGGATACATGCTGAGTCAATGCACTCATCGTCATTGGTAGTGTGGTGATCTGACTCCAGATGGCTTCAATACTTCTGCAAAGGATGGAGTGAGACTGGTAGGCACTAGATATACACATCCATCAATTATAATTGTGTTAGAAACTTACATTGCAGTTCACCTAAATTAACAAGTGATTTTAACCACTTCTCATTTCCGTCATCCTGACTGATAGACATATAATCAGATAAACCATCTACAGCTGTAGCTATGTTATCAAGTGTGCCTAAAAAAAGAGAAAAAGCTCATCAGAAGCACTGTATGCAAGCATATGTTATTATTGGTGGCAGAAGTAGTAATACTCACATATCTGCTCCTCAGTGACTGATGCCATTCTCCATGAGCTCCAAGTAGGAAACGATGTGTTGTTATGTGGTAGCTCAGTGGCTATGTTGCAATCAACTGCATCTAAAAGAAAAGAAAACTCATGATAAGTACTGTATTCAAGCGCAAATTACTATTGGTCAAATAAGTAGTAATATTCATGTACACACTCCTCAATGATTGGTGATGTCCCCGATGAGTTCTGACTAGAAAATGGCGCCATGACTCGTGGCAGTTCAATGATGGTAGGAGCTGTAGAAAAAAACACGCACATAAGTGCTGCATTCAAGCATGAGAAAAAATTAAGATGTACACATATAAATAACATAAATATATGTACTTACATTCACTCTTCGACAAATTGTGCTTTAGGAAATCCCTAGCTACATCATCAAGCTGTAGTGCTGCCATGCCGCTGTCCTGCTCACACATCTATATGACAACATCCAGGTTGCTGAGAAAAACAAGCAGCTTCTATGTACTGTGTACAGTACTTTTTAAAACCTCATAAATATATATATATATATATCTGCATTCCTAGAGGAGAGCCATATTTTATTAATCAATGAGCAATGTTGGTATGTCGTCTTCATTTGGATACCATGCCCATTAGCAGTGCCACACTAGCACTTTACATTCGCACTACAGTCGACAATGATAAACAGACTGATGAAGGCCTGCTCAGACTTATTTATATCCACCGTCAGGATGTGTGTCCCATCCTGCTCAGGCTGATATTGATATGCAATCATCAGCTCCAACATACTACATATTTTATCATCTCAACACACCCTGCAAAGAAAAAAAGTGCGACTGATGAATGGTATTGTGCACATATGCTTAATTTTGGGAACTCAAATCACACCACAGCGTCCTTCCATCAACTTGCAAATATCACTGGTATGTTCCTATTTCATCATCCTGCCACATCCTGCAAGTAAAAATGTTTGAGAGCACAATGGTACATATGCAATCAGTGTGCATGCATATAATTTTTGGAACTATGTTCTCACAACTGTAAGGAATATCATGCATGTGAACAGAGGTCTAGGGGTCCGTTAGCCAATAGCATCCACAATGAGCACACATTACTCCCACACCCGGACCTGACCTGACAGGTCGGACCATGGAGGAAAGATTTGACTTCCTAGATGAAGTGTGTACTTTCTTAGATAAAATGTGTACTTCGATTTATGAATTGTATGACTGGCATTTTACCACACACAGAAGGGCCCACGTTGGAATGTGGCAGTGGGCTGCTGTGGATCACCTCTGATTCCAACATAGATGAAGTCTCTAAACTTATTTCCTAAAATCTCCATGAGCAACATAGGCAGTGTATGTTAAATACTTACCAGAAGACTGTAAATGAGGTGGTGCAAAAGAATATTAATTGAATAGATAAATACAAAGCCTTCTTTAAAAAAAAAATATTTACTGATAATCCAACTTCGTCACAAATTTGCTTGAGTCCTCAAATTGATGGACAGCTGAATTCCCTGAGTGTTGAAGACGTTATGTGCCCATAATTTTTTTGCGCCGTAAACTATGCAGTCTTTATGGTTCAGAGTGATGTCACCATTTTTTCATACAGTGCTCCCTCGTCATCCCACTGTTTTCTGCGATGATAGCGAATAAGTCATGCAGTTGTTTGACACGTCTTAGCACAGTGTACCGTACGAAATGGTCTTAGTGAAGTAATGCCTGTGGAATACTTCATTATCCAGTACTGGAGAATATAGTGAATACGGCATCTTTAAATACAAATTGTCCACGCTCGTTGATACGTGCTGCTAAACCCACAGGACAGGACAGGTAGTTTAAGTTGTGGAAAGGGGCCAAAATAAGCGGCTGTCAGTTACACTCGAACATGCAACCTTTTCTTTGGTCAAACATTACTAGAGCCAAGAATTTTTTTAAAAATAAAACCACAGCTTTAGTTATGGAACTCAATTAGCGGATGAATGCGCTGTACAATCCCATACATTGAGGGCAAGACCACTTTATTAAAAACGGCTGAAAGTCAATAACTCAAAGCTCAACCAAAATCAGAAATTTAAATGGCAAAGCCTTATCTTAAAACAGTTCCTTAATTAGACTGAAGGCCCAAATAATCGTACATTTTAAGAGCAAGCAACTTGAATTTAAAATCAGTTGAAGGCCCAACAATTAAGACTCAATAACATTAATTTTAACAATGCCCAAGGCCTTACGTAAAACAGTTCTTAAATTAGGCTGAAGGCCCAAACCATCTGACTACTTAAGGGCAAAACAACCTTAATATAAAAATACAAGTACAAACAACAAGAACAAATAAGAAATGGCAGTACACCCAAGGGCTCTCAGTTCTGAGGGTCAGCCTGGAATTCAAACACTAACGCTCGCTTAGGTGAGACAGGCAGTCGGCCCAACCACTGTTGATCCGACGACAACCCAACAGACAGTCAATGGACTGACTGACAAGATAACCTCTGCCTAACCCGACCAGCACACAACAGGGAGTTCAATGGAACAATTTAGAAGGTATAGGTGCCCACAAACAATTATACATTGAGCTGTCAAACTACACACCCTGCTGGACAGTGACAACATGATGAAGAAAATACACTGCTTGAATTGACGTCAACGGCCAGGGCAGGTAACTGGAACGTTAACGGCCACAAGGCAGAAGATTCCACTGGTGCACTTCAGTTCCAATAACCAAGTACAGTTAAACTCCACCGGAGGGTGGCTAAAATTTGCCAACTAGAAAACACATATAGTTGACCACAGGAGTATCCCAAAAGCCGACAACGTACTCCAAACGACACAATGTGAACAGTCGTGACTTGCTGGTAGATTAAGTCAAAACTCAATTTTCATGTCCTGGATCGGTGACCCACGAACCTCGTAGCAATGGGAACAGCACCACACACTCCGACACCATATAGAGGCTGCCAGCGAGCCCGGCCAAACTACACAGCATGGAGATTTCCTCGCTGCTCCACGCCAACGGACCAACTGCAGGCCTGGAAATAGTGAAAGGATCAAATATACATTGGCCGATGAGACGACCCACCAAACGACCAACCAACGGTTGTCCCACTCCAATCTGCCTCCATGGGACAGTTCATGTGTGTCGTCAGCGGTCGGCGAGCACTGGCTGTCGGCGCCTCACAGGCGCTCCGACCCCGACTTCACTGCTGCTGCACCCCGACTGCACTGCTGGTCCGTCTCCAACTGATTCGTCAGACACGACGACCCGGAAATACTATCAGTCGCTCCAGAGGTGGTACGACAATGCGCTTATCGATACACGCTGCTGCTGCCGCTCACGGGCAAGTAAGGCAGGAAGTTAGCGACGCCAGTAAATGGAATAAGAAAACGAGTCCGCAGTACAGTTATAGAAGATGACAAACTGTAAGTAGACCGTATAGGTTTTTTTTTATTGGTAACGCCACATAGCGCTCTGTATGAAAATCACTGGCTGTGCTGTGTGCAGTCTGTGGCTGGTTTGCATTGTTGTTGGCTATTGTAGTGTTGGGTAGTTGGCTGTTAACAGCGCGTAGCGTTGCGCAGTTGGAGGTGAGCCGCCAGCAGTGGTGGATGTGGGGAGAGAAATGGCGGAGTTTTGAAATTTGTAAGACTGGATGTCGTGAACTGCTATGTATATTATGACTTTTCGACAGTATTAAGGTAAATACATTGTTTGTTCTCTATCAGAATCTTTCATTTGCTAACTATGCCTATCAGTAGTTAGTGCCTTCAGTAGTTTGAATCTTTTATTTAGCTGGCAGTAGTGGCGCTCGCTGTGTTGCAGTAGTTCGAGTAACGAAGATTTTTGGTGAGGTAAGTGATTTGTGAAAAGTATAGGTTAATGTTAGTCAGGGCCAATTTTTTGTAGGGATTTTTGAAAGTCAGATTGCGTTGCGCTAAAAATATTGTGTGTCACTTTAGTGAATGTTTGAGTACGTTCAGTTTTGCTCAGCTGTTTGAAAAGTAAATAATGTAAGAGGTTTATCAGCACAGTAATTCATAATTTTTTCTAAGGGAACGTTACATATGTCGACCCTTAGCCGAGGATACCTCACTGGAATCTTCTGATTTTTTCTTGTAGTTTGTGCAATTAGTGCAGATTTTGTTTATTGGTAGCGCGCAATTGTAGAGAGAATTTCCTTTGTAGTTGTAGTTTTTCATTGTTGTACAGTAGAACAGTTGTGGCATGCATGTAGATTTGCACCAAGTATTTCGCAGCTGAGCTTGCAATTAACGAGACATTATTTTCAATGCTATGTTAATGTGTTTTCTTATTTTGTTCTTCAAATTGTGCTTTTCTGTGTTGTCGTGTGAAATATTTTGACAATAATGGCGTGTGAAAAATGTAATACTAGGCTCCAAAGTAAACTGAGAAATAATAGTGATGACGAGCGTAGTTTATCATAACCACTGTCTAATGAATTAACAGACATTCAAAGTAGTAATTTGGTAAATGTGCATAGGGAAATGGAGCGGGCGGCAAATAATGGCGTAGACAGTGAAACAATTAGTGAACAGGGAAGCATTATCGATCGATCGGTCGGCAATAGCTCGCCTCAGGAATCCGAAATGACAGGACACAATCTCGCAAATACTGTAGATTAAGGTTTTGTTCCTCACCGTTTTCTCAAATAAGTCAAGATACATTTTCTGCTTGTCAAAATGTGAATGTTGCCGGTTCAAATTCACTGCCGAAAAGCACTGAGAAACATGTTTCAGACACCAGTGCACTGGTATTACAGTTAATGCAACAAATGGGACAAAGGCTACAAAAGTTAGACACAATGCTTGAACAAAATCAGAAACAAATGGTACAAAATCTTCAAAAGTTAGACACAATGGAACAAAATCTTCAAAAGTTAGACACAATGGAAGAAAATCTTCAGAAGTTAGACACAATGGAACAGCACCAGAGACAAACACAGCAACAGTTAGACGCAAAGGAACAAAAGCTTCAAAAGTTAGACTCAGTGGAACATAAGCTTGAACAAACACGTGAAGATTTAACTACTCAGTTACATAAAATCGAATCGCAATGTCAAAAAGTCTGTAATGACGTAAAAACACAGATTTGTGAGCATTTTCAACCTACTTTTCGCGGCGTGAAAATGCATTACAAAATCACGAAGCAGCCATAAAAGAACTGCAAACTATTGTTCATGAAAATCATGAGACCTTGCAAGCTAAAATTGACTCAGTTGCATCAACCGATTCGGTTACGCAACTTGCAAAAACTCAGGAAAACTTAAAGGACACAATACATACTCTGAAAACTGGTTCAGAAAGACACATGGAGGAAATTAGTTAATTATCAGAGAAAGTAGTTAAACTTTCGGTTCAGCTAAATAATTTATCTACGAAAGTAGATGATAATCTGAATGACACAGAAGAGTGCGAAAAAATTAGGAAATTCAGACAAAATCAGAATCAAATTAATACGCAACACCAAAGAGAAATCCGGGAAGTACAAGATCAGCTGACACAGGTAATACAAGAATTACGTATTTCAGAGGACACTCGCGCTCCAACACTGGAAGAGGGACTTAGAAATACGGAAAAGCCGCAAAATAATAACACAGGGCATTTTGGAAATTATGAAATAAATTGGCAAGGTGCATCGAATTTTGAGATGGAACCGCCAACACGACATAACAATGACCGATATGCGACTCGTCGACACGATGATTTTGACTATAAGCTGTTCATTATTACACGTAAATTTAAAACATTTAAGAATTCTAGCAACGACATTCATCCACAAGCGTGGCTCCATCAATTCTCTCATTGTTTTCCTCCCAACTGGTCATTAGAGCTCAGATTAGAATTTATGTGTGGCTACTTAGAGAATGAACCAGCTGAAAGAATGCGATCGGTCATTCACGATTGTCACAGTGAAGGAGAATTTTACCATGCCTTCCTCTCAGCATATTGGTCTCAAACTACACAAGACCGAGTAAAACATAGCATCATAATGATGAAACATTTCGAACAATCTGAATTTTACCGTCTTGTGAAATATTTTGAAGACTTGTTGAACAAGAATCAGTACCTGTCATACCCATACAGCTCCTCAGAACTCATACGCATTTGCTTGATCAAACTACCTGAACATTTACGACATATTATTTTGGCAGGACGTTGCAAAGACGAAATTGAAGCTTTTCAGGGACTCTTACAAGAACTGGAAATTGACACTGACAATCACGGAACGCGAAAACAGGAACACAACAATTACAGATCACAACCGTCATAATTCCGCGATGAAAGAAGTAATAACTGGACACAACAAGGCTATTCTCACAACACAAATCGTGACCAAAACAGACACCACCCGTATGACAACCACTGGCAGAGTAATAGTTGCAGAGAAAGATCACATTTCCGTAGTAATGAATATGACAGAGACAATCATAGAAACAGACAATATGGCAAACAGAACTATTATTACCATGGGAGACAGAATAACTGCAGATGCAACGGTCCACTGTGCAGTGATAATCCAGGGAGAAATTCTATGCCACTTAACCGACAAGAAAGAAACTACAGGAACTACCGACATGACGACAGACGATATAATCGTAACTACAGACCTGAATTTCATCAGAACTGGCGAGATTCAAACAGAGCAGGGCCTTCTCGACAAGGTGAATTTGTAGAAGTTAGGTCTCCAAATCCCAATAACGACGCACGCCAACAAAGAGACAGACAATGACTTGTACCGCAGGCAGCCACGTACGCCGGCTGGGCTTGAGAAAAATAACATAAGCTAACCTTGAGAAAAATTCCAGTGTTCCTTACCGACGTAACCACATGATAACTGCATTGAAACTGAAACTCTGCGTACTGAGAAGAGTAAAAGATTGCACCACATTTCACATGTAAAACCATTTATTGAGAGATAATCTGCTTTTTAACTTAGTCTTTGCTATAACTTTTCACTTTACATTACTAGTATGCTTTGTCAGACTTAGAATCTGTTGACATGCAACAATGTTTGAAGTTAAAAATCCAGTCAAGAACCATGAGAACTTATTTCAACAGAAATTACGAATGCATTGTTATAGTGAACAGATGTCACAGTGTTATTGTGTGTCTACATTCTTGCTTGTTAGTTGCACGATTACGTAACGACTATAAGGCTTACATACTTAGGACATTTACCAGTACTGCTAATGAGATTTTAATGCAACATTTTGGTTTACTTGAAAATACATTCCGGATTTAAAATACTTTCTGTGAGATACCAGATGACACAGTGGTTAGTTTATGTGACAGCTACACGATTATATCATGGCGCTACTAATGAGTGACACAATTTATATTATTGCTTTTGCACTGTATCTGTTTTATATCTGCACTGTTTTTCTGTATTAGTCTGGAAAGTAAAACATGTTTTAGTAGTAACATTTGTTGTATAGCTACAATGAGGCAGCCTTTTCCGTAGCACAACAATATGTGACAGCACAGCAATAAGCGTAATAAGTAAGATATCTATACGCAAAGCATTTCACTTTTGTTTATCATGAGGTAAGTACATTGACTTCCACAGAACTTTCCTTACAGACGACGATAATTACGACACTTGGCACATTTTTTACCCTTAAGTAATGAGAGAGATTATGTTACAACAAGACGCACAATTTAGACCTACAGGACACGCATTTGAGTGATTAATTTTGTACTTAAAACATTTATTTTTAAAGATTTTTGAATTACAATGATACAAAGGTTTTCCATGATACATTTCATTCCATTGCTGTAATCTGTAGCACCTGAGGGTATAATTACATTAATCCTCAGGGGGTACACGCCTACTTTGTGTACCATGTGTTTGGCAAGCACAAGGAGCCCTAGCTAATATGGTATTTGCTTATACAACTTTACACATCGGTACCATATTTCTCTAACACACAAATTACACAGCTATCTGATCATTTAACTGTGAGATGAACATTTTTTTTTTTTTACTACATCAGTGACACATATTTACGCAATTACACAGTTGGGTAACTTCACACTTGTGAAATTGTATTTTGTCTGTACTTTGTGAACTGTTTATATTTTTTCGGAACCATTGTGACACTATGAGAGCTTTGAATGATGTATTTAGTAAGGGCGCATGATTTTAAAGTACGTTTGAGGTAGATGACACTATTGAAATGAGCAGAGAATTTTCTTTAGGTTCTGAAATTATTGCAGAAAGCTACGACGGTTTTGAGATTTGACTGAGGTGTTATGATGTTATTATTACGACGACGATGTGTATTATGCTGCTGAGGTATGTTTATGATTAATAAGCTGATGCTATATGAGTTATCTGATTATGCTATGTATCTGTTATGATGAAATATTGAAGACATGTCCACGAATATGTATATGTGTAAAAAGGTAAGGAATAATGAGTAGTGGTTAGGGACTCTGGTTTGCGAAAAAGGTTGTTGGAAACCAAGAATCGTACTTTAAGAGTTATGTATTACAATGCCAACGAAAATTTTTTGGACACTGTTATATCAATAGGATTTTGTTTCTACACATTTGTAACGCAAAATCTCAACCTGTGGAATTTTTTTTTTTTTTTTTTTGAGACTGCCACTATAGCAGAAACTGCTGTCGTAAATATTTCACTAAGAAAGGTAAGTGACCTTGATGTAATGCGTTTTGGGCGCCCAACTGAGAGGTAGCCGTCTGACAAAAGAAAGCCATTAGGTGGAGAAAAAAAGAGGCCATTATCCTTGCCATTGACATTCCTTTAGAGAAAGCAACGCAAATACGACACGCTCATTACTTGGAAAGATACTTACATCTGCACACCTGATTATGACAAGCGTCTTTCTATGAGAGTTGACAGAATTTCTACTAACTTATGAAATGTCACATGACGATATTTTTATGCTTTTCTTTTCATAGTTGCTTATTTCATTTGATATCTAGTTTCCAGCTGTGTTGCAGCATTGGTTTTATAAAATAAAATGAAATGCATTTGCTAATGAGAACACTTTCTGTCAACAGATCTATTAAATAATAATTTTGTGATCCACATTCTTCAAAAAAGGAGCACTTGGAAAGGAAAGAACAATAGGAAGGGACTAGTAACAGTAACTGCATACATAATTTTCTTTTCAAGTACATGGTAATATTTTTTTTACAATAAGTTGTTGTGGTGCACCACTTCAATTACATAGACACTGAGATGTGACATAGGTATTAGACATGGCCATCTTTACTGTAATATTTTTTCTGCATGAGCTTTGTCATGTTTAGATATAAGTTATTGCATTTGCTGCTGCTCTTTGCCAGGCATAATGTTACTGAATTTGACTTTGTACTACTCTGTTAAGCCAGTTTTACTACTGATTTATTTTTATTGTTTGCTGCACATTGCCTTATATTAGTTGTAATATTGCAATTGCTTTGCTAATTTCTATAATGCTGCTTGCTTCACCAATTTCCATTTTTTTGTCATTGCTGTTTGTATTAATTGTTTAATGCTGCTGCATTGCCTCGTCCCTTAGTATATATATCTGAGCTCAGTAGATTTAAGTTAGCTTAAGATGGGGTAGGCTATATATATGAGAATGAGTTGTGATGAAATGCATTGAGAAGCTATAAGACAATAGTTTGGCCAAAAAAGGATTTTGAAAGAGGATATGAACAAAAATTAGGGTTTAGTGACAACAGGTGTAGGAAGGATTTTCTTGGAAATAAATGATGAGGTAAGATAATGGAAAATAAATAATGAGATAAGAAATATTTGAACATATAAATACAGAAATTATGCTTGGATAGGATTTTTTTGGTAGAAACAAATGTTGAAATAAGAGGAAAGATCTATGAAATGAAGTTTTGGGTTGGACTGCAGTACCAGACGTCTCACTAAAAACAAACCCTGTCCTTTCCTTTAGTATTATTCCGCTATATGTTTTTGTAGCCTTGTGTATATGTGTTCATCCTGTCTTTGTGTGTTTATCTAATACGATTTATGTTGTAGAATTTTTCTAATACTCAGCTACATTCACTATGATGAGGAATACTGTTATCCTCAAATATAATTTGCATTAATAATATGTTATTTACTTTGTAAAGATGTTTAGACATTATTTATCTGTTCTGTTTTGTTGCTCATGTGTGAAGTTTATGTTTCAAAAGTTATTCTGATCTTTTATGTAGGTACTTATAGTTCCTGCAACACTGATGTATATGTTATTTCGATTCTTTTGTAAAGCCTGTATTACTACAAATGTTATCTGTATTATTATGTTTTTAATGATGTTTTTTGTATCTTTGTAATTGTATTCTCATGTTATAAAATTGTAATTGTCACCAGTTCATCATATTATTAACTTGTAAGTTACATTTCACTGCACACGTTTCTGTTGGTCATAGCATATGGACAATATGGGAGAAGTAGGGACTGTTAGTGTTTGCACGTGTGTTAATAATTCAGCAAGGGACTGGATAACAGCATTTCTGGTTCTAAGGACAATTCCAAAAACCTTGTGAGTACACAAGTGGTGGTTATGGACTTGCTATATTATCTGCAAGACTCTTCAATGGTGATTGTGCACCTGCACAGTCACAACAGATGGCTGCTGGCCATCTTTACAAGGACTACAGTAGGTCTGCATCTTTTATGACCCACCAATACCATTATTTCTACAAGGACTACAGTGGGTCTACACCTTTGCTGACTCACCAGTACCATCATCTCTACAAGGACTACAGTGGATCTGCATCTTTGATGACCCACCAATACCATTATTTCTACAAGGACTACAGTGGGTCTACACCTTTGCTGACTCACCAGTACCATTATTTCTACAAGAACTGCAGTGGGTCTGCACCTCTGGTGGCCCACTAATACCACAGTCTCTACCAGGACTACAGTCAGTCTGCACCTCTGGTGGCCCACCAGTATCGTAATCTCTACCAGGACTACAGTGGATCTACTTTGTGATGACCTACCTACCAATATTCTTCAAATCTTCGAATGACTCTGCTGTGGGTTTGCTCTGTTGTGGCCCATTACCTGTCTGCATGTCGAGAGTCAGCACTGTTTTTCCGTTGGAAGGACAACACTATTTCTTCAAGACTGCATGGAAATCCACTACTTCTGTGTGCGTTTTCTTTTACTGCTCAGACTTTGAGAAAAACACTGCAATTTTACTGTGATGAATGATCAGGACTGTCTTTATGGACTGTGAGAAAATTTTAGCATTTGACCAACATTGTATTGATAAGTATGTGCATTTGATTTCTCTGTTATTGTAATTATGAAAATTTTTTCAAATATGTATTGGCCACTGCCCAAAACAATTTGTAAACTTTTTTGTGGGGAGCATGGGGGCTATGTAAGTAGACTGTATAGGTTTTTTTATTGGTAACGCCACATAGCGCTCTGTATGAAAATCACTGGCTGTGCTGTGTGCAGTCTGTGGCTGGTTTGCATTGTTGTTGGCTATTGTAGTGTTGGGCTGTTGGCTGTTAACAGTGCATAGCGTTGCGCAGTTGGAGGTGAGCCGCTAGCAGTGGTGGATGTGGGGAGAGAAATGGCGGAGTTTTGAAATTTGTAAGACTGGATGTCATGAACTGCTATGTATATTATGACTTTTCGACACTATTAAGGTAAATACATTGTTTGTTCTCTATCAAAATCTTTCATTTGCTAACTATGCCTATCAGTAGTTAGTGCCTTCAGTAGTTTGAATCTTTTTTTTACCTGCCAGTAGTGGCGCTCGCTGTATTGCAGTAGTTCGAGTAACGAAGATTTTTGGTGAGGTAAGTGATTTGTGAAAGGTATAGGTTAATGTTAGTCAGGGCCATTCTTTTGTAGGGATTTTTGAAATTCAGATTGCGTTGCGCTAAAAATATTGTGTGTCACTTAAGTGAATGTTTGAGTACGTTCAGTTTTGCTCAGCTGTTTGAAAAGAAAATAATGTAAGAGGTTTATCAGCGCAGCAATTCATAAATTTTTCTAAGGGGACGTTACAAAGCAATAATTGGCGTGAACAAGAGCCGTGAACGGCTCACTCGTCATAAACCCTCTGTACAACCACAATGATGTTTGCAGTCTCAGATGTCATTTTGAGATATTATACATGTGGTGGAACACTTCTATATCTGTACCAACATTGTATGATTCCTACAAGAAGTGAGTAATTCACGATACAGTCATGTAGCAATAATGCAAACGCTGCAGTGTCTTTTGAAATGTTTTGTGACAATTCAAATTCAGTATGCACATCTACAGTTCCACTTTTCACGGCCTCATTTTGCTTGGAGCAATCACTATTATCGGCGTTGATCCTTTAAACTTCTTAGAAATTAGCCTGTATCCAAATTCATCACGCCCCTCGTAACAAGAACAAAACCTTGCATGCATATCGTACAGTACTCCAACGGTGTTATTCTTCCGGTCAAGCTGTAGGCTATGGGAGATACTTTGAATTTAGGTACAATTTTGTCTTGGTTAGTTTATTCGTAGTTATCAGATATACTTGAATACTTTTTACGATTCCCCTTCCCGTCCGCTTGTAGGGTGAGAATAAGAAAATGAGGCGTGTGTAGTTTAACTGAACTCTTTATTGTTCATGATCTTTAGAAGTATCTAGAAAGATTAGATGCTGAGAAGGTTCCCATGAACAGAAAGTCAACAATAGCTGGGCACACGCACGCAAAACATGCAAACGTTTCAAGTGCTCTTTTCCTGATTCTGATAAATGGTGTATTTTCCCCACCAATTTAACCACCAGAATTTTATTCTCTTGTTCTGGCGTTTCTTGATTGTATGTGTTATTGTCTGATCACTTCAAACTGTGATCAGTACCTGTTTAATGTTAATAATAATCCATTTATTATCCTTTGAGAAGCCCATTAACATTTTGAACGGGATAAAGGAACTAAAGTGAGCATCTATTGATCCATCTATGAACCATCCAGCATTTGAACCATCCAGCATTTTCTAATGCATTTAGGTCCAATATTGGAGGTGTGTATTTTGAGAGAAGGTGTGATTCCAAAATTTCTTGTTCAGTTACACTCAATACCATTCAGTTCATATCTTATATCTTGAAACAGAGATATAAATTGCATCACATATAAGTTGAGATGTTGCTGCTGGCAGAGCGTTCCATCCTTTTTCATGGCTATAAATCTTCCTTCCAAATGCAGGAAATTGTTGCTTGGAAGTGTTAACTCATCTTGATGGTGAATAAGAATTTCTGCCTCATCATTATTTTTTATGTTTGTGGGAGAAATATTCCTTCGGCGATCACATTGAACTGGAGTTGTTGTATCGAGTGACGTCATTGAGATGTTTCAGTCCCATCGATTTAAGAATCTTATAATTCTTACATGTTATTATGTTGTGCCTCTACCGCAAAATGATTTTCTGATTGCTGTGTGCGCTGTATTTACACTACCATCCCATGATGCTGCTTCAGATGAAGATGTATTATAATTTTCTTACTTTAAAAAATCTACTAGAGTCCAGCTCTGTTTCATGATACTGAACTGGAGATGGTCTAATATCTTAACAGTCACTGGAAGCTGTATTGGATTGCCAGGCACCTCCATATTTTTTTAATTTGGACCCACTGTAGGAAAATATCCATGGAGTGTATGAATTAATCTATCATTAACGTATGAATTCATTGGAATATTACACTCAATAGGTATAGAGCTAACAGACAGTATACTCACTTGTTGATTCCATTTTTAAGTTTCATCAGTATTGTCTGCCAACGCTTGGCTCCTCGAGAAACTTAGTACCGATCCCACTGAACCTTCACAGCTCAATTCTACTGTCTATTTTGTTGTTTTTATCTCTGTTTTAAGCTCATTAACGTTTGCACGAAACTCAAAGCCTTGTACAAATTGTTTTAACGGTTTTTGTGCCTACTGCCAAGACAGAAAAATTTTCCACTAGGACAGGCACCTCAATGCGCATGTGCATTGGATATACTGTTTGTGCAAACCAAGTTGACATTCGGTGCAGTGGCTGATGGGAACACTCCCGTCAGTGATCACGCCGAGTGTCAACTTGCCTTGCGTGAATAGTATGATGCACAGCGCTTTTCCAGTTGATTTATTTCCATTTCGTCTGTGCAACAGTAAATATATAAATTTCGAACTTCATTGGAAACATGAATCATCCAAAAAAACTTAAAATCAGTAATGAATGTAGTGTGGTTAATAAAGAAGGGACAAGCACATTTCTTTTTTGAAACAGTGAATAAAGCAGTGTGTTTATTGTATCATAGAACGATAGCCGTATTTAAGGATCTCACAACACTAAAAAACAAAATATAAGAAATTTGGCTGCAAACTTTTCAAGGAAGAAGACAAAATAAAAGCTGCGGAGTATGTGGAAAGGCTGAAGGAGCAACATATATTATTTACAAAACAATCAAAACTTCAAAATAACGCCACAGAAGCAAGTTTCAGGGTAGCCTATAACCTTGCTAAACGCAAAAGGCCTTTTCCGGTTGTCAAGTTAAACAGTGTACGGTAGAATGTGCAAGCACACTGTGTCCTGTGGTTAAAGGGAAATTTGAAAGTATTTTATTGTCAACGACTGTAGCGTGGCGCATTGACTTAATTAGTGACGAACTCACAGAACAGCTAAAGACTGCAAGCAAAAATTTTGTTTGGTTATCCTTGGTGATGGAGGAAGATACTGCACAATCACTCAACTTTATCCGTGGAGTTAATGAAAATTTCGGTTTCACATAGGAATTACTTAGGCTAGAATCAATTATAGACAAACTGCTGGTTAATAATTGCTTAAGTGTACTATGAACTGTGCTGAGAAAAATGGAAAGTCCTGGAACAAAGTTTGTAAGCATTACAACAAATGGAATCTGAGCTTTCGTTGGGAAATATAGATACGTTAAAGCCTGTAAACAACAAGTTACGAACACAAGACACAGACAGTGATATCTTGTCTTTTCACTGCATTTTGAACAGAAGAGCCTTTCTAAAGCTGCATTGAACTTCAAGCATGTGGCTGATCCTGTTGTTAGTGTCGAGAACACAATCAGAGCATGGGCACTTCACAATCGAGACTTCCAGTCTCTTCTAGGGGATATCGAGGTACGATATGAAGACGTAATTTACCACAACAGTGTGAGGTGGTTGAGTCTGGACGAAGTGTTAAAAAGAATCTGGGCATTGCAGAACAGATTCGTCTAGTTTCCGGATACGAAGGATATATCTCATGATTTTGTTACGAAAATGGGATGTGAGGAGTGCAGATGTGAGATGGTGTTTGCAGCGGATATATTTGAGAAACTGAATGAACTGAATGTGACATTCCAGGGAAAGGGGTTATTTATACATGGAATTTGGATGCATGTAAAATTATTCAAAGCAAAAGCAAGTCTATTTGCAAGGCAAACAGGTGATTGTGGTTCCTGTCATTTTTCTTTATTAGGAAAACAGAAAGTGCCTGAACGTGTGGCTGCTAAGTGTAATCTGTAGAGTTTGGAGGATCGGATCACAAGATGATTTCAGGACTTTAAGAAAACTGAGCCTCAATTCAATCTGCTATCTTATCCATTGTTGCTGATACTGACACCGCACACGAACAGACGCAGCTTGAATTTACTGAAATGGAGTCGGACCACTTAGTGAGAGAAATTTTTAATGCTGTCAATTGTTGACTTTTACAAATCTTTGTCAGCTGAAAAATTTCCATGCATGAAGAAATTTTCTGGGAAAATGTTCTCCAGATTTGAGTCTACATATACTTGTCAGCAAATTTTTCTTGCTTGAAGATCGACGAGAGTAAATATCGATGCTGTTTGCAGACAGCAACTTTCAGGCTGTGATGAGAATCACAACAAGCAATCTCTCTTCTGATTTCTAAAAGAAAAACTGTACAGAAGTGTGATGGGAAACATTTCTTTCATTAAACTGCTTCTAAATTTAAATGCGCTTGCAGATGTAGATGATATGAAAGTAGCAAAATAAATATACTGAATAAAACTATGTCTGTTTTATTTACGTTTACTGGTTATGGTGCAACTTATATCTCCTCTGAAACGCAAAGCTAACAAATGAATGCAATCATTTTAAAATGTGCAGCTCTCCATTAACCTCCACTTCCACAAAGTGGCCCTTGAGCCAAAACAACTGTCCATCCCTGCTCTACACTATAACAGAAACAATTGGTCGCTAAAACAATCATATTTAATATTGCAAAGTAAAACAGATGAGTCACCTACTGATATAAACAATTCAATATTACCTACGCGGTTTTAATGGTGAGCCTTAACCTTGGCACAGTTTGATGGTTACGATAAATGCAAAGTTATGTGGAAAATACTTGACTACGACCAGTGACTGTAAGAATGGTTAGTAAACAAAAGAAAAAAATATGGAAAAATAAGGTCGAACACCAATGAGATCGCCAAAGCGTGTACTGGAAGCAAACTAGCTGGCTGCGAAGTATTAAAACGGAATAACTTCCTCCTGGATGGAGTGAAATGGAGCATCTTCCCATACTCTTAGCGTAATGTTAAAGACAGCAGAAGTAGTGGCTGTATATTCAGAGTTCATCTCCCTTTCTGTCCTCAGAAGTCGGGTGGAAATATTGAACTATGCAACTGTAAGGCTTGCCTCATCTTACTAGTCCACCGTCTAGTTTACTCCTCCATGTCCTAACATGAAGTGTACTCTTTCGTAGCCTATTGTGAAGTGTACACTCCAGTCATCAAATGAGAAGTGTTCTCTTTCTGGACGCATTGTAATTTCGCTGTTATTTGCCAGACCAGGAACTTGGCCAATGGTGACGTCCCCATAAACTACAAGTAAGGATGTTTAACAATCTCATGCAGTCTTTTTTTCATTTCCAACTAACAGTGCTGTGACGTGGGGAGAGAAGTAGAAAATTTCTCCCCCTACTTGGCTCAATATTGAAACAAACCTATGAGACGGTTGACACACAGGCACAATCGGTAAGCTATGCGAGCTACGGAAAACAATAATAAGGACAAACCAGAACGTTGGATTCTGAGAATTTAGACCAAACGTTATTTCGTGGTGACACTCCTGAGGTAACAAACATTCACATGCTAAACTCAGGGAAGCGCCGCATGATTAGACATCTCTCACCTTGCTAAAAAGCTTCTACAAACAATACTGTTTTCTCTACAGAAACAGCTGCCCTATGTCCCGCCTGATGGGATGAGGGAACTGAATACCTGTCTGTCCACCTGAGGCTGTGACTTCTCCAAGGAGTCGGCATTTTTACAATAGCCAGCTCCTCTTAAAGGGACTCTTTATCTTTTGACAACCAGCACATAGACTCCTAATTGAGCATCCATTCACCATACTAAAATGAGAAGTGAACAGAAAGGAACAAAAAGGACAGTCATTACAGATACTGAACCTTCACTGGAATTATTATGCAGATTCAGTGATCGACTACTTGATCAAGAGAAATGAGCAAAAATACTTTGAAATATGTTGAGTGACAGCTTCAGAGAAATCTGGCCAGCTAACAGCATCCATTAGCATTGCGTTGGCTTCTTCAATTCATGTTATTCAGCATCTCACCTTTTCTAGCTATTGCCTCCGTAAGACTTTCGATTTTCACTATTTTTGCGTTGATTGTATCGATTTTTCTGTCGACATATAGTTACATCTGTTCCACACCCTCAGAACGAGTGTAGAACACATGTGCAAATTTGCCCATAGTCTGCAGTATACTAACACAGTTGTGTATTAGCATAAACTCCTGTAAGTTTCATTTGTATCAACCACTATTTAATTTTCTCATTTTCTTAACCACCAGAAAGCCATGCTGCATTTTATTCCAGCAATCAGCATATATGCTAACAAATTCGTTGAACACCATGCCGATTTCTACATGCACTTCGTGATTATGTTTCAGATTTATGTTACCCAGTTTGAATGTGATAATAAGGTTAGCATTATCCAACTGGTTTGAAATCATTGAGTATGTCTGGCTCGTATAAAATACATCAGCTTTCATATGATGGCTAAACCAAAACTATTTATATATCATATCCTGGTTTTCCAATATGACGTCATCAAAAACAAATACAGTGTTTGGTTTTTGCTGACTGCTTGGCAGGTTACTCCATCAGTTCCATACAAAATTTCCTGTAGTTTTTGATATTTAGGCTGAAATAGGGTTTTTGAAAATATATATGCATCCTCAAAGAGAATCCTTTCAGAGTGTGTTTTATCAGGAAGTAGAGAACCATTCCTAGGGTCGCCAGACGTCCCCGTTTTTCGGGACAGCCACTTTAGTCCCGGTTTTGTGATGCCAAAGAAATACTCTCATATCGTCTATTTCTCCCCAAATGCTGGCGAGGATTTGCATTTTAACTGTCACTGTTAAGCAAAATAATGTACTTGCCAGTGTCTATCAAGGCCCTTTACTGCGCGTAAAGAATGGTTCTGATATTAACTCTTGTCTTGGGATTCAGTTCGGTTAAGACGGTGCATCTACGTGGTTCTCTGTCCAAGGCTTATTGTGCTTAACTCATATTTGTGTGTGTGTGAAGTGGGCTCCAAACGCCAAAGCGAAAGTGTTCCCTTCAGCGCAAATATACAGAGGAAAGGTCTTTCACCAAACGAGGAAGACATGACTATGAAGTGGAATGTGGAATATGTAAGTCATATGTTTCCATTTCACATGGAGGAAGGGGAGATATTACAGATCATTTCGGCAGACAAAAGCATAAATCAAACATTGGCTCTGTTAGCACTTAAAAAATAGACAGCTTTTCAATTTCAAAGCCATCAGAACCAAAACAACAGCACTTCTGAAAGAAGTGTTGGCACCTGATACTGTCAAACAAATATGCGACGACCTTCCACTAGTGAACTATTTTTCAATAGCTGCAGATGCGAGTAATCACAAGGCTGAAAAAATATTTCCGTTAATTGTTCAATATTTTACACATCAGAATGGCATTCCAGTGAAATTGCCTAAATTAGTTTCGCTGCCAAATGAAACCGCCTCTACAATAAGTAGGTGCTGCATTACTGCATTAGAAGAAAATAAAATGGATAAAAGTAAGTGTATAGTACTTTGCGGTGACAATGCTAACACCAACTTTGGAGAAGTGCGACGAGCAGGTACAAACAATGTATTTGCTAGACTCAAAAGTAAAGTTAGCGAAAATCTTTTAGGAATAGGCTGCCCTGCTCACATACTACACAAAGCTGCCCAGACAGCCGCTGACGCGATGAGTAGGGCTCGGATTTTAATTACCTAAAAAACAGTGTAATATGCAAGCATTTATGTTTTGTGACCTAAAACTTACATAAATATGACCTTAAAAATAATATATGACTTAATAGAAGTTTATTTAAAGCATTCTTATTTGTTTATTTAATTTTATTCACCATAAATTAATACAAAATTCACTTCTCAAAATATTGTAAATTTAGTTCTTTCTTTCTGTAGGGTTTGTGGCTAATTTGCACCTTTTTTTTTTAATGTCTGAATGTTTTATTTTCTAAACACAAAGTACAGTGAAAAGATCATCTGCCGACAAGGCAAAACAATGTTTTTATTTCTACATAGTATTTAAAGCGTTTCATATTATTTAATACCGTATGTCACTCTTCAGTATCTGCAAAGTTGCACTGGATCACAAGGTGCATTTTCAGGTTTTCCATTCTCAAGGATGTACGGTTGTCGCTGAGGATAGCTCCTCTCCACTTCACAAGACGTCACTGGAGCATATTTGAAGGCAGCCAGGTCACTGGAGTTCAGCTTTGTTTCAGTATCTTCAAATGTTGCGGCATTCCCTGAAAGACTGTCACTAATTTTGTATAGTGTAGAACATCCAGGATTCCGTTGGAGAACACTTTGCAATTTGGTTTTCACTTTGTCAGCCACATGACCACGAGCTCGACCCAACTCAGTCTGCACATGTTGCACAATACTCAGGGGCTCACACAGCTGAGTGCCAACAGCTTCCAGTCGTTTGATGGCTTTTGATATCACTGAAAAACTGGCATTGATGTGCGCCAAGTTTCGAGACAATGTATCTGTAAAAACTTCTTTCACAATTTTGATAGCACTTGATTCATCGCTATCAAGCTCACAGAAGATTGTCTTTATTTGGGTGTAGTTGATGCAGTAATACTCAGCAGCATTAAGCTAAGAACCCCATCGTGTAAGAAGAGGTTAAGGTGAGAGGGGCGTTGAAGGTGCTTGTTCCTTGAATTTCTGCACCCATAGCGGAGCCTTCACATAGATTTTCTTGCCACAGGAAATTAATTTGTCCACGTCAGGGTAATTTGGTCGCACCTCTTCGGCAACTCTGTGCAACGCATGTGCAAGTCAAGTGTCGTACACCATACTGGGATAGAGAATCTGAAGCCCTTTGGCTGCTTTAGCTACATATGAAGCACCATCTATTACAAGCGGCAAAACGTTGTCTTTTTTCACACCATCCGGCCACAGTAGCTTCAGAGAGTTGTCAAACAAAATAGCAATCGTCGAATTGTTTACTCTATCGAGAGCTTCAAACGTTAGCAGGAACATATCTCCAGAGCCATCAACTTTTAGAACGCCAACAACAACATTTGCAATATATCACCCACTAATATCCTTAATTTCATCTATCGACAGCCAGATCTTTTTCTCAGCAATAGTAATTCGTATTTTGTTGAGCACATCATTGTGCATACGGATAAATGGTTCTTTCTCAGTATAGATTTATCTGGAAATGGGTGTGTTGTGTACTTCTCCAAGAACCGTCTGAAGCGTGGATTCTTCAACTTTCCCAATGGGATGTTGCAGGACACCATCATCTCACACAAATCCTTTCAGAATGATTGCACGATTGACAATTGACCTGTCTGTTCAAATAACAGCGTTTTCCTGCTGTTATTTCCAGCACTTCGTTTCACACAGCTGCTGTGTTTAGCGGCATCACAGTGTTGTTGCACATTTTGTACTAACTTTAACTCCACACAGTTTATAAAATAATATTTTCCCATCAGTACTAAAGAACTTCTCACCAAATTCTCGAACATATCCTCGCAACTTCACACTGTTGGAGCACTTTGCTTTAGGCATGTTGAACAAGGCAAAAGCTGTATTCAAACTGGCTACTGGGAACACCTGTGCGACTGCGATGATTATTACGGCAGAAGCCGCCTTTGTTGGCTCTGAGAGCGTATTGTCGACTCTGCGCAACAATGTTTTATGTTTGTGAAACGATGTTGTGGTACACATATTTTCTGCTCAAGTCCTGAGAATAAAGCTGTGTACTAACTTATTTGTTTATCTTTCATAATAGCACGTTAAATATTGTCTCGTGGGCAACATATTCATTTTCTTATTCGTGTGTCCCGTAAGATACGAGAAAAACGGTGTATGCATTTTTGGCAAAAGTTGACGGGTGTATGACCTATTACACTAAACGTTAGACGCAATATAACCTATTACTAAAATCTGTTGACATATGACTTTATATGCACAATCAAAATACATTTTTCGACATTAAAATGCCTAGATTTGTGTATAAACTGTTCTAAAATTCACCGTATAGTTCAGAAAAAAATATGACTTGTCATTAAAATCCGCGCCCTAGTAATGAGTGTTGATGTAGAAACCTTCTGAAATGACTGCGCTAACCGGACAGAGCGGATGAGGTTATATTTGTGGGAAGAGGCCAAATGCGTCTCTGACAATTGCATTCAACATATAAATTTTATTTGTTAAAACACAACATCACACAAACAAGAATCAAAAACTCTCATGGTTTTAACGAAAGACCTCCTTTGATTTAATTTAGATCGGCTGAAAGCCACATCGAAAACACAAGACACAAGGCCTAAGCAAGGAACTGAGGTATAGGAGTTCTTCTCGAGGTTTCACTTCTTTAGGAAAAAAAATTATCTTCAATATAAATAGGCTGAAAGCCTTAGCTCAAATTTCTCCCATAGAACTCAGCTGAAGGCTACACATTAATCAAGAACAGTGTTACGGCTTAAGGCTGAGACAAAGATTTTCAACGTTTAATCTAAATTGGCTGAAAACTCGGCTGAAGGTCGCATATCAACAAAACAATTTAACGGCTTAAGGCCTATGAAGAAGAGCTTTCAATTTGAAAAGGCGGAAGGCCTTATCTTGAAATATTTCGTGTAAAACTCTGCTGAAGGCCTCACACTAAAGAATAACAATCTTATGACTTAAGGGCAAGACAAGGATTTTGAATATTTCGTTTAAAATAGATTAAAACTTGGCTGAAGGTCACACAGCATGCAGAAAACAATTGTACGGCTTAAGGCCTAAAGGTAAGAGCTTCTACATTTCAACTAAAATAGGCTAAAGGCTTTATCCTAAAATACTTCACATAAAATTCGGCTGAAGGCCAACATACAAAACCCAAACAATCTCATGACTTAAAGCCCAAGGAATGAAATTTCCAATTTTTAATTTAGGCTGAAAACTGAAGGCTGAAGGCCACATACCAACTTGAAACAAATTTATGGCTTAATGCCTAGACACAAGGAGTTTTCCATTTTAATCCTGCAAGGCTGAAACTCGGCTGAAGGCCACATAGAGTACTTAAGACTAAAAAGGAAATTACTATGTAAAACACAAGGAGCGGCGCTCAGAAGGTTCCAAGGATCGGCCTGGGGAGGTAACACTAACACACGTTTAGGTGAGACAGGCAACCAGACCGACAACCTCTTAATCGAAGGCAACCCAACCGAAAGCCAGCCGACGAACCAACCAACAAGATCAGTTCTGCTCCACCCGACCAGCAAAATGACAACAAGATGTCAATAGCACATCGTTCTGGATACTGGTGCCCAATCCAGCCAAGTCAGAATAAACACCCAAAACTACCAACAACACCTCAGCTGTCGAACTACACATCGTGCTGGACAGCACCAACATGATGAGGAAAATACACTGCCGAAAACTACGTCAACGCCCAGGGCAAGTAATCGGAAAGTCAACGGCCACAATGTCGAAGATACCGCTGGTACACTTCATTAATGAAGGAATGAATTAAATTAAGTTAAACACCACACAGGAAAACGGCTGCAATTCTAACCGACTTCAATGCACACACGTTGTTGCTCGTGGGAATCTCCCAGAAAGCGATCATCAGGATCAAAAGAAAAGATGTGATAGCAGTTGAGGCTTGATAGTAGTTTAAATGAGCACTCAACTTATAGTGCCCAGGTTAGGTGGGCAACGAACTTCGTAACCCTCGCAAGAAGCGCCTCACAACTCCAACCGCTCGTGCATGTCGCCAGTGGTTCCGGCCCGAATACGCGCCACGGATACTTCCTCGCCGCTCTGCCCCAACCGACCGACTGCCACACACACACGGAAACGGTCAAAAGACCAAATGCACGTCGACCGATGATACGACTGACCGTGCGACCAACCAACGGTCGTTCAAGCTCCAGTCTTCTTCTGTCGGACAGAGCATGTGTGTCCCCAGCGGTCGAAGTACTGTATGTCAGCACCTCACTGGCGCTCCGTTCCCGACGCTGCTCCGTGTCGGACTGCACTCCTGGTCCGTCTCCAACTGACTTCCAGACACACGACGACCTGGAAATACTATCGGTCGCTCCAAAGATGGTACGACAGTGCACTTATCGATAAGCGCTGCTGCTGCCACTCACGGGCAAGTTGTTGTTGTTGTTGTGGTCTTCAGTCCTGAGACTGGTTTGATGCAGCTCTCCATGCTACTCTATCCTGTGCAAGCTTCTTCATCTCGCAGTACTTACTGCAACCTACACCCTTCTGAATCTGCTTAGTGTATCCATCTCTTGGTCCCCCCCTACGATTTTTACCCTCCACACTGCCCTCCAGTGCTAAATTTGTGATCCCTTGATGCCTCATAACATGTCGTACCAACCGGCCCCTTCTTCTTGTCAAGTTGTACCACGTACTCCTCTTCTCCCCAATTCTATTCAGTACCTCCTCATTAGTTATGTGATCTACCCATCTAATCTTCAGCATTCTTCTGTAGTACCACATTTCGAAAGCTTCTATTCTCTTCTTGTCCAAACTATTTGTCGTACATGTTTCACTTCCATACATGGCTACACTCCATACAAATACTTTCAGAAACGACTTCCTGACACTTAAATCTATACTCCATGTTAACAAATTTCTCTTCTTCAGAAATGCTTTTCTTGCCATTGCCAGTCTACATTTTATATCCTATCTACTTCGACCATCATAAGTTATTTTGCTCCCCAAATAGCAAAACTCCTTTACTACTTTAAGTATCTCATTTCCTAATCTAATTCCCTCAGCATCACCCGACTTAATTCGACTACATTCCATTATCCTCGTTTTGCTTTTGTTGATGTTCATCTTATATCCTCCTTTCAAGACACTGTCCATTCCATTCAACTGCTCTTCCAAGTCCTTTGCTGTCTCTGACAGAATTACAATGTCATCGGCGAACCTCAAAGTTTTTATTTCTTCTCCATGGATTTTAATACCTACTCCGAATTTTTCTTTTGTTTCCTTTACTGCTTGCTCAATATACAGATTGAATAACATCGGGGAGAGGCTACAACCCTGTCTCACTCCCTTCCCAACCGCTGCTTCCCTTTCATGTCCCTCGACTCCGATAACTGCCATCTGCTTTCTGTACAAATTGTAAATAGCCTTTCGCTCCGTGTATTTTACCCTGCCACCTTTAGAATTTGAAAGAGAGTATTCCAGTCAACATTGTCAAAAGCTTTCTCTAAGTCTACAAATGCTAGAAACGTAGGTTTGTCTTTCCTTAATCTTTCTTCTAAGATAAGTCGTAAGGTGAGTATTGCCTCACGTGTTCCAACATTTCTACGGAATCCAAACTGATCTTCCCCAAGGTTGGCTTCTATTAGTTCTTCCATTCGTCTGTAAAGAATTCGCGTTAGTATTTTGCTGCTTTGGCTTATTAAACTGATAGTTCGGTAATTTTCACATCTGTCAACACCTGCTTTCTTTGGGATTGGAATTATTATATTCTTCTTGAAGTCTGAGGGCATCTCGCCTGCCTCATACATCTTGCTCACCAGATGGTAGAGTTTTGTCAGGACTGGCTCTCCCAAGGCCGTCAGTAGTTCTAATGGAATGCTGTCTACTCTCGGTGCCTTTTTTCGACTCAGGTCTTTCAGTGCTCCGTCAAACTCTTCACGCTGTATTGTATCCCTCATTTCGTTTTCATCTACACTCCTGGAAATTGAAATAAAAACACCGTGAATTCATTGTTCCAGGAAGGGGAAACTTTATTGACACATTCCTGGGGTCAGATACATCACATGATCACACTGACAGAACCACAGGCACATAGACACAGGCAACAGAGCATGCACAATGTCGGCACTAGTACAGTGTATATCCACCTTTCGCAGCAATGCAGGCTGCTATTCTCCCATGGAGACGATCGTAGAGATGCTGGATGTAGTCCTGTGGAACGGCTTGCCATGCCATTTCCACCTGGCGCCTCAGTTGGACCAGCGTTCGTGCTGGACGTGCAGACCGCGTGAGACGACGCTTCATCCAGTCCCAAACATGCTCAATGGGGGACAGATCCGGAGATCTTGCTGGCCAGGGTAGTTGACTTACACCTTCTAGAGCACGTTGGGTGGTACGGGATACATGTGGACGTGCATTGTCCTGTTGGAACAGCAAGTTCCCTTGCCGGTCTAGGAATGGTAGAACGATGGGTTCGATGACGGTTTGGATGTACCGTGCACTATTCAGTGTCCCCTCGACGATCACCAGTGGTGTACGGCCAGTGTAGGAGATCGCTCCCCACACCATGATGCCGGGTGTTGGCCCTGTGTGCCTCGGTCGTATGCAGTCCTGATTGTGGCGCTCACCTGCACGGCGCTAAACACGCATACGACCATCATTGGCACCAAGGCAGAAGCGACTCTCATCACTGAAGACGACACGTCTCCATTCGTCCCTCCATTCACGCCTGTCGCGACACCACTGGAGGCGGGCTGCACGATGTTGGGGCGTGAGCGGAAGACGGCCTAACGGTGTGCGGGACCGTAGCCCAGCTTCATGGAGACGGTTGCGAATGGTCCTCGCCGATACCCCAGGAGCAACAGTGTCCCTAATTTGCTGGGAAGTGGCGGTGCGGTCCCCTACGGCACTGCGTAGGATCCTACGGTCTTGACGTACATCCGTGCGTCGCTGCGGTCCGGTCCCAGGTCGACGGGCACGTGCACCTTCCGCCGACCACTGGCGACAACATCGATGTACTGTGGAGACCTCACGCTCCACGTGTTGAGCAATTCGGCGGTACGTCCACCCGGCCTCCCGCATGCCCACTATACGCCCTCGCTCAAAGTCCGTCAACTGCACATACGGTTCACGTCCACGCTGTCGCGGCATGCTACCAGTGTTAAAGACTGCGATGGAGCTCCGTATGCCACGGCAAACTGGCTGACAGTGACGGCGGCGGTGCACAAATGCTGCGCAGCTAGCGCCATTCGACGGCCAACACCGCGGTTCCTGGTGTGTCCGCTGTGCCGTGCATGTGATCATTGCTTGTACAGCCCTCTCGCAGTGTCCGGAGCAAGTATGGTGGGTCTGACACACCGGTGTCAATGTGTTCTTTTTTCCATTTCCAGGAGTGTACATTCTCTTCCATTTCCAGAATATTGTCCTTAAGTACGTCGCCCTTGTATAGACCCTCTATATACTCCTTCCAAAAGCAAGTCAGAAGTTAGTGGCGCCAATAAATGAAATAAGAAAACGAGGCGGCAGTAGCGAAATAGAAGATGACAAATAATAAATGGCGTGAACACGAGCCGTGCACGGCTCACCTTTATAATTAAACTTTTCAATTACTTCCTCATATACACAGTATGAACGGAGATCTAAAGAAGTTTTGTGGGTTTGTGGACATAGAGCATCATACATTGTTGTCACATACAAAAACAAGGTGGTTTTCTTTGTATGTTGCTGTTGTATAATGCTCTTAAATCGTTTTTCCTCTCGGAAGTAAAGGCACCTAAATATCTGACAACCTTCTTCCAGAATCTGTTAACGGAAGCATATCTGTGGTTCTTGCGCGATCAGTTGAGCGTGTTCCGGAGACAATTACTTAAGCTTGAGATAGCAGACAGCAGTGCTATAGAAGTAGCAGCGATTTTGGAAATTACTAGCAGAATCTAAGAACATCGTAAAGAAGAAAATTTTATTCCATTCAAAGTGACATCTCTCTTGCAAAATAGCGAGATTGCATTAACTAATGAAATTCAAAACTTTCATGTTGATGTAGAACATTTTTACGAAACGTGTACAGCTTATTTAGAAAAACGGTCAACAAATCTCAGTGAGTTTTCTATTTTTAAATGAATGTTGCTGGACGCAGAACCTGAGTGGAGCAATGTGATAAGTACAATGACATTTTTACAAGGTAGAGAATTGCCAGTCGATGATAGTTTATTGTTTGACAATTTTTTTTTACTCAACCAATTCATTGAATCAGAAATCAACAAAAATAGTGGTAACTGGGGTAGTAGATAATGTCAGGAGAAATGGAGCTATTGCTTTCGACAGATTGGATGCCAAGAACAGTTGCTGAATCTGTGTGAATTCGTCTTCAGTATTCCGGGGCATAATTCAAACGTGGAGTGAGTATTTTGTCTAATGAATGTGCAATGAACCGAGGAACGAAACAGCTTACAAGTACCAACAGTCAAAGCAATAATTAAAGATGTTTCTAATTATCAAATGAGCCGTTCTAAGTTTTATGAATACATCATCCAGCGGAAAGATCTTCTCTCCAGAGTTCTGAATTCAGATAAAAATAAGGCATAGAATAAAAAAAACGTGACCTTTGCTCTTCAACATAGTGTTTCAGTAGACTATTTTGTATCTGAAGGTTGTATACCTGGAAGAATCCTGGAGATACTAAAAGGTATCAGATAGATTATATAATGGTAAGACAGAGATTTAGGAACCAGGTTTTAAATTGTAAGACATTTCCTGGGGCAGATGTGGATTCTGACCACAATCTATTGGTTATGAACTGCAGATTGAAACTGAAGAAACTGCAAAAAGGTGGGAATTTAAGGAGATGGGACCTGGATAAACTGAAAGAACCAGAGGTTGTAGAGAGTTTCAGGGAGAGCATAAGGGAACATTTGACAGGAATGGGGGAAAGAAATACAGTAGAAGAAGAATGGGTAGCTCTGAGGGATGAAGTAGTGAAGGCAGCAGAGGATCAAGTAGGTAAAAAGACGAGGGCTAATAGAAATCCTTGGGTAACAGAAGAAATATTGAATTTAATTGATGAAAGGAGAAAATATAAAAATGCAGTAAATGAAGCAGGCAAAAAGGAATACAAACGTCTCAAAAATGATATCGACAGGAAGTGCAAAATGGCTAAGCAGGGATGGCTAGAGGACAAATGTAAGGATTTAGAGGCTTGTCTCACTAGGGGTAAGATAGATACTGCCTACAGGAAAATTAAAGAGACCTTTGGAGAGAAGAGAACCACTTGTATGAATATCAAGAGCTCAGATGGAAACCCAGTTCTAAGCAAAGAAGGGAAGGCAGAAAGGTGGAAGGAGTATATAGAAGGTTTATACAAGGGCGATGTACTTGAGGACAATATTATGGAAATGAAAGAGGATGTAGATGAAGATGAAATGGGAGATAAGATACTGCGTGAAGAGTTTGACAGAGCACTGAAAGACCTGAGTCGAAACAAGGCCCTGGGAGTAGACAACATTCCATTTGAACTACTGATGGCCTCGGGAGAGCCAGTCATGAAAAAACTCTACCATCTGGTGAGCACGATGTATGAGACAGGCGAAATACCCTCAGACTTCAAGAAGAATATAATAATTCCAATCCCAAAGAAAGCAGGTGTTGACAGATGTGAAAATTACCGAACTATCAGTTTAATAAGCCACTAACACGAATTCTTTACAGACGAATGGAAAAACTGGTAGAAGCCGACCTCGGGGAAGATCAGTTTGGATTCCGTAGAAATGTTGGAACACGTGAGGCAATACTGACCCTACGACTTATCTTAGAAGAAAGATTAAGGAAAGACAAACCTACGTTTCTAGCATTTGTAGACTTAGAGAAAGCTTTTGACAATGTTAACTGGAATACTCTCTTTCAAATTCTGAAGGTGGCAGGGGTAAAATACAAGGAGCGAAAGGCTATTTAAAGTTTGTACAGAAACCAGATGGCAGTTATAAGAGTGGAGGGGCATGAAAGGGAAGCAGTGGTTGGGAAAGGAGGAAGACAGGGTTGTAGCCTCTCCCCGATGTTATTCAGTCTGTATATTGAGCAAGCAGTAAAGGAAACAAAAGAAAAATTCGGAGTAGGTATTAAAATTCATGGAGAAGAAGTAAAAACTTTGAGGTTCGCCGATGACATTGTAATTCTGTCAGAGACAGCAAAGGACTTGGAAGAGCAGTTGAACGGAATGGACAGTGTCTTGAAAGGAGGATATAAGATGAACATCAACAAAAGCAAAACAAGGATAATGGAATGTAGTCAAATTAAGTCGGGTGATGCTGAGGGAATTAGATTAGGAAATGAGACACTTAAAGTAGTAAAGGAGTTTTGCTATTTAGGGAGTAAAATAACCGATGATGGTCGAAGTAGAGAGGATATAAAATGTAGACTGGCAATGGCAAGGAAAGCGTTTTCAAGAAGAGGAATTTGTTAACATCGAGTATAGATTTAAGTGTCAGGAAGTCGTTTCTGAAAGTATTTGTATGGAGTGTAGCCATGTATGGAAGTGAAACATGGACGATAACTAGTTTGGACAAGAAGAGAATAGAAGCTTTTGAAATGTGGTGCTACAGAAGAATTCTCAAGATAAGGTGGGTAGATCATGTAACTAATGAGGAGGTATTGAATAGGATTGGGGAGAAGAGAAGTTTGTGGCACAACTTGACTAGAAGAAGGGATCGGTTGGTAGGACATGTTTTGAGGCATCAAGGGATCACAAATTTAGCATTGGAGGGCAGTGTGGAGGGTAAAAATCGTAGAGGGAGACCAAGAGATGAATACACTAAGCAGATTCAGAAGGATGTAGGTTGCAGTAGATACTGGGAGATGAAGAAGCTTGCACAGGATAGAGTAGCATGGAGAGCTGCATCAAACCAGTCTCAGGACTGAAGACCACAACAACAACAACACATTTTGTATCTCGTATTAATGTTTCAAAATAAAAAATTCTTGTATTTTCAGTACTAATACTGTAAAATGTTATTACTATTTGAAGGTCCTCCCTTGGGTTTTATTAAATTAATTACAGTATAAAGTGTTCATCTATTTACTTAATTTACTAAATCGATTGAAAACAACAGTAATTTGTATAAACATTTCACTTTTTTAACGTTAAGATAAGTGCCCCGAAATGTCCCAGTTTATGACTCACAAATTATTTGCTAGCAACAAATTCCGGTAACGCAAACCATTTCTATTCTCCTCCTGGTTTCCAGTGTCATTACAGGACCACTCGTGACAAGGTTGTTTCATCCACTTAGACATGGTGACAATTGTTCATTTACCTTAGTATACGAGTTCTATAGAGGTTTAAATAACAGAAACATATAGCTCTTGCACTTTTGTTATTAATAATTTTTTACTTATAACAAGGTATATGAGAATAATTGAGCAAGAGCATAATTTTTTTGCTAATATCTGGCACAGGTCCTTCATGCATTTCCACTTGTATCGATGCACAGCATAAATTGTAATGTTGAACAATGGTTTCCTCTGATGGTCGACACGTTTTATGTGCCATATCCAGCAAATTTCTCCACAATTTCTCACAGAGCAGGTAGACACATGGTTGCCAGTTTATTTGACACTCTAGATCATGGTGTATTGTATAGCTAGTAAACATTGGATTTTTAAAGGTGTGCTCCTATAGATGTGTGCACTCTCTTTTATTAAGTATTTTTTCTGTCCATAGGGAGTCTCCTGCAGAGATTGTACGCTCACCCATTATCAGCGGGAGGAAGAGTATGTTTCCATGGAACAAAGCAAAAATCTGCACTGAAGCGCCACATAGACAATTCCACTCATCCAGGGATAATGTTACTCTGAAATTACTAAATCGTTGGTTTTCAACCACCACCACTGAGTGGAATTCATTACACAACTTCATGCCTACACTAACTCGTTTAGTTCCATATTTGTTTAAAATGTGGATATGGTTACATAATATTGTTTCCATGTCAGGCGACTGCTGCTGCTGTGATGGTGGTGTCTTGTATGTACGGAGACGACATTATTCAGCTGCTATATATTATTGATGGTATTTTTCATTCATTATTAGTACTAATACTGAGATGACAACACTTTCTGCTATACGCTTCAATACGTTCACCGTTTCAAAGTTGTCACGTGACTGGTTAGCAGCTTAGCGAGAGCTGTAAATATGTAAGTTTCAGTAGAACGAATAATGTTATTACGTTTGAGACAGTATATAGTGTTCATTGTTATCTTAGTAGTGAGTGTATGCTCGAGTGCCTAAACATTTTTTGGGAAAATTACGCAATTCCACTGATGTTCTAGTGACCTTGTGGTGGCTATGAAGTGCTGGTGCTGTATGCTAATTCACGCTCACCAGCAGCATGCACACATGTGGAGAAGTGTATGACTTACTAGGAAGCAGTGCATGGCTGTCATGCACCCAGCAATAGTATCTGAAAGACAATGTATCGAGCAATGAGTCCACATCATGAAGCATTCTTAATCTAATCTAATCTACACATGAACAGCATGCTTACTGATATTACACGCACTATGCGTGAGTCTGACTAGCAGTTATTCTTCACCAGGTGAGGCTGCTAACCCCTAGATGGTTTTGTATCGATTTGGGTAGCTGGTACTTTATATATTCGTCATGATGGGTTGACAACTGAAATAAACTTGACGCAGAAGATTGCTGCTGTGAACACTTCCATGGTGTCAGCTGCGCTGTGAACTACTGCATCTGTTGTGCTGTAGTAGTTCTGCTAGCACTGTAGTAATAATACTAAAAAACCTAAGTACACTGAAACAGACATGTAACAATAACAATTTTTAGGAATGTATGAAATACTTATGATAGGGTAGCTGGGTCATCGATTTGCAAGAGGGACCAAACAGCGAGGTCATTGGTCCCATCGGATTGGGGAGGGAAGTCGGCCATGCCCTTTCAAAGGACCCATCCATTTATTTAGGGAAATCACGGAAGACATGTCAGGCTGGCCGAACGCGGGTTTGAACCATCGTCCTCCCAAATGCGAGTCCAGTGTGCTAATCACAGTGCCACCTCTGTCGGCCTGATGACAGGTATTTCCAGCACAGCTCACAACCGCTTCTTGCATGGTAGGAGATTGGATGTACATTTTCAATATAGTATGTAATTACAGCAACTGCAACATGTTGTTCGGTGGACTGAGTCAAGTAATGCATCTTCTTGACAATCTGTTGTATTGCCATTATTTGTTGAACAATATTCCTACTATCTGTAATCATACGCCCCTCCATTATCATGCTTTTCCATCCCTGATGCAGAAAGCTGAGAGAGCATTTCTCTGATGGATGTTTACAATAAACAGACCTCTTTGCTTAATGCAGACACCCCATCAGTTGAAAACAAGAGTCCTAGAGCTACACAGAGACAGGGCAGAAATGACGGCACTTGCGTAATCAAACTAGAAAAATTAAAATTGCTCGAAGGGTGGGGGAGCAAGTTTGTATTGATGGGCCGGCGGTCATAGAGTGTGATGTCGTTGTCTACAGGAGGAGGAGGAGTGATGATGTCACTGCACAAGCGGCGGACGCTGGCATCAGCGATTCCAGGAAAAGCTGATGCAGGTGTCACCAACTCCAAAATAGAAGATGCTGATGTCAGCAGTTTGAGCCAGAACTTGCAGTGATCCTCTAGCAGGGGTAGCGGGGGATGGGAAAGGTGCAGTGCTCAGGAGGACGTTGTCGTCAGGAAAAACGAACTGGACAATTTACAGGTAGGATTTAGAGTGTTACAGAATTTAAAAAAGAAAACTGGGAACATGATCTGGTGGAAAGGAATGAAAGTGGAAGCCATCTCAAAGAATTTTGCACCCAGGCAGCACAATCTGATCGTTGCTAACACTAGATTTAAATATCACGAAAGAAGGATGTTTAATGGATGAGACCAAGGTATAGATTGAAGCTGAAGAAATTGCAAAAAGGTAGGAAATTAAGGAGATGCGACTTGGATAAGCTGAAAGAACTAGGGGTTGTTGAGATTTACAAAGGGAGCGTTAGACAATGTTTGACTGAAACAGGTGTAAGGATAACAGTAGAAGTCGAATGCGTAGATTTAAGAGAGAGAAATAGTGAAGCCCGACAAAACTCAAATAGGTGAAAAGATAAGGTCCAGTAGAAGACCCTCGAATGACAAACAAGATACTGAATGTCTTTGAGGAAAGGAGAAAACATAAAATCGGTGCAAATTAAGCAGACGAAAGAAAATACAGATCTCCAGAAGGGAGATCGACAGATGGGCAAAATGAGAAAGCTAATTGGCAAGAGGACAGATGGAAGTAAGGCTGTAGAACCATGCATGCCAATGGAAAACATAAATGCCACATATAGAAAAATTAAAGAGACCTATGGAGAGAAGGGAAATAGTTGCATGAATATTAAGAGCTAAGATAGAAAGCTCATCCTAGACAAAGAAAGAACAGTTGAAATGTGGAAGAAATATATAGAAAAGGCTGCAAAAGGGAAACGAACTTTATATTATAGTTCGTGAAGAGGAAGTAGATGAAAATGAGGTGGGAGTTACGATGATGAGAAGAATTTGACAGAGCACTGAAAGACCTACATCGAAACAAGATACCTGCAGTAGATGTTATTCTCTTAGAATCATTGAGACACTTGGGAGAACATACCATCACAAAACTATACCACCTGCTATACAAGGTTACGAGACTGGTGAACTACCCTGTGATTAAAGCAACAATACAATAATTCCAGTTCCAGACAGGTCAGCTGCTGACAGGAGTGAATATGATCGAACCATCAGTTTAATAAGCCATGGTTGAAAAATACTGACAAGAATAACTTATGTAAGATTGGAAAAATTCGTAGAAGCCAACCTCAGGGAAGATCAGTATCAGTTTGTCAAGGATGTGACAGGTTGTTGATCGTGGCATAGAAAAGTCTAAAGGAGACTTTTAATCATCAGTGTGTGTCAAACGGATAATTACAATGGCGAGGAGATATATTTCGCGTAGTGGTGCAAGACATACTTCGTAAAACTACCATAAACCAATGAAACCAAGAAACGTCCATTTGCTATAATCAGATGCAATCCTATACAAGAGCTTACCCAGGATCTGAGCTTTATTAGATCGATGGGAGGGGGAGGGAAGGTCACATTAGTTTCGTAAAAGGGAAACGGGTGGGGGAATAAATCCAATTTCTTACAAAATAAAGCTTGAAACTAATGGAAAACTTTGTTTATTGATCACCAAACATACTGAAGTTACCACTTTATAAAAGCTACCAATTATCTACAGTGTGAACACTAACCATGCTTTCTTCATTGCTTTGTTTGGTCGCAAATAACAACATTTCAATGATCGTTAAAGATACGTTGATGTGTTTTGAGCACCTATAGTATATTTGAAATCATGTGACATGAGATCGTGTGGTAAATCCATTTATATGCTGTCCTGATGATAGTACATCCTAGAAACGCGTAAACATGTAAATTTTAACAAGTGAGTTGTTGTTACAAGTGACCAAATAAAGCGGTGAAAAAGTACGTGCTCATTACTCACATAACAATCACAGGCCTCCAGCGCATCTTTATGTCGCAGCTTAAACCGCTTGCAGTGTACTAAACTGAGACGGAATATTTTGAAATTGCGCTCATTATTTTTCTGTTTGACAGGTAATATTCGGATTAATCCGAAAATTTTATCAGTTTTTATCATTGTCTGCAAAAAATTAGGAAAAACTCTGTGAAATGAAGACTCAACGCTGCTGGAAGCATTTAGAGCCCAGAGTCCTCTGACGAACTCTGAAACAGTTTTGAGGTTTCACGACAAATGGAACTGTCCACATCCAACACATATTCTGCCTTTCTTAAAACTGACCCTGAATTATTACGTCTGACAGCGTGGCGAAAAAAGATGCGAATTCAATCTGGGAAGATTATATTTTTTTGGGAGATGAAAAGTGAGCGGCAGGCGTTGGGCAGAATGGAGAGTGTGACGTAAAGGAGCTCATATAAGTTTTCAATGTATTAATAATGTTACTGTTATTATTATTATCGACTTTTTTTTCTCAGACTTAAGTCTGGTTAAAAATGGAACGTGACGCGGACCTCGGTCAAGCGTGACTTCCTTGTAACTGTATGGTATATGTTATATTGCATTTAGGAACTTTCGGGTAATTGAACATGTATCAATAATTACGGATTTCTGTAATTGTATATATAAGTTTGGATGTAGCTGTATTGCATTGATGTACTGGTGAATATTGTGAGGTATGACTCCTGTAGTTGATAGTATAATTGGGATAATGTCGACTTTATCCTGATGCCACATGTCCTTGACTTCCTCAGCCAGTTGGATGTATTTTTCAATTTTTTCTCCTGTTTTCTTCTGTATATTTGTTGTGTTGGGTATGGATATTTCAATTAGTTGTGTTAATTTCTTCTTTTTATTGGTGAGTATGATGTCAGGTTTGTTATGTGGTGTTGTTTTATCTGTTATAATCGTTCTGTTCCAGTATAATTTGTATTCATCATTCTCCAGTACATTTTGTGGTGTGTACTTGTATGTGGGAACGTGTTGTTTTATTAGTTTATGTTTTATGGCAAGTTGTTGATGTATTATTTTTGCTACATTGTCATGTCTTCTGGGGTATTCTGTATTTGCTAGTATTGTACATCCGCTTGTGATGTGATCTACTGTTTCTATTTGTTGTTTGCAAAGTCTGCATTTATCTGTTGTGGTATTGGGATCTTTAATAATATTATTATTATTATTATTATTATTATTATTATTATTATTATTTCTTTGCTCAGACGTTATGTCTGGTCAAAAATGGAAAGTGACGCGGACCTTGATCAAGCGAGACTTCCTTTTATCTGTACGGTATATGTTACTTTGCATTTAGGAACTTTTGGGTAATTGAACATGTATCAATAATTACAGATTTCTGTAGTTGTATATATACGTTTGGATGTAGCTGTATTGCGTTGATGTACTGGTGGATATTGTGTGGTATGACTCCTGCAGTTGACAGTATAAATGGTATAATGTTAACTTTATCCGGATGCCACATGTCCTTGACTTCCTCAGCCAGTTGGATGTATTTTTCAATTTTTTCTCCTGTTTTCTTCTGTATATTTGTTGTATTGGGTATGGACATTTCGATTAGTTGTGTTAATTTCTTGTTTTTATTGGTGAGTATGATGTCAGGTTTGTTATGTGGTGTTGTTTTATCTGTTATAATGGTTCTGTTCCAGTATAATTTGTATTCATCATTCTCCAGTACATTTTGTGGTGCATACTTGTATGTGGGAACGTGTTGTTTTATTAGTTTATGTTGTATGGCAAGTTGTTGATGTATTATTTTTGCTACATTGTCATGTCTTCTAGGGTGTTCTGTGTTTGCTAGTATTGTACATCCGCTTGTGATGTGATCTACTGTTTCTATTTGTTGTTTGCAGAGTCTGCATTTATCTGTTGTGGTATTGGGATCTTTAATAATATGCTTGCTGTAATATCTGGTGTTTGTTGTTTGATCCTGTATTGCATTCATGAATCCTTCCATCTCACTGTATATATTGCCTTTTCTTAGCCATGTGTTGTATGCGTCTTGATCGATGTGCGGCTGTGTTAGATGATACGGGTGCTTGCCATGTAGTGTTTTCTTTTTCCAATTTACTTTCTTCGTATCTGTTGATGTTATGTGATCTAAAGGGTTGTAGAAGTGGTTATGAAATTGCAATGGTGTAGCTGATGTATTTATATGAGTGATTGCTTTGTGTATTTTGCTAGTTTCTGCTCGTTCTAGAAAGAATTTTCTTAAATTGTCTACCTGTCCATAATGTAGGTTTTTTATGTCGATAAATCCCCTTCCTCCTTCCTTTCTGCTTAATGTGAATCTTTCTGTTGCTGAATGTATGTGATGTATTCTATATTTGTGGCATTGTGATCGTGTAAGTGTATTGAGTGCTTCTAGGTCTGTGTTACTCCATTTTACTACTCCAAATGAGTAGGTCAATATTGGTATAGCATAAGTATTTAAGCTTTTGTCTTGTTTCTTGCTGTCAATTCTGCTTTCAGTATTTTTGTTAGTCTTTGTCTATATTTTTCTTTTAGTTCTTCTTTAATATTTGTATTATCTATTCCTATGTTTTGTCTGTATCCTAGATATTTATAGGCATCTGTTTTTTTCCATCACTTCTATGGAGCCGCTGTGGTTATCCAATATGTAATCTTCTTGTTTAGTGTGTTTTCCCTTGACTATGCTATTTTTCTTACATTTGTCTGTTCCAAAAGCCATATTTATATCATTGCTGAATACTTCTGTTATCTTTAGTAATTGGTTGAGTTGTTGATTTGTTGCTGCCAGTAGTTTTAGATAATCCATGTATAGCAAATGTGTGATTTTGTGTGGGTACTTTCCAGTAATATTATATCCATAATTTGTGTTATTTAGTATGTTGGATAGTGGGTTCAGAGCAAGACAGAACCAGAAAGGACTTAATGAGTCTCCTTGGTATATTCCACGCTTAATCTGTATTGGCTGTGATGTGATATTATTTGAATTTGTTTGGATATTAAGTGTGGTTTACTATATACATTTGGTGAAGGCATCAGACGGTTACTGTAAGTTTGA